>NW_024525489.1:8426716-9026716 GCF_017590135.1 Pyrgilauda ruficollis | reverse complement strand
GATTGCTCTATGGTCTAGTGAGGCACAGCCCTGCTCTGACCCCTCAAACCAGAGCTTTGGGCAGGCCATCAGGGCCAGCAGTGAGCTGCACCACAGTCCCATGCCTCAGGAACTGGTTGCCACAGCCTTTGTTCTAGGCTGATGCTGACTTGAGAGGCTGCAACCCTTCACTCCTCCTTGGCTGCCACAGGTCACGGGGGTGATGGGAGATGTTGGCTGCCTTTTGTAGCCTCCGATTGAACACCGTGCTTGTGAGCCACAAGGACTGAGATTAAATCTCTGCTCTGAGCACTGTTCTGAGGCCATACTGGTATCTAATTACATTCTCTGCTTCTGGCAGCTGAGGAAATGAAGATCTGCCTGTGACACTGCCTGTGGTAAAAGGGAGGGAATAGGAAAGTAGAGTGATGCCTTCAAAACATCAGCTTCAGGTGTTTCCCTTGACCTCGGGTGTCCTCTTCTGTCAGCACCTGCAGCTGGGATGGGTGCTCATCCTGGAGTGATGATCTTCCTCCCCCCGCTCTTGTTATCCTGGTGGAGGTGAGGGGTTTGCTAGAGCTGTATTCACCTGTGGCCTGGCTGTTCCCGGGCAGCTACAAGGAGCAAGGTTGTCCTGTGGTGGCACAGAGCAGGTACTGTACAGTGACAGTCTTGGCTACTCAAGGTCCTCCAAGATGCACCTGGCTGGAGGAGACCCCTGATTGCACAGGGCTGCCTGTCCTAGAGGACTGAAGGAAGGACCTCCTCATAGTATGGCTGGCTGCCTTAGTAGGGTAGGTCTATCCCCCACACCTGGCGACTGGTTCCAATTCTGGTTTTATTTTGTCACATGGCTACAATTCTTAATTTTTTTGTGCAGCTTTTGCCATTTCTCTGTTCCCCAGGACCAGTGGCAGCTCCATAGACACGTTTCTGGTGGCAGGGAGGGAGGCAGACTGTTTCTACTGTGGGGCTGTACAAAGGGCTAAATGCCGTGACCCAGTGCCATGGGGGAAGAAAGCCATTACTAATCCCTACCATGTAGCGGCTCCGCCTGCCCAGCAGGATCAATGGCGCCATCTCAGCCCCATTATGTTGACTCTGAATCAGCAAGGAACGCCTAGGAGCCGGGAGGAGAGGGCTCCTCCCTGTGTGGGGTACTGCTGCCTGCCTGTGGGACAGTCAGGGCCTCCTTTCCTCCCCCCTGATTTTGGAAGAGGTGATGAAGCGCTCAGTGGTTGCTTATGCCCACAGGCTAGCCCGGACCCCAGCAGGACGGAGGGGCAGGGCACAGGCCCTGCCTGGATCAGGTGTGCCAGGCTCTCCAGCCCCAGGAGCACGGGGCGAGCACGGGAGCTGCGCGCCCTCCCGGCTGGGGCCAACCAGTTCCTCTGGCCGCTAGCGGCAGGGCTGGGTCTTGGAGCTATTTCCAGGGAGCAGGCTGCCGCTGGGAAGAGCAGGGAGCAGCTGCCTCTTTGCCCCCACATTCACACAAGGCTGGGAACCCAGGATTTGGGAAACGGTCACCCATCTCTCCCTGTGCTGCTTGCGAAAACAAAGGGCGACGGCTTTTCAGACGATACCATTTAAGGAGTTCCCCAGCTTAGTGAACCTCGGCTGACCTCAGGGGATACCGAGTTTCCAGCTCAGCAGAGCAGCGTTTCAGTTGAAAGCACGCAGCCCAAAACTTCCCTCCTTGCCGCTGGGGAAGGGGGGCTGCCGGAGCACGGGCACAGAATGGCAGCACGCAGAAAAAAGGTGATGGCTGTTACTGACTCTCGGATGCAGCCAGACCCATTCCTAGGAAGGATGTTGCAGTCCAACAGGATCAGCTTGAATGCAAAGCAGCTTCAGCAGCTTTTGGCAGGCCCTGGGTCAAAGCAGGATGGGAGGGTGCAAGGCCCACAGCGCCACTGGGTGCTGCATGTTGGGGCGCAGGAGCAGCGCCCCAGAAATGCAATGTTTACAAAGGTGAAAAACATTAATAACGTGCAATATGCTCCTCCTGTTGTTTCAATAAGATCAAGGTGTGTACAGGAGAGCAAACGTGTGTATCTACATGCGCACACACATGCACTCTCTGCGGCTGGTGCGGGATATCGCTCGGCCCAGGATTATTCCAGCCAGGCTGCAGTCAATACTAACAAATACAGTATAGGTCCCGTCTTGCCCACAGCAGCGAGGGAGCTGCGGCAGGCTCACTGCTTTCCTCTCTCTTGTGAAAGACCTGGGGTGTTTTCAGCAGCGTGGGGAGCTCGGGTCCCGATCGCCTCGGGTCCCAACAGTGCATGGTCTTGCTGCTGCACCAAGAGAATTGGAGAGGAGTGATTCCCAGCCCGGCGCCTTCCTCACCACCAATTCACCCCTCTGTGCTCTGCCTGCTCGGCGTGCTGCAGGAGACAGGGTTCAGGGTAAGAAGAAGAAGAAAAAAAGAAGAAGAAAAAGAAGAAAAAAAAAAATAGCATGTGAGATCATATAATTAAAGATGGTATCAGAATGTCTAATTAGGATGACTGAGAGAACTTGGCTGGGAGACGCAGCCAAGAGCTGAGTTAGTGTGTTTGCCAGTCCAAAGCTCCTTAACAGTAATTAATCCTTAAATGTCCAATTGTTCAGAGTTCAAGGAAACACCTCCTACTACTGTACTTTGTGTTCCTGTTAAGCAAGGAGACACAGCAGGGCGTGTGCCCTTATTCTGTAAGAGCGACACGCCTAGGGGTGTTGTTAGGAACTAGACCGAAGGTTGAGTATAATTATTAACTACCTAAGAGTTCCCAGCATTGCACAATTACCCAAGCCGCCTTGCAGCTGTGCACTCGCCCTGTTTGGGTTTTTTTTTTTTTTTTTTTTTCCTTTCTTTTTAAAATGGAAATGCTGAGCTTTAGCAGTGATATGTACAAATCCTACTGAAGTATCATCTGCTCCCCTTCCAGTGTCCATTGTGCCACTGAGTTGGGATACAGAGGGCAATGATGGCAGCAGATATACCTATATACACATATACCTATATACATAGTGTATGGCAGTCTGTTTCAGCTCCTCACTGAAACTCAACAGGCTTATTTACATCATTTGCAAATTTGACCCAGCGATTTTCCCTTTGTTTTGATGCTGTCAATGACTCTTGCATTAACATAAAAGCCTTGGCTGTTTACTCTGGGGGTTTTCATTCTGTTTGCATTTTTGAGGTGAGCTCTGTTGGGTTTTTTCCCTTTGCTAATATTAAGCGAGGGGAAAACCTGGAGGAAAGAAGTAGGTTTGATGCAGTAGGTGAACTGATCTGTTCATCCTGCTACAGGCTTCTGCCGTTGTTGGACCCTGACTGAGGCGGTCACTGGGGTGTTTGAGAAAGGGTGCTGAGGTGTGGGCAGCTGGTTCTGGCCACAGCTGCCAGGTGGGTTTGAGGAGCAGAGGGCACCTCTGCTTCAGGAAAACCCAACTCAGCAGCGGCATCATGGCTCGCTGGCAGACAGGAGGGGAGATGTGTCATTTCCTCAGGTGCATCATCATCTTTTAAGTCGTGTTTCTTTGTTTTTATCCTCTCCCATCTTTTCTTAATTGAACCTTTCTGGTGGGCGTGGTGAGGGCCCAGCTGGGAGCCGGCCGGCCAAAGTCGCTTCTGGAGGGGATCATTAACTCGGGCGTCAGCCAAGGCCATTTAGTGTTTATAAAACGCAGACAATTAAACACAGTGGCAGCTCTGCAATGCTATAATTGGAAAGCAGACTGGGACGATGTCCACCAAGAGGGACCGGCTCCCCGGCACCGAGGAGGGATGGGCGGGCAGGGCTGTGCTGGGCTGTCAGCCCCGCCAGACTCGGACAGAGCCACTCCGCAAACGCCCAGCCGGGAGGGTCCCGGCCCTGCCGAGCCTACATGCTCTGGGTGTGAAACAAAGGCTTGGGAGGGGAACAAAGGAGAAAAGAAGGGACTTGCCCAAGGCCAGCTGACAGCCAGGAGCTGGTTAGGTGCCTGCCTGGCTCCCTGGGTGCAAACTGCACTGTGTCCCTGTGGGTCCATGGTAGGGATAATAGCATTGCTTCTACAGGCATATATCAGGGCATGAAGGCCCTTCCCCTGCCAGGCCACCATATGGACAGGGTGAAGGGACTGGTGGTCACCCTCTTGGGATTTGGAAATAGCCATTAACTGAGCCCTGGGCTCCAGGCTGGCTTCAGGGTCACGGCTGGTGGGGAGTGGGGTGGTTGGGGCTGTTCCCAGATAATACAATACTCCTGCAACCCAGCCTCCACCCTTAGCCAGTCTGGTGCCACAGCACCAAATGCCACTACTGATGGTTGTTCCCCACCAGTGGCTGAATGGCCACTGGGAGCTGCATCAGGCAGCTGTTGGACTCACTTGCCAAGTCTTCCATGAAGTCTGGCAAGTGAGGAAGATGCTGAGTACTGAAATGGGATCGCCATAGCCCTGCTCCAAGCTCTGCAACTGACTCACTGTTTCACCATGAGCACATCACTTCACCTTTTTGTGACTCAGAATTTTCATCTATCAATTAGGGATTTATGAGGTTTAATTAAGGTCTGTGAAACCCTTTGAGATCCTCACTTGAAAGATGCTGTGCAGGCATAAAGTGCTGTACGCAATGAAGAAAACAAGAGAAATTAAAAGCTCCAGACGAGAGAGAAGAGAGGGCAGGTTTCCCACTGCTTGGTCTCCCAATTACATGCTGCTTGTTAGGATGGCAACCTCACTTTAACCTGTGGACAAACGAACTTGTTCACCCCTTCTTGCAGCAGACAGGCGATGACGTGCAGCAGTGTCTTACTCATTGGTTAGCCTTCAGTCATCTTTCCAGAAGTATGAGCAAACAGGGAAGGGGGAAGGGAGCAAGGGCGGGTAAGGAGTATGAATTCCAGAGAAAAGGGAAGTAGCAGAAAGCAAGCTAGGATGTGCAAGGGCCTTTATCACTGCTGTTGAGATCTAGCTTTGCACAGTAACAAACAGGAACAGATTTCATCTGTCCCTAGAGGTACGTGCCCTGGAGCAGGGAAGAGCTGATAAATTACAGCAGAGAGGAAGCAAGCGAGCCTTCTTATGCAAGGCATCTCTTTCAGTGTCAGAGAGGAGGTAGATTCAAGGAGTTTGAGGGAAGCATTTGAGCTTAGCTAAATGAAAAGTTGTTTTATCTATGTTTTTTAAGGTAAAGGCCTTGTTTGCAGAAGCCATGGTACAAATGCTCTGAAGCTTGTGCTTAAGTGAAGGCATAAGCTTAAGGTCTTTGCTGAATGGGGACATGCCCAAATTTATTTAGGTGCTTGGTGGAAACCAGGTGTAAGGGCTGGGAATCTTACAGGAGTGACATAGCAGGACCTCGAAGGTCCCCAGGAGCCATAGAAAGCAGTAACATGTGAACAGCCTTGCTGTACTATTCATGGGGACAGATTGACCAGGGCAGGGGAGGCGGGGGAGGAATGGGCAAAAAGCAAGCTCCGACTCCAATCTTTATTTTCTCCTTTGCTTGCAGTACAAACAACCCTGTGGAAGCAGGCTCCAGTAGGTGTGGTCTGTGTATGCATTCGTGGGTGTGCCACTTTGTTGTGTTAAAAGGACCATTCCTCACCTGAAAGCAAGTTTCCAGGTTGTCACTGACAGTCACATCAAAACTCGTGACCCCTCCCATCCCCCACCTGCATACCTTCCCCCTTATGTAAGAAAAACAGAGATGCCTGTTGAGATGAAAACCAAACTAGTCCCAGGTTTGGTGTCTGCCTTCATTCCACACTGATCTGGGACCACTCTGCCCATCTTTCTTCTGAGCTGCCAGGGAAAACAGATGCATGGGCAATTGCTGCTGGCTGGAACAGCGATCAGAGCAGCCATCCTCACTCTTCTCTCCCAAGAAAACCTCCCCCAGTCCATCCAGCTTTCCTTAAGGTTTCTTAAGCTTTCTGTTGGGCTGGATGGTCTGCTTTAACTCCATCTTTCTGAAACTGCTAGTGCCCCAAATTTGATACAAAGCTTAGCGTTAGTGAGCACTGTTTTGGAGTAAAACAGAATAATGACTTTCTGTGGCATACTTATGACACTCTATTAATATATCCCAAAAGAAATGTTTTTGTTGCAACTGCAGTATATTGTTGGCTCATTATATGATCCACTCTAATGCCTCCAGATCCTTTTGTGTAGTACTGCTGCTTAACCAATTATTCCAAGTCATCCATTTGTGCACTTAATTTCTCCTTCCCAATCGTAGTACTTTGCTGTGTTTTTATTGAATTTTATCCAGTTGATTCTGAGCAGCTTTTGCAATTTATTGAGATCACTTGAAACAATAATGTGCACATTAATTGTTCAGAAAATCCTATGGACAGGCCCATGCCTGCACCCATAGCTGGTTCCAGAGCCCAGCCTTTCCATCTTAAAAACAAAGGCCTCTAGCACTTGATGGCGTTCTTGCAATATTCTGCTGAAATGTCAGGATGAAGCCTGGCAGAGCTGTGAATTTTGGAAGACTCTTTCAATGGAAATATGGGATAAGAGCATCTGTTCAGCTGGCAGTGTCTTTTGGTCTCCAGTCATCTAGTGTTGGTTTGAATCACTGTTATTTTCTGCATTATTTCTGGTCTTCAAAGCATGCAGTCACTGAAAACATGCAAGCTTGGAATTGGGTTCTGCCTGTGAGGGAGGAAGTGGTGGTATACCTGGACAAAGGCAGGTCACATCAAGAATCCCCTGGCCTGGACTTCTCCTCCTAAGGGCTGGAGGTACAGCTCCTCCCCATTCTCAGCCGAAGGGTCAGGATACTTGTTGTGTTCAGGAGTGGAAATGTAGGAATTTGGTGTCCTCTGGTGGCAACTGCGAGAGATGCAGCTGGCTAAAGCAGGCGTGACCCTCCTCACGCAGTTTGGCCATGTGCTCCAGCAGAGTATCCACTGATACTCTTTCTGCCCTGCACTGTAAATATTTCTGGTCCAGTCTGCCTTCCATAGTTTCTGTATGCTCACCCCTCCTATTTGTTTTATGCCCATTTACTTGCTTCCCTTTCTGGAGTGCTGAGCTCTGTGTGACTTTGGGTTTAAGATTGACTTGATGGTGTTTGATTGCTGTTCTCCTGTGATTTCTTTGCCTCACAAAAGGAAATTTAGTTTCTGTAAGCACCTCTTCACACTTACAGAAGGCTTCAGCTGCTTGGCCTTGCACAGTCCCTTAGTAAAATAAGTGTGTCTGTGTCCAAAGGCCTTTCAGCCCACTTCTCTAAGCACTGACTGTTAGCCCCACACTTGCCTCAATGCAGTTCCACTCATCGGGTGAAAGAAAGGCACGGAGCACCTGGACAGCCCATGTTTGGCTCTTTTGGCCACAAAACAGGTGAGAGCAGATCAGAGCATTGCACAGATGGTGAACACTACGATGGGAGGACGTGTTTGCCACAAATTGTGTTGTGTGAAGTACGTGAAGGGAGCACATCAAGCCATATGCTCTTGGCTCCAGGAGCTTCTGCTGCTAATGGACAAAAACTGAGCAACCCTGAGGGCTGTCAAGTGTAAAAGTCTCTAAGAGTTTGGTGCAAATGCAGCCAGAAAAGTCAAACAGTCTTATCCCATATGAGGAAAAGCAGCCTTAGCTCCTCTCCCTGTCTCAATCGCTATGCTACCACTTGACAGTCTTCTCTTTTTCCTTTTTTCAAGAGCAGTACAAGTATTAATGATGCAAAAGGAATACAGCACATCTGGGACTGGCTCACTGGGGTCAAAGGAATATGTTTTTTGATGCGTAAAGACAGGCTGAGAAACGAACTTCTGCGGGGGAGTCAGGTAAACAGAGGATTTTTAGGATGTGCATAGAGGGACTGGCAAGTCTGGGACCCGTGGCACCTAGACAGGCTGACCCCACAGAATCTATATGTTGCACCTTCATGTGGGAAGAGCTTCAGGAGAGTCAGGAGCTTCCCACACTGGCTGCTGCAATTACAGCTCTGGCTGACAACAGAGCCCCTTTGTGGCATGAATACAAACAGCTAAAGCTGGCACTGCTTTGGGAATTTTATAGCTTAATGGAAAAGAATGGGAGAAAGGGAATACTCATGTTTTCATTTTACAGAGAAACACAGCACTTTGAGACTTCTTCAATTCATAGCAGTGTTTATTTAGGTGCCTGATTTCCATGCAAATGTTTGAGAATTAGGTTTTTTGCATGTGAGCAGCAACAAACTCACCCAGAGACACGGGAAGGGAGCACATATTTTCTGGTGCCTGCCATCGAATGCCGTCACTGTCTATCAGAGGCAGGCACACTGCTTCCCTTTTCTATCTGCCTTCCTGCCAGCCTTGCTTTCTCAAGGCTGTGGCAGCGCTGGTGAACCCTTTCAAGTCTGTGGCTGTAAACAGGGCTCCCCAGAAATAAGTTTTATCTCCTGATTTGATAACCAAAGGGCCAACTGAGGAGGCCACAGGAAGTATCTGGTCCCCAGCTTCTTGCTGCTTACAGACTCAAACGAATCCTCACAATACAGAAAAGTCAGTAAAAAGAGTATTTAGCAGAGGATCTTTAAATCTTGGCTTCTGCTGTTCTCTGGCTGTTCAGAGTCCTCAGCAGCCTTGCAGTTATCATCAGGCTTCAGGGGCTCCTGCCCCAAGGAGCTGGGAGGATTTCAGCATGATATGCATCTCGCCTGTATCAAAGGCCCAGCAGCTGCTAGAACAGGCAGTGAGGAGCAGTTCCAGCTTTTGCTGCAGAGGGCACACCGTGTTTTTGTGACAGTGGGTGGGGATTGAGGGACCTGTGGCAGATACATAAGCTGCAAAGCTGCTGGACACCACCAGCCTCCTTGCAGCACTGAGCAGTCTGTGGAGATGGACTTTAGGCTGTACTTTGGTGCCAGCCACAGATGAGTGGCTAAAGGGCTTGTGCCCTCAGCAAGCAGTCATGCAATCTGTGTGAGAGGTTGTGCCCTGCTTAAGGCACAAAGAAGAAATTTCAAGTTTCATTCAATTATTAACATTGGATCAGAGTTTTTGTTGTTATGTTTCTGCCTTCAGCTGCTGGTAGGTCCTTGCAGGAGAGCACTGCTTCATAGCCCATCCAAAACATGGGTATAATTGCAGTGGTGACCTTGTTTATTTATGTACTTACTGCCATATATAGCAGTGTCCTAGACTTACTGCCATGTCTGCTGTAGCAGCTATGCAGATCCTAACTATAAAAGTCAGAGTACAACCATGCACTGAGCTTAGAAAAATTTAGGGAAGTGTATTTGAGGCCTTGTGTTTGCTTTTTTTTTTTTTTTTTTTTTTTTTTTTTTTTTTTTTTTTTTTTTTGACCAAGATTTCTTTTCTAAAGCCATTTTAGAAATAATTTCTTTCCTTCTCACCTGCCAACTCTCCAAAAGCCTGAGTTTTTTAGAGGAGTGCACTAAGCATTACAAGGCCTTTTGCCCACTCTCAGTAACCTGGCCGTATGCAGATCAGTGCTTTCCAGTTCCGCATTCCCGTTTGTGTTCTTCGTTCCCTGGAGGATTTGCGCTCCCTCCAGCAGGTGGTAGCAGCCTCCTTCAAGCTGTGCGGCTCTCCTGCCTGCTGCCGCAGAACTGCTGCCCGATGATTCATGTCCCTGCCTGCCCCTGGCCTCACTTGATCTCCTCACCCTCTACTGCATGTCTGAACTCCCCTGAGGAGGAATATCTTCTGTTTAGGTCCAGAGTATGTACTAAATTTACTAGCAGCGTGAATCACAGCAGGAGGAGGCAATGGCGTAACATCACAAGGACACATGACATGTCTTGCTTTTGTATATGAATTATTCCTGACGTTTTAGTAAGCACTGTCATGTTCTACCCATCACAGATGGATGCTTCATAGATGAAATAATTCAGGGATATGCTTCCTAAATATAAAATTCAAGATGTAATGCTTTGTCAAGGCAATAGGATTAGCTGAAGCAGTGACAGGTCACAAACAGGCTGTATCTTCAAATGAAATGGAAACTCGGTCTGCTTTGTATTTCTACAAGAAGTTCTCTGCTATGCCAGTGTAACATGATAATTTTGTGGATGCAATAAGATTATCCGCTGACATATGACTTTTGCTTATTAGCAACTGAGTAAGCTACCTCCCTAACTTACTCAGAACAAGTACAAACATCTTGGGTTTAATTATGAGTGGTTAAGTGCTATGGAGCTTTTTGTATGTTTATTTTTATTGTTGGGGATTTTCTTCTTTTAATATGCAGCCATACTTTCATTATTTGTATTTTAAAACAGTGGTCTTATAGGTGAGGACTTAGGCTGAAAGAGTTTTTGGGTTTTAGTACTCTGTATGAATAAAAGAAATGCTGGAAAAAGCTCTGTTTAGTAGAGGAGGTAAGGAAAAGCTTAAAAACAAGCTAAAAAAAATCCCATGGCTTTCCCAGCTGTGGCTCCCATACCAGGTATGAAAGGTAAAGTTTTAGACATATTATAAGCCACCTAAAAATGTAGCAATGAACCAAAGAGTTTGGCTAATACGCTTTAGCACCTTTTGAGTATCTGTTTGGGTGTTGCTGGCTTTAAAACTGTAACTGGGACTTGACTATTTTTTTTGGTGGTGTTTTGCACAGTTGGGTGTGGACCTGTGAAACAGGTCCTTTGCTTGAGAACATGGCAAGGCACAAAACTTCTGCTTTTCACCAACAAATTTCACTCAAAACTCTTCTGTGCCAGCTGTGTTATGAGCCCTCTCCATCCAGGGCAAGCAGCAAGAAGACTCACACCCTTCAGGCAGGGTTAACTACCAGGCCTAGCTAGCTCCTGGTCCCTCCTGAGCAGCAACAGACACTTTAGGGAAGACACAAGATGTTCTGTGTTGATCATTAGGTAATCAGCTACAGGGGTGCAGTTCCCTAGGGCATTCCTAAATACCATCAGCTGAGGGTTGGTTTATGGTCTGGAACTCTCCTTGCCTTCTGTAGTTGCATCTAGCTTTGCCCTGTAAAATGTAAAAGCCTTAATTTTCTCTGACACCTTCTATATCTAGTAGAACATTCTCTCTTCTCCCTTTTGCAAACTTTTTTGATCTTTGCTGCCACTTGTTATTTGCTATTCAGTCTAGGAGTTATTTTGATCCTTTGGTGGTGGGAAGGAGTGTTTACAAGAGATTTACAAGCCTTGAAGTTAATGCTGTTTTGCTTCTGGAGCATGTCACAGCGTTTAAAGGCTAAACTTACTCTTGGATCTGTGGTTTATGGTAAATGAATGAATTATTGCAACCTTCCTTTTGATGTTTTTCTTGGTGTGCAATGAGGAAGAGGCTTTCTGGGGTTTTAAACACTTCCAGGTCTTCAAGTCTGTTTCTCAGACTTTTGATAGCGAGAGCTTTCCTTTGGGGAGTGAAGCACCACAAACCCTTGGATGTAATGACAAAACCCACCAAAGGTAACTCCAATCCATGCTGAGACTGTGCAATGCCTCCTTGACTGAGAGGTGACGATGGTCCTGACCAGCCTCACCTGCACTCCCTCCTTCTGACCAGGTGCTTGGGACTGCCACTGCAGCTCAGCCCAGGCAGGGCTTGCTGGGGTGGTGCTGTGCCTTGACAGTGAGTAAGACTTTAACTTTTCGTTACCTTACTGGTTAAAGGAGTTTGGATGTCAGACTGTTTCAGGTGTGAGTGCCCCAAGCAGAATGAGCTCGTCCCTCTCAGACTTGAACATGCAGCTGTGTCTGAGGTGAGAAGCCCCTTGTGCTGGTATGCTTTTGCTGAGTTGAGGGTGGAGATTTAGGGGGTGGAGGAATGCTTTCCCCTGTCTAGGTACATTCCTCCTTGCATGTTGCTCTGAACAATAGCTGTTCATGTTGAGAATTAATACAGCTTTCCTGGTTTTTTAAAATAAATGAGCACAAGATCTACCTCCAACATGTTCCTTCAAAGAATGTCAAATTTCTACCATGAAAGAAAGCCCAAATAAACAAAAACCCCTTTGAAGGATGGGTTAGACTGCCTGAGTTGGGTGTGTTAGCGGCTTATTTAAGCATTTAAAGCTCTTTACTTAAGCAGACTCCCATTATTCATGTAGGAGCTCTCTCTGGGTGTCAGTGGGCTCGGAAGAGACCAAAGGTCACTCTGGTGCTTTGTGTGAGGACAGCAGGCTGCTCTTCAGAGGTTTGACCCTGATGCTGTTGAAGCATAGTGGTAGTCTCACTGGGGGGTGTTGTATCACAGTCTAGCTGGCATTTCTGCACTCTCTTTGACTCCGCTGAAGTGACTGCTCCTGTAATAGTGTCACAGCGAGGGGTTTGGAGACCTGTGCAGTGTGAGGACAGAGCTACTGCTCCTGCTTGTCTGGCACTGCTCTGTCATGGCAAATACTGGTGAGGCACAACCGGTGAAGAAAAACCTGCCAGAAGAGGAACTAGCAGAAGAGAAACAGGCACAGCATGAGTCTGTTTGAAGGCAAGAAAGGAGCACAGGTAGGGAAGGAGACAAAAGGAAGAGCACAACCTTCATCTTTGGGTGGGTGTGGGCTGCTGCACAGGGTTCAGTTATCCTTGTCACCTCAGGAGCAGAGGCACTTCCCTGACTGGTAGAGGCAGGCTAATGCCAAACTAATATGTTATGTATTGCCTGAAAGAGCCTTGACCCTGCTGGAAGCTGACTCATGTGATCTTGGTCCTTAGATTTGCTGAGAATTCTCCTGAAAAATGGCCAGCTCTGTCTGAACAAAGTGAGAGAAGCTGTGCCCTTCTTTGACCCTGGGATGGGCAATTAAATGAGATATCATCGTCACTTTGCTTTCCAAAGGTAGAAGCTAATAAGTTTTATGGCTGCTGAGTTATCAACTTTCAAGGTATAAAGGAGAAAAAGGAAGAGAATTTCTTTCTTTTCAGCCTTAACAGCTAACACGCAGCACTCCAGGATTATCATTCATAGAGGTGGTTACCATGAAGCTATTGTTAGGTGTGCTGTTCCTTTGGTTGCTCTCCTCAGAAGGTAAGTTTTGGAAGGCCCTTTGAAAATGTGCATTGCACAGTATTTGGGAATCTCTATTTTTAGTTGTTGCAAGGTGGGTGTATAGCAGGAGTTTTAGAAGCAGGATGAAGAAAATCTGTGAGTAAAACTGTGATCTTAAATTCAGTTTTGGGTATGTTTGATCATTTTTTGATGAAGATGTATTCATTGGTTTGTACTGTTCTGGGGATAGACTGTGTCTAGGACACTGAAGCATTCTGGCGAGAGAAACATCACCAAACAATTAGACTAGCAGTGAGATCTGTGCCAAAATGGTGCAGAAATTCAAGCAAGGAACAGAGGCTTTCTCTGAATTCATAACTGTGATCATCTTCTTTTCACTGATAAAAGATTAATTGAAAGGTTAGTCAGCATCCTGGCATTCCAGGCATTGTTCAGATTTCTGTCATGGTAGGGGGGAGTTCTTATTCCCTATACTGGGTCTCTGAAGCCCATGTTTGGCACCAATGATATTTTTGTAGGTGCTCAAGACTGAAAATGCTGTGTATGCTTTGGCTTTATTGGCTCTGTGCTTCAGGTCTCTGCCTGTAAGAAAATAATGAATAAAGTAATAGTGCTTTACCTTAGCAGTAGGCTGTGATGATCACTATCTTCAGAGGATTATAAGGGCTCTGATAAATAATAAACTGTTAGAAGGTTTTGATTCCCAAAGTAATTAGAAGAAATTATAACATCGGAGCTTTTTGATTTAGTGAAAAATATGCACAGTGCTGTAGTTCCTCTGAAAACTTTATTCAAGAAAAAGGATGTTGATTGATAGCAGCCTATAAGAATTGTTTGCTGAAACATATTAACTGTAAGAGCAAGGGAGGAAGGAGTTAGAATCTTTCTCCCAAATTTTGGGAGAATTGTCTGAAAAATAGTTTCTTTTTTTATATCAAGAAAATTGAAAATACAAGTTAGAATTATTCAATGGTATAGTAAGGGAGTAACTATAACACTGGGAGTAGCAGGAGTTAAAAAAATTATCCTATGGAAAGTGTAAATCCAAAACAAACTAAGAAAACTGAAGAGGTTAAAATTTAATCAGCCAAGACAAAAATTAATCTGAAGAGAAACAATGAGTCATTGCTAAAGGAATGAAAACCAATAAATTATTTTCCAAATTCTTCTGAAAGATGGAGTCTGTAGGACTGACTGATGTATAAAAGAAGGCTGAAGCCTGACACATTCTTTTTGTCTCTGGTGTCCTTGCATAACAGCTTAAAAAAGGCCTTGCCCTCCAAGCCTTTCAGCACAGGGGACAAGAGGAGTAATGACCAAATCCTTGAACAAACTGATGACAAATAGTAAAAGAACTGCCAGGATTAGATTATATCCATCCAAGGGAGTGAACCAAGCAGAAATATGAACATGATTATTTTATTAACTGTGATGCTCATATTGATCTGTGTTGGGATGTGGGCTCTGCACATGTTCAGAAGAGATCTGGATAAGGGTGGATTCTAACTTGTTGGTGCAAAGCTATTCAGGATGATTAGAATGAAAATTTAGACTAAGTTTTCCCCTTATACATTACTCTTATCTATGTGTGTGCTATGGTGAACTCTGAATAGATACTGCTTGGCCCCAGAACACAACTGTCTGAAGACAGTGCTAGTGATAGTCAGGAGAAATTATTCTAGGAGTTAGCAAGAGCACAGCATAAAAACCACATTGCTGCTGCTGTGTGCAGGGCCATGGCTCACCTGCATCTAGACAGTGGTCTGGATTTTTCATCTCAAAAAAGATGTGGTAAAACCTAGGAGAAGGATAAAGGGGGAGAGTGATCAGACTTAAGAAAAACTTCAACATGAGATCAGAGAAACTGTCTCTTCAGCCTGGAGAAGAAGGGATAGGTATATGATAAAAACATAGAGGTACATGCAAAATGGCAAGTTTCGCAGAAACTAGGGAATGACTACTCTTTACAAGAGCAACAAGGAAACAATCAGGTTATTAAACAAATGAAAAGTAGTTTTTCCAACATGTAATTGAGTGAAGAAGAATCTTTTGCCACAGTTCTTGGAAAGCCAAAAGTGTGAAAGTATTAGAAAAACAAATAGGCAAATTTGTGGAAGAAAGATGGGAAAAGAATTCATCAACATTAAATAATTGCTTGCTCGGAGAGCACAATAGTATGGATAATTGGGAGGATAGAAAATGGAAATATAACTGTATTTTCCTTATTCTTTGCCTAAACATCTGCATTTGGATATTGTCAGAGGCAAAATCCCAGACTAGATAGACTTTAAGTCTGACACATTAAAACTGTTCCTCCAACTCCCTGAGTCCTGGAAGCTGGGACTGGATCCTCTTTCTCTCTCAATGTCACCTAAGGAACTATTCTCAAATGTAGTTGACATCAGTGTTAAAATTCTCAGATACTGAGTTCCTGCAGTAGATTTGTGTGATGCAGACAAGTCCCTCATTGCTTTTGCTTCCAGTATCCCAAACAGAGTTGAAGTTCTGTTTATTGTCCTGAGTAAAGCGTCATCAAAACCCACAGATTGAACAGGCAGAAATGTTAGAAACATGTCACACAACAGCCAGGAAACTCAGCCTTCTACAAAGTAGTGTAAAAATAATATAAATTGGCAAATAGCTCATGGCTGAAACACAAGTAGGGAAAAAGCTCCACGTATAGAAGTTGCTGCCATTCATTGAATATGGTCATGTAGTGTGGCACAGCTGGCAGGCTGAGGCGGTCATGGGGAGCAGTAGTGGCTTTGTGTCACCACACTGACCTGTTTGCACAGGTCCCCAGAGGCTGCCAGAGCCCCCTGCCTGTGCCAGGCACATCTTCCTGCAGTGTGAGCACCGCTGGCTGTCCTATACCCGAGGATGTCTCACCTGCTGGACTGAGCTGGCTCAGCTCTTACTCTGTCATTGACATGAGAAGAAAGGTGTATAAGCCAGAAGTACTCAGCAGGGCTAAATATTCCAAAAATAGCTCCTGACTGTTAAAGGACAATTATTCTAATACTGTATAAGACTTGCTGGATGCTGATGGCTTCAGTGGGGCAGGCAAGAACAGCTGAGAGCGTGTTTTGAAGTTCAGCTGACCTAGGCTTTGTGGCTATCTTTGTGGAAATTTTAGAATAAACTGAAATCTATTTGTATAAATCCAAGTGTATGCTCAAGGAAAGAGAGTAATGTTTACTGAAACATCTACAGACCTGACTCCTGGCTCCACAGGCTATTTTGTCTGCCAACACTCTACTAAGAGAAGAGAAACAGCTGTTTCTGTATCACTATGGCAAACTCACAACAGTGTTATGCTGCTCCCTGACTGTGGAAGATGTAGATTAATGTGAATTGCTCCTTTCTAAGGAGTTTCACCTTGTACATGTTCAAACTACTCTAAATTTGGATAAAATGAGACTGTAGCAGTGTATGAAATATGCTGAAGAGGAAAGCAGGTAGGGAAGGCCTGTGGAGGATGGGGTTGTTTGAGGGGATCCACAAGCAGTTCATCACCTGTTGCTATAAATTCATCACATTCCACTAATTTCAAGAGATCTCACCTGCTTATAATAGCAAAAAGCTTTTTCTAGTATACAAAATCAAAGAAAATCTGTTTGGTTGTTGGGATGATGTTCCATCTTTGGAAAGTAGTGCAAATGAGAAAGGTGCCTTCTCTCTGGATTCTGTGCTTTTAGGTATATTAAGTCTTATGAAGACTTTTTTTTCCTAAGGTTAAAAAAAAAAAATAGCATAACCCTTTATTTAATGTTTTTAAGGTAATGCAGATGATCAGGAAGAATATGAAAAACTAGAGGTAAAGTATGAATACAACTTTTTTTTTTTTTCTGTTTTCAATACCTATCATTACCTGTCAAGCTGTTGCTTCCTCTGAGGCATGCAGAAGAAAGAATACAGCTTGTTTCTCCAAACTGCTTCTGCGAAGAAGAAATGCAAAGCCAGTGAGTCAGCAATGTGATAGTGCAGCTGCAAGATTACAGAACGTAATCAGGAAATGAGGTTTTCTCCGAGCAATGTTTGTTATTAGGTTGCACATCCTGTATGTAGGTCTTTTGTGGTTAGCACTTGTTCCTAGATGCTCTGTTGCTCTTTTAGAAACACAGAATTAAACTCTTATTTGCTTTATAACAGTGCAAAGTGTCTGCACCCTTAAAGTCCTCCAGCTGGGCATTAGGGAATGTGTGGGGATCCTGGTGGCTTGTGTCACTATATAGATTTAACCTTTAGGTGTTAGGGATGGTCAGACAGCTACTCATGGTCATTGTGATGAGGGAACCCCTTGCCAAGTCACCTGAGGAGACAAGAATTGCCTTTCATGTCCCTTTAAAGCACTTGATGTTGGGCTGTGCCTACCATAAGGATGTAGGATGGCATTGAACAATGTTCCTGATGGTACTGAGCTGTCTCTACGCTGAGTGAATATCACTCACATCCTTGCCTTCTCTGAGCACCTGGCCGGGTGTTGTTAAGGAGCCAGAATTGGTTCATTCTGCCTTTCCTGTTGCATATTGGAGATGTTTTGTTGTGTCAGTTGGGTGCCCCTTGGCACACAGAGATGCCTGCAGTAGCTGTCCTTATGACCTCTTTCAGATTCAGCAGTCACTGCAGCAATGGATGTGGCAGGAGGTGTTCAGCACATTTCATTGTTTGCTCAGGCCCAGTGCTGTAGCAGCCAGTAAGAAAACTGAGCAGAAAGTGTCAAGTTCTAGAAGAGTTAACTGAAGATGCAGCTGTCCAGATCTGTGTTCTGGTGTATTTCTAACAGACGTGTAATTGTTCTTTGAAGTTGTTTACATGAGTAAAATCTTGGTTGTGTGTGAGAATGGAGCCTGTAGGACCCCTCATTCAACAAATTTCTGTGTTAGATCTAAGCAATCAACCATATTTGTTTGTTTATGTCTAAGGCTCTAAGAAGATTGCAATTTTCATGTGAGCAGGCGACATTCCCTGAGACCCCTTCATCTTCAGGTTTGTGTTTGATATTTTCTCTGCAGAGGCTTTCCCTCACAAAATTATTTGAGAATGGGCTGGGGCAGAAATCAGCTGTTTGTGGGGATGCCTATGTATGGGATTGACTGAAGTGGAGCTAGGCTCTATAAACTCCTTAGTTTTTTGTTCCACTTGTGATTACTTTTCTACCTTTGTTTCTTCAGCTGGTGATTAGGGATGCCACTATTACTTCAGTCATTTCCAGCAGTGTTTTTTTGATCTTTTCTTGCTTGATGGTTGAGCATTTCAGTGCCTCTAAACACCCTAATTATTTGCTGAACACCTGAGTAGAGTTTTTCGTGCTTTCTGACTAGTTTAAAACCTCCAATCAAAGTGGTCAGTATAGACTTGTTACCATTTTAGCCAACTTTGTTTTAATATACTGGTGAATGTAACCTTCTTTTGGGGTTACTGTGTTGGGGTTTTTTTGTAACCTGAAGTCTTGCTTTTCTGCAGTTCATGCTCTAAGGCCAGCTGACATTAAAGCAGTCACTGCAATAGGAAGTTTGCAAAGAGTAAGTACAAGCAGGAAATGTGCTGAATGTGACCCATTTCCTCTGTTGTGATGATGAAGTCAGCTGATGATGTAGTTTGGGGTCTCAGGGTGTTCAGAACTTCAATCTTTCCACAAGCATCAAAGACTTCTGGTGAAAAAATGGCTGGAAATACCGGCTGTTCAGTGTTCCAATGTGCCCTGAGTCTAAAAATAGCCAACTGACTTCGTGCAGGAGGAAATGTGATCACAGTGCTCTTGCAGAGAACCATGATATTTGATTAGAGTGCATGGATTTTCCTAACAATGAGCATAACAGATTGAATAACTGGAAGAAGATGCTGGGAAAATTCAAACTGGAACAAATACAAATTGTTGAGAAATGCAATAGATTTTCCATCTCATCAAGTGTTTTCTGTAGAAACTGGTTCCTACCTCGAAGGCAGAAGGTCTACAAGAATCACAAAGATATGTTTCTGCTGTAGAGATCAGGGGGTAAAGTTCTCCTGCCTGTAATAATATAGTTAGATTTGGATGATCTTTATTTTCCTTAATAGTTGGAAGTTAATATCTGAAACTGATTTGAGGCCCAATTAAAAGCATTTAACTACAATTCTTGTGCTTTGAGGAAGTGTAGAAATGCCTGTAGAGCAAAAATTGATAGCCATTGGAGAGGCTGTGACTGTGAAAAATGGGGGAAAGTCTTTCTTATTACAAAACAACTTTCAAATTTGAGATGGTATCCATGAATATATCATACTTTTCCTTTTCAAAATCAGCACTTCTGGACTCCTTGTGAGTGCCTCTCTCTTTTGAAAAAAATTATTGTCCTGAATGCAAGGGTGCTTCACCCATATCAGGTGCATGGCCCTTTGGAACAAGACTTCTTTGTGCTGGTGTCCTTGCTGCTTGTGGGGGTGTCATAGGAAAACATGTAAATTATCTTCTTTTAGGGAATGTTTGCTTTCCTTGTGCAAACATCTCTGTTTCCTCATGAAACTCTCTGAAATCAGTGAAGTTCCTCTATTGATGTAGTTTCTTTTTAACAGACACTCTTCTGTCTGAGTGCCATCTATGTAAATTATCTAAATGACTTCAGGTCATGCTCCTTGAAAAGGAGTGGGAGTAGATCCAGAGAAATTTGGCCCAGAATAGCATTTAGTTTTACGGAATTTGATTTCAACAAATCAAATCCTATTTTAAGCCCTATGTAAAAAAAATCATTAATGAAAGCAGTAACTAAGAAAGGATTACCAGATTAAGAAAATACACTGCAATAGGGAAGTTCTGGAAAATAATCTAAATATGTGAGCGATTACAACATAATGGAAAGGAGTATGTAGAAAACAATACTATCTCTAACAGGACTGAAATATGGTAGGGGAACAGCATACCTAGGTCTAGTTTACACTTTAATTAATATTATTCTTATTGCTTCTTTGTTCACAGACACCAGGATCTGGTGAGAATTTACTCCAAAGGTAAGAATTAATAGTTAGCTTTTAGAAGTTTCATTATCCTAATCTCTATAGTATCACAGTGCAGGAGTTAGGCCCAAGCAATTTTTTTTTTTTTTTTTTAGTTTTATAGAGAGGAGGAAAAAGCCTTTGTAAAATAGAAAGGATTTTGAGACACTGAAATTTTCCCTGTCCTTTGGTAACACGTTTTTTGTACTTATGCAGGATATAGAATTATCTAAGGGTTGCAATACCCTTGATTAAGAATCATTGCTGTGTGATAAATCCTAGGCAGTAAATATAATAATTCACTAGTTGGAGATAAGAAAGCAGGGATTTATCAGAGCTAAGAAAGAACTCAGTAATCCAGATACCCTGGACTACTGATACCCAATTTGCTTGGCTGATTCCCAGTGCTTCATGGACAAGCTTTACACCATTTCCTTCTCCCATGCTCCTTCAGCAGCTCCAAATCAGTGAGTGAACATATGGCTAAACCTTGTAGCTGCAGGTCTGTGCAGATCTTTTGAGTCATAGCCTTGAAGATGAGGATTTAGTGCTGCACAGATAAATTTTAAAGAATAAGTTTTTTTAATGGTTGCAAAAACATCTGTGTGCACTTGTACGTGGGTATACACAGAGGGGCCCCTCCATCACTTATACCTACATATAAGCAAGCACAAGTACTACAACATGCAGAGGGTAAAGAGACACAAAAATTTGCGATCTGAGACTATGTTCTTACTCAGCAGTAGCTGATGACATGACAGTTTTGGGGAAAGAAAGGCCCCATTCTTATTTGCAACAGCTGCCATGAATTTCACTCTGAGATGCAGCATAACTAATAAGAAATTGAGGCTGATGTTCTGTAATATAATTTTTCTTTGAGCAATGGAATAACAGGAACTTCCTGTTTTCTCTTCCCTTTCTATAGCTCAGGAAAGAACTTCCTCAAAATAAGCATGGCAACTTTAGCAGGTGCGTCTTTCTGTCACACTAAAACTTCATCAGATTAATTTAACAGCTTGCTGGCAGGAGCTCCAGGGCTCTACTGGGCTGCAGAGCAGGTGCAGCACAGGCACACTGCAGGGGTGTAAGGGAAACCTGAGGGGTGGTGTAGCTGGGGACATGAGCACAGCCAGCTTGGGTTGTCCATGATGGCTTTAAAGAGACTGTCTGGGTAGACAAACAGCATTGAGGAAGGGCTGTGACAGACTGCTGCAAGATTCTTAAATGCCCAACAGGGTTTTTTGGCCTCTTATTTCTACCCACTACACAGTCTCTGCTGGTGTGTGCTTGTGGCCCCTGCTGGCCCAGTGAAATCTTGTATGGGTTTGCCTGCTCAGAACTGCCATGCACTTAGAATTTATACTGAAACTGCCATAGCTGCGCCACATCTAGGAATTTGTTGCCTGTTGTCTGTCTTTGAAGTCAGCCTTTACTTGCTTAAAGGGTATTGCTTAAACAAGTAAAAGTTTCATGCCCACTGAAATGCTGTGTAATACATAGCTCCAGGGCCCTGCCCTCCACATCATCTTCCTAGTATCTTAACTCCTTGGTGTGTTGTCTATTTCCCTGTAAAAGGGGTTTAAAACATGGTCTCCCTGGGTAACCTTTCCCAGTAGCTTCATTTCTACAGCTGCCTCTATTTAAGCCCACCTACAATATTTGTGGCTGACATGAGATGGGGACAGAGGTTTTTGACCTGAGTCTGAAGGCAAACTTAACATCAAGCCTTCACTTCACAAGGTGAGGAATAGAACCAAGGAAAACAGCTACAGAAGGGCTTGACCATACCTCTCATGCTTGCCAAGAGATCCTCAGACTTTACATGCTCTGGTGCTGTTTTAGTTCAGCAGTGTTTAATGAATCAGCAGAGTAGCAGTCTGTTGGATGCAAAAATCTCCTAACCTGTGTGTGTCATTCAGCTCTCATTAGCACCTTCAACCCCTCGGTCCAACATCTCTCCCTTCCAACTGGCACTGAAGGAGAGATGCCAAACAGTAAAGCCAGGTGAGTCTGAGGGGCTTTTGGCTGGGCAGTTGGTGTATAAGGGGAAGGATGGAAATCTTTGGTGCTGGAGCACTTCACTGTGCTCAGTACTGGCAGAGGCTGTCATTGTGACTCAGCTGGCACCTGTCAGAATCAGGAGGAACAAAGCCCCGCTTTGGGGTCTGTTCTATCACCAGAGTTAAAATCAGGTCTCTTTTATAGCTGCAAAACAAATTTTTGGCTCAAATAGAAGTTGAGGTGTGCCTACTAAGCTGCTGTTTTTATCTAAGTGCACATGTCTGGAAGTCAGGTACCTGAATATGAGCTAATCACCCAAAGCTCTCTGGGTAGCACAGTCAATTGTTTAATCATAACACATTTAGGAAAAGATTAATCCAGCCTGGATCCTCAAAAGGTGTTTGATTCAATGGTAAAAATCAGCCAAAGCTTTAACCTTACTGATGCCTTCATAATTTCTCTCTTCCTTTCTTCTTTTCAGAGACCTCCTGCATCAAGCTGAAGAAATAGTGAAGCTCATGAAAGTGGATCAGGTTTGTTTAAAGCACAGGACAATTCAGAAAGCATGGTGTTGAAGCAGAAAAAGGCAGAAAAGTGTTTTAATACTTAAACAGCACTCAAAAAACTTTCAAAGCAAAAAATGCCCTTTCTTGAGGTTAATGGACTTCAGTCTTTCTGTTGTAAATAAGAATCAATTCTGTGCTTTTCAAGTACAGAGTTTTGTTCTGAAAGTATCCCACCTTTTTTACTTTTGTCAAAGCAGCTGAAGAGCTTGGTAGGGAAGCCAGCATGTTTGCTTTCTGTTGGCTAAAAATGTGAGACTTCTGCTAGCTACACTCTGTAACTCTGTACCAGTATTTCTTAGAAGTCAACCCAAAATAATAATTCTCAGTATTTGTCTCTTCAGTTCCTTTTTGGTCTTTTAGGAACATATTTTCAAAAAGGCCAATAAAGACCTAAATATGCTTTGGTGACGCTGGTGAGAGCTTGAATTATCCCTCGTGGCTGAGTGCTTTTTAGGTCCCATCTTGCAGCTTTAAGCATTCATTTCTCCTTTACTCTTAACCATGATGTTATTTCATAAAATAGTCTTGAAATAATGGGAAAATGTACTTGCTAAGGCCATTCTGCTGTTGCCTCTTTGCTCTACAGGGATTTAGCATGCATGTTTGTAGAACTGCGTGGTTCTAACCAAGGCTCTTCAGGATTGTACAGCATTGCCTAATAAACACAGCACATCTGAGCAGGGCTCTAGCTCTCAGATTTTTTTTATTCCAGTCTTTGTCCCACTAGTGTGACCCCTCTCAGCAGTTTATATACAGTAATCCTGTTGCCAAGCTGCAACAGTGATGGAAAGAGACAATATCAAGTTCTGTGCTAAGCTGCCCATGCCCATCTTTTCCAGTAGAGCCTCCTATGGCAGCAGCAATTTCAGGCTCTATCCTGAGCTTCTTGTAGGTGTGTGTTCAGCTTTAGTTGCAGCACTTGATGCCTAACTATCCATTTGCTGTGTCCTCTAAGGAAAAGCTGGATGGTTTGTCAAATGGAAGGGACCAAGACAGTGAGGATTGGGCCATGGGCTACTGCTTGATCTTGCTGGTTTTGAACCCACAGTTCAATTTTGAAATTGTGTGTGAGAGGAAAATAGCAAATAGGTCACCTGTCATGTGATTCCTTTATTTTTTTTCTCCCAGATGATGGACTTCCAAAATGACTGGAAACTGATCACAGTGTTTTTTAGTGCTGAAACCTCATGTTCCTCCTATGCTTCCACACAACTGGTAAGTGCTTTGTGGGGTGGTTTAGCAGTCAAGGCAGGTAGTTAAGACACGTTCCCATACTCTGCTCTCTGCCATAGGGAACCAAAGTAGTAGTTAGGTGTGGGATGTTGGGATGCCTCGATCCAATGATGGAAGCTCCTGGCGCACAATGTGTTTTGTATTTATAGACATCTGTACTTAATTTGCCATCCCTATTCTGAGATGTCTTAGCAGAACAACTGGTTTCCACCTTCAAGTATAAAGATACTTTTCTTCTCTATCCCTATCTTTTTTTTTTACTATATGTCAAGTTCTCTATTTATAGGCAGTTAAATTACAAGTCTAGTTCCCGTGTTATTTACTTGTTGCTGACTGAGGCTGAATTTAGAATAGAGTGTTTCTTAATAACCCTTCAGTACACAGCTCAACACACAGAGTTTGCGACTTTTAGGAAATGGACAACTGTTTTTTCTACTAGTTTTGATGCCCTTTCTCATCTCATTTACAGCAGAGCTGCATAGAGGAAAACCTGGAAAAACTTACAGCTGTCTTGGATTTTTTGTATAAGGAGGTAAGATGTATTAATCAACCCTGAATAGCTGAATCCTTTGTGTATTTTTCCAGTCCCCCCTACTAGACTAGGGCTTGTATCACTCTTCACATGACTTAGAACACCAGTCTCATTAACATCAACCCACTGGGTCCGTTTGTTTTCACTAAGTGTTTTACTCCTGTTTTTAAAAAGCTGGTGCATGCAAACTGAAAGGATGGATGGGTAACTGCTCTGTTTTGCAACACAAGCTAATGTACCACTCAGTCTTTGGGTATTTTAAAAATTATTTCTGTGAAAATTGGAGTACATCTGTCTAGGTCTGACAGTTATGTTTAACAGGGCTGTTGGTGAAAGTAACTGGTATCTAATTACTGGTGTGGAACACCCAGGCAGTGTACAGGCTGCTAACTCCCTGGCGATGACTTTTACAGACCAGGGAAAGCATCTATTAAAATACATATAATAGACCTCTTTTCATATTTTGTGATAATTTAAAAATCCCAGCCTTTCTAAAGGTTTTCTAGCTGGCTGAGCTAAGACTTATCTGCTTATCTAGGATGGTTTCTGGGAAGCATTCTGTGCTGTGTCTTGATCTACTAATGATAGTAGACTAGATGAGGATAGATTTCTACTAAAGCAGACTATAAACTGTTTAACTTAATTATTTCAATAGCATCTTCCATTAATTTTGTTTTGCTGCATTGAAGGCCTACAGCATATTCTAAACCTGCTACAGTTGGTTGCATCAGACCCCAATCACTCATTTTTCTCCAACTGACTTCGACAAATGTTGTGTATGGAGGAAATTCCACCCACACATTCTCTTCAGATTCTCTCCACTATTATTTTCAGAATCTGTTTATGTGCACTTATGAAAGTGAAATCCCATTATGTAAATGAAAAGCTGCTTTCTGCACAGGGGATAGGTGTGGTAGGTTGCATGAATGCTTGTGCTATTATGCAGGATGTTTTGTCCCCAGCTTTTCATTGCTATGTTGCCACAAAAATGGTAGTCCCAAGTTCATTTGAGTACAGTTTAGTTGGCTGGTGGCCATTTTGGTTATGTAAAATGAATTGCTGTGTCTCAGTCAAAAAAGCATGGTCACAAGTACTTCATAAATGATGATCCTAGATTGCAGGCGTAGGATCAGGGTTCAGGACATAATTGGCAAAGACTTAGGTCATTGATTTATGTAGACAGAATCCCAGAGGTAATACATGTGAAGTTCTAGACGTAATTTACCATAATTGCTGCTTGCTGATCTTTAATTTCAAATCTAGCATGAATAATTTTTACTTTATAACTGCAGGTTCCCAGGGCCTTTGTAAATCTAGTGGATTCCACTGAGCTCACAACTGCCTCTCTTGTGTGCCAAGATTACAGTAATGCCAGGTAACAGGTTTCCTTAACTTCTTGTCACTGTCTCCTGCTCATGTTCAACATATACAGTGCAACTGTATATGTTGCACCTATACAGTGCATGTATATGCACTGACTTTATGACTAAGATGCAGTCTGCTGAACTGTTTTTCTGCCCTTAATACAAAAGTATGTAAAAGATTTTAAGTCTTCACTTTGTTTCTGATATGCTCTCTCTGAAAGATATATTTTTATTAGGAAGCTAGTGCTTTTTATCCTATCAAATTGGACAGCATATTTAAATATTGGGTCAGGGTTATGGAAAAAGAGAAAATCTCAATGCTGTACAAGCGCTGTTCACCAAGAGCCAAAGCATTGGTTTGTTATTAACGGTTTTAGCCACAAATCCAAAACACAGCACCATATGGGCTGTTTTGAAGAAAGTTAACTCTATCCCAGCCAGACCTAGCACTTAGATTATGGTCACAAAACTGCATCATCTAGCTACCCCCAATTTTTTGTTCAGTGGTACTTTTGTTCTGCAACTCTCAAGTCAGAAGCTTTGTAGATGCTTCAAAAATTTAAATTTCTACATATCAACATTCACAAAATGAGCAACTGATTTTAAAGGACGTTATTAGGCTATTAGAAAGATTCTACTTAGGCTTAGGGTATGCTAGGGTAGAGACCATCTAAATTGCTAGTTCCTTATGGTAACTGCATCTATTTATCTGTCTTGCTCATTACTTTGTAACAAAAGCATGAGTAGTTTGTGTCCCGATTTAGTATGGAGTAGGAGTGTGCACATCAGCAGTTATGATGTAGTAGTTTACAGCTGGTGAGATTACACTTTGTCTTACTCCACAGTAATTTTTTTCCCTGTGCTCGTGGCACAGGACACCATATGTACTAATATAGTCATCCTGAAGTGTTTCACAAGCTTTGCAAGTATACAGCCTCAGAGATGTTCTGGTGGAACAGGGGAAGAGGTCTGGCTGCTATGTAACCATGTACTTGACAAATACAGGGAGAGGAGAAGCTTTCCTTGTCAGAAGGGACTGCATGGGGCACCCTAGCTTATTTCTCCTGCACAAACATGAAGGGGTAAAATGTGAGAAATGTGGAAAAGATGTGTTCAGGAATATAGGCCTTGCCACGTATTGAAGGCCTTAAAAATAAAATGAAATGCATCTAATTTTTTTTTTCCTCTGAGGTATTACTATATTTGCTTTTGTACTTAAGGCAATTTTCTTTCTTATTGTCAGTGTGCTCTCGTAGCTGTGTTTATCTGGTTGATAAACACAGTTCCCACTAGTTTGTTAGATTACCTCAGTCCCAGATCCTGTCCCAGATAAGGACCTCCAGCATTTGGTTGCTAAGTTGTCATTATGAACTGTGCTTTGAGAGAAAAATATAAATCCATACCAAAATGTGAAATTTCAAGGGTCAAAGAGGATAATAGTAGTTGACACTTTCAGTCCTGTGCCTTAACTTTAAGCACTGAAGTTTGGGACATAATGGGGTTTAAAGTTCCCTCTTTTACTAATTTCTGACTAACTAGAAGCATCTGCGCTGAAAGTAGTACATGAACCCCATTTTTAGGCATGTAACTTTCTTTTTATGAGGTTCCTCTGTTAGGCTTGGGTAGGATTCTGGTCTTGAATTCATATTTCTTTCACTCACCAGCAGTGATAATAGCACTTTATCAGAAAACACTCATTTTATGGCTTTAGCTAAGCTCTGTGAAAAGGATCCTGACAGATACTTATTGCTTATATCTGCAAACCCCCCAGAAACTTTTTCAGATTCCAGTCCATCCAGGAAATTTCAAGGGAGTATATTTTTCTGGAACCTGACTAATCTTTTGTGTATCTTATATTGTTCCCATCTACACCTTTAGGAACTCTCAGAATTCTCCAGCTAGCTTCAAAAATATGCAGTATATTGATCTCACCTTGCAGGTCAGAAATCTGACAGTGCCAATCAACCTTTAGCATGTATATACTTCTGCAACTTCCATCCACATTTCTAGATGCAGGTCTTCAAGTCAAAGACTAAAGAAAAAGTTCCTGTGGAAGTATTTTGAGTTTGTTCAATTTTCTGTGTGAGTATAGCAAGGGAAATGTTTGAAAACCAGTGCAGCTGTTATTTTAAGCTTGAGCATGTTGCTAGCTTGTGAGATCCTGTGCTAATCTAAGTCTGGCATACTTGTCAACTGACTAGGCTTTCAAATCAAAAAGAGACACAAAGCTTTGGATATGGGAATATATGTAATTCGATGTTTATATCAAAAATTAGCATGTTCCATGTAGCCTTTTCTACAAACACAACAATTTAGTCTTTAGTATGTGGTTGTCAGTGGCTTAGAAGAATTCATGCTAGCCACCTTGTTTATCAAAAATTCATTATGTCTTTCATGTTTTTTAATTCTTTTCTGCAGGAATCAGTGCAATTATGTTGAACACTCCACACTACACGATAACATACTGAGGTGGTCCTATCAGGTATGGCATCTTCTCCGTTGTTTGGCTCTCATATTGCTAGACATGTCTATTCATTTGCCAGATTTGCCTTGAAGCCAGGAGGTAAGGGAGGAGTAGCAGTGAGGAAGTTTCTATCACACATTCATAGCAATTCCAATCCCATTATTCTCAGGAATATTGACAATAAATTCTCTCTATACCTGAGTGATCTTAGTATCTCTTTAAGTTTTAAATGTCTGTATAACTTTTGGCAACCTAGGATTTTTCATATCCCATCAGAGAAATGATCCATCTTGTCCAGTAAAATGCCCCATGATTTAGAGGAGGGAAATTTTCTGTTAAGACTAAGACAGTTGTGCTAGAGTTTCTTTCTAACATGCCAAGGTGGCAATAAACATGACATTTCATTGCCTTGCTAAGCTTGCTGCCCTTTTAAAGAAAATGATGGTAAACCATCTTTCTTATAGCTACAAGGATTTTCAAGTTGTTGTATAACAAGATTTCATTAAATTACTGTGTTTGTTCTGGATTACATAATTTTATTTCTGTGGTTTATTAGGGATGGGGATAATTTAAATGTACTTTAAGCCCTGATGAATCACATGTACATTATACTCTCTACCCAATAATACTTATCTCATTAAATGGTTGTCTATTTAGGATGCATTGGAAAAACTACTGGAGTCTGAAAGGTTTGATCAAAAGGATGACTTCACTGTTGTTCTTCAGCCTTCTCTCCAAGGAAGAAATCTGCTTCTTGGACTGGTGAGTAAACTCAAACTGCTCCATTCTTTCTGATTTGTGTCTGCTGAGACTGATTGCAGTGTTCAGCAAGCTTTCCTGTCCTAGGCTGTGTAATTCTGGAAGATAAGGGTAGTCAGGCACAGGAAGAACGTACCTCAGGACCAGACACAGAAGTCCTGAGAGTGGAACTTGGTTTAAGCAGCACGAGTCAGAGATCCTGTGTTTTTTGAATGCTATGCTCCAGGATAAATCAAGCTATGGCACCTCTGCACCTAAAATCACAAGTGTCTGGAAGCTGTCAGTGCTGCTGATTTTTCCATATCTTTGTAGTCACCAACATATTCATCCCTGTTTATGCTCAGGTGTTTGACAGCAAAGGCAAAAAGGTGGGTAATGTGAAGTATTTAGAAGGGTTAGAGGGACAAAAGACAAAGGTGTTTGTAAATTATTGGAAAGTACAGTTATATCCCTGCAATGAGTCTGGGAACTCACTGTTTTTCTGGTGTAGGCAGTAGGGAATGAAGATGGGATTGCCCAGGATGTCAGGCATGGTTTTGTTATAAGTGGTTTTAAAGGGAAGTTGAAAGGTCAAGGTTGTCTAACATCTGGCAATGAAGAGGGAGAATATTACTTTCTGGAGAATTGCTCACTTGGAGTGAGGTATCAAAATCCATCACATTAAGTGGTTTTTTGTAAAATGGGTTGATAATGACTCATGGTCTGGGTTTTTGAGAATCATGATAACAGCTCCATGAATCTGAGGTAATTCCATTGCTCCCCTCAGATCAGTATCAGAACAAAGTGAATTGGGAGAAGAAATTATTTTTCCAGGAAAACAAAGGATTTGCGATGTTGCAAAATCTTGTTGGTGCTGGGGTTGTCTTTTGCCAGGCTTTTTTGTAGATGGCTGGTCTGTATGCAAATAGCAGACTTCTAACTTTCATGGCTTTACTTTTTCTGTCAGTAATTTGCTCTTTGAATGCCATCATGTGTCATAGGTGGAGTCTTTATTTCTTTTGGTTTGTGGTAATGCCTGCAGGCCACCATGTGTAACCTTCCAAACTCTTCCAGCAGTTACATTTCATTTAAAGTTCAGCATGCCCACTTAAGACAAATTCTGCATGTTTCTAATCTTTAAAGGCATGTATAAACTAGCAGTGTTGTTTATTCAAATGATTAATGTGTTCACATCTATGTCTTCCTGCTCTACTTTGTGTCACTATTGTGATCATGCTGTGTTATTGCTCTGCTCTTCTTGTCCCGTTGACGTGCAGCACTTACTAAAACAACATCTTTCTATCTTGACACACCAGTAGGAACTGGCATCAGTGGCAAGTGGCTTAATGAGAATACCAAAGATTGATTTGCTTGTGGATATGAGAATTGTTTTATGGATTGAGAACTTCTGTCACTGAATAACTAATCTTTCCATACTCTTAATTATTTTATGATGCTCAAGATACTTTCTCTTTCAGGGCAAGGATGATTTGGTTACCACATCAAAGACAAAAGTAGAAATTCTGGAAGATTGCATTTTCATGGCTGTGAGCCTCTGGAACAACATGGTAAGCAGTACCACAGAGACTGTTTCTTGCTGAACTTGGTCCAGATGACTAGCAACCCTGCACGAGCCAGGCTTTGAGTAGCAAAGAGGCAGGGGAAGGAAGAATACAAAAATTATTCCATGACTGCTATCCTCAGCTGTGCAGGGAGGCTGCTCCTGAATAATGCTAAATGCCTACACTTCCAAGACAAATCTCACTCTGCTGCTACTTTCTACTAAGGACTTTTTAGAAAGGTTTTCAAAGTAGCCCTTTGGGAAGCCTCATGGACTAAATGAGCTGTGAGATATCCTAGTTTTGCTAATCTTACTTCTTTGACAGCACAGCACAGGATAACTGAGGCTTGTCCTAACCTGAGATTATAGCAATTATACTCCTGTCTACTCTGTCCTCTATCCTGCATCCCCCACCATGCTGTACTAATGAGTCCTATGCCACTGTCTTCTCCTTAACCATCATCTTTATGCTGCTGTTGCTCATGGTGAAAAGGTGATAGACAACCTTGAGGAGCTCTTGTTATGTCCTCTAGAGTTGGATATCCTATCCAGCTGTTTTCTTTAATGCTACCTCAAGCAGTGATAATGCTGTTGTAGCCCATATCATTTAAAGAAGCAGGATTTGCAGGAATAGGCTTCTACCATCACCAGACAATGTATCTAGAAGACTAGTACAGTCACTTTATTAAAATGTGTTGCCTTTTAGTTAAAGCTAGTAGGACTTAGTTAGTAGGAGCCAAGGAGTTAAAAATTGATATCCTATTGCAGTGGTAACCTTGGAACAGCCGTGCTGGGTCTGTTTATCTCCTTTGCTGTTATCTGTGATATTCCTTGTGATGATGTCATGGTTACTACCTCAGTTCTTCCATCATAAAATAGATGCCCTCTGTTTCATTTCTCTGTCTCTAATCCTTTTCTTCACAGACTGTATCTGTCCTCCTCTTCTCTGTCCTTGAGCAACCCATTCTGTGGCATGCTACTCTATTCTTGTAACTCTGATTGCCCAGGAGCTTTCATTTTGTGAAAATAGCAGAGGTGAAAAACTGTAAGCAAAAAGAAGCTGTGCTTTTAAGGCTGGCTGCATCAGGGCCAGTTACCCAGACTTGGGCAGAAAGCATGCTGTGGAGCCACCAGAACCAAAGCAGTCATAAGGGAGACAAACACCTGCTTTGCTTTATTTCAGTGTTTTTTCTCAGTGTGAGGTGATTACTCTAGTGAGGGGGCAGCCTAGGTGAGCTGGAGGAGGAGCAAAATGTGGCAAACCCACATCTTGCCACAGGTTTGAAGGAAGACTGTGTGGTAACAATTCCCTCAACTCATTGTGCCATCTCTTTTCCTGACTTTGATTAGGTGGACTTTTCAGAGTGCAGTAGCAATCATCAGAAGGGAGCCTTTCAGGGCTGCTCCTTTGTCTGCCTGTGATTGCCTTGTCTGCATGTGTTCTGCTGTGATGTAAAAGAAGATATGAAAGATGCTTTCAGCATAAAAAGCACTAGCAGGTGTCCTCGCCTGATAAAGGTCTCTCCAGTTCTGCTGGGAAATCTAGCCAACAGTTTAGGCTGACTTCTTTTAAAAATTTAAAAAAACCCATAACATAGTCTTGGGAGGTGATAGAAAATCAGGATCCTGACTCGTGAACCTGGAAACAGCAGAATTAAATTGCATTCAGAGGTTTACCTTCTGCTCTCTGCCAGGCTTGGTACCAGCCTCTTTCCTGGTATAATTACCTGCTTATTGGCCAAAGGGCAAAACCTTGAAAATCTAGTGGCAATTGGCCTTAGGGCTGCACTTCAGCCTGACCGAGAAGAAGCTGAGCCATCATGTCCTAAGGGCTTGTCCTAGGCAGGGCTGGATATTTGACCAAAACTGTTCTGACTCTCTAGGACCAATGCAAATCATATGCTAAGCACATCAGAGAACAGTCAGATAAATAACATTGGAAAAGCTGAGAGGGGTTGGCTGTGTAGTCAGAGAACAGTCAGATAAATGACATTGGAAAAACAGTGTAATTGGACAGCTTTGATGTTTACCACAGAGAGCCTGATCATAGGCATTTGCCAGAATTATTCAGTTTTACCTCTGGATATATATCTGAGGGCAAAGCTGCATTCATGTATGTAAAGAACTTCATAAGGCTAAGAGCTTCTTGTCTTTTGGCACTTTTTTGTATTACAGAAACAAAACCCAACCCTATCCTGCAGCCAAAAAACTAAAACCAGGCAAAAGCCCAAAAGTGAACAGCATGGCAGGAGGCTGCCCATGCCTCTCTCTTCTGTGTTCAGGGGTTTGTGCTGCCTCAGAACCTGCGGAGTACCAGAGCAGACCCACACACTGTGCCTGCATGACAGATGTGCTAGAATTCGGGGGCGGGTTGGTGGCCACAGCACAGCCCTGGTGCCCCATTCCCTGGCCAGGACCGTGCAGCTGAGCTGCATGGGACCTGCCAGCCTTTGCTGGGAGAGCAGAGTGTCTGGGCCAGCTGGGACTTACTGCCTTCTGGAGAAATTTGTTCTTGTCACCCTACTCCCAACACATGCAAGTGTCTAATACTTGTTTGAACTTAATTTCTAGTCAAGAAATACTGTATTGTATGTATCCCATGTTTTGTGGGATTAGTCTGTGATGGAAGTGTGTTTTCATTTAAGAATGGGATTAAATAGCTACTTTGTTTCTTCCTAGGAGGATGGGAAAGTATCCCAATGTATCTTTTCTCTGAGCGTCATTATTTGACACATTTTGGGGAAATTAGTTTTATTCTCCCCTACCCCCCACAAAAAAGCAGACTGTTTCTTCAAATGTTTCTCTCAAAGAACATAAACTCTGTAAGCCTCTTCTCTATTTCTCTGAATTTTCGCATTATTTTCATTGATGGAAGAATCAAAGTAGAATATAACATTCCTGTGCAGAGTGTATGAAGCCTGCTGCTGTTGTGTTTTCCAGTCCCTTACATCCTGCTTCTTGTGCAGGCTGCTGGTCCTGGCAGCTGCTGGTGCCAAGCTGAGCAGGCATGCACTGAGGGATCTAAACCCACAGCCAATTCCTCTGTGTGTGATTGCAATTTAATTAGCACTCAGCAAGCTGCCTGAACAGGTGAAGTGATTATTTTTGGTATTTGCCCCTTTGTGCTGCCACTATTTTCTGAATAATTTCATATTTTTTTGTTACAATAATCCCCTCTCCATCTTGTTTCAAGAAGGCCAACAAACATAAGTGTTATTAAGTCTCTGTATGGAGTAGGAAAGCTCCTTTTGGTGTTGCCTAGCATGTGTGAGAGTGTAGATAATGAAACAGTTCTGAAAGGTAGGATGTTGTATTGCACTAAATTCTTACTGTAGGATAAACAACTGACACTTACAGAGTCAGCATTCTTAAAAGCCAAATTAATGTTTGGATGAAAGTTTTAGTCATGATGGGAAGACAGTCTGCTCACGTGAGAGGACTTGTTTTCAGTTCCTTGCTTTTGTAGGTATACATGTGGTATATTATGCATAGATAAATATTTATCATAAGCAAAAGATATTTTTAAATACATATATTTAGATATATGTTTATGATCCTGATGGAAAACTTCAGGCACTAGAGCCTTTGCATTGCTGCTCCTCTCCCTTCCCTCCCACACACAGCATGTGTACAATTCCTCTGTTCTCTCCCTTTCCAGATGCAGCCAGCTGGACAGAAGCAGTCTTATGGTGCCACAAAAATTGTCCAGTGTCCATCTCAGGTAAAGCGGCTTCCTTGTTATTCTGTGATTTTATTTGTTCTTTGCAGAATTTCCAAGTTTTCAAATACTGTTGTTGTTTTCTGAAGTTTTTGGGAATGTGTGTTTGCCCAAGTTACTGTGCTGTGTTCCTAAAGTTCATTGACACAGAGTCTTTATTTTCTATAGATGAAGCTCTGACAAAAAGAACTTTTGACAAAATTTAGTTAAATAATTTCTGTCAATTTTTTTTTTTTTGTCCAAAAATATATCTAGCTAATCTGAATTTATTAATTGCAGGTATGAGGTGCATTATCAATATTCAAATTTGTGTCACCAATAAAATTGAATCCATATATTTTATATAATCTAGATTTTCTGTGATTTGCCTCTGTTGCCACGTTTTATTCATTTAGTCCCTGGAGATGTCAGTAGTCAGGATTGGAGCATCTCATGTTCAAAGAACAGGTTCTTGTATGCTTTTGCATTTAAGCTCTGACTTCAATAATTTGGTAGTGATAAAATATTACTGGCATCCAAAAGATTCTGAACAGCAATTAAAATATCAAAGATGTAGAATTTTATGTTTTGTTTGATGTTTAAGGCAGGAGGTGGTGCTGTGCCTAGAGCATACCTAGGACAGGGCTTCAGACCAGGGCTTAACTTTCAAGTCTAACCTGGTTTACTTCATTGATGCAATGTTCATTCAGAAATTAATACTGTAAAGATTTTTTCTCTCAGAAAATGTAGCCAGAAGACTTTAATGTCAGTTGATGTGTTTCCACCAGCGTTGGTAAACATACTCTCTTCACTCTGCAGGAAAATCCATACTTGTTTACATACAGAAATAGTAACTACTCCTCTTCCCTGAGGCCATCAAACCACAAAGAAACACCTCAGGTATAGCAGGACTGTTTGCATCAATGGACTGGGTGTGTTCCAGGGAGTGGGGCAGCTGGGTAAGAGCATGTTGTAGCCTAAATAAGCAATGCTACCTGGGAAAACTAAATGCAGAACTCCAGCTTTTTACTTCTGTGCTGGACTAAATAGTCAGATGTTTAATAGCACATTCTCTCCTTGGTGAGTTCTGTAGAGTGTGAGTAAGATAGGTGTGTTCAGCTAGCCTAAAGTGAGTCTTTCCTTCAATTGTAAGAGCCTATGTTAAATATCTGGATAAAAATGTTATTTTCCCTGGGATAAGAAGAAAGTGAAAATGGGGCTATTTAGTCTTACTATGGAAGAAACTAGATTAGATCCAACTACTGTGTGGGTCTGATTTAGTCTTGTTTATTGCCATAATAAAACAAGAATATGGATTTTTATTTTTTTTTGGTGAGATAGTTTCAGACTAGATGTGTGGAGAAGAAGACCCATGATTGTGTTTTTTAAGTCAGAGTACTCTGATTTTGAGAAGAACTTGGTGTTCCCAAGCAGGAACAGAGTGAGTTGATAATGTTCATTTTCATGCCTCAGAACACAATGCCTAGACCATCTAGACAAAATGGCCTGTTTGTAACTGGAGTTGTGAGATGCATTTCTGCTCACATTTTAATATAGTGCCATCTGTTTTGTTGGTTACCTGGAGTGTACAGACCTTGACATGAGGCAATGGTACCTACCACCTTGATTTTTGGAAATAGCTGTAGTGTAGGAGGTGTTGAGGATGTAAGGAGCAATGTTATGTTATGTTTGTGGCTGTTTGTTGCATTTTTTAATTAAAAGTTTAAAACCCCATCCAGAAAAATGGGACAAGACATACAAGTATCTTTTACTTAGGCAAGTTATCCTACTGAAGGAATACTGCAGAGAGATTTGGAGCCAAAGCACATCTTTGAGTGCTTTGCTCTGGTATATTGATGGTCAGCCCTTTACTAACAGTAGATTTTGGGGATATTTCTGTCGGTAGGCTGCAACCCAAAAGAGCCAGGAGGGCAAACCCTTGGCTGCACATACAGGACTGCATATGCAGAAGGCAGGCTCGTGGCCTGCTGACAAGGTATGGTTTTGTGCTAGGATATTTCAAACAGGACCTTCAAACAGTTTCTTGCAAAGATGTTCAGGATATGGGCACACCAAATGTTGCATAGCTGAGCACAACATGGCTCAGAGTCCAAAACAACTGGCCCCACTGGTAGGCAAGAGTTGTGCTGCACTTGTAAGGCTGTACAACTTCTGAGCAGGCTGAGTTTGTGTCTGCCTCCAAAAGGCATAGACTGAGGGCAGGCTGAGCCGGGTAGTTGTACACAAAGTACCTGGGGATTCCATTAATCTAATGCTCTGAGACGTAAATAGTTTAGCATGACCAGAGTAGAGTGAGACTGATGTGAAGTTTTGCCCTGTCTTTGCAGGAGAGGAGCTATGGAACAAACATGCCCTGTCCTGACCGGGTTCCCTCTGATGCAGTTCCAGTTTCAGGTATAGTACTATGCCTTTTTGTCAGAGCTACTTCATTTGATGACAGAAGGAGAACAGACTTTGGTTTATTCAGGAGAAGTACTCTTTTCTTTGCAGAAGTACACTTTGTTGACTGTGGTTTTTAAGAGTCTTTTTGGAACAACGTGAGTGGTTGTACAGGAAGATATGAGTTCACTACCTCAAAGGTGATGAAAGTTTATGCAGCTGCATCTTCCATGTACAAACAAAGAAGTGACAATGGAAAAGATAGGAGGCAGTCAGGTCCTTCATTTCCAGGGGAAAAGAAACTGTAGGGGGCTCTTGTTAATGCAAAAACCCATATGGAGTTGCTTGGGTAGGTTTTGTCATTCCTCAGAATCTGTGCTGGCACCAGAGCTGTGCCTGCTTTTCAGTCATTTTCACCAGTTAAATGAAATTTGAGGAAGAACAAATGCAAGACTGGAATCCTGCTGCCTCCTTTGTCACGTAGCTACTGCCCAGCTATCGTACCAAGAATAATTTGTGATTTGATGCCTATCAGTCTCTGTCATTCTCAACTGATGCTGTCATGGATATTAAAAATTCTGTCTTTGCAATTTATTATGCTTATTCTGAGGAAAAATTTTAATAACCATCACAATTTGTAGTTTTCTTTTGTTCTTTCCCTTACACTACCTTTGGTTTTGTTTATTTTTTTAGTTCATAATTTGAAACCGGCAGATATTCGGGTGATTGCTGCCCTAGGAGATTCACTCACAGTAAGTAAAGATCACTAGATAGCCATTGATAAAGTTAGCAATGAAAAACTTGCAATGAAATTTCTGATTTTTTAATCTGGGAAATTGTATACATACAGTTATGCCGCCTTGAGCTAAACACGTTTTTCACATTTTTTTTTCCATACTCCGCCTTGGCTGATTGATAATCAGATCATGAGTCTAATCTGAGTGCACAGTTCCCATTTGGAGTCCACAAGAGTGCCACACAAGGAAGAAATATAAGATTAGATTGTGTAGCAGCAGAACTATTCTGCAGTAATGGACTTGCAACGATTGCTTTTCTTTACAATTTCTTTCAATTTTTGGCAGCTCCCAAGGTATTGGCCCTGAAAGCTATTAGTGAGCTGCTTGAAGAACAAAAAGTTGTGTATCTGATTGTGTATAACTGTGTCTCTGTATATTATGAACAGTATATATATGATAATACCAAAGCAAATAAAGCCATAGTGATTCATACTAACTAAATACATGATTAAAATTGCAATAGAACATCAGGTGTGTCAAGTGGAACTTGCCTTAAGATTTTTTTTATTTTAACACTATTCCTTGCACTATGTAAGCTCATTACCCCTTGTCTGGTTGTGATTCTCCAATCAGTGGTGACTGCTTTACTGCTCATATAATAATTCATGTTTCCTACATGTTCTGTGCTAATTTTCACATTTAATCTTTGTAGTCTTTTTCCTTGGAGGAATTGGGAAAGACATAAAATCACTGTACAACTTTTTAATGTGAGCAACATTATATAAATTATTAATTCAGAACCACTACTGTCATATTTATTCCTTATGTAAATTTAGAGTAATATGAATATTTTGAACATTCTCAAGTAATTTTCCCCCACTTGATCTAATCATGAAGTTGATAGGAGAGAGTAGTTCACTGGAGTGGAGTTAAAATACCTTCAGCCTTTGAACTTCTTGAGAACAGGAATCTGTTCTATTTTGGGAAGATGACATAGCTTGCTTCATTAATGTGCTTTTAAATTATTCTCACTAGGATCAGTCAAAGAACTAGTTACTGTAGCAATGCTTATTTTCTGAAGGTGAACTCTTTTTCTTCCTCCAGGCAGCTAATGGGGCAGGATCCAGACCCCATGATGTTCTGGATGTCCTGACTCAGTACCGAGGTCTTTCTTGGAGGTGAGTCCCAGAAATTTTCCCCTCAGTGGGAGGGAATCCATTTTCTTCAGTTTTGATCAATATAGTTGTTTTTTGTAGCAAATGAAGGCTTGTGGAAACTGGATCATTTTGCATGACAGCACATGGCTGGACTATTACTCATGATAAAGAAAATACTCCAACTAGTGGTTATCTAGAGTACAATGTAGCATGGGTGGAACAGACCTGGGTACACAGAAAAGTGGGGTCCTTGTTAAGAAGTCCTTTTTCAATCTCACGGTTGTAGAAGACCCTGGAACGGGGTCTTCTAAACTCCATTGCCATTGCATCACTTACCCATTCTGCATTTCTGTCCCTGCTCTTTCTGTACCCTGTCTGCTCTTGCCCAGTGTGGCCCACATCACCCATGTGTCTCATTTAAAATGTAGTCTACAAAAAATATTTTCTGCTGTTATATGCAGTATCTCTTTCCTTGATCCTTTCCTAGTATTGCTTACGTCATGAAGAACAGTTTATCAATTATGAGTCAATACAGACTTTTACATATGCAGCATGTTGCTAGACACATCAAAAAGACTCTGGAGAAAGGCAGTCACGCTCACTAGTGAATCTGCAACTGTATAATTTAACACCAACTTGTCAGACTGATCTTCTGTTAATAATTTTTTACCAATCTAAGTCACTGCAACTTTAGAAGAAGTTTAAACACCTTCGGAGAATCATAGGATGGCCTGGATTGGAAGGTGCCTTAAAGATTATCTGGTTCCAACCCCCATGCCATGTGTAGGGACACTTTTCACTAGACCAGGGTGTTCACTTTTCACTAGACCATGGTGCCACCATCCAGCTTGGCTTCAAGCACCTCCATTTGCACTTCAAATCTGTTCCAGATTAAAGGGACACTATGGAGGTGTTCTAAGTCAAACATTTTGTATTTTGATCTTTAATAGTAATCCGTTGAGATTTTTTTTGCAACAAGTATGCTAGTATTTTTTCAGCATGAAGGAGAATAAAGAGCACACAGACATAATGATGCATTTCACCGGTCTAGGAGTATTCTTCCAGTTGAGTGAAATGTGAGTGTGAGGAAGGCAAAGGTATTGATTTTACTTATCACTCTGAAATATATGCTTTTAGAACTTTCTGTTTTGGTTAGATTTGTTAACTAAAAATGGAAGCTATAAATATTTTAATATAGATACAACTGTAGCAAAGGTGGCAGCCTTGAAAAGAAAATCTAATTTCAGCTGGGTTTAAACATATGCCAAAACACGTGAAGGAGCTGAAAGGACAGCTGCTGTACAGGGCTTCTAATATGATTGTTCTGCTGGAGCTGAGTGTCTCCGATGTGTGCCCCCTGGGACAGGCACCCAGAGCGTGGCTGGGCTCAGCACGGCCAGCAGCGTGCTCTGTGCCTGTGCGGTAACCCCAAAAGGGGGCACTCTCCTACCTTGTCCATTGCCTTGCCGAGTCCATCGTACCTTACCAACACTTTTTTCCTGTTCTTTCTTCTTAACAGTGTTGGAGGAAATGAAAACATAAGCACAGTTACGACACTACCAAGTAAGTGGCTTTTCATGTAGATTTGATAAATATGTGGTGCCTGCTATTATAAAAGGAGACAGGAGAAAAAGGTTAAAATTTGTAGTGTGACACAAGCAATCCCTTTGTGTTTAATGTCCACTGCTGAGTAAAAGTTGCTTAACAACCAGGCTGTAATATGCTGTGCATGACTTAACTATGTGTTTTGTAATTCCTAGGTTTTGGTTGTTTCAGTATTTTCTGTTGGTTATAGTTCTGTCTAAAATGTGTTTGGTTCCAGATGAATCAAAGGTCTTAACTCATAGCCTAAAGAAACTATTTTGACTATATGGGAAAGTTGTTTTAGGCAGGGGCAGAATCACATTACAAGATCAGATTTTACATGCTTTTTAAAGGTCAGGACATTTTAGATCTGAGGTGTTTGTAAGGCTGGTTTGTAACCTAAGATCTAGAAGGGAATCTGGGGTCTTTGGGGCTAATACATCTGGGGCCATCAGGCTAAAGGATCTGATCCCAACCTGTCTGCAGTTAGAGCATGATGACATGAGATTCTCCTGCCTGAGTATATGATTACCCAGCCTTGCTTACCAGGCAAAAAGGCATTGCTAGCCAAGATGGTTGTGTTAGGTCATGACATATCTGAATTCATGAAATTCAGATCTTGAGGGTAGGGAAATGGTTGTATGGTGATGAATCTCCATGTTTATTATACTTTAAAAAAATGAACCTTTAATAGCTATCGCCTAAAACTTTTAATGGTCTTTTACTAAAGTCTAACCTTTATTGCCTCATTTGTTACCTGCTGCAGGAAACAATATTTCAGGGTGCTGTCTCTTTCCGCAGATATTCTTCGTGAGTTCAACCCATCCTTGGTAGGGTATTCCATTGGCACTGGAACACAGAATTCACACAATGCTTCGTTAAACCAAGCTGTGGCTGGAGCTCATGCAGAGTAAGAGGAAAACATTTCATTTTAATAGGAATTTTATTTTTTTCTATAAAATTCCTTGTGAATAAAAAATATTTGCCTATTAGACTTAGTGTGCTCCTGCCCAAACCCTGGACTTTGGCAGGAGCACAGTAAGTCTAATAGGCAAATATTTTTTATCCTAACTGTAGCATGAAGGCAAAGAAATGTGATGAGGACTTTGACAATGATTAGAAAAACTGCAAATAAATTAGCAACAAAAGCGATAGTTTCTCTGACATTTTCAGCCAAGAAAGCCACAGCATTTTACAGGCACTACTCAGAAAGCTGTCCTGTTGTGAATCAGACAAAAGATATCTCTACTTTTTAGGAGATATATTCAAACCCTCTTGTCATCAGGACCAAGAGTTTGTGTAGAGATTGAGAAAGTTGTGGGCTGTTTAATTCCTGGTCTGCCAGAGCCGGGAATTATCTAGAGATAACTGTGCACCCTCTTCAGTGCAATTCATATCCTACTTTTTTTTCCACTGGTAGCTGTTCTTATAAGACCTACTTCAGTGCCTTGGAGCTGGATAATAACACTGGTATGAGCACAGACGCTTCAGAGCCATGTCTATTGATAGCATCTGTCTGATGGTGGGAAGAGAAAAGTGCATTTTCTTTATAGTTGTTAAAAGAGAAACTATGCAGCATTTGCAAAGTAGCCCAGTGCCTGTTGGATGCTAATTATTTTCTCTTTTTTCTTTTTCCATCACTGTCTCAAAACATAGCCTTTGTTGGCGATATCATATATTACATTCAATGAAAATTGGACTTTCTTTGGGGTTTTTTGGTTTTTGATGTCCATTCATGTCAGCTTTCCTCTTTGCTTTGTTACCTGTGTAGGATTCTTTCTTTAAATTTTTATTAATGTATTTTATGGTTTTATTTTTCTTTTATTTTTAGGGATGTTCCTGAACAGGTTAGGAAACTGGTGGACCGCATGAAGAATGATACTGTGAGTTCAACATGTCATGAATATCTTTAGAATGAAGTGACAGAGCATCATTAGTTTCTAACAGACCAAAAGCAGATCTCAACAGTGAATGCCAAACTTTAAAGTTGTAGGTACAGCAGGGTACAGCATAAAACTTCCCAGTACAGAGCGTGAGTTCAGTACAAAATAATCTATAGCTTAATCTTAAATGAATTTGTACCACCATATGATAGCTACTGTCAAACCCAAGCAATTGTAATCTTTTCATCATTTTTACTGCAAGTGGCTATAAATGCAGTACTGTTGCTTCTGCTTCCAACCTGTGTCACCCTTTAAGATAACAGAACCCTTTCTCTGTGAGGATTTTGCTGTGGTGCTATTAGTTATCTTGTAAGCAGGTGGTTTTTCCAGCAAAAATGATACATGCTAGGATGCTGAGGGCAAGCTTTTCAAGTAGCAAATTGTGTGGAGTGAACATGAAGTGAGGAAGGGACTTGTTTTCTAAAAAAATAAATTAGTCCCTTCTTTCATCTAGTCATCAGCTGATTTTTGACTTACACATTTATTGTTATGAATTATTTGATTAATGGTCTGTAAAATACACATTAGGTTGAGGATTGCTTACATATTTCTCACCTCAGCTCGTGCTTTGAATGTTTGCTATTTGTAATTTGACAAATATGCTATGCAATCAGTGACCTAAGTTACACTATAATAGTTTGGTTTTCCAATGGCTCAGCTGAAAAGCAGCCAAAAAGCCTTCAAGTTATCTGTGTGCATGTTTAGTGTAAATACTCTGGTGTGTACATATTGGCAAAAATATTTGCAGTACCTTCCTTCTTTGTTCACTTTCTTGTAAACAAGATTTCCATCTGATGGATGCGTCTGAAATGAGATTAGGAGCAGCAACTTACAATGAATGGTTGTGTGGTTTTCATTCAAAGTTTCTAAACCCTACTCTGCCAAATTTATTGGCCTGAGAAAGCTAACAGAATTTTATGGAAATATCTTTTATTTAGGTAATAAATGTTTTTCTATAACTCGTGAAGTTCCTTCTGAATAGAAAGCATGCAGCAGTAGATATATGATCTCATAGTAGAGGTCATATATCTCTGATTTAAGAGATCATTTTTACCCCCACTTTTTAAAGCACTTGTTGAGTGCAGGAGGAAGTTTCTCCTTATTTTTGAATTTTTTTTACATTTTGAGACCAAACTACTGAACAGTGTGTTTACTAGCAGGGATATATTGCCTCTAGCCTTTGAAGAAAGGTGTTTTTAAACCACTGGAGGCTGATGCACAGTTGGTGCTTTTCTTGCTTGTGTTTTGCACTGAAATTAAAGCATTAGAATATTGAGCACAACATCCTCAACATGCTACTAAGCATATCCGAACCTTTGCTCAAAGCTAGGAAGGTGTTTATTTACTGTAGCATAATGACCTCGATTTAGCTAGCTATCCCTTTGCAAAATCCTTACAGAAACAAAAAGTGCTGCAATATTTTATCATTATTCTTAGATAGAGTTAATATTGCCCCACTGTTCTTTGCAGTTTGTCTCACAGCAAGTCTGAAATATATTGTCCCCCAGGGTTTACCAGCAGGATAGCTGCATTATTGATCACACAGTAAAACACATACCATAATTTTTGCTATGAAGATGTATTTCTAGGACTGCAGAAGAGTCACTCTGTATGCACAAGATATTACTGAGAAAAGCATACAGATAGATTTTGAGCAATATTTTCCTGAAGCAAATAGTTTTCCATGATGCCATTGATATTGTAATTCTGGTTTAGATCACAGCAGTTTCTACATCTTCAGTCATGACTACAAACTTGTTTTTGTTGTGGATGCCTAGGGAATGATAGCCACGTACTCTGAGAAATGGGAAATTTGTATTTAGTATGTTGCTGGCATCTCTCTCCTTTTTTTAATTAAAAACTTCTATTCCATCTCCTTCTCTGTGCAGAGAATAGATTTCCAGAATGACTGGAAGCTCATAACACTTTTCATAGGAGGAAATGACCTCTGCAAAATCTGCGAGAATCCAGTAAGTTCCCTGCAGCATGAACTGGGCCAGTCAATCCACAGGGTCTTTATGCATTGCAGGGGGTAAGAGGGAGGAACTCAGTGGGTGAGAGCAAAATAACATACATCTTAACTGTGCAGCTCTGGAATGTAACTGCACTGAGACCTTCATGTTGCTCAGCATGTTTCAATAATGTTAGAGATACCTTTAGAACACCTGTAAATTACATAATTGTTGTGACTTTGTTTTGCTGCCAGCTAGGATAACTTTTGTTGCACAGTCCCTTTACCTCCCGTAGATAAAATACCAAGTGTTTTTACTCCTCTTTGCATTGTCACACTCCTTAGTCTTACTTGATACTCTCAATATTTTCAGTGCTGTGGGAAAAGTTCTAAGCACTAGCTCATGCTAATTCAATTATATGTAATGTAGTATATATTATGTATATATAGCATGCGTACAGTATCTGGCCTTTGGTATGTATGATTGTAGAGGAGGTGAGAGGCTGTGGCAGACTCCTCACTTAGTGATGAGGGTTACCTACTCACAGGCTGTTGAGCACATACTTGTCATCCTTCATGATTAATTTTGGATCAGGAAGAACAGCAAAGCAGCACAGTAAGATGGTTATAAATCAAGGAAGGAGCAAATTAACCATTCCTACCTTCTGCTGTCAACCCAAACACAAAGTGCCTGTTCACGTGACTGGGGTGGGTGGCAAAGAGAGTGTGTGCAGCTTGTGCATCCAAGATCACAGTCATCTTTGTGTGGCACAAGTACAAATAGTGCCAACCACAGCACTCTTGGTGAGCTGTGCCTTAGGAAATGAATAAGGGATCTGAGCTGTCTGCTTCTATAGAGTAGGCAAGTGGGGCTCTCAATCAGCTTCTGCATGAAATTAAATGAGAGAGAAAAAAGGCTGAAAATAAGACAGGCATTTCTCGTAAGAAAGTTTATGTGGCTGTTGTAGTCCCACAAGTGAAAAAATAAGTGTTGGATTACTTGAGACAATAAAATTAGAGTGTTTAAACCACTAAAATGGAACAAGGAAACGTTGGCACTGAAAGACAAGTATATGAAGTGATTTCATTCCCAGCTAAATACGTAAGTTTTGCCAGTTATTATTTGTGGCAGGCAAGGAGCATATGGGAGACATGTTCTAATATTCCATGCAGCAGAAATAAACTTACTTTTACACAAACTCATATTCTCTCCCATATCTGGCCCCTGTTAATGAGTTGTTAGTTGTGCTTTTAAGACCAGCCCAAGCAAGCCTAGGAATTGAGGATGTTGTGATGTCTTATAATACCCTGTGAATTTTCACCCTCACTGGTATCCAATGGCTGCTGGATCTTTTCTTGCCAGTGAGATGGCTGTGATGGGAAGGAAGAAAAGCAGAGACAGGACCATTTTGCCTATGATTCTGTTACCTTTGACCCAAGAGTTAGAAACATAAACACTACCGTGAGAGACTTCGGCTAGTCATTCTTGTCCCTGCCTGAGTAAACTAATAATAAAATTCAACCATCTTGTTTTAACAGGTACACTATTCTCCTGAAAACTACACCTACAATATACAAATAGCTTTGGACATACTTCACAAAGAGGTAAAGCAAACTTTTCTAGTATGTGGGAGCAGGGATTTTGTTCTGTTTTCAAAGCAGTCACTGATTATTGATTAACGATTTATTTCCTTGCTTTCATCTGCAGAGTACTACTGTATCCAGAGGTGTTTGCTCACAGGAAAATCTTTGTGAAAGGCAAAAAGGGCTGGTGAAGCTTTTTACCAAGGGAATAAGGATGTTCTTAGTTCTAGCTGATGTGCTGTGGACAAATAATATCAAAAAACATAACAATGTGGAGCAAACATTATTAACTGACTGGAAAATGCTTTGCTTGTTCTTTAAACTGCAAATAAGTATATTTTTGTGCTCATTAAGAGAGAGATTCTGATATTCAATATGAAGAATGATAAGAATACTTAAAGAGATAGCAGGTGTCTGGGTCGTGCTGAGACCTATAACAACTTGTTTGGACCTTTTTGAAGCCATCATTTTCAAGTGACCAGCTACCAACATTTAGAATAGAACTAGGCAGTGTAGGCAGGGGCTGTAATTTAGTATTGCTTGTGTGGGGAATTAATTATTGAGAAAGTACTTTGAACACCTCTGATATAAATAATACACAATGCTTGAATCAGCAGGCTGCTACCAGGGTCTGCTCTGGCTGTGCAGGGACAAAACCAGCACCCTGTGCTCCAGGAGTTTGCTAAGGATTAGTTTGTTCTCTTGGCAGGTTCCACGGGCATATGTGAACCTGGTGACGATGCTTTACATAGTGAGGCTCCGGGAGCTGCATCAATCGAAAAACAATAACTGCCCAAAACTGCTTATGAGGTTTGCAGATGATTTATGTTACAGCTCTCATTGTTGTTCACAGTGGCTGAAACGTCTCCATAGGAAGTTTTTTCTTAAAGGGAAAAGGATCTAGTATTTCAGACTACCAAAAATCTTTCTCTGTGCATGTCCCTACATTTTGGTTTCAACACAGCATTTAGAAGATGCTGTATCTGTTGCTGCCTCTGTATCTGAGCCCTGCTGTTATTGCTTCTTATGAAGGTGCCACTTTTGACTCCACACTTACCTGCAAGTGACTTCAAGCCAGAGCAGAGAAAGCTCAGCTGGGCATTCTTTAGTGAAAATAGACAAGACACTAAGACACAAGGTTTTCTGGTTGTATTTACAGATTTACTTTTCTCAGAGTAAAGAAACTCTTGAAACTCTCCCTCTTGCTTCTGCAATTTTCAGTCTCTGTAATCTCATTGCTGATTATTAGTTTTATCTCAACTTAGTGTCTCAAGTAGATGTTTTGGATGCTTCATTGTGCCACCTGTTGCTTTATGGCTCAACAATCCTTTCCAGATCAGTGTTAGTCCACTACTGAGATGGCAGGCCTGCACCCTGAGTGGACTTCTGGTGACTCAGATAGGGTCCAGCATTGTTCCCTGGAGTTGCTTCTGGCAGGAGTTGCTTGTTTTCAGAAAAGCTGGTACTCCCAATAGCCAGTTGTAGTTCTTTTAAAAATTTTATTTATTTATTTTTACAAAGGTTACTGGCTAGTGTACACAGGTATCTCAAGACGCTAATCATTGGACAGGACAGTTAGCAAAGCCTTTAAGATTAGATTGTCTCACAGTAGCTGTAATCTTTCCACATAATTTAAAGTGCCATGCTGAATTTAACGTTTGCCTCTCTGGCAGCAAGCCAAGTTTACAGGGTGATAAGCAGAGCCCATGTGGGACAATAAATGCCATTCTACTGAGTAGAAGAATCACCTGAAAGAGGTTCTTGATCTTGAAAGACTTCTCTTTTTATTCTAAGAGTAGCAAACAACCTAAAGAGATGTGTCTACTAATGTTGCCAAACATATGTTTCTGAAACTTCTGAAAACACAATTTAGATTTGTACTCTTCTCATATACATGTGCTGTGGAAGTAAAAGCTTTTGTTAGTTGGTCTCCATTAAGACAAGTTTAGACACAGTAGGGATCTGTGTATATTTCTCATGTATCCACTGCATCTCTATACGAGGTACTTCTCTAAGAGCTCTCTCAGGGATGCTTTACTATGGTCACACTGTCAGGATATTTGAAAGGAGTCCTTCTTCTCATTTGCATTTCTGAAGTAGTGATGGGGCATGCCCAGGAAGATGGAACATCCCAAAAATACCCTTGTGCTAGAAAGATCAAAACCTCAGGGGAGGGATAAAAGTGGCCAACATGAGTTCACAGAATCTTAAAATGTCTCAGGTTAGAATGGCTCTCTAAGGATGGAAAATTCTGCACCAGTCCTGGTGATTGTTTTGGTGCTCTACCAGCCTTGCTGTGATACACTCTATAACCTCTGACTCTCTCAGCTGATTAGAATGAATTTGTGGCAACTCCATCTTGAAGGATGCTTGCACAGTTCTGCTGAAGTGTATTTGTCAACAGTTTTTTGGGTGGGTTTGCCCCAGGTGCCAGCCAAGCACTCCCACAGCTGCTCATTCACCCTATCCCAGCAATGGGGAGAAAACAAGGACTGTGAGCAAGAAAATTTGTGGGTCAAGATAAAGACCGGGAAGTCACCTACCAAATATCATTGCAGGCAAAACAGACCTGATTTGGGGAACTTAACTGTATTTGTTGTTCATGAGCATAAACATTTAATTACTGATTCTGGTATTGGGAAATGAACAAATAAAGAAGTTGAACAGTTAAAGCACCTGTCCTCCCTCCTTCCCAGGTTCAATTTTTCTCCAAGCATCTCTCCCCCACCCTTGTTACTGTCACAGGGTACCCTCAGCCCCTTCAGTGAGGCATGGCTTGGGGTCTGGATCTGGTATCTCTCTGCCACTCCTTCCTGCTCACTCTTGTCCTGTGCTCCAGCATGAGTCCTGCACTCATGCACATCCACAGACTGTGGTCCTTTCCAGGAATGCCTGTTCTGCCATGGAGCACCTCTTCCCTGTTCCTTCTCTCGTTCTCTCCTCTCTCTCTGGTGTTTTCTGCCCGTTCTTAGGTAGGTTTTCACAGACACCTCCAGCTTGGCTGAGCAGCTCAGCCATACCCTGTGGTTGGTTTGCTGGAGCACTGTCCAGAACCAGCAGCCCTGGCCTCTCCTCACAGAGATGACTCCTGCTGCTGAAACCTTGCCATGGGCACACAGTGTGGTTTTTGGTTGCATGGAAACTTTTTCTCACACTCTGTTCATTAATTTATCCTTAATAAATGTGTTTCTGCTTAAGAATTGGGGCTATGAAGAAACTCAGGGGTGAGACATAGTGTGCTCATTCAATGGTCTTTCAAATAAATTCCTCTCAGAGCCTTTAATCCTGCAGCTTATCAGCTTGGAAGCAAGGGGGGGAAAGGAAGAGCAAATCTCAGTGCCATGCTCTTATCCCACAGGATCCTGTGCCCTTGTGTCATAAACCCTAAGAATGATTCCAATGAGTTAAAGGAGTTGATCTACTTTAACAGAAGGTATCAGGTAAGGCACATTGCATTTGTTAGAAGTTTGATGACATCCTTCTGCTGATCAAGGGACCACAGATGAGCTAATTTGAAAATGGGGGATAGTTTCCACTCATTCTAATGATGTATTTGTAGTTGTGGTTAAAAAAAAGTAGGATCTTTACAATTCTATTTCACTAAACCAACAAAACAGATGAGAAGAATAATTATTACAGAGCCATAGAAAGTAGAGTATGTCATAGAGTCAGCAGTTTTTGGATCAGTTATGTTATTGAAAATCAGGCTAAGTCAAACAGCATGTTAACTCAGGAACAAGTGTGTCAGCCAAACCAAAAACACTTTGGTGGAAGATGTTCTGGAAGGACATCTTTTTGACAGAAAACCTAATCCCTGAGCAGGCTGGCAGTCCTTGTCAGTCAGGCAGCCATCCCGAGGCTGCCTCTCTGCAAAGGAGCCCGGGATGGGTGTCTCAAAAAGGCAGCTGCATTGGCTGCCTGGCACAAGCTGAAAACCTTCTGCAGGAGGGAGGGGCAACCCCTGGGTGAGGTGTTCAGCTTGATGAGGTGAACACAGAAGAAGGAACAATGACAACTTTTCTTTGACTCTTTAGGAGAGAACCCGCCAGTTGGTGGAGAGTGGAAGGTATGACACGAAGGATGATTTCACAGTGGTTATGCAGCCATTTATGACTAATATAGAAATGCCAAAAACACAGGTAAAACTAACAAGAAAACCACATCTGCATTAAATCCTGGTGAAATACCACTGACTTTTCAAAATTGTTTCAGCTGTAAATGTCGCTAGCAGTTTCCTGACATAGTAATTAATTATTATATTCAGTTACCATCCAAAATTGCATGAAATGTTTTTACAGAATGTGAGATACTGGGCAACAGGAATACAGACCTTGATTTGGGGTACTGCAATTGGACATGCATGAAGTAGATATTTTAGGTCAAAATCTTCATCAGGAAGCACTTGCTCTACATTCCCTATACATCAAGTCCTTTACAGTACTTTGGTAAATGACCTTTAGTATGAAAACCCATATGTTTCAAAGGACTGTAATGTGTAAATCTCAGGGGAAATAAAGAAATTGATATCTCTGCCCAGGTATTCTGTACTCAGAGTCACAGTGGTTTGTAGTCCTTATTACTTTGGGAATAGTGTATTAAAGAGTTTTAAAAGGCTTCTTAGTTCTGAGTTACTAACTTTCCCTGGCCTGGTTTAATTCTGTTTGCCTGAGAGGCCTTTGCAGGTACTTTGTTTAGAAGTCTGCTGGGTTATCTCACTGGAAGGGAGAAGACAGAATACACAGCTCGTTGCATATTTGCTGCCTGTGTGACAGCACCTATCTTGTTTTCTAGGAGGGGTGGCCAGATGCATCATATTTTGCCCCAGATTGTTTCCACTTCAGCCAAAAGACTCATTCCCAGGCTGCACGTGCTTTGTGGAACAACATGGTAAGATTTATAAAGGTTGTGTTACTCTCTCCTTGTTCACTTCATCCTGCCCTTGGCAGCAAAACCCCCCCTGAGATCTGCTAGGTAGCCATATCTCTTCTGAATTGTGTTTACAAAGGGAAAGAGTGATCATATGAAGAAAGGTCACCTGAATTGTTAGCCCAGTCATCTCAAACCAGTAAATCTCGGGGTGTGTTAAAGCTGGGTGTGTTCAGGCTGTGTCTCAGGAAGATGATGCCTGCCAGGCACATTGACCAGCAGGCCACATTCCAGGTGTATGGGAATTAGCCTCTTCAGCACACAAAGAAACAGTGCATGGGGGCAGCTGCCAGCATTGGTGCAGTGCCCTGCAGTTGTCTTGCTGTGCTACAGAGGTGGTTTCCAATGACTGGCAGTGCAGCATCACCCATTGCTCTCTGATACTCATCTGCTTTTCCTCTGTGCATCCCCTTTTCCCCCCAGCTGGAGCCTGTAGGGGAGAAGACAGATAGTCAGAAGATAGATGATGAGCTTGTCCTCAAATGTCCATCTGAGGTAAGTTACGAGGGTGTCTGTGTTTATGTGGAGGTGCTGGGGGTGGCTAGGGCTCTGTGGGAGCCTTTATGCAGTGCCTGGAGCTCTGGCTCTGTGAGGGTGATCTGCTCCTCCCCACACAGTTTGTGCCACTGCCATCAAGAACAGCATGAGCACTCACCCAGGAGAGGATGGAGGGCAAGCAGGAGTCAGCTTCCTCACAGTCACACATCACTGGCGGCCAAAACACAAAGGAAGGGTGTTTGGCCTACCTAACCAAGATCATCAAGTATCCACACTGAACGGCAGAGCTTCAGTGGGGGAAAACAGAGCAGTGATGGTACCAGTGAGGATAGCTCTGCAGGATTCACTGGGAATAACTTGTGGTGGGGCCACAAGCTTCTTGTGAGCCACACACAGCAGGGTCCTGAGGGCATTCTCTAACTTCTGTTATAAAAATATAACCCAGATTTACACTGTTGCTACACAGGTTTTAAAAAGGCCTTTTATTTATTTATTTATTTATTTATTTTTAATCCCAGTGTTTTATTTGCATCAAGCTGCTAATCATCTACAGACATCTGAGAACCGAAGTTGGGGAATGGAAATCTCCATGTGTTCCTCTGTTGCTTTGCATTGATTCAGATTGCCTTGTTTTGTAGGCTGAGCCATTCCTGAGGACATACAAGAACAGTAATTACACATACCCTAACCAAACTCCAGTAAGTGTCAACATCACCATCCCACTGTTACTCTGCTGCGTCTGTTCCTGTATGGTAACCAAATGAGTTATGTTCTGCAGCACAGGGGAAATAAGTCTTTGGCCAGAGGGGCTTGGAGGCTGAGTGCATAGCACAGGTAGGGAGGTACTCCTTGAGTTAGACAAAATACATCAGAAAACACCTGTAAGAACACATGCTCAAACAGCACTTTTATCAGTACAGGACACTGTACTCTTCTGAGCAATACTGAATGTGACTATTGGATTGAGTAACCAAGACTTGTCTGTTAATTACATGCTGAAGAGGCTCCGGTTTATCCACCTGGCCTCTGCTGGGAAGATCCTAGTTTCTACTGACTGTATTTGCTAGCCAAATGCTCTTCAGCTTTCTTTTTCTCTTTAGAATTATGGAAGCCAGCTGCCATGTGAGGACAGGTCTCCATCCTCTCCTCCTGCAAGTTCAGGTAGTCTTGCCTGCTTTATGTTAAGGTTCAATTACCTTCAGCTGTCCTTCAAGACGAATGTTAATTTTTTGCTGAAATGGTTGCTGGGCTGTGAAAAACATTGCTCAGAAAGGATGCCATGTTTTTCAGCAGATGCTTAACAGATACAATGCCACGCTGTCACACAAGGTAGCATCCTGACTAAGTATCTTCGCTGAACTCACTGCCAGTGGAGAACTTCAAAATAACTTGTGATCAAATCCAGATTTGTGTGCTGATATAGCTTATAAGCTATTCCACCTAAATGTCGTGGAAAGAAACTGGAAATACAGCTTCATTCATGTTAGTCTGGAATTTAGCAGTACTCGGTTTTTCAAATAACTTCCTATTGTCTTTTCCTTAGTCTTTTGAAGTCTTTAATGTGCTGTTCCTGCTTTGTGTAATTCTGCATTGTTTTACCTTCACTTTGGTGCTGGATATTGTTTGCCACTTATTGTTTTTTGCTCCTTGCTCTCCCACCTTTTCGGTAGCGACATTAATCATTGAAATACTGAATAATATGCATATGTTGGCGCTACCATCACAGGAGATGGGCTGGAAAGAACTTCTGATTTATCACTTGGGTATTGCAAAAACAATGTCACAGAACATCACAATGACAATGGCATATTTCACATACACAGTAAAGGAAAAAAAATAGCTATTTCTTAACCAGGTTCAACTGTATCTCTTTCCATTGCAGTGCATTCCTTAAAGCCAGCTGATGTGAAAATTGTAGCAGCCCTTGGGGATTCTTTGACGGTAAGAAGATGGTGGTTTTACTCCTGGTAAAACTACAAACATGTGCCTGCTTTAGTGGAGGGGAAATAGCTATTGTACCCAGAAACAAAGATCTGTTCATTCATGGATTATAATAGATCTAGCAGCTGGATTAAGAAAGAAGGTGTCAGTCTTCCAGTGCTCCATTCCCCCCCCACAAATATTCACATGCTTTTGAACTCCAGCAAAAACACAGGCAAATCCTTTAAAGATTTATTTATAAAGAATCCTTTAAAGAGGTGCCTAGGTAGTTTGCTGGATTGGAAGCAGAAGAGATTAGATGCTGTTGAAATGAATGAGACACAGCACAAGGCTTAGGTTACTTTTTAAAGTAACCTTAACGTTAATATTTTTAAAGTTAGGTGCTTTTTAAAGGTTTTTTTTCTGCATAAGAATGGACTGATGAGCCTGTTTTTCAGCCTCAGTTCTTTCAGGAACAGAATGCAGCTAAGTGGTTTGGGATAATAGCATTTTAATAATTTTAGCATTAATGAGATAAGGAAATATGGGGTGAGAGCCCTCTGACTCAATGCACTTCAGAAGATATTTAGTCATTTTATTGTGCCTGTTTTAACTCTTAGCTGATTTCTTGATCACGATACAATTCTTGCTGCTGATCATTATCTTTGGTAGTCAAGAAGGAATATGTTTCAAAATCCAGACATCCTGTATTCCAGTTATGCCTTTCTGCCTTATGTTTTCATACTGGTCAAAGATTGAAATTCTACAGCCAGTAAAAGGAAACACTGGACACAAAGATGTAACTGGAACATAGGTTTCTCAGAATCTGAGCCTTAACAACAAACACATTGTGTGTACAAACTGTGAGCCCTTTACAACTTTCTGGCAGACTTGGTGTTACAGCTCCCACACACAGGAGGCTACTGAAATAAATAGAAGCATTTTGATATAAACCTGCGATATTAATAAACGAAATATATTCTGTACATGGTTGTGATTGCTGTATTGTAATATCTAGGGCCCTGCAGTGTTTCTGCTTCTAAGTATAGTCTGTAGGAGCTGGGAATAAAATCTTTCATAGAACATGCAGTGGTGTATTGCTGTCATAGAACTGCATTTGGCCTGTACATAGTCATTCTGAGCACCAATCTTCTGTTATTTCAATAAAGTTTATGCATAGAAAATGTAGTATTCTGGTAGTATTAGGTTTAATCTAAGGAAGCAGCAAATAGGCTGCCTAGTACTGTACTCAAGTACTAATATGCACCTAGATTTAGAATGAAACTATACAATCACAGCTGTCAGGAGCTCTGCTGCTGAATTCTGGAGGTGTTTTAGGAGGAGCGTAGTTGCTAGCTTGCCTCTTCCTTCAGGGTAAGTGTAGAGAGTGCTTCCTCCTTGCTCTATTTCTGTTATAAATCTTTCAATTTAGCACAATGTTTTTCAAATTGATATATATGAGTTATGGTGCTTCTTTCTGATACATGCTTATTTTCTCTCCTGAGTTTATGTAGTGTTTCATATCATTGGCCATTTTGTGTGTTTGATTGAGATGTTTTCTTCACTGTTGACTAATGCAACCCTAAAAGAGTTATTTTGCTCATCTAGACCCACATCTTTGTTCCACAGTTCCATCATACATTTTGTATGTCATATATACAACATGATGCTTTTAAATAATTATTAAAGGTATTGTTGTATCCTTCAGGAGAAAGGTTTGGGAAAAGTCAGATGCCTTTTAAAGCTTTGGAAAACATCCACTCAATTAAAAAGTAAATAAAACAACCATGTAATTCTATTTAAATTAGTAAATTGTATTTGTTTATGTATTTGTATTGCTAGTTACTATTGCATTAGTAATTGTGCTTTAATTTCATTTGGTTAATGAAAAACAATGTCCAGGCTGGTTCAGGAATTGCCTCAGATACCCTCCAGGACGTGATCACTCAATACCGAGGACTGTCTTGGAGGTAAGTCTTCAGCCAAGGTGATGAAGAGATGTGTTTTGGGTCTTTCAGCTGTCAGAAAACTGAAAAAAGGTTGCTTCCCAGGCTAGCACTTCTTGAAGGTGTATCAAGATTTTTTCATAAGGGTAGCTTTACAGAAAGCATTTTCAGCAGTGGATTTTAAGCAAGATTTTTGATCTCTCTCATGCTTTCATTTTTGGCTGCCTGCAACAGTTTGTATTTTTATGTTGGGATGTCAGGTTTAAAATCTACAAAACAAGTCAGAACTGGTTGATTTGAGGACTTCTCAAAGTTTTCTATTTCTGAACTTTTTGTAGTGTCATGGAAAATAGTTTGGCCAGAGGACTTTTGCCACTTATAGCAACACACAGTCGTAAAAGACTAAATTGTTTTGCTGTTGTGATGTAGCTCTATTGATATTGACTGAAGCAGTTCTGTGCTGTATTAATACCTTTGTGTAAGCTGGACTGTGGCCTCAGTATGTCCTGTCAACGCAAAAGCGGGGGAAATCTGTCCCTGTGCGGAAAGCAGGAGGAGTGAGGAGCTACTGCTGAAGTTCTCTTGTCACTCAAGGGCTGTCTGTGTTTGGTGTTGCCTTAAAGGGGCTTCATGAGGCTGGAATGGGCCTCAAAGTTGACCTTCTAATCTGCAGTACTTAAGTATGAATTAAGTATTTGAGTATGAAGCTATGTCAGGCATTTTTCTGCCAGTTGATGAATGATTGACAGTACCCCTGTACATCTGCAAGAGCATTAAATCTTTCTGACAAGCATCTTCAGCACTGAAACCTCACCTCTTCTCCCCAACAGTACTTCCACTTCTGCCATCTCCATGCATTCTGATAAAATGATAGTTACCAAATTAATAACCCTTTGCTTTTCCCCAAGATGTGTAGCAGGTTTTCACTTTGTTTATTGCCTGTGTCCAAATAAGAGGTCAGTGACTGGGATTTTTCTTTCTCATTTTAGTATTGGAGGAGATGAGTCGTTGAAGAATGTGACAACTCTACCTAGTAAGTGAATGCTTTGCTAGATATGAATGGCAAGATTGAGGAGATGCAGTGGACTAATTTCTGGTAGATTTATAGAGAGTTTTTAAGTATCTCAAAGCTGCTTTAGTGTAATTAACAAGAACTACCTTTAAAAGAAACAGCATGCTACGATTAAAAAATAAAATTAGTGAATTAGTGAACTGCATTAGTGAAGCTGAGAACAGATAGAAATTGCCTGCTCTCTTTTCCCTCTCCCTTTTCAACTCTTTGGTGAGTATTATTTGAATTTCTCAGTAACCTTGTGATGTCCGTGCTCATGATGTACTCAACATTTGCTTTTAATAAATATTCCATCACAATTTTTCCAAAATAAATATTTGCATAGAGTAGGCCTCTTTGGTAAATAATGCTGCCTTACTCATACATGTAACCTGAAGGGAATAATTTTTATTTTCTCTTCACTGAAACCTGCAACTTTACATAGCTCAGTCTATTGTTAATGTAGAGCCACTTGACATTCAGTTTGGATCAGCTGTAGCAATAAACTTCCATTCGAAGAGGCCAGTAAACTGTTCCTGTGTGTGTTGACCATTATTTTAAGCCAAATGTAACAGGAGTATAAATTGAATAAACAATTAATTGATTAATTGAGTCCTATTACATTTGCTAAAGCCCTTGCTAAAATGTGGTTAAACTTGGTCTTTGAGATTGAAGTAGATTTTATAGTTTACAATGTGGCCGTGTTCACTTGCAGCTGTAAGTTACTCTGCCAACTTCCTTTTGGAAACTACTATGGAGAGCATGGTGTGACTTCATCACAACCATGCACCTGAGGCTTTGTTCCTCACATTTGTCAATAGTATGAGATTTTGCACGGCAGTGAAGCAGACCCAGATACTTCAGCTGAAAACCAGCTCCGGCTGAGCTGAAGGACCCTTCATGCTCACTTCACAAAGTCAACATCGTATGACTGATAATTTTGTTTTAGGCTTTAACCGCTACAACTTGAGAGAGAACTGCACACAGCAGTCCCCAGTTCTGCTCATCTTATCTGCTGGTCCCAGTGCAGGGCATGGCAAGCACACTGCTGTCTGAGTCACTGCAGCTGGTGGCCCCTTTCCCCACTGCTTGGTGAATCCATCAAGGTTGACCAGCAGCAGTTGTGCTGTCAGAGAGCAAAACTGTGGCAGTGCTGGTGTGTTCTTCTAGTCCCTGCAGGCTGGAGTCTTTTTGCCTTCATTGTCACCTCTGTTTTTCAGACATCTTTCGAGAGTTCAATGTCATGATCACGGGCTACTCAACTGGTATTGGGAATGAGAATGATTCCAATGCATTCCTTAACCAAGCAGTTCCTGGAGCACTGGCTGAGTATGTAGCTTTTTGTTTTACATTTGTAGGTGATGGATGCTTCATTTAATTGCCTTTCAACTGTCTCATGTGCTGTCACAACTTGCTCTGAAGAGCAAGCAGAACCAGTTGAGTTAGAGTGGAAATTGGCTCAAAACATGTTAAACGTATGGGTTTATTTCATAGCTGAACTTTCAAATGAAACTAACAGTCCTCATTATGAAATCTACAAACAAGAAACTGGCAGAAACAGTTGGGAGGTTTCTACTCTTTCTGTTCAACATCTATTCATTTATCTATTTATCAGTCAGTAAATCTCTGAGAATGTGAATGTTTTTAGAAATTGGATATGTAATGAATTGATAAGAGAAACTAGGAGTAAAACAGGATGAAGTCTTACATAATTCTGGCCTTGGATTTCTGGATAAGCAAGCAGGAAAGGACAGGAGAGAGATGGGGAAAAAGCCAGTCTAGAATCTTAAGAAAAGATAATTACTAATCATCATCCATGGGTTTTGGTGCATTGCAGACCTGCTACAGTTGGAGCCCATTCTGCCAACATAATAGGGATTGTAATGTCTTGCAGTCACCTGAATTTGGCTCTTTGCTTTTAGTCACACCTGGGAAGCTGCATGAGTTGAGCTTTTCTATATTGCTTATCCTAGAAATCCCTGGATACTTATTCAAAGTCTGTGCTGTTTAATTAACAAAACAGATGGCTGCTTGAATTCAGTCATAGTTTGGGCACAGAATCTGGCAGACTGTGCCTAGATTTGACATTGTGAGTTGCTATTACCCAGACCTTAATTTGTTTGTTTAAAGAAAAATTCATCTTGCTTCCCAAAGGAGTCTTGGAAGTGAAGTTCAGAAGCCAAGAGAGGTGTTTGTGTTTGCTGTATCTACGCAAAGATTATTAGGACTTATCAGGTTTTTTTATTGCTCTCCTGTAGGCCCTGTGTAACTTCTGACTCATTCTGGTAAACTCAGTAAATACTTGGATTTCCTGACAGAAATAGGGTGCTAGGTCCCCTGCTATATCCTACAGCCCCCACAGAACTGAAAGAAGGCATTTTTGTGTTTGGTAATGGCCAAAGGTAACTGTGTATGTCAGTGAAACGTGTGTCAGCCATCAATGAGAATTTATTAACATACTGTATGCAGCATATATCCAGATTACCTCCAGCTTTTGTTTGTTGCATGAAAGAATGAGAGAGGTGCCTGTCTCATATTCTTTATCAGCTAAATCCTAAAAAGGCTTTTTGGTCTGGTGGAGGACTTGAAGCAGAATACACAACCTCTCAAGTCACCATTATGACTTAGGGCAGCTTGTATCAGCAACTGAGGTATTGCTATTAAATAGCTATTTGTTAGCTCTTTGAAATGAGTTGATGGATGCTAGTCTAATGAAAACTGCCTATTTCATCAATACCAATTAGTTTTCTCACTTCCCCTGCAAGTGACTGGACTGGATAAACATGATGAAATTGAGCTGTCTTTGTTTTGTAACCATGTTTTGTAAATGTTCAGCAAGGAGACACAGACAACAGTTATGCCAGATTTCTGCTTGTCTTCTGTTGTTTCTCTGTCTCATAACTCTCTGCAGAAAATTGTGCAGAAGTGCTGTAAAATACTATTTTGAGCTCTCAAATACTTCTTTTGGGGTTCTGTCCTATAATGTTTTGGTTCTTGATGTACCTGAGAAGATGAATTCATCCTAGTCAAGTACTCAAATGTATTGCAACATAAGGAAACGTTTTTCCTGCTTTAGGCATTTAATCCTGGATGAATGATGGTGCAATTCAGCATTTATTCTTCATCAGCCAAAACCATCCATTTTCCAGTGATTCACAGGGCAAAAAAAGTCCACCAGCTAATGCTGGTATTTAAGAATTGTTTCCTGGTGTGTCTTGCTTTATGGTTATCTGGAAAGTGCTTTCCAGAGGTTCTGGGACATTTCTGAAATCAGATAATTTTGCAGCCTTACCAGCTTATAGAAACCAGGTGTAAGGGCTTCTTAAAATTAAATCCATGGCTGCTTTGAAGAGCCCTTTATTGAACTAGATGAAAATGTAGTAATGCAGGTTTCATACAGCAAAATGTTCCTAAGCCTTATCTGCATGCGTTGCCAAAGTGCTTAAGTACATGATAGAGTTAAGGATATATCTGAATAATGTTGCTGAAGCAGAGCCTGGCTGAGGTCTCTGATTTCATGTGGAAAAAAAAAAAAAAAAAAAAGAAGAGGAGGTTAAGAATTTAAGAGTGAGAGGGTGAGAGGAGAAAACAGGTGACAGGAATTGTGAATATCTGTATTTCCCATTAGCAAACTGTTTCCATTGGTCAAGATCTAAATTTGGTTGAAATTGCCATTCAAGGATGGATCATTACTGGCACTGCTTCATTCGAGATGTCATTGGATCTTGCTGACTGCATTGGCTTAAGATGCATCAGCATCTCACTGACTGAATGAGAAATCAAATATGTTCTGGACTGTTAGATCAATAAGTGGTGTTTTCCTCTGTGTCAGTACTGCAGACAATACCTAGCTTAGGGGTTTCCACAGTAAGAGCAGAGGGAAATTGTGACCACTTGTGGCTTGTGATAGCTTTGGGATATAAATAAGTAGGTTATGACATTGGACAAGGGTAATGGTGATAAGAACTACTATGTGCACTCAGTGTCACAAGTAGATGTATGACAGGGCTCATTCCTCAGTAGATGCTCTCGTGCCAGTGTTAGATCAGGGTGGTGAGAGACCTCTCTTTTTCCTACAGTAAACAAAGCATTGCAAAGGGGAGCTAAACTCTGGTTGCCATACAAAACAAGTGTACATGCTTATTAATGTCAGCTGATAGGCTCCCAGAAATGATAGCCAGTGTCTTTAATCTCCAGAGCCTGGAGGGAGATGCAGCTCATCCTGAACCACAGACCTGCCTGGAAGGTCAATGCTTTCTGACTCCATTCTCTTCTCTCCCCTATGCATATTTGAAGGCCAATCTGTCAGGGCAGTCAAACAAAGCTGAAGCACCCAGCCTAGGTAACTCAAAACTCATTGCACTTTAGATATCTATCTATCTATCTATCTATCTATCTATCTATCTATCTATCTATCCTATTTGTCTATCTGTGCATGTGTATATATACATATATGTACAGAAAAAAGAGAGAGTGCTCACCTGGCTGTAGGAAAACAGCTGTCATCTTAATTTGTCTGAGTAACCTTGAAGGTTTCTTGGATTTTTGATTACTCTGGAAAAGTTGTGTGCACATAGTGTACAGTTACATACTGTAGGTGCAGGCTACAAAAATGAGGAGGGTGTGCACAGTGAGCTCTGAAACCTATGTTTTTCAGGGACATATTGGTCAAGTGGTCAGCTAAGTGTTGGGACTGGGGATTCCTGTGTTTTAGTCTGTAAGGAATAGATTGACAAGAGCCTAGCTCTACAGAGGCCCTCTGCTTACAACTGTTGCCATATCTGGCTTTTCAGCTGTTTTAGGTGCTAAGCACTGTAATAGGAGCTGAACTTATGGTTCCAGATTAATTACTGTACTTGAGTAAAATCCATATTCATCAATAATATGATATAATCAAGTTTGATTTGATGTTGACTTTGTTACCAAGATGTGAACCTGTAATTTGACCACAGCAACATGAGTATTGTACTGTGTCCTCACTCAACCCTTCTAATATCTGTCAACTTGATTTAAGATGTCTGAAGCCTGTTAATGTTGATCTCTCAATACGGGTGTTACTTTCACTCACTAGTTCTCCTTTCCAGGCACTTGCCAGCCCAAGCAAGAAGTCTTGTGAGTCTTATGAAAACTGATCAGGTAAGTTGTGTGGGACGCCTTCAAACTTACAGAATGAATAGAAATAGGCATTGCTTCACACAGCAGTGACTTCACTGCAGTGACACCATGTGCATATCACAAAGGTAAAGAAATTCAGACTCGTTATTTTCTTCTTTATTGCACAGAGGATTGACTTCAGTGCTGACTGGAAGCTCATAACAGTGCATATTGGAGCCAATGATCTGTGCATCTATTGCAAAGACCCTGTGAGTAGTGACACTGGTTATCCCAAACTGTGGTGTCAGTGTAGAAACACCTCAAGGGAAATCATAAAGCCATCACAGAGATAAAATGAGTTATATGTGGGCTGCTGTATGTTTTGACAGGGGTTGTGGCTGGCAATACCCTGATATAAATAGTTGCCAGCAGCAGAGTAGGATGGTTTTGTATTGTCTGGCTTACTCCAGGATAAGAACCACTGCTTTGACTACTGTTTTTTGACTGTAAGTAAAAAATGGAAGGAAAGAGATGCCTCACTCCTCTGATGTGGTAACTGCTGTGCTCTAGCTTGGCCTCTTTAGACATCCAAGAATGGCAGTGGTAGTTCAAAGCGGTGCAACCCTACAATTGTCATCACACCATAACTCATAGTGTGGGGAGGTGCTAGGAACTGGTGAGGTGTATATATGAGGGAAGTTGCTGCAGTGCTCAGTCTTATTTGAATGCTATGCTTCTCTGGATTGTGGAGAAGCCTTTAGGGCTGCCATAAGGAGGTCATGGGAGTTGAGTGGGCAGGCAACAGGGAGAGGCCACCTTTCACTGCCAGCTCTCACACTCTTGCCTTTAATATGCTCACTTCTTATGAGAATTTTCAATTCTCCTGCAACCCCTTGTGCTTGAGAAATGTGCTTCTTGTGCAGGAGCCTTGCTAGGCATCTTTGCTGCTGCTGCCAAGTTTTATAGCCTTATTTATAGCTATGACCTTGACTAGCAATGATTTCACATAATTTTGAGAGCTTATCAGCTGGCTATGAACATGCTTGTGGCTGCTTGGTTTTGCTGCTCAGCATGCATTCAGATGGGGTTCCTTCTTGCATTTTTACATGAAGGGCCCAGTGGATTTGGGTTCAATATGCTGCTACGCAACAAGGTTTATTTTAAATCCAAAATTTCACCGAGCCTCCCTGTGTTTTGGATTAATTGCTATGCTTAAAATCCCCAGCCTCTAGAAAGAAGTAAGAACATTCTACTGACCACAGTGTTGTAGGGCAGAAAAGGAAGTGAAATAATGTGATTCTCCAGCCTCCCAACCTAAATTCCTTGTGTCTCTTCTGTTTCTATCAGGATCAGTACTCAGCTGGGAATTACATCAAAAGGATTCAAGAAACTCTTGATATTCTGCACAAGGAGGCAAGTACTTTGAAATTACCCCAGCATTCTAGCTCACAGTGAGACATGACTGCCTGATGCTAGCTCTTCTGTTTGTTTGATTTTGTGGTTTTGTTTGGGTTTTTTTTTCCATTGTGGCACCAAACATATGCTGTTGACTTGTACAAAAAACATATTCTTTTGTCTTGTCTATCTGCAGTAGTGAGATGCAGTCTGAAATGACAGATAGTAATATTGAGCCATGGTGTGGGGAAAAAATCAAAAGCTGAGTTGGGGTAGTTTGGTTGTTCCTTTTTCTATCTTTTTAATTTTTTGTCCTTCCAGTGGTGGAGAAAGGGAAACAGTGTCAAATGGCTGGACTTTGGGGTAAAATAAATGCACTGTGGGCTGTGTAACCAGTTTCTTCTAAACCAAAGTCTGACTTACCTTTCAGGTTCCAAAAGCTCTAGTGAGTCTGGTTGATGTGGGGGACATTACTGCTCTGAGACAGTTATTTGTGGACCCTTCAGTTCAGTGTCCCACTCACTTGGCAGAGTAAGGCTTGTTTGACTTCCTTTTGTCCTGTTTGTATTCTTATTTTGTGCTTCTCTTATAATCTGAACTGATGTTTAAAGGTAGCAGCACAGTCCTGTGGACTTCCTTCCCACACAGTGCTGACATCACCCTGACTGATGGCATTTCTTTCTCTTGGCTTTGACCTGTTTTCCATATCTAGAACTGTACATAATGTACACCTCAAAGGCTAGGATTAAAGTTACTGAAACAGGGTTCTTAAAGATGGGGTTGAAGTGCACAAACATTTAGATTTGCAGGCCTTTTTTTTCAGGAGCAGTATGTTTTTTGAGGAGCAGACAGGTCTCCCCTGTTTCAGAGGCTTTAGTGCAATGGGTAATCTGCATTCTTTACTGACCTTTCAGACGGAGACAAATTCTCTGTCTTGGGAATGAAAAAGGAATTGTTGATTGGAAAGGTGTCAGCTCAGAAGTAAAACAGGCAGTACATTTCAAAGTACTGTTTTCTAGTTCCCCAGGGGCTCTGGTGTGCACCCCTGTCATTCTGCAGGTGGTTGCCAGGGTGAAATTAATGAAACAAACTACACAGTGTGCACTACTTTGATATATCTGAGTAGTGTGCACTACTTTGATATATCTGAGTGCGAAACCAAAATTACTTAAAGTAGTATCCTTCATGTGAGGCAGAAAATAAGATTAAAGTTTGAAATTACAATAGCAAGGATAATAAGATGTTTTCACAAAAACGTGATTGTACAGATTCCTTTGTTACATCCATGTTGTGAGGGCATTGCATGGGAAAGGGCGGTATCTGCATCATCAGATGTTTGACTCTCTGTTCTTGTTTTCCCCGCTAACCTCCCCACAGTTATCTGTGTAGCTGTGTTCTCACAGGAGAAGAAAACTCAGAAAATTTGACAATGGTGAGAGACGCCATCAAAGCCTACCAGGTATGACTACTAAGAGTGGTACAGTTACTTTATTTCCAGTAGAGGTGAGCTCTTGATTGACCAGCAACATATTTACCCAAACTAAGAATTCAGCAGGAGCTCATTTGATGCTACCCAAACCTATCATGTGACCAAAACTAGCAGCAGCGGTCTTCAGAAAAATGATGTTTCCAAGTAGAGGTTAATCGATGGGAGTTTAGTCACCAAAACCCTGACCCTGACAAACAGTTTCAGCATTGTGTTCCAGCCTTCTCAGCTCCTTTGCAGCATCTCGGCCTTCATTTGCCAATGGCTGTGGCTATTTAAGTTCACAAGTAAAACTTCCTTCTGATTCCAGTGCTCTCAGAAAACCCAAACAAAGAAAATAGTTATGATGCAGAGATGTTGTTGAAGTATTGCTGGTGGCTTTTTGTTTCTTGCAGCTTGGCATTCAGAGTCTGATAGAGTCTGGCAGATATGACACGCATGAAAATTTCACAGTCGTCATCCAGCCTTTCCTCCAAAATCTGAAGGTTCCTCTTGATCAGGTATCATGTAAAGGTGATTTCTGCATTTAAAGGACAAAGGATGGGTATCTTACCTATAGAGACTGTATTTGAAATACTTTCACTTTGTTCTGTGCTTTTCTTATGAGAAGTTGCTGTTTTTTGGTATAGTACAGCAGATTTCTTCATATAGTAAGCAGTTCTTAGTTTTACGTATTGTTCTGTCAATATCAATTGCTGTTTTGGAAAATAAGTCAAAACTTGATTTAAGAGGTGTGTTTGTGTATGTTCTTTGAAGTATATAAATATTTTTCTTCCTGAAAATACAACATGATTAATAAAAAACAAGTTATTAAGTTGCACTTCTTAAAACAACATAGCTGCATTGCTCAGTGAAGACTATGGTATCAGCTCCCCTTTATGCCAATAACTTATTTTTCTGTGTCTGAAAAAAAGGGAATTTTACCTATGATATCGTGGAAGTAGTTTTATGGAGTTCATGTGTGTATGTTGATGTATACCTCAGTTCCTTGAATGGCAAGTTCCAGTAAGCTGTAAATGTAGGAAAATACTCAAACTTTCACTAAAGCTGAAACTATTTTCATATGTACCTGGAGCTAAGAGGAGATGGAGCAAAATATTGATCAGGGATTGTTCTGGCATAACTGAACTGGACTGATTCTGAAAATGTTTGCAATAGCTGGTGAAAGTTTGAAAAGTTAAGGAGCTGCTACAGACAAATTTGTTTCACAGGCCTCCTTTGTTTTGTTTGCATGAAGCTTTTGTTTGTGTGTGAAGCTGGTGACCCTGAGAAGTCATCCCTAAGGACTTTGGTACTGATGGTGGGGAGCACAGAAATGAAAATACAAGAAGTAAAATATTTCTGAACTTTTTTTTTGTAGTCTCACAAGCATTAGTTCAGATTTTAAGAAGTTCAGGATGCTCTTTCAATTTCTTATCTCAACATTCAGATGTTCCAGAACTGAAAATTCTGTCTCTAAACATGGCAAAAGATATTATGCAAATTTTGGCAGTAGTCCTCTAAAAAGCAAGCCAAACCACACTGAAAAAAACCTGTTCAAGTTTTGAGGAAGAACTGCTCTGACCAAAAAAACTTGTTTCAGTCATGTGTGACCCTAATCTCAGTATTCATGTGACAAAAAAGATACTTAAATTTCCAAACTCCACTTCCTTCAGATCGTCCAGTACCTGTATTAACCCTGTATTAAAGTACAGTTTTGTTTAGAAAGGAGACTGCTCTGGTGTGCTTGGTCAGACTGGCTGCTTTCCACCAAACACTTACTTGCTTCTTGATCCTTTCAAAACTCACAGCTGTGCAGAAGGTACTGCAGAGCATAATGCTGCCTGTGGTTCCAGTTCTAATGATAACTGGAACCAGGCAGAGGAACTCATCCTTATTGCAGAACCAGAAGAGGATCTGTACCCATAATAGAAAGTTGTGGTTTTACTGCTTCTGGATGGATCTGCCCAAGGAGGCACATAGTCATCTCTAGCTACGTGTTTCTGGTAGTTCGTGGGTCTGCTGAAGTACAGTTTGTATTGCCAAATAATTGGGAGCCTTTCTGCAATGGAGCAGGGAGAACAAGTAGCATCACTCTCTCTTTACTGGTTCTCATTTGGCCTCAGTAAATCCAAATTGGAAGTGTGGGGATTTTTCTACTCTCATATGTCCTTTATGCTTTTATTTGTAGGACAAGAAACCAGACATCTCCTACTTTGCACCTGACTGCTTCCATCCAAGCCAGAAAGGCCATTCTCAGCTTGCCAGGGCTCTGTGGAATACTGTGGTAAGCTGACAGGCTCTGCATACAGTGAGATCTTCACCTAGACATGACTGCCATTAAAATATTTCTCATTGCAATTAAGGCCTGAATAACGCTGGACCTTGTATTTGTCTCTCCTTAACTAGTTAAATACCCTCTGGCTTTGGCACTACTCTCTGCCTAGAATCTCTTGGTTCTTTAAGTGCGCAGCGAGGAGAGGGGTGCTCCCAGTGCATGATCACAGTCATTTTGTGACTTCAAGTCTTCTTCATCCGTTTTTGTGCAAGGCAGAAAAGCATTTATTAAGGATGATGTTTCTATGGGCTGCTATGGGAAACGACCAAATAAAGAATTGTAACTGCATCTGTCAATTTAAAAAGGAGTACTTAGATGTTTATTTCAAATCCCTGTGTTGTTAATGTCTCATTAGGAATTAAAGTGGCTTTAATTCAGTTCAGTTTTACTACTTTTGGAAATGAGTTAAGCTCAATAAAGATGAGTCACTAAAGATTGCTTAAACAAACCCATTTTACTTAGCATGGCAGTGCAGGAGTACCCAGCAGTCAGAGGCAGTATCTTGGATCCTGAATAGTAACTTCCATATTCTTTGGATTAATATTTTAACAACTGACATGATTGCTTGCAATCATCAAGCAGTACCTCTAATTAGATTTGGTATTATCTTCTACACATAAACAACCTTTTGTTGGAGATGCCATCATGAAGCTTAGCTATAAAAAATTGAGGGACTCTTAATGTCTTTTGTGCAAGAGAAGAAAGTTTATGACCTTGCCTTCTGGCAAAATTCCAAGGTACTTCATGTGCCTGCCAAAATCCTCCAGGAGTTTAAACTGATCCACTGTAGCTTTCCACTTCCCATTTTAAGCTTCTTTCTAGAGCTGCTCTTTTGTTTTGCGGTTGCCATGTTCTTTCTGAGAAGTAGATGCCTTTTTCAGCCTTGGCTATAAATCTAGGTCTAAATACAGGCACCTTTCTATAGATTTGAAAGGTATATTTACGTTGGAGTTTTTTTTAATTAGAATTATTTTATGAATTTAAGATGAGCTGACATGGTTAAAAAACGGGTTCTTTTGTCTTTGTTTCCAGTTACAGCCTGTGGGCCAGAAAGCTGACTCATTTGATTTCTCAGCTGACATCGTCCTTGGCTGTCCAGCTCAGGTAAACATACCCACATTTTGGAAGCTGGCTGTCAGGAGGCTGTACTGCCTGTGTGTGCTGCAGAGAGCAGGGATTTGGTCTATCTGGAATAAGCTTACTTAAAGCTTTGTTCTGTTTACCTCTGAGCGAGCAGGTGTTCTCATATACCTGCACTGGTGTCCCATGGCCACTTTGCTGTGCCGTGAATACTGATTCACAATATGCTGATTTGGGTGTTAGCAGCTGCAGCAGAGGTTGTTTTCTGTTGTTTGTGAAGTACAGAGGCAGCTCAAGCAGCAAACATCAGAACATGCTGCATTAACTTTCCCATCAGAATCAATGAGGTTTGGGCACCACAGGAGCTTTGAAAACCCAGAATCTGTCATCTCTTGGATTAGTGTCAGGTTGGTTTTCCTGGCCTGATCCATAAGAGGAATACTTCAGACTCTTTGGAAGCTGCTTCTGCAGTTACAAAACAAGCTGCTGAACTTGCAGGACAGTTGCTAGGTACCAGCACGTGGAAATGACTGCTGCAGGCAGCAGTAACTGGCTCCCTTTCTTCAGCAGTTCCAGCCAGAAGGCTGAAGAACTGAACAGACTGGGGAGCTGAGTTCTGAGTTCTCTTAGGTCTGGAGGCAGACATTCAAGACATTCAATTATGCACAAGGCTTTTGTCCATATTGTGTCCATCCTGTCAGACAAGGAAAATCTCCTGAGTTATTAACCAGCATATTTCAGAAGTCCTCTGATTTGCTCAAATTAATCCTACTCCATTTACCCAGCATTCTTTCCAAGCAGCTTAAATCAACTCAGCAACTTCTTCAGTGCCAAATAATGTGGGTTTTATGCTTCTTTCCTTTCACTCTTATTCAAAGATATTGCTTTTCAGAAGTAGGCAAAGAAAAGTTTTATATCCCTTGAAGAGATATATGACCTTTTTTTTTTTTTGCAGAAATGGTAAGCCTTTAGTAAGCCTAAATGCAATGAAAAGGTCATTGATAAAAGTGCCAGTAGCCATGGAAAAGTATTTGCTTTGAGGCAACCTTAAGTACCATAAAAACCTGCCTTCTAATTTTAGTGCTTTTTAAGACTTCTTTATGCAGATGCTGGAGTTTCTCCTGATTGAGGTAAGTGAGCCTCCAGGTGAATTTTTTTAGCCTGTATGATGTCTTCCTGAATGCATGCTGCATTAGTAGGGGACAAAAATAACAATGAAATTTCTATAACCTCCCTTGGAGGAAAGAATGATCTTTTCAGTAAGCAATCTTTCATCTCCCTGCTGTGACACAGAAGATATGCCCAGTTTGTCTAGATTCTACATCAGCACCTTTTGAAAGGACTAAACTTCTAATAAAGTCTAATTTGGAATGTTAGGAGAGGAAAATATTGAACTGCAATTGGCATCTGGCATGTGTGATTTTTGTCCTAAGGTACTAAACACAAATTTTATTAATTTTAAGGAAGAAGCATGGTTTCAAAGTCCAGATTCCAATTTTATAGTTTAAGCAATTAGTATCTTGGTTATATGATACCTTGATATCACTTGCTATGGTTTGTGCCATGTGCTCATTGCCTGGTTTCTCTTATTTCTCTTATTTTGTTTCCTCTTTCTCCAGAACAGTCCCTTCCTGGGAACGTACAGGAATAGCAACTACACACCTGTGGTGCCCACTAGAGAGCCAATAAAGGTAATTGTTGCATCTTTTGCTGCATTTTAGGCAAACTATGTAAAGCTGTGTCTCATCTTTTAACACATCATCCTGAATTTATAGGTTATATAAACTATTACCAGTTTTTGGAAAGAGAATTCTGCCTTGCATTGCACTTTTCATTGTGTAAACAAATGTTTTCCTAAAAGCCAAACAAAATTAATTATATTAATGGTGCAATTGTATTAAAACTGTAACAAAAGTAAGTAACCTGGAATGCATAATTAATTCAGATATCAAGTTCCTCACAGTATGGAGAAGCTGTCTTAGAATCCTGACCCCCAAATAATGTGAGGAAGGTTTAGATATTCTCCTCTGGAGGCACTGTTCTTCCTTACACTCAAGTAAACTTATCCTGTAGAGGGCAGTCACCTTTACATATTGGATGTGTGACCCTATACAAAAGTGATAGGAATCCCATTTTTCAAAGAGACTTAATTTCCACCATGACTGACCAGCTATCATGAGGCATGCTCAATAAACTGCAGAAACAGATATTGTGCATAGGACTTGAAGAAATGGAGCAGTTATTTGCTTGGCAGTCAAAATGGATTGGGCTAGTTTGACATACTGGGGGTGCTCATGACTAACCCAATTACCAAAGTGTTTAAGTGCCATGATGGTCACAAAGAACAGCAGTCATTGTCTTAGCAATGCAGAACTGATATGTTCTGATATCTTAGTTCTTGCAGAACTGATATGAGATTTTTCTCGTGCCATGATGGTCACAAAGAACAGCAGTCATTGTCTTAGCAAGTCATAGTTTGCAGAACTGATATGAGATTTTTCTTAGTAGAGCTAGAGTTATGCTTTAGTAGGTAATTCCACTGAATCTCAGCAGCAACAGCTTCTGAAGTGATAAAGGAAAGAAGTAGAGAGAGGGTAAAGTAACATTTCTGATCTAAAAATAAGCCTATCTGTCCTTTCTAGCCTCTGCAACCAGACTTTAATGGTTGATAGTGGAGCATACTACAACATCTTTTTACAGGAACAGATGAATTTGTTGTGATGTTTTTTAACAGCAACCATGCTTTCTGAAGACCACAGGTCTATGCAGTTTTACTCTGGTAGAATTGTGCAGTCGCAGAATAATTGAGCTTGAAAGGGACCTCAGGACATGCCTAGCCTGATCTGCTTCTAGCAGGACTGGCCTTTTGATCTGTGTACACAGCTATCATTGTTCCTGCAAGGGCTGGCCACTGTAACAATTCCAGTTTTTCCCTTGCTGCCTTCTTGGCTAATATGGTTGCTTGTTACCAAAAAGCATGGGGAGACATTAATCAGCTGTCTCTGATGGTGAACTAAGGTATTATGCAATGTGTGTTTGATTCAATATTTTCAGCTGGTGTAATATACATAATAAGTATTATGTCACCTAAAAATGTATGGTAAAGTACAATTATTCAGAGCCCAAGAGTTTTCTTTGCTGGAACTTTTAAAGCTTTGAGTTTTTTTCACATTTTATATTCAGTAAAAGCAAGCCATTTTTGAAAGATTCTAGGGAAAGGATAGGTTCCTGGCAAAGTACATGGGGAACGATAATATAATAATAGAATATATAAGGTTCTTCCAATGATTGACCACTCTTTGAGTGAAGAAATTTTTCTGATATCCAACCTGAACCTTCCCTGGTGCAACTTGAGTCCATTTGCCCTTGTTCCTTCACTGGTTGCCTGGGAGAAGAGACAGACTCCTGCATCATCACACCTCCTTTCACGCAGCGATAGAGTGATAAGTTCACCCCTGAGCCTCCTTTTTTCCAGGCTAAACAACCCCAATTCCCTCAACTCTTCCTCTTAGGAATTATGTTCAAACCCTTTACCAGCTAATATAATAATACATTAATAATATAATACATTAGTGTAACATGATAACTTTGCAGGGTATTTTATTGTTCACCTTTATTTGCTTTTACATCTGATATCTTTTGAGACAGAGCAAGACTTCAAACCTGGAGACCCCACCTTGTAGGTCATGGACAAAATTTGTAGGCAGTGGAGAGGGAAATATAGTCATCCTTATGGAACTTTGTCATAAACAGTATTTCAAGATGAAATGTTTTGCCTTTGGTAGAGTTTATGCTTTGGCTAGAAAATGTCACCAGAAGTAATGATTGTTTGGATAGTGTTCCACAAAGAGGTGTAAAAAGACTGTTGAGCTACATAGGCACCAAACTAGGACCTATGTTTTAACTTTGTTTTTCCCTACACTGTACAACTAAACTATATATGAATTCCACATTATCTTTTAGCTACAAGATGAAACAATCTCATCTCATTTCAGAATTGGGGCAGTGAGCTGTCATGTCCTGGTCACACTCCATCCACTAGTGTCCCAACATCAGGTGAGAAGGAACGCCCAACCTAAAATCACACATAGGAAAAACTTCATCTTTTGTTTCTAAAAGCAATAAGATGTTGAAATTGCACATCCTAGATGGAAAGTAAACAATAAAAGCTGATATATTTAGCAGCAAAGGGAAGAAGTCGGTCTTGCCATTCACAGTGAGTTCAGCATGACAGCAGGTATGTCTCTGTGGATAAATGTGATCACATTTATTGTATGCATGTATCTTATACATCATTCATCATACAGCAACGTGGCAGATTAAAATTGCCCAGGAGGGTCAGTGACTTAGCAAGCTGGAATGTGCTCTGATAAGCAGTGCAGTGCAAGTGCTGTATGCAGTTTGAAGATTTTACAGGGAGATATTTAATAGGAAATCTTGATCTATGACCCAAACTTGTAAGTCAGTTAAAAGAGATTGAATGTATGCATCTGTAAACATATCCAGTCTGTTTTCATTTTTAACCTAAGCTGTTTTAATTTCCATTTCTTTCCATGTTAACATAATGCACTGTTGCAACCAAAGGCAGGAAGTTATGCATTTTGCCTAGGTGACACACAGAACCTGAAGCTTTTTTTACCTTAAAAGTCTGCAAAAATGCCATCAGATTGGAACCTAAGACTTGCATGTTTATTCTATTAAACAGTATTTTGTCAGTTGTCAGTAATCCTGCTTTTATTCTCCTACTGCTTTTTAGTCCATGAGCTACGGCCTGCTGACATCAAAGTCATAGGAGCACTTGGAGATTCCCTGACTGTGAGTACTGCTGCATTCCCATGTTTGCAATGAGAAGAGCAGTTGTTGATTTCCACCCAGATGTTGTCATGTCAGGCGTCATCAGATAGAAAGCAAATTGCTTTGGCTTGGCAGAGCAAAACTCATCTACCTGGTTCCCTTTGCAAAGAAATAGCCTGAAGGGGTATGAGTGACATTGGCAATTGTGTAATCCAGTAATGAATAGTTCAGGCCAGGACAGAAATGGGATCCCTTTCTCTATTGCATACAGTTTATCCAAGTGTTTTTGAAAAGGGAAGTGTCTGTCTTTTAGGATTAGTCTCATCTGACATGAAAAAAAAATAAGCGAAAGCAGTTGATATTTTTGATGCAAGAAGACATTTTGCTGAAAACTCCCATGGAAATAATTGATTGCAAAATGAAGTGCTTCCCACTTGACATAATTTTGATACTTCTGTATTTCAGAGTCTTGCTTTCAGATTTTGCTTCCTGGGTTGCGTTCCTAGATGTCTTCCAGTTACAGCTCTGATGTATGTGAGGATTAAACCTCCTAAGAAATGGAGGTTTAAAACAAAAAGTATGCACAAAAAAAAACCCTCAGAAAGACCCCAGGAAAAAAATAGCAGGGAATACTGCAGATCTGCACTGAAGTTTTCTGAGAAAAAAATTCTAGAGTTACACAGCCCTGCAGAATTGTTCTGGCATGGGATGAAAGAAAACATTTGCGTCAACAGTTTCCATGAATTTTAACTCCTGAACTAAACCAGTGCTCATTCCAGCAGATTCTCTTCCCATTGAGTTCAGAGGGACTTGAAGGGTCTGAAGCCCTTAAATGATCAGGCTTATCTTACAGGCAGGTGTGCATGTCTTCATTATGCATCATGCACCTTCTCATTAGCTCTGAACCTGATTTTGCTTGACCTGAAGTAATCCTGGCTTTTCCCCTGCTGCAAAGCTTTGAGCTTTTTTTAGAAGAAATCAGTAAAGCCCTACAAGTCTCCCTCTTATCCATTGCCATGACTCTTAAAATTAATTTCTTTATTCCTCCCCCACATCAAATGCTAGGCGTGTGCACTAGCACATATCTCCTGTTTTAAAAATATTAGTTCTTTTCGTATATGAAATATCTCAGAAAACCATAGTCATAGGGACCAGATCATGGTGCTTGAGTTCTCTGTCTCAAGAGCTGAGCAAGGCAGGTTCTCATAATGTCATTATTCATGCAGTTCCTACCAGTTGCCACTGCCACAGCAAGGTGTGTTAGGGGGTTTTATTGAGTGATTTATTTGGGGGAGGGGGGCATAAAAGTGGCAGAGTGTTTTCCACATGTGTGCACATACTCACACCTCCCACAGCAGCCACGTGCACATTGTGTGGGGTAACCATCCTTGGCACAGGGGCACTGCAGCAGCAAAGTCCACCAAGGCATGGATTGTTCTCCTGGTACTCCTAAGATCCCAGAATGCAGTCAGTGTTTATGGCTGAATTGGTGCCATGGCTTTTTGAAGAATACAAAAGTAGGTGAGACCACTAAAAAACTGTAAAGCTGCAGAAGAACCCCTTCTCACGTTTGCTGCCCTGAATGTGAGTCAGGGTGCCGACCTTGCTAGAGGTCTCTCCCCATCCTGTGAGCCACCCAAATTCAGCACAGAGGTCTTTGTTCTGATGGCTTTATGTATTTATTTAATTTTGAAGGATATGAAGTTCACAGTGCAGGAAGAAAGGCTGTCTCAATCTAGCTACAGTTGGAAATTAATGAAAAATTGAGTAATTTAGTCATGTCACTGGTTAGAATTAATCTGTCTGACTTCTCTAGCACCAATGCACCAGTGAAAGCAATAGATGCGCCAACATGCTTATCTATACTGGCAAAAAAAATCCTGTCTACACCTCATCAAGTCTGTGTGCTAAGTAGCAGACTGGATCCAGGAGAGGAAAAATGGATTGTACACCAAAAATTTGTTTTTTTGGCAGATTAAAAAGCAGCTTCTCTGATTTATGTACAGCTAAAACTGGATGGGGATTTTTCATCAGTGTTTGAGGCTTTTTTCCTGGGTTATTAAGTCTCTCAAAATCATCTGTCTTTGGGAAATGCCAGGATGAAGCATTTTCCATCAGAAAAAATCCAAACAAATACAAACCCATTGATTTTAATCTGGGTCCCACTGGGTTGCTAAAACAGTAGGAGTAGCAACTTTAAACTCTTATGTCCTTGACCTTACACTCTGATGTCCTCTGGCTGGACTACATCTCCTCTGATGCTCCATAGTCTGCTATTTAGATAAGTTTCCTTTGCATATGAGGAGAAGCACAGAAAATTGAAGTATGGGAGATGCAGGGCTGCCCACAGGCCGGTGTGTGGTGGTGAATAAGGACACAGACCACTTATGCTAAAGTTGGGATATTGCAAAGGCTTGGCTGGCTGCAGAGTAATGTTAGAAGAATGTTTCAGCACTTTCAAAACACGATGTCTCTCTTACCTAAATTCATAGGGCTTTTTTTCTTTCGGTATTTTATCAGTTGTTATTTCCTTCTTTTCCAGACTGCAGTAGGAGCCAAAGTACCAGACTTACAAACAGACTGGAGGGGACTTTCCTGGAGGTGAGTGAAAGTGCTCTTTTCTTTTTTTTTTTTTTCTCTGTTTTTGTGCACACAGTTAAAATGTGGGTCACCTGCTTGTGTAATTACATCTTTGTATATGTAAATTCAGGGGAAGGGTGCTGACACGAAGTATTGCTTGGTAAGGATTGGAGGAGTCAGGACTGGAAGAGAAAAGGAGTGGGGGTCTGGGGGGTGGGTTGTGCTTGTTTTTGTGGGCTTTTTTTTTTTTTTTTTTTTTTTTTTTTTTTTTTTTTTTTTTTTTTTTTTTTTTTGTGTGTGTGTGCATATGTGTTATCCCAACCTGATTGCTACAAGCATGGTTCTGTATCACAGTACCTTTTAGCCTTTTGCTAGTCTTTCTGGAGCTTATTCAAAATGTTGCTGTGATTATCTATGCAGTATGTAATGCTGGAAGGTCTCAGTGGGTGTGGGTTGGCATGAATATGGCAAGAGCGCTGCATACATACTCAGTGAAGATGTTCCAAACACCTTTGCTATTGCAAAGTGGGAAAACAATGCACATCAGAGGGTGTGAAGCTCAATATCCATGCTAGAGTGGAAGGAAACTGCCTGCTCCCTATGGACACACATATGGTTGATAAGTGTGTGCATGTATACATTGTCCTCTTTGTTCTTTCTTCATCCCTTTGCACGTGTCTGCAGGCATGGATATTTTCAGGAGGGACTGCCACAAGAGGTATAAGAGTATATTGGCTCTGCACACAGACAAGTGTTGAATGGTGAGGCAGAGGCTCTATGTCACTGGCATTGCAGCATTGCAAATAGGTTGTTAATGAATATTTAATGCAGTCTCTCCTATGCATAACTGCGTGCAAATGGAGCTTCAGCAAGGTGATGTGGAGCAGCTTTACTGAGGAAATATGCCTTTCTGTTGTAGGTATCCCAGCATGTCCAGATGAAAAATCAGTTCTCCCAATATGGTCTGTTCCCAGCCTGAAGGCATAGCTTCTATCTTAGTGCTGCCTTGCTTTATATAATGCGAGTTATCCTTTCACTGCTTTCCCTGAATTCCTGTGGTTTATCTCCTTAGTCCTGTTTGAAGCAAGTATTTTGTGGGGAGGAAAGGGAGGTTGTTTTTTCCTTCTTGGGCGGCTACAACAACATGTGGTGACAATAAGACAGATGGCTGCAGGATTAACCCTACTGGGTGATTTTGTTCTTTCCCTTTGTAGTATTGGGGGTGATGACACTCTGGAGATCCAGGCTACTTTACCCAGTGAGTATCCTGGAAAAGCAAAAGTTGGGTATTACACTGAAAGTTGTTTAAGTACGTGCTAGGAAACATCTGGAAATGGTCATTCATTGAAAACAGTGAGGATGTCCATCTGTTGTGGGTATAAGCAGTTCATGTAAGTGAGAGCTGAGATCCAGACTGACCTGATTAGCTGTAAATTGATTCAGCCCCTCCACATTACAGGACCTGCATGTGAGTGTATCGTCCTTTTGGCCAAAAAAATTAGGAGTAAATATGCTAAAGGTGACAGAAGTTCATGGCATACCTGTTCCTCCCTTATTTTGTTTTGTGCTTTCCAGTGACTGACTGTAATGTCTGTGGACAAATGAAGGGTTATGAAACAATTACCAGTCCATCTAGCCAGGATTGTTGGCAAAGCTGTGGTTCTTCCAGGTGATTTCAAGTTGCTATGTAGCAGTGGAAAAAAAAATCTAAAAGTACTATAAATTTTTGCCCTAGTGTTCTGTGTAATTGGGCCTGTAGTTGCCATAGAAACTATTAAGTGGTCAATGTGACAATACATTGGAAGGCACTTGGTTTACAATGGCTGCTCTATTTGCATGTGATCCATTCTGTGGAGCAGTTTGACAATACCTGGCATTGTCAGTAAAAAATCTGATGTGCTTTGCCTTGTACCAGGCATATCACTGTGTTAGAAGAAAAATAGAAGGCACAATTCATTTATGCATTATAAATGAGATTGTATTGAAGAGGTTTCAGACAGCAGTACTACAGACACAATAACAATAACAGTTTTCAGATGTCATGCTTCCCCACTAAAAGTTTCAGTGAAATCTAGAAAAATTTTAAAAATTCCCTTCTCTGCCACAAGTATTATTATCTAGCTGGAAGAGTGAGAGGTAGAGGGCCATATTCAGGGAATCTGCTTCTGGTACATGAAAGAAAGCAACCACGAATATTCTGACAAATGCAAGACTAGTGATTTGCCCAGGATCCATCTATGCATCTCCTGGGCCACCAGGCCTTGGTTCCTCAGGCCCGTTGAGAGAAATATTGGCAGTGATGAAATTTGGACAGTAACTAGAGTCTCCAAAGCAGGTGTGTCTCTAGCTCCTGTAAGTCATAGTGAATGAGGGGAAAACACAGGTCAATATTCTCACCTCTCAAAGGGCTCCTGCTTCTGCAGGGAGGCAACACTGCTGGCTGTACTGTGAATGGTTAAACACTGTGTTTTCTCTTTTTAAGACATCTTGAAGAAATTCAATCCGAACCTCTTTGGCTTCTCCACTGGCAGTTCTAAGGAAACAGCTGGCTTCAACGTTGCGGAGAGAAATGCTGCAACACGGTAAGGACAATCCCAAAGGAGTGAGAAGTGATGGACTGGCAGGTTACCTTTGTGATGCATGTCAGGGTTGAGGTAATGCTGATGACCTGCTGGTACTCAGCATGTTTCTGTCATCTGATGTTTTTAATTGTGAGTTTTGGGGTTTTGGGTGTTTTTAATAAATTCAGTATTTGGGGGATTTATTTGTTATCTAAATTAGACTCAAGCTTCCTTTCTTTAGTCCATTTCTGCCCATAATTTTTGAGCCAATGCCTTAGTTATGCTTGTAATTCAACTGGTACCTTTTTCAGCCCAGTCTTCAGTGTACAGGTCCCTAATTCACTGTCAGGCAATATCTGTAATGAGGAAAAAATTCATGAGCATCTCTTTTATTCTTTGATTTCTAGAGAATGTGCCTGAAACTAACAAATAGAAGCCCACTTCTACCCTAATGGCATTAAAAATTATCCATGTTTGCAGTGCAAAGGGGAAAAAAAAAACCAGCTGAGAAATAACTCCTTTCTCTTCCTGAAGAAAAAATCTACTAGTCTGTTAACAACCAAAACATATCAGAATTTGTATGGCTTACACTGTGCCTGCTCCATGAATACTCACAGAATTTGTTTCCAAAGCTTTTTGTGACACCTTTAAAAACCATTAAATCTGCTGGAAGAGAGATTTAGGATAACTATCAAAGCCTGTATAGCTACTAAATATTTCACAGGTTCCCTGAGCAAAGCTGACTCAGCATGATCAATATAGTTCTAGGAATCCAAATAATGTAACTGTGTTTGTGTAGTTGCTGGAGACAGGCAGGACTTATTAGCTCAAGCACAGTCTTTTTCTAGTATATCAGGAGCTCATTTCCAGCTGGTGTCTCAGCATGGTTTGTGCTTTGGCCCGTGGATGTTGCATCCTGTCCAGAGCTGGACTGGGACGCTCGAGCCTGGCAGTCCCACAATGTAAGCACTTTCTTCCAGCCATAGGAATTTAAGGCCAGATCAGGAAGGCTGGTTAGGTGCCCAGCTTCTGTGTCAGCACCAAACTCCCCCACTAGATTTTTGAAGCGAGTTATGCAACTCAATGTCTCTGTGCATCTGGGCATTAGTGTTTTTTCCCAAACAAAATGTACTAAGGCCAAGTCAGAGATGGGAAGAACTCATACCAGTTGCCTGCCACTTGGCAGCCATCCCAGCTGAAACCTTTTCGGATCAGATTATTCACTTGTGCAACTTGGTCCTTCAGTGTTTGCTCAGCCTTTTCAGGCATCACTTTCCTTATTCTGATTTCTGCTGATGCTGAGATCCCCTGTGATGAGCAGTGGGGATCAAGAAGGTGATGTGCTTTTGGAGCACACATCTGACATCTTCTGTTCTCTCTCCTAGTGATATGCCAGTCCAAGCACGTGCATTGGTGGAGCTGATGAGAAGCAGCTCGGTGAGTGGGATTTGGGCCACACCTCTATGCTGTCGGGGTCTCTGGGAGATGACTGTAGTTAATGGGATGCTTGAGTCAATGAAGCATGCTTTACTGATGAAAGAAAAGCCCTTGTCTCTGCTGTGCTTTCCAAGTTGAATGTGTCAGATGAATTACCCCTAATGTAGGCTGCAGTGCAGCCAGGAGATGTAAGGATGGTACTGAGGAAGAGGAGAAATCTGAAGGCTCTGGCGAGATCACAGGATTGCTTTGTTGAGCAGCAACCTTCAAAGTGAAGGTCATAAAGGCTGAGTGTAAAATTGCTGAAGCAGGTAGGTCTGCAGACCAACATGAGTCACAATATCCACAATACTGGGAAGAGGGACTATGAAGTCTTTGCAGGAGAAAAAGCCCTCTCAAAGTCTAGTTTTGAGCAGGCAAATAATTAATTAGTGACCAGAAACCTCAGAAATGGATGAATCTCTGTCACACCATGATCTTTTAGGGAATTAGTAGGGGATCTAGCATTGTGGACCATTCTGCTGTGCCAGCTCCACTGAGGGCAACAAAGGGCATCAAAAGCAGGGAGGGGAAGAAATCTGAGAAACCCAAGGCTGCCTTGCTCTGAGTGTTGGCTGAATTTGAGTGGAAGACTGTCTGGGTGTGAGCTATTGGTTCAGGGAGAGCATTCCCTCTAAGGGAATGGGAGTGCCTGGTGCTCCTTGGCTCAGACTGAATGGGAAAGGAAGGCACTGAATAAGCAGGATTTGTCAAAGCATGTGGCTCTCCTTGCCAGAACTCTTGATGGATGCTGCATGCTCACCCCACTGTCAGTTACTCTGCATTGCCAATTGTTTGGCAGAGTGAAGAGAGCTGGCATGGCTTTTCAATAGAATAGAAGAGGAGAGGCTGTCGTGCTTTAGTTTATTCACAGCTTTTTATGTATATTTTTTTTTTTTTTAAAAAGGGAGAGGGGTGTATCCCTGCCATAACATTGCCTCTTCATGAAAGTCTTTCTGAGCAAATTGCTGGTTAAAGAGGAGAATTCAGACCTGGGTGATTCCCAGGCCCTCCCTCTATTTGTGGGATCCTTTCGCAGATGTTTGTTATGTAAATGCATTACACTAAAAATAGTTGCCTTTGATTCCTTTCTTTGTACTGAATGTTACAAAATGTTTTGATGAGATCCAGCTCTCAGCAGCGCCTATTGTTAGCTTGTGGTGACGTGGATGCTGCAGCTGCCCTTATATGAGCTCAGTGAAGTCACCAGCCTCCTGGACTCTTCTATTTTAATCCAGCTGTCTGTTCCCTGGGGCACCCCTTGCCCCTCCTGGCCACGGGGTAATTCTTGCCCAGCTGGCAGGGATCCCCAGCAGCTCCATTTCCACAGCCACATGAGTCACTCCAGCCTCCATTCCCACACGGCTTTATCCCCATGCTGCCTGCAGTGTGCAGCCATGGCTGGCAAATCTCTCCTGTCCACCCCTGTTCTGAAGGTGACATTCGTTTAGGGATGCTTGCTGCCACAGACACATTTCCGTGCTTGGTTACCCTGACAGAGTTTGTCTGCTGAAGGGAATTTCCTTACAGGAGCCAAGGTGAATTGCAGCAGACTAGCAAACAGTTCAGATTTTGCCCCTGGAGAGATGCTTTTCTTTTGCCAGCTTAACTCAGCATACCTCCTTTGTTCTGCCCTACTGTCTGTGCCCATTTAGCCCCATTTGTGAATGTTACCTCTGCATGCCTGAGCAATGGATGCTGCAATTTGTTTATTTTATGTGCCACTAGAAAATTAACTTCAAAGAAGACTGGAAGCTGATTACTATCCTTGTTGGAGGCAGCGACCTATGCCAGTACTGCTTGGACAAGGTTTGTATCTCTCCATTAGGCATGCTCATCCAGGCATTTGGCAGGTGACCAGCCCTGGAAACATAGCCTTTCTCTCTCTCAGGGAGCCAAAGTTCCTCTTTGTTTAAAAAGCACTTAGAAGTCCTGCCCCTTTCATCTTTATTGTATCAGAAACAAGTGCACATCTTTTAATACAGGGGCACTGCAGCTCTGGAGAAATGCATTATTTGGGTACTAGGAACCTGCTCATATTGAACAAAACACAAAGATTAAACTGAAGAGCTCTCCCTGCTTAACTGGACAAAGTAATCAGTGTGGTGTCTCAGGCATGTGAGGGGACACAAGTGAAGTCTTCTGGAAAACATTTCCACACAATAATTACTGAGGATGCCCAATTCTTGCTTCAGAATGACACCCAAAATAATAACATCAGCTTATAGGGAAAAACATGTCTTTTCTTTAGCTGTCAGTGGTCATGCCCTCTGAAACTGTTTGTGTGGCACAGTCTGGGGGTCTGTACCACAGCTTGAAATGACCAGGCACTGTTCTCTGTTTTGCTCTTTCCTTTACAGGCTGCTGCCTGGAGCCTTTGTCCACACAGCTACACCTCTGTAACTACAATCACAAAGTTGTTTTGCTTATGGGCTTTGTGGGATCTGGCTGCCTTCATATCAGTTTCAACAGATAGGCAGTTTGAAAAACAAGATCTTCTTCTGTTCATAAGGCTCTGGGTCCCATGAAAGACAGCCCAAAATCCAAAAATGTGATCAATATAGTCATTATCAGGGAAAAGCATCCCAAGATACCTCAGGATTTTCTACAGAGATTAGAGGAATATATTAATGGTATAAAAACATAAGCACTATATAACCTCTGTACATGTACCAGTAAACTTCTTGATCTGGAAATATATCTGCCAACAAAAGAAAAAAGGAGCACTGAGATGGTATATCTTACAGATCACCTTGTTGGTTCCTGAAAATTACTGACTCAATTTTTTGGTTTTTCTTTTAATTATTTTTAATAGGAGACCTATTCAGTGCAAAACTATGTAAAGCACCTTCAGGACACTCTGGATATTTTCTATAAGGAGGTAAGCTTTTAAGATACCCTAGCAAGCTATGTTCCTGGCAAGTACACTGATGTTTTTCTCACCTCTGATAGACTGTCAGTGATTATGTTTCATACAAGGTCATCTTTCAAATAGCTGGAGTCAGACTGTTCTTCAGTGCTGCATTTCAATGACTGTACTAGCTAATGCCCTGAGAAAGAAGCTGCAGTTTCAGAAAAACTGTGTGTTTGACAATATTTATGCTGTGGACCAAACATACCATGACCCTACAGCCAGTTTTCGTGGCTAAACCAGCCATGAACAGTTTCATTTTCCCTAGAGCAAATGGAAATGTCCCAGGGAGAAGACAGCATTTCAGCTAGTTTGTACTAGCTGCTGGAATTTTTTTGGCTGACATCCACTGTATTTCTCCCTCCCCCTCCTTTTATACATCATCCTTGCACATGCCATTGGCTGCAGGCTGTGCAGTTTGCACTGGCTCCCTGACCTACGGATGGCACTTCTTGGTCTTTGTAGTGGTATCATGTTCTGTTATTTGTAACATGTCTGTGTGTCTGGTTATTATAATCCTTGCAGCTCCCAAGAGTCTTTATCAACATGGTGGAGATGCTGGAGTTCTCTGGGCTACGTCAAATCACAGCAAGCTCTTCAGAGTGTGCCTTGACAGCTAAGTAAGTGAGCAAAACAGCTCTTTGCCTATAAAGTGATGTTTTTTTGGCTCTGTCTCAATTTCTACAGGAGGACATCCACACTGAGCTTTCCAAGCTACATGCATTGCTGCCGTTACCTGATCCACTAGTTCCCATCAACTCTCTATTACTTCTTGCAATACTTCAGCTAAAAAGCCTGCACCTGTAGATAGCAGAGTTCTCACTTCTCAGCTGTCAGGCAGCATGACACAGCACAAGTCAACATATGATTGCTGAACTTCAAAGACTTTTTTTTACCCATCCATCTGCTGGTCAGCAGCACAGGCTGACATCCCTGATTCCTCTCTTTGTATCCAGTGTTGCATTACCTCTGGTGCAGGCTGTGCTGCATGCAGCAGGGCACAACCAGGAACGGCTCCTCACACCTAAAGGAGACCAAAATCCTAACTCAGAGAAGGTTGAGAGACTTGTTTTAGAAAGCAGCAGTGTCTTTAAAGGCATCAGAATGGACGTGAAAAGGCTCTTTAATCTTGCAGAGAAAAGTATAACAAAGACCAGTAGTTGCAAGGTGATGCCAAATGAATTCCAATTAAGTTAGGCACAGATTTTTAAAAATACAGGAACACACTGGAAGGGAAAATAATGAATTGATGGTCTTGTTCAATATCTTCGTATTCATTCCAAGCACATTCTTAGAAGATGAATTTCAATGAAGCACAAGCTATTACCTCTTGTTATGAAGGTAACATAATAAAACTGAATGGTGCAAGGACTCAGACTACATGAAAAATTTGTCTTTTTTAACTTTACACTCCCAGATGTCTGAAATTCTACTGTAAGCCCATTCATGGGATGGGTTTTCTTGTTATTCTAACACGTGTGATTTCCTGCTGCTGTGTGGCACACTAAACACTGTTTTGCATTTGACTCAAGAGTTGCAGATCCTGCAGCTCTTTCTGCCTGTGGTAGGTGTTCATTTTGATAAGTAAGTCAGTAGAGATTTTTCTTTTGTGACATATCTGTCCATTCCTAAGCCACCAAGGTGGCTCTCCCTTCTGCATGTGAGCTTTGAGCACCTATCCTGAGCTTCTTGAAGCAGACACGCAGTGGTGAAGAACTGTGAATAAACTATTCTAGATTGGCTTTTAACTCTAGTGTTTCTTTCATTGAAGGAAAGTTTGCCCATGTTTCTTAAACCCAGAGGAAAATTCTTCTGAATTACAAGAAATCAAGAGAGTTAACAGAGATTTTCAGGTAATGCATTGATTCTGTAACTGGCCATCTTTACTTGTGTCTCTTTATATTGCTTCCCTCATTGCCCTTCCTGTTGTGCATATCCTCAGCAGTACAGAGAGGGATAACTGGAAGACAACTCGGCTACAGCCTAATCAAAACCCTACCCAGATAACTAGTTAGTAGCAGTGCAAGACTTTCCACATTGCTTTCTGATTTGACCTCAGATCTCAGCTGGATGCAGATGGAGACCAGATCTGTTTCCAGCTGCTGTTTCAACAGCCAAAAAGGATTTAGCAATGATGGCTGCTTTGTTGATATGTGTTTGTCTGTTATGAGTCCAATGAGTAGCTCACATGAATTAACATGTCACTGCAAGAGTGACAAATGGCCTTGCATCAGCTGTTTTGTGGCTACTCGTAGCAGAAGAAATTAACTCAACCGACCATGGGCCAGCTTGCTATTTGAGAGTAACTTTTCATAGCCTCAGGCGTAAGATTCACTCAAAATTAACAGAGGCTATAAATAGCTATTGGAGCAGAAGCTTTTTCCATCGATGTTCTTATGAATACAGGAATCACTGTATCAGATCACATCATGTTCTCCATTCTGGCTCTGGCAGTGGCTGTTGTCCAATGAATCTGACAAAGCTCAAGAAATTTACCCTGGGTAATGCTTGTATGAGCCTACTAGAGGGGTCATTTTCCTTAACTAAGGAAGAGGGATTAGGAATGTTTTGAGATATGAACAGGAGCATTAGCATTTATACCCATAAGATGGCAAGTAACAACGAGATGGGGTTTTTTTATTTGTATGAATGTCTGTGACCATAATTTTTGAAAATGGCAGGTAATTTTTCAATGTTTAAGTATTATTTTAATTCAAGCACACCTTTCTGAAAAATCAAGTGCACTTCAGCCTCATGTTGGCATTCTGGACTCATTTGTCACTTCTAAAAATGTTGACCTTGTTCTTTTTTTTTTTAAAATTTTCTGCAAATTTTAATCTCATTGCAATTGTGCAGTTTTGGTTTCAATAAGTAAGGTTTGATTTTTTTTTCTTTTTTTTTTTTAATTAAGCAACTTTGTATTTTTTACCTTTTTTTTTTGTTTGAAATAATCAGCTTCTGTGCATTTTCCTCATGAAAAATCTCCTCGTGAACCAAATTATTTTCTTAGCCATTTTCTTCACTGCTTTATAACATTGAGCTGGATTTACACTTTACAATTTATGGCTTCCTTCACTGAAAGATGTTTAATCTGCATGTTTCTGCTAGCTGACAAATGTTGGGTGAGCCTTGCAAGTAACTGCTCTGTTTTCACTGACTGCACGCAGGCTGAAGCCTTGCGGCTGATCAGCAGCGGTCGGTACGAACAGCGGCAGGACTTTGCTGCTGTCATCCAGCCATTCTTCCGGAACACCTTGCTGCCCCTGGATAGTGTGAGTGCTGTTTTGCTTTCCCATTACGCAGGGGCCAGTTTCTTGATTTCTCTTAAGCCAGTAAGGTCCATGCCACAAGGACTGTGTTTTCTTCTCTCTGCACAGTCTAGAGGCACAGCGTGGAATCCGTGGTAAGAGGAGAGAACAGGAAGTCTTGCAAGAAGATTCACAGTGCTGCCTGTGAATCAAAATGGCTTTAGGAAACATTCATAGCATGCACCCATAAACAAGGCATCCTCTGACTTCCCCTGAACTGCATGTTGCTTCTCCTGTTGAGGAGGTTGGTTAGCATTCACCACAGTTTCCCGATTTAGGTTATGGAATGTGTTCAGGTTTTCTTCAAATGGAGACCAGCACTTGAATCTCTGACTCATCCAAGCATGGAAACAGGAAGCAGTCTTTGAAACCAAACTGATTCTCCTTATTTTCTCCAGCCTTAGAATTATATATGCTGTGTAGTTTAGGATACAAATATCCAGCATGAATCCTCATCAAAACAACCCATTTTTGCTTAGTACTGATACTTTTTTCATACTATCCCCATTTTTTTTTTTTTCTGTTAGCCTAAAAGGTCAACCAATGGTCACCATACAGGTAGTGATGAGGCAAATTCCTCCTAAGAGAGACATTTACCACAGCTGGATAAGCCCACCATTTTTATTGTTGTCTGAAATTCAGCAGAAATTTCAACACTTGAAATGTTGTAAGTCTGAGTCACAGAAGTTTAAAAAGCAATAATAAGCACTTTACTATCAGTCCTGTACAAAATGGAATGTGGGTCAATGGTAGGGTCCATGTAACAGCTGTGACTGTTGGATTAATGATAAGTTTAGCTTTGTTATGAAAATTTTTGTTGGAAGTTGAGCAGGGTGCATTACACAGAAGGTCCCAAGGTGCAGTAATCAGCTCATAGTTAGGAGCACCTAAGTTTATTTCCAGTGTGAAAACATGAGCATATTGACTTTAGGAAGGTACCAAAATTGTGAAGTGGGTATATCAAGTACAGTACACTATTAGATATAATATGTCAGATCTCAAAGATTGAAATTTGCTGAGAAACAAATTTTTGCTTTTATTGCAGACCAGCAAGCCAGATATGAGTTTCTTTGCTGCAGACTGCTTTCATTTCAGTGTAAGAGGCTATGCTGAGATGGCCATGGCTCTCTGGAACAATATGGTAAGGGATTATAACTTAGATCCCTATGTGTTTTTGGTAGCAGTATCTACAAAAGATCATGAGAAAGGTGTCTGAAACAAAAGAGTAAGCAAGACATAAAATTGATATCCTAACAAGAGGGGGTTGCTCAACTCTGAGGTTCTTCTCCCTCTGCATTGTTTAGGAGTGTAATCCAAAGTGATCATATTGCATGAAACATTGTAAGTCTTTGTTCATTCAAAACGGGAAGTCTCAAGAGTCTTAGTGTAATGAAAAATTCCTTTCTGATTTGGTAAATAACTTGCATTAAAACAAAAAGTCAGCCTAGTTAAACATTCAGTTCTGTAGGTTTGCTGAAAATGTCTGTTCAATGATCTTGCTCTTCTTCAGTGAATCCTGTTATATTTATTAGGAAAACATATATGTGACTGAATTTTGCTGCCATTAATAGTGTGGACATGTTGCACCACCCACTCTTGTATCTGATGAGGCAGTTTTAGTAGAGTCACTGAAACTAATGGGGGGCTGAAATCAAACTTAAGATGCTTGTAATCACATTCCATCTGTCATTTTGGGGGAAATGAATAGCTTTTGAATAGTGTTAGAAGAAGCTGTCAGAGGTACATGCCAGACTTGATAACTCCAAAGTCACAGTTGCTTTCAGAAATGTTTCCCCGCATTAGAAGGAAGACTATAGCATTTTTATGCCACAGCAGCATTTTCTCCCCTTGTCTGGTAAACACCAGTAGCCAAATACATTGTGCTAGCAGAAATCCTGCATCCTGGTTTGCGCAAGAAACAAACATAAATGGAGGGGAATTTCTTTTCTGTCCAAGTAAAAGTTTGAGTGAGATAAGAAACTTACAGGATGCCCCAGAATGAGCTTGAAAGTAAAGACTGGAAAATGCAAGGCAGGAATCTGTGCAGCTGCCCAGCATAGCATGTGAGCTGTAGGTCCAGGATTATAGAATGTACAATGCAAGCACATGCTCGGAGTAATTGATTTGTGCACACACGGCAAATCTGCCTGTTTTCCATCAGGTTTCCCTGCCTGGGACTCCACATGACAGCAGGCTGGTAGGTTTCACTCTGCTTCAAAGCTTAAACAGGGCTAATGGTGGGCCAGAAACCCCAGGCAAATGTAGAAAAATTCAAATGGAGCATGGCTGAGAAAGAAAAAAAGAAAATGGGCAGTACCTGGGCATATGACCATCTTAAATTGGGTTTCTGTTGCCATGTGGTATTCCTATTGGCCATTACTCATTCCTGAATCACCATCAGTCTTTTTTCCTATGCCACCAGAGTTGAGTTTTTTTCTGTCCAGACTGTCACTCATTTCCTACGCATATAAGGATATTGACAAAAAGCTTTCTACTGTGGTGGCAGGGATCAGGTTCTTACTGATGCAAAGCACAACTATTCCCTCCCATAGAGATCTGTCAGTCTATGGCAACTGCAGATATTACTGTTTACTATTTAAATCTAGTTCTTGTAACACATCCCTGCTTTTCCCTTGCAGTCCTTGTACGGCAAGGCTGTGCAAGCTTACTGTAAGGCTGTATTGTTTCCCTGTTCCCTGAAAAGCTTGACAGGCTGCAGGCTTATGGCCAAATGACACGGATTCTTGTCAGTGCACATAAAGGGCCAGACTGTGCCTGGCCACTGTGTAGGTATGCAGGGATTGGGATGGCTTGCAGAGTCTCTCCCTCGCCATAATGTTCTTTGCCCTTTTGGCATCATGCAAAACAAAGTGTGCTCCTGCTCTCTGAGGTCAGAGGACTCTGTAGTTTTAAGGGGTTTCCACTGGTCCCAAACCCACCTTGTCAGGTGTTTGGCCGAGGTGAAGGGACACATGGACAGAGTGTTTGGTTTGTGTTCTGCCTCCATGCTTGCCACATGCTCTAGAGGAGCCGTGGGTTTCTTCCAGAACTCGTCCTGTATGCTCATGGACTCGGGGATACTGTCATCTTCAAAGCCCAGAAGATAATGCTCCTGAAGAACAGATTGCATTGAGATGAAGTCAGCACGGGTGGCTACAGAATTTTGTATTTTATAATCTTTTGTCTGGGCTCTGTGCCAGAATCCTTACCAAGTGCCCTGGCATGGGAAGAATTACAATTATCTACAAATAACCAGTTGCCCCTCAGGCAGAATGCTGCAAGATATGAGCCACACATTGCACAAATAACAGAGCTGTTCCCTTTAAGGTACAAAAAACTACCAAATTCAGTCTTCGCTGCATTAGCTGGTGGGTGGGCCAAGTGATTAGGAGTCATAAAAAAGTCCATCAGGACCCTACAACAATCAGCAAAACTTGGCATCCTGTTTTGCTTCTAATCTTCTCTTCACTTGTTAGCTTTCTTCTCTTCCCTAATTATATTTTCTGTGGTTCATATATTTTTATTTTTCAGTCTTTGCTAGCTATACTATCCCCATTTGTTTTTGGGTTTTTTTTTGTTTTTGTTTTTTTTTTTTTTTTTTTTTGTTTGTTTGTTTTTTGTTTGTTTGGTTTTTTTTTGTTTTGCTTTTTTTTTTTTAATTAAAAATGAACAAGAGAGAGAAAGTATTCTCAGTGTTTCCATATGAGAATCTTATGCATGTTGTGCTGGTCTTGTTGCTCTATTGTTTCTCTTCAGCATGCAGCTGACACTTTAATCCCTTGAGGACAGTAAATGCCTGTATGGACAATAGCAGAAGCAACAGCCATCCTCTGTAATGCATTCCCAGAAGTGCTGGATGACAACTTTGCAGCTCTCTATGGACCAATCTTGTAGTCATTACTTCAGGCATGTCCATACAACAGTTGTAAACACTTCAGTTAACATGACTGAGCAAGCCTCTACTTGTTAGCTTAACTATGGCAACCAGTGTTATGTGCACTCCTAGCCAAGCACAACTGCCTGCTATTAGCCTGGGCATATTTTATGTTGGGCTGGAAGTGGGCTCAGGGTGAGCCTATGGTCAGCTATTGCAACTTAGCTGCCAACTGATAACATAAAAGGCTCTGTGTAACTCACTTCTTGCAAGATTGTGAACCCAGCCTCAGCTAAAATTCCCAGGGAATTTCTTGTCTGAGTGAAGACTGTAAAGGTTGGCATTGTACAGTACATCAGATTCTTAATGTCTTCAGTTCACAAGTGTTAAAATGTTTGCAAACTTTCCTCTGCTCCTTCTACCACACTTCTTTATTACTGCAAGCAGCAAAAGTCTGGATAAGAAGTTGTAACTGTCTGAATCAAGAGAGTCGGAGAAGCAAAAGATTCATCATTAAGTTTAACACGCTTTTCTCTTCTTCAGCTGGAGCCAGTTGGTGAAAAGCAGACTTACAACAACTTTACCTATGACAGATCAAAACTCAGGTGTCCAAACCCTGTAAGTAAAGGTCAAGGTGCTCTCTCCATTAATCACCTCTATTTTTTCTCCTTTATTCACACTGGTAGAGCTCTTTAAAAGAGTATCTTTGTGAAGGTTTTAAATAGCTAAAATATACCCTGTTTTGTTACAGACAGGGAAATCTACTTAAGATTTAAGACAAAAAGCTTTATCCTCACTGCAATGGAAAGTCTTTCATTAAAGTTAGTTCTAATGGGTCTGTGTATTTCCATTTGCTTGTTTGCAGCAAGCGAATTAGGAAGTGATGCCACCACTCATGATTCTGAGGTGGCTTCTTTTTTGTGTTCTCAGAATTTTCAGAGCAGGACAATGTTTGGGCTAAGATAGAGAGAAGGCAAAACCAGCTGATTGTCTAAAGGTCTACCATTTCTCTCTGAGAAGGGGCAGTGTCATATTGTTGGAATACCGCCCGTTGAGTGATCTGTGGTCAATAAAACCTTTACTCTCCCTTTGTAGGAGAAACCTTTTCTCTCCACGCAAAGAAATAGTGGATTTGGAAATTCAGATCTCAACTTGGAGAAAACAGAATCTTCAGTCCCCTACTGGGCTGTCATTGTGACTGCAGTAGCCGGGGTCCTGGTGGGTTCTTTACTTGGCTGGGTTGTGTCACGAAGAAGAACTAAGAAGCGCCAACGTAAGGCTGACACAGAAAATAACATTAAAACAACCCCTCTGTAAGACAAGTGGAACAAACACCTTTCTCTGATGTGGCTGCTCTCTGCTGTGACACAGAGAGTAGCAGAAAAATAAACCTGTTGGATGTGAATGAAGCTTCTTGGTTGCCCAGGGATTTTTATGCCGAATAATGTTGATCAGTAATGTATTTAAGAGTTATCTTCTGGCGACCATCAGGTGGAGGATGAAGTTCAAAGTAATGCTATGGTTTCATGCCAGCAGGCAACTAAGTACCACACACCTGCTCACTCAGTCCCTCTCAGTGGGATGAGGAGGAGAACTGGAAGAATGTAATACCCATGGTTGAGATACGAGCAGTTTTAATAACTGAAATAAAGTAAAATGTAATAATTGTAATGAAATGGGAAGTAACAAGGAAGAGAGAGGAATAAAACTCAAGAAAAATTAGTGCTGCAAACTACAATTGCTCATTGCCTTCTGACTGATGCCCAGCCCGTCCTTGAACAGCAATCAGCCCCTCCTGGACTCCTTCTCCCACTCTATATAGTAAACATGGTGTTCTATGGCATGGAATATCCCTTTGGCCAGCTCAGGTCAGCTATCCTGGCCATGTTCACTCCCAGCTTCTTGTGCTGGCAGAACATGGAAACATGAAAGTCCTTGGTTTAGAGTAAGCACTACTTAGCAACAACTAAAATATTGATTTGTTATCAACATTATTCTAATACAAAATCCTAAACACAGCACTGAACCAGCTATTATGAAAAATATTAATTCTATCCCAGCTGCAACCAGGACAAAGTGTGAAAAGCTTTTTCATTCTGGGGTCCAATTCTCTGTTTCATGAATATTACTCAATTGCACAAAGCAAGAACACATGTTCATGCATCTTGGCTTCTTAATTGTGCATCTGTCCTTTTCTCTTATAAACCCTCTATTTAAAATGTTGAAGAGAAGTCCAGGATTGCAACCTGGTATTCTCCAAGAGTAAGGTGTAAGTGAGATAAACAGCAATTTCTAATGTTATATTCCAGCAAGACCATTGCGTTGAAGGTGCTAAGGTGATTCTACATGGGCAAGTACAATGCCATGGAAATATATTTAAACTGGTTTTTGAACAATTTGGATCCACATGGTATCCCTGGTGCAGTACTGGGCAGCACAGATAGAATAACTCTGCACTGCCTTGGACTCCAGGCTCCTTCCATCTGGGACTGGGTGTGGAGCTGGGCTGTATCTGTCACTTTTCCTCCAGGGCTAAACAGCCCAGGGACATCCTTTATCCTCCTGCCCTCCCCTGTATGGGAGCTGGTTCCAGAATGAGTCTTCTTGTGATTAATTTCTTCACTAGCATCTAGTAAGGGGTCTAAACAAAAATGTGGTTCCTGCAAGCTAGCTTGGCTGAATCCTTCTCATAGGACCTCTGCTGTGTTCAGGTCTCCCTGGTTATTATCCACAGAAGAGCTTGTAAAATTGTTTTTCACTTTTTGTTTTGTTTTGGTTTTTTTGTTTGTTTTTTTTTTTTTTTTTTTTTTTCTAATCAGGAGTTCAGAGACCATCCTTTTTGGAAATTAGATTTTCCTTGTTTTTAACCTGCAGGCCGATTCATGTGCTCTATTAGTACAAAAGGTTCTTCACAAGATCCGCATGATCTTGTTTCCCAATATCTTTCTTATTTCCTATGTTAAATACATAACCTCTTAATAATATTGAAGCCAAAATGAGGTTTGCACTGGTGCAATATTTTGTGATGTCTACTACATTTCCACTCCAGAAATGCAAATTAGTAGAAAATTATAATGTTTCCCAGAAGAAAGTGTTCTGGGTTTCCTAAATTTATTATTATGCATGCAGAAGGTGTTCAGACTTCTCCTTTTTCCATTTCACTTCTGACAGTGTCCTTGCTAAGGTAAAAAGAGGTGGGCAGAGTACAACTTGCACAGTCAGGTTTCAGGGGCTGTGGTTGCACTCTCCTCTTCTTTGATCTGCTGTCAAAGATAGGGGCTCTTAATAGTAGGACTTTTATTTACCCATATTACCCACAGATGTGTGTCTGTGAGCTCTACATGCAGCACAAAATGGGGATATATTTAGAATGTGAACCAGGAGCAGTTGCATCTTGTTCCAGTGCAGCACAGACTGCTCTTCCTGTCCCTGTCTTAGCTGTGGCTCATTAAGTATCTACCTGGTATTTATTTAGCTTGGGAAATGGAAGCAAGTATAACCTCCAACCAAGAGACAAGATTTCAGTGTATTCCATAGCACCTATGCCTCAGACACATTGGAAAAATATAAGCCTCATCTGTGAGGAAGCTGAACAAATATCCAAAGGCTGCTATCTCCTCTCATCCCGAAATGTTGTTCTTGTGAGTTGTTTTCCCTACTGGGAACTTTGATAGCCACTGCTCATACAACTCTTGGCTTGGGAAGAAGTAACAAGAAAATAGTTCTCTACAGAACTTTTCATCAGTACTAGGTATTTCAAAGAAAACTCAAGAACAGTAGTTCAGTACTGATTTACCTTTCCAAATCATGTGTGCACGCAGGAAGTGGGGTGGGAGTCCTGGAGCGTGAGTTAGAGTTACAAAATGCTGCAGTCTCTCACATCAGGTTTGTACTGCCTCAAGATGGGTACAAGTGCTTCTTGGGTTTCATGCTTGTGCCCCCTGCTAAAATAACTAAACATCCCTTTTTCTCACTTAGAAAGCTAAATTTTGTTCTGAGCTTCTAAAACCTAAATTATAAGAAATGCAGCCCATTGGGAAGTGAGAGGAAAGATGGCTCTTAGCTCATTCACTATCCTGAAGGATTCTAGAGTGGAAATAATTCTTGTGCAGGAGCCTGGGTGATTTTGCTTTCGAATGGTGAGCTGCAGTTTGCTACAGCATTTGGCCCTGTAAGGAATGCTGCCTTTGCTGATGCTTTTGGGAACTTAATGGATTCTTAAATTATATCGGTTATGTTCTGGTAATGCAACAGGAGACTTCCCATACTTTCTGTAGCTTTGGCGTAGCTTTAATGCATGAATACAGTAGGAGCTGGATCAGGAACTAGCAGGTTTTTATTTAGTCTATGGAAGTATCTTCTAGCATCTTTCTTCTGTAGACTCAAGTATGTGGTGAAATGCACTGGCATTAAAAAACATACATCAGGAACCATGCAATTTGCAGCTGTTCCACAAGCAAAATCATTTAAGTGAAGATGTTACTGCAGAATGATCCCTCCATGCTTATTAAGGTAACTAACTTCCCAAACCCTTACTTCCGGGTCAAACCATGACACATGAATCTGGAATGAATGACAGCTGATTAGGTCTGGATACTTTGCATTCAATGTCACATTAAATCAGGAAGTTATCTTACCTGTCAGTTGTCCATTCCTCCTGTTTTCTGTAAGGACATGCCCCTGGTTTCAAATGCCCTTATGGCGTTTTTCCTCAGCAGATAATGAATAGACAGACTGCCGACTGAAGCACAAAAGGAGAGGCTTAGAAAGAACTTTGAATCTTGTATGGAAAAATGCATCAGTTGGATGCCATTTTAGCCAAGGATTTTGCTTTGGCCAGTGGTGGTCTTGCCCAACACAGAAAAGCACTCTTCTGTGATTTTCTAACACCCCGAGAAAACAGGCTTTATGAATGATTCCTCTGGAGAAGAGCCACAGCTCAGCCTACATGAGTGGTCACTATCCAAAGGACCTTTGTGGGTACTGGCCAGGTGCTCAGGTTGTCGAGGAGGACAATTGGAGTAAATATTACTCTGTTCCCTGGTCCTGAGAAATAATCTGTTCTTCAAACAGGGAAGAGATGAAGCCTGACAAGTGTCGGCAAACATTTGCCTACAGTTTCAGCAGTTCTGGAGTTTAAATTCTGGCCTTCTTTGTTACTGCTGATGGACTACTTCCTCTCATCACGGTACAGTGCCTGCATCCTGCTTCGTACAGGTCTAGGGTCAGTTTGCCCCAAAATCCAGTCTAGGTGCTCAGTGAACTTAGGGAAGAGAGGGAATGTTCAGGAAAAAAAACATCTGCTGGGAATTCTGCACAGCTTTGGAGATTGCTAAATGTTTCCTCCCACCACCTTCTAGGTGGTGACATGTGCAAATGGCAAATTATGTCATTTTAACAGCTAAGCAGTATGTGATAGCCTGGGACATCTCGGCAAGAGTTTTGTTACTTTGGGGGATATCCTGCTAAAACACTGAGGCGAAACAACCCCACCTAAAGAAAGGAAAAGCTCTGGATTTTTACAGCTATTCATATTTGTGATTTACTCTTCCTGGAATTTTTAAAGAATTTGCTATTGGAGAATCATGGGTTTGCAATGCTTGCTCTTCTCTCCCTCCAAGCACCCCATTTTGTTTTTAGAAGGAAGGTATCTGGGATTTTGAGACCAGCAGGACAAAAAAATCTATCCATAAAGTAGCTCATATATTATTTAAATAAAACAAATTTTCTGGTTATCATAGATCTTTGAGCACAACAGGGAGAGATGGTCCTGTGAATTATTGTGTTAAAACTAATTCTGTTCCAAGTACCTGGTTTGCTTAACCAGGGACCTGAGAAGCATCTCTAGCAGGAGTCCAGGAGTCTGTATTGAAAAAGGGGGTTGTGGAAGAAGGAGGAAGAAAGACTGGCAGATTATAACTTAGCACATGCTGAGTATCTTCCATTTAAGTGTCCTTGCCACCTCTTAACTTTGGTAGATATCAGATGTTTCACCATCTCTCTGAGAATGGCAGATTTCTCATACTCATTTTGAAAATGATCTTCAGATGCTTTTGATGACCATTATAGCAGAAACAAAAAATTTTTTCTGGTGGTGACCATTGGAGAGAACAGTACCCCAAGGGAAAAGACAGAAAAACCACAGGACTTCAGCAGTTTTAGAAAATAAATCCTATTAAACATAAGTGAGCTTATTTAAGGGGTGATTGGAACTATTCACTGGCTATATGAAGTTTCCTTATGTCTTTCCATTTCTGTGATCTATGAAATTGTCACTCATGATGAAGTCATAACTGCATTAAGTTCACTGAGAAAACATCATTTGCTGAACTCTATGGGTTTTCCCTAATTGCAGGCCTTCAGCAGGATTTGTAGCAGTTGGGTATGAAAGTGTGCTAATGTTCTCTGTTGGATGAAGCATGGGATCCATGAATGTGTTTCTGTGGTAGGGTGCTTTTAGTTTCCAGGCCTTCTGCTTCCATACAAGAAGGATTTAATAGTCTCTTTGGACTAGAGGTGCTTCAGGGACATGGTTCTGTGAGAAGCAGTCAGGAATTCCTGCCACTGATCCATGGGCTGACACTGGAGTGAGTTATTTCAGCTGGAGAAGCCAGCTGCTCCAGATGTCTAAGAGTGCTTTCTCATTGGTGTAAAATTATTATGGCTGTAAAGGAGCATGATACCTTCAAAGTATCTCTATCTTAACCATCAAAGATTTTATAAAAATTCCTTTTGGTGTTAAAAACTAGCCATGGAGGAAAGCCCTTTATTTACCCTTTGTGTTGCTTAGGTGATGGAAAGCACCACCTGAGGGCCCCAATGGGCTTAGGTAGTGATAGGAGACAATCCTCAAAGTGAAACAGCAGCCAGGGTTGCTCAGCTGTGGTTCAGTTCAACAGCAGCAGGGAAGTTGGGCCTTGTGTAAGGGCTTTACCAGTGGGTGGATGAGACAGAAGATATGTTCTGTGTTCTTGCACTGGTTAAAGACACAGGAATTACCTGGTTCAGCAGCTCTTCTCCACCCATGAGGGATTTACCTGCACTTGCCAGGCTGCCCACAGGTATCCTCTGAATCAGTTTTCAGATCAAAGGAAAACACAGGAGTAAGTGGGGAGGACACAGCTGGGATAGATTAGACAACAAAAATCAAGAGTGCATCTTTTGGAAGTTTCCAGGTTGTCTCTCTCCTTAGCTCTGTCAGCAACCATCTTATATTACTTCAGCACAGACTTTGGAATCCTCAGAAACCTTGCCTGTCTGCAAGTACGGCCCCTAGGGCCTGGGTTACAGCAGCTTCTAAACATCCCACAGCCAAACCGAGTGACTGCATGAATCGTGTCGTGTCCCTGAGGATCAGAGGTGCCGACATACCCAGCAGCTTCCCAGACAGCCCCAGGTGGAGGACAGACACTGAGATCCTCACTGTAGGCAGGAAAAATGGCACCTGTGAGAAGGCGCAAAAGCAGAACTTCAGGTATCTAAGTACTTCTAAAGTCCCAAACCAGAGTTCAGCATGTACTCTGGAGAAATAACATGGCACTGTGTGGAACATTGATAACAGGATTAGACATACCTATTGCATCACTGTGTCATCTACATAAGCTGCTTGTGCATCTGAGCTGAAAATGCCACAAATGCCACTTAGCCTTTGACATAACATTCATCTATCACGTACTTGTTTTTGTGGCTTGAGCTGACCTTTTCCTGCTGCTGCTCCTACTGCAGTAGTCAAACAATCCCTTCACCCTTTCCCCTACCTGAGACATCCTTCTGTTACAGCTGCCAGAAATCTCTGGTACAAGGTAAGTAAATAAGCCAGCCTGACAATTAGGACATTCCCCTGGCTGTTACTTATTCAACAACAAAAAACTTATTGCCTTTGTTGAAGCATCATCTGGAGAATTTTACAAATATTCATGAGAGTAATTTGTGTGTCTTAACATTCCTGTGAGATAGCCTTATTACCCCCCCAACTAAAGATGATGAAATTTATGTGCAGAGAGGTGAAATTATGTTCTCCAGGCTACGTGATGAGTCAGTGACTGAGCAGGAGATTAAACCCAGCAGTCCTGGCTCCACAGACACAGCCCGGTTTTGTAACCACTGCACAGCTTATCACTCGATCACTAACACAGAGGGACTGGTGGCTGTGCCAGTTTAACGCCTATTTTCCGCCTTAGACTGAATGCAAATTCGGCAAAATATTGGCAGTCTGTTCCAGGGGGGAGAGAGGGGTGGGGAGCAGCGAACTGCTCTGGGGATCGGCTCCGCCCGGGTGTGATGTGCACACACAGACACTGTGTGCACACACAGACACTGGGCAGCGCTGCGGTGGAAACCGGGGACCCTAGTATTGTGGGGTGGGGAAGGGAGACGACAGGGAAATTCACTGCCCTCCCATCTGCATTCCCACACCCAGTGATTAGCTGCAGGTTCCACCTCCAGCCTGCCAGGTGCAAGGCTGCAGGTTGTGCCGAGCTCTGAAGGGATCCTTGCACACTGAGTGGAGTAGGAAGAGTCGGGATTTTTAGTGGTCCGATCTCAGATCTGTTTACATAGTTGATGGTATGTCCTCCAGAACAGAAAAAAGTGGATCCTATTGAGAAGTAATTAGGTTGATGAAATGGAGATTTTTTTTTTTTTTCTTGTTGGTCTGTCTTTCATTTTTTACTTGATGAAAGAAAAATGATGGGGAAAAGTGGACCTAAAAGTTTTGCAAGTTTTCATTTCAGAATGTTATTTCAAAGGCTACTTATTTTCAGAATATTTAGCAATGCAAGATGTCTGCCTTTTGACTTACTTTTCAGCTGAAAAATATTACTGATTTGGAACCTTTCGATTTTTTTATATTGCCATCCTGACTTTTGAATACGAACTAACACTAAATCATCAGCATGTCTGAGGAGAAAGAAAAGTTATTTCTTTTGAATAGTTCCAGTAAATGCAAAGCTGTTATTTAAAGTGTTTAAGAGGCAGCTTTACTGCCAAGCTAACTCCCGTATTTATCAACATGATCTGTCTGTACCAAGTAATTTTGCTAGCTATGAGAGTGACCACAGACCAAAACCACTGTCGTGCACAATCATCATCCCTGCTGCCTGACAGTACCAGTGTGTAGCTCTAAAACCAAATTATCAGTAGCCATCTTCAGCAAGAAACCCTGCAGTGTAATTGTTGGAGCAGTTGCAGCATGTGTGTGACCATAGTGATTGGATAAGCCTTTCCCACGGACTCCAACAGCAGCTCAGAAATAAAAAAAACAAAACAAAAAACAACAAACATTTATGGAAAGAGGAGTTTGTGGCAATCCCTGTGCTGCTCTGTCCTGGGGAAGGAAAATCTGCTTCAATAGGAAGCCTAGTACTGGCTGTGCTTATCCTGTCTCCCAACCATGGAGTTGGGGATCTGTTCCTGGGTGTCTTCCCACCAGACCATATTTAGCAGAAACTTGGAGCTTACTTGTGTAGCTTTTTTGAGTTTCAAAATTTCAAAACTTTATATGAAAGCAGTTGTTAGTTGGGATGAATCTTCTTGATGGGAAACAGGGTTGTCCCTGCAAGTTATCAAATCCTAAGAAGATGTTATTTACCGTGTGCTTTCCTTTGGTCTTCCTTTGAGCTGCCCCAGCTGACTGTTTGCTATGACAATCTAATTATGACTTAGTTTGGCCCGAGCACTGGCTGCCTTCATTTTCTTTTATCTCACTGAACTGGGCAAGCAGAATCTAGATGTTTGAGAGCCTGCTCCCTGTGTGAAACCAAAGGAATTCAGAAGTGTATTAGAAAGGCATTAGCTTCTCCTTTTCCCTCTGTTTTTTTGTTTCCACTGGAGCCTATCCAGATGGAGCACAAACAAGGAAAGGATAAATGCAAAGTGCTCTGCCACCCTGAAAGCATGCGCTGACGTCAGCTTTCATGAACTGGCACTTTAATCATCGCATGGGGAATGTTTCTCTCTCCCTCTGCAGCCTCCCTTTGGATTTCTCAGTGCACCAACATTAGCATTTATGGCAAGGAAGATTTATTTTCTTTGCTGGTTAAAAGGGTAGTAAATTCAGAATGTTTTCACAAGCTGCTAGACTGAGAGCTTTTGAGACCCAAAATGCCGTAGGCTCGGTCTAGGTGCATCAAGGGCAGCAAAAGGGCAAACTTCTTCCTGGGTGTATTTCCACTTGCATTAAAAGCTGAGCTGAAAAGCAGGGGGCTAGTCCATCGACATACACAGAGAAGCTGTCAGTTTCTCCAAGACAAACTGCACAAAATACCCTCAGAAAGGAAAAGAGTATGGGGTACCAGATGCAAGGGACAGATCAGTCAGGGATTTCCAAAGGTCTTTTTGAGGCATATAAGCTAAATTTTTCAGAATTAAGCACTGAAAGTTAGCAGACTCATTTTCTGTTCATGTGTCAGGCCTCAAAGAAGCACCTTGCTCTCTCCCTCTGCCCCAGTCTTCCTGAGAGGATAATGGGTCATTGGACTTTGATCCCCTCTCAGAAGAGCCACGAGTGATGAATTCACTAAATTGTGCGAGGAGCATTTTAAGTTTGCTGAGGAAGAGCTCTGTGGAAGTGCCTTGCATTTGTTATCTTTCTTCTGGGATTGAGCATAGTCTACTCCTCTGCATCTATCACTGCCTAGTTGTATTGTCTGTATCTGTTCCATGTCCTTCACACATGAGGGAGCATGTGTGAAGCAGGAGTAGGATGCAGCCATCCTTTCTTGGCTGTTTGCCATAGGTGAGCCCAGAGATGAAATTCTCCCCCCCATACCTGACATAGTGGCCACCACAACACAGAAATTCAGGCCAGTTCTAGCAAAGCAATTCACTGAGGATTTTGGTCATTATGGTGTGGGGAGGTTACCTCATTCTATGCACTCAGAGATGAGCTGGGGTGGGGGGAAAGCAATGACAAATTAATGATGCTAGCAGTCTATTGTCAATACAGATGCAGTCAGCTGGTCTCATCAGCTGCTTCCATTGGGCTGCCTGCTTCACAATAAAGTGATTTCCTAATTACAGCCTTCACTTCACACTGTCCTGCATCATCAGGTGCTGCTGCTTCCTTTACACTTGCTGGAGCTCTCTGCAGCACGGCGCTGTCTCAGCGTTAATGCCCCACTGGCCCGTGTAATTAAAGGAGGATTAAAGATGGATTTGTGGCAGCTACATTCCTATTTTGGTACCTCTTGCATGTTGTGGCTCTTGCTTTTTCCAAAGCCCAAGGTGACTAAAGGGTTGCCGATATTTAAAATACACATATACAGATATATATGAATATATACACACATGTATATGTGTATATATATCCCAGTTAGTGATGCATTTCCCAGGTGTCCAAAAACTTCTGTAGTGCTATGTAAGATATATATGAAAGAGATGGGGAACAAGTAAAGATTGCCATGAAAGCTAGGATCCACTTTTAGGCTTTCTCCTAGCTCCAACTCTCACATAGACAAAAAAAGGCACATGAAAACTACAGCTATTCCTCCCTACCAACCACACTGCCACTGTACTTTAGCCTCTTATCTTTAAAAACAGATACCCCCTCTTAGTCACCTTCCCCTCAAGAAAATAAAATTTTCTCCAGTTGAGCAGCCAGCACTATTGGCTCAACTCAGACCATCACAGAGCGTGAGCTGTCTGCTGGAAAACCCTGGGAGTTTGGGGCAGTTTAATAATTAGTTTGATGTGCTTTTTTATTTACTTTTTTGGTTTGAAGTGCTTGGTTAATACTTTCTAAACTTTCAAGGCTGGAAACAGTTGCAGGAGCAAGAGCTGTAAGAAACTGCACCAAATATTGTGAAATTCATGACATCATCATCATCACCATGTTCCTGACATCAGTTCACAATTTGACTTGCTAATACTGGAACCCCAGTTTTGTGTTCCTGGTCTCTCTCAACCTTCTGATTGCTTGGCAATTTTAAATGCAAAGTGGCTTAAAATGACCACTCTGCCCCTAATCTAATGTTTTCATATTGTCTGCTGCTCCCTAGGAGAGATTTGATGGTACAGCTCTTCCTGCAGTTCTTTTAGCACAGGCTCACCTGGGTCCCACCTTTTGCAGATCTCTCATACCACCCCCCTGGAGTGAAATAAACTACATTTATCAACCTCATTCTTTTGTCATTACAAATACATTATAAGTACATTTTTGCCCACATAATGTGATATAATTTTTCAGCACACCTTGTTGGATATTGCTGTACTGATTAGAATTGGACAGAAAACCAATACCCAATTACAGCTATTGCAGGCCAGTAAAAAACACAGTTCTACAGAAATTAATGTTTTGCAAAGTTTGGATGGTAGTGAAGTGTCCTACTTTCACTTTTGGAGACTTTAAAAAATAAATTTCCTTCTTCCATATAAAATGTTTGTTTTCATAATGACACAAAAACTCCACAGGCATTCTCTTAAAAAAAATTGTTTCTCCATTATGATCAATCCTAAACAATTCTTTTCCAGGGGGTTGCAACATTCAGATTTATTACTATGCAAAAGGAAAATTCATTTCCAACTCAACGTTCACAGAAGACAGCTCTTAGCCTCTAATAAGCTCTGTTGGTGGCAGATATTCTTGATAAACTGGCAGCATTCTGCTCAGAGGTGATAGCAGCAGAAGTAGAGAGTGCAGCAGTACCTTTCTGATGAGAGCAGAATGAATGGCTGGTGCAATTGAGATCATAGAATATTTGAGCTGGATGGAACCTTTAAAGGCCATCTAGTCCAGCCACCTTGCAATGATCAGAAACATCTTCATCCACATCAGGCTGTTCAGAGCCCTGTCCAGCCCGGCCTTGGAAGTGTCCAGGGGTGTGGCATCTACCATTTCTTTTTCTACCTGCTCCAGTATTTAATCACCCTCATCATAATAGAGGCTTTTGCAGTGTTAGGATTCTCCCCCAATATTCAAGCTGGTTAGATCAAAGACTGCCAAAATTTGGGTTGCTAGCACCCAAAGTAACTTCTGCTGCAGTGCTGAGCCCTTGCCGCTTTCATGGGTTTTGTAGCACACTTTGGGACACAGGCCATGTTTAAGGAGCTCAGACAGATTCTTGTTTGATTTTTCTGCAGTACTAAGTAACCTTAGAAACACTTGATGACTTCATTGCAGCCAGCTGTTACTGTATAAACAGTTATTTAAAATACTGTGTCCTGAAATACCCACGTCTTGGTCCAGGGAAATAGTCAGGTCCTATTGCTGTGCAACAGCGTATAATCAAGGGAACTGCCCGGCAGGTGACAAGCATGGTGCCTCCTGGAGTCACATGGATCTAAATAGTCATCACTAGAAAGCAGTGGAGAAGTGACTGTCAGCCTTCCACCCTTAGTGGCTCCTGCTGGGTAGCTGGTCCTCCAGCATTCTCTCATGCAATCAGCTTTAGCTGACCGTGTGGACTTTATTGGCATCTACATGCTGGCAACTTTTATTTCCAAGAGCAGTAGCAGTTATTCAGCCAGAGCTGCAGACTAGTTGGTGGCTCACCCTGCTGAAGCCGGAGTCAGATCTCTCCTAACCCATTCCCAAGAAATGAATGGCTGAAACCTTTGTATTAGTCCTGCCATCTGCCTCATTTGCATTCCATGCCTTAGGAGGGAAATCTTTGTTCCCTTCTCCTCACTTTGACAGTTTTTCTGGATGAAAGAACTCCAGGAAGAGTGGGATCAAGCAGAAGTCACTCATGCTGTACATGCAGCTGTCTGCATACTCCCTGCACCTGTTTGCCCTCTCTATTTCTGGCCCTAAAAATCCTAGGAATTTTTAATTAAAGGTTTATTTCTTTTATCAGCTGTCTCCTGACAGAAGCCAAGATGATAATTTGTCTTTCCAGAGGGAGAAGAGAGCTGGGTATGGTGTTTTTCTTTGTTCTGCTGTTCCCTGATCCATGGGCAGAGTTCTGTGTGAAGGTGTCCCCAATTTCTTCTTTGATCTGGGCCACCGTGCAGGCTGCTGCTCGGGTTCTGCTCTGCATCTTTCCATGAGACACAGTGACCTACATACCTGTCCTTGCCGGTAATGGGTCATATCCTGCCTTATCTGACCCTCCCTTTTCAAGGGCGATAAAAAGAGATCTTTAATTATCTGGTGGTTTCCACCCACCAGTCCCCAAGTTAAATGTGGTGCTGCCCTCCATCATTGTTTGTTTTTGAAAAAGAACTAGCTAACGTAAAGGGTTTCCATCCAGGCTCCTCTGTGGAGTCTTAAATCTTAATCCATCCACAATGTTAACTAATTGGATTTGTTTCTAGAAGATCTAGAAGAAAGCTGCCTGTGGTTTGACTATCTGCAGAAGAGTAACCAAAAAAAAAAAAAAAAACCGGAGGAGGAGCTGAGGAAGGGATAGAAACAAATTACATTAATGAAGAAAAAGCAAACTGCATCACAGCTTACTCTGTTGTACAATAGGTATAGGCATTGCTTAAACTTGCAGTGGAGGTTTTGCGTGAATAAGAAAATCAGTGGCCTACATGGTACTTAATATTCCTCCACCCTTGTAGGTTAGTTATGCAGGGAATAAGCAGCATTACTGCAACGAGACACACTAACTTATTCCTTATTTCTGCTTCTAGTACCATTGCTCTAGTAAAACTTGGAATGTAAAATGCTTCTTCTCTTGAGAATAGCTTGTAAGTGCTATCTTATTTTTGCAAGCAGCGCTGGTGAATTGGTAAACGTAAATAAAAACACAAGTAGCCAGGAAAATCCACTCAAGAGGGTTACTCATTTTAGACCAAAGAGTCAAACTCAGGATAGCAATATATGTGTCCACTGATGACTGAGGAACTGTGCCTATCATACTGCTGGTATACTGGTACTGCCTGCTGCTATCCCTGTGTCCTTGGCTATAGTACATCTGCTACAGCTGCATAAATTAGGTTCAGATGGCCAAAAAGCAAGCTTTAGCCAAAGAAACTGCACCCCTGTGAGCACTCCAACACTGCCCAAAATGCCACCACATCAAGAATGAAAAATACTGCATACAGCTAATTTAGCAAGGTCTGTAGTTCACATATGTTTTCTGTTTGCTGCCTCAACCTCCCCCCAGCTGGAGTCGAGCAGCGGGCACCCAGCTGTGCCCAGCTATGGTCAGGGACAGGGAGGGGCGGGTTGGAGTTTAAAAACAGAGCAAGAGGTCAGCTGTTTGCCTTGGCTTAGAGATAGGGCTCTGGTTTTGGGCTTTTTTTTTTTTTTTCTTGGGTTTTTTTTGTTTTGTTTTGTTGTTTTTTTGGTTTTTTTTTTTTTTCTAATTCTGAAGGTTGTGAGACTGATTCTAGCTTATTCTACACTAAATGTGTACTGATGTTACATCACTGACTCTTGTTTCATTAAGGTAAGGGAGCTGTGAGCCCTTTTCCCTGTAACAGAAAGGGTCAGTCTGAGTTTGCTTCCTGCTGTCTCTGTTCCCCTTTCTGATGGATACCAGTGTCAGGCACTGAGCCTCAGTGTAAATGAAGCCCTGCTGAGTATCAGAGACCTACTTGAAACCATGAAATTTAGGAGAGGGCTATAATGACATAATTTTTTGAGCTGTTTTTAGGAGTCTTGAAGATCACTGGTTTTTAAATGAATTTTGATTTAATGTGTTTAGGACCTCTGTGATTGATGGTGTCTATAAATACCATTTAAGCACACAATAGAATTTTTAGCATGCCATTTTCAGGAGGTGGGGAGCCAGGGTTGCTGCCTCTCTCCTGCAGCAGCTTCCCTTGGCTGTGGGGTGACCCTCTGGGTGGCATGTCCTTGGCACTGGGGACATGTGGTTGGGGGGCTCCTCAACATCCCCTCCCGCCTTGTTTTGGCAAAGTTGTTGTCCAAGGAGCATGCTGGGAAACTGAGGTGCACAGGGCTACTGGGGAGGGCATCAGGGGATTTCTGTGCTCAGAGGACAGCTCCAAGACATGGAGAAAAATAACCCAGAGGGCAGCACAGGCGAATGGGACAAGTGCCTCTAAGCAAATAGTCATGGGAGGCAGGAAAGAGGATAGGGACAGGGAGGAAGAGGTAAAATCTGCCCTCATCCTCTGGGCCTCTTTCTCAGAGATCTTGATGGTGTTATCAATAATATTAATACACTTTTTGGGGAAGCAGGGGGAAAGCATTTGATAAGAATCTGATTATATGTTTCTATATTTAAGAAGGGAAGTTTTTTCATGCTGAAGTAGGAAAAAAATAGTGGTTTACTGTATTAAATTTGGCAAGTACTTAGCGTAATCTAGTGATTAAAGCAGTCTTTTCCTGGTACGCTTATAAATCATAAATTCCCACTGCAGAATGGCTCCTGTGGCATTTTGCCCATTAACCTTTGTGCTTTGATCTTGCTTTGACTCCAGGAGTTCAGGCTGTTCCCTGGCTTGTTTAGCTGTTGCTGTTAACAAAACGCTTGCCGCTTGAAATACACAGTGCTTAGCATCCATGTATTTCTGAGCCTTCAGGTCTCTGAGCACATGCAATATTGATGCCTTGTGTATCACAGAAAAAACCTGACTCATTAGTGAGGAGATATTAAATAAACATCCCCAAAGAAAGCAAACAAGCTTGGGCATTACGAAGACTATTTTTCAGCCTGAACTGCACTAGCAGAGGCGTAGGAAATGAGAGCTCAGTGAACTGCAGAGAGGAAAGAGGAATCATGCAATATTCACGTGGAGCCAAGATATGTATCCCCTGCCTGCCTTGCAGACTGGCACAGCAGTCAGCCCTGGGGTGCAGCTGGGAGGAGTGGGGACCCACTCTGCCTCCTGTCCTGCCTTTCCCAGAGGCCAGATGATGAAGATGGCGCTTGCAGAAAATCCTCCTGCCTGGTGTCTGGCAACAAGGAGGCATAAAGCACAGCCTTTCTGCAACCATGATGGCTACTGCATGCACAAGTCCATCCTCATTCCTCCTGGGTCTCATCCAAGTTCTCTCTTAGGCTTACCCCTTCTCTTTTCTTCACCTCATAAGAGTTTAATGTATGATATTTACCTTTCTCCTTCCTTTCTATAGGCAGTTCTGAGGCCAATGGCCAAAACCACTAGTTAAGATAAAAATACTTGGAGATAAAAAACTTACCACAAGCATTAAGAATTTTTAAATAGGCTGGGTATGTATTTTGCAAGCTATGTGACATTTATTATTTATAACTAATAACTATCTGACAGTTTAGAAATATGAAAGACAATTTGCTACCCATGTTCAGAGACTCTGAGTTCACATGAGTCAATCTCAGTCTGAAGTCTAAAAAAGGTCACTTTGCAATCTGTAAGCAGCTTTAAAGCCTTCATGGGCCTTAAAGCATCAGGCTTAGCCAGTGGGGAAAAAGCTCCCTGGAACAAGGTAGCAGAGAGCTAGAAAAGGGAAAAGCTGATAAGAGCCAGCTCCTGCTCTTGATGCAGGTAGAGGAAGAAGAGCAGTTTTTCTAGAGGCAAAGCGTACATGTCTATTTGTTACTGCTTCAGCTAGTAATTATCACATTTATTTATTCCAGGCTCACCTTCACTTGGTCAAATGGAATGCATGACATTGCCTCATGGATACTGAAACAGTCAAACCTGTGAGTAGTCCTAGCTCCACAGAACCTTGTTCTGTGTCCTGTCTCTGTCATTGTGGCCTACATTTCCTATCATTCAGACACCAGCAGCTGTTTGCTGCTGCTTTTCACTCAGCCAAAACATGCTACAGGAGTTCTTTAAATTTGGGTTTTCTTTCCATCCAAAACTCCAGTACTCGCCCATGCAAAAAGGTGAGAGCTCAGATCTCTCCTGTAACCCAGAAAATACCAGAAACACATTGAGATGTCTCTCAACACACATTAACTCCCTTTCCCTTCCCGATACTGGAAAGTGCAAGCATTTCACTTTTGTACAGAAGGTGCCTGAAAACATAGTCCCTCCCCAGGACCAGCTGCCCTGTGGGCAGACACCTCTTTTGCAAACAATGCAAAAAGTTACTGTCTGCTGACTTCCCATAGCAGCACCTGCTCGTGTGTGGGTTTACAAAGTAAGCTTCCCCTTGCTCCATTTGGGTTGAGGCAGCAGGAGTGTTTCCATGAAAGATAGAAGATGAGCCATGAGTGGGGTGAATGGCAAGTCACAAAGCTGGAGCTGGGGCAAAGCTGGAGGCAGGTCAGTCTCCCTAGATCAGCACATGGATCCAGGGTGGAAAAGCTCATCCCTGCTCATTTGACACCTTTGCTTATACATCTACTAACTCCCTTCAAGTGGAGTTTCCCCCAAGCTGCCTTGCATATATAAGATGATTTGGGACAAAATGCCACCTTGCCACCTCCCTCCTGGCTGCCCATCCTTTCTTTAAATGCCTTGCCTGGTTGCAAAGCTGGTGCCAGCTGTCAGTGTTGTACTGTGACTAACGTTCATTTTTTTGCACAATAGAATGTTCGACTTCTTATTACCTAACTTTGTCCTTTTTGCCATCTTCTCATTTTCCTATTTATTTCAAACATCCATTGCAAATGATTAGCTCTTAGAAGGAGGAATTGCTAGTCTGGTTTCCTCAGGAAATAGGGTGATCATGTTCTGCACATCCTCGGATAACTGTGGAACACACTAGTTGATTTAATTTGGCTGCTGGAGAGTGGGCTTAAAGCTAATTGAATTCCTGCAAGTTTTGTATGAGAGGCAGCCAGCTGGAGCAGAGAGGAACCCTAGAGTCACATGCCAGAAAGAAAAGCAGCAGATACATTCTATCTTAGAAGATACCAAAAAATTCATAAGGCAGATACAGTAGTTAGGCACCAAAAAAAGTGCCTCCGTTTGTACCTCCAAATGCGAAACAAACCCATAAGAAACCTGGACTCTTCTAGCATTTATTAAGTTAATTTTAGGGTTTTTGCACTGTGATTGGGACAATAGTTTTAGATTCCTGAAAGGGATTTTTAATGTGTTGCTATAGACCATGAAAAAACTAATTGTAATAATACTGAAAAAGGCAGACAAAGGAAATCCAATCACCAAAAGTTCATCTGGCAACTGGAGGGCACAAAATCTCACCCCACAATTTTGGGGTTCTTTTGCTGGCAGCAGATTCTCAGCCCTCACCCACTCCATTCCCCTTCCATGGACAACTTAAAATTAGTCAGATGATGTGTAGACATGTGTAATCCCACAAGAAATGAGCTGGCTTGGAAATGGCAAGTGCTGCATTGAAGCCTGGCTCCAGGTTTCCAGCTCCTTACTGCTTACGCAGCAAAGGTGATAAGGACAGTGCTGAAATCAGTGGGATGTTTTGCATGGTGACAAATGCCTGCCCAGAACGGGACAAAAGGGAGGATCTAACAACAAATTGTCTCTTTTCTTCTGCAAATAGGCATTTTTCCATTGTAAGGCAATTTCATAAAAAATAAAAGAAAAATGAATAAAATGAAAAGGCTTGTGCAGCAGTTTGGCTGACAGGTTTCATGCAGTAGTGCCGTGTTACAGAGATAAACATCAGTGCTTAGCTTACAGATTGTCTCAACACCTGGAAGGCTGTTATAGAGACAGGTTTAATAATTAATTGCTGTTTCTCTGAGACAATGTACCCTGGATCTCTTAAGGTGCATATTGCACACCAGGTAACAGGAGGAGTAGGCAAAAGAGACAAAAGCATTAGAAAAGATAAAAAGACTGAGATCAAATGACATTATTCTTCATGTCATGGTGGAAATGGGTCTATACTCAGCTGATCCTGCAGGGAGGTTGCCTGAAGGTGTTTTGATATACTTGAGGTCAAAATACTTGTGTTCCAAAGTTGCTTTTAAATAAATGATTCTCATACAGCTGGTAGCAGGAAAGAAGATGGAAACGGATAAATTCCTTGATATGACTGTGTTAGGTTTATGTCATGTCACTATGCATGGCTGAAGATACTGAGGTGTTGTTTTATAACCAGAAAAATATGATATCTGGAAATTATGTTGGAAGGTTCCTACAGGATATGTTTTCTGTATGTAGTATATATTTTTCTCATCTATGTTTAGCAGTACATTTTTCTGTGCAAGATATAAACCTAGCAAAATTGAATGCTACAGTGAAGGGGGAAATAAGAAAAAATATTAATCTGCTGGGCTCCTTAATGACCACAGCCCAAACCACAAACCTGGACTGTATCCTAGCAGCAGAGAAGCACTAACATCAATTTCTCTCTGTGCCCCAGGCACCTCCCATGTCAGTTGCCATCACTTACTATGTACTGGGGGCCTGTTTGCATGGGGTACCAAGAACAAAAGTAATGGCAGCTGATGGCACAGAGCTGCACGTTCTGGTAGCAGTGAAACTCCAGTACTGAGTGTAATCTTATCATGCAAGCTTGTTTCACCAAATGTATATGTTTGTTGATGTGAGCATTCTCATCTTAATGAAACTGATGAAATGAGGGAAATTATGAACACATCTAAGGTATCTACAAGGACAGGACTAACTGCTGATGCCTGCTGTGCTGGTTTTAGGCTGCCAGTGATCAGTGTGTCTCTTGTCATTGAGCAAATCCTGTTGACATCCTGGGCAAGATGCAAATCCTCTCTTTCCCCAGGTTTTTATTGCTGAGGAGGATCTTGATTTCAGTCAGTCAGATAGTGTTCTTTTGTGAACATGTCGGCTCAGATGGCTTTGAAAAATATGTTTCCTTATGAATTGAAGCTGGCTCTCAAGCTTCTTTGGTAAGCACAGTGCACAAATTAAAATACTAATCATGGATCTGTGTAGTTACTTGTACAGATGGATCTGATGCTGTTGGTTGCATTTTCCCATTGCTACAGCAAAAGGAAGGAACTCCTGAGCTGGAACAGGGGTTTAATAGAGGAAATTATTTGGGATTACAACGGCCTCTCTAAGAGACAGTTGCTGAGGAAAAGCTCTGTTGGCAAGCTTCCTCTTGGTTCTTGTCCAAATCCTCAAGGTATAAGTCATCCTAAGCCAGCTGAAGAGTACTTTTATACTACCTGAATTTCTTACCCTGTGCTTTATCATCATTTCTGGTAGCTTTCATCTGTTAATGTGCAAAGAAAAACCATCCTAGGCTGAAACACAGCATTTATCAAACAAGTCTATAAACCAGTTTTCCATAAGACTTTTGAACTAATTCATTTTGCCTGCCATGGAGATTTAAAAATATGTAATGGAAAGTTATATGTGAAGAAGCAGTAGAAGCAAGACTGAAATGTGTTTGTGGAGATGAGGGAGTCACTCTCCTGGTTTCGAAAAGCAGCAAATAGGTTGTGTGGTTTCACAAAGTCTGGGGTTTTAAGCAAGCTCTGGAATGTGAAATTGTGGAAATTTGTAAAAATTGAACCCATTTCAATTTTGGTTCCATCTCAACAGATTTTTTTCTATGTCTCCCTCAGCTAAAAGGGCTGGCACTCTTACTATCCACCACTATTCCTGCACTAGTCATAACATTCAGCATTTGCTGAGTACTTTACGTATTTCCCTGTTGGAAAAATATTAGCTAATTAAATCTTCCAGTACTTCTACCATAAGAGCAGTCATTAGAATTTGCTTTACTTTATGGGCAAGAATAAGGGAGAATTGAGAGTTTAAGTGACTGAGCCATAGCAAATTAGCGGCAAAATTTGGATGGTGCTCTACATTTCTGTATATCTTCTAAAGACTCATGAAAATTATATACCTTAATCATTCAGCTGAATAGCTGAACAATCTTGGGCTTTCTCTCTAATCAAAAAAAAAAAAAAAAAGGAGGACTGGTGTGGACTTGGATCTCATAGGTAGTGGGATTTCAAGTTTCTGGAACTGATTTTTTTTCTTCAAAACTTTGACATTAACTGTGAGGCATTGGCAGAATGTTAAGGCTGTTGAGTTTTCATGCATAACTTCGCCGACTCTTGAATGGAGTAGTAAATCCATAGCAGAAGGAGTTCTGGGTCTTTGCACATCAGTGTTTGTAAAGCACACCACTCCTGATGGAGCAATGGGGGCAGCAGCTCCGTGGTGTGGCTGCTTTCCCTTTGAGTCACAGTGTGTGTGCTGTGCCCAGTGGTGGCATCACGAACAGCATGGGAAGGGGAGGGGAGGATGGACCTCCTCAGTCCTGGCAAACCTACCCCTCTACACTGAGCCTCGTGGGTGGGAAGGCTTAGGAGAAACCAGCTTTGCGTTCATTCATGGCCCTCACCATTCCTGCCAGATCGTGGCTTTGTGTCACACGTGTCCTTGGGAGGTGGCTTTTAATGGGTACCAGACTCAAAGCAAAGGCTGGGTTGGATTTTCTGTGTTGTCACTCATCTGACTCAGCCATTGGCATGAGACTCTGCATCTCCCTTATCTGAATCACAGCTGCCCTGTGTGGGGTTGGGCTCCTCCTTGCATCCTGAAACAACTGGTAACTGCATGAAAACAAAAAATGCTTCAAAGTGTGGGGGCAACCTTTTCCAACAACCCAGCTTAATGTTTTCTGTGAAACATGAACTTTTTGATTGCCACTCTAAGGCCATCTGTATTTCACATGGAGTCCTGTGCAATGATTCACTTTTTACTTGGTTGTTACTGATAAGAAAGGACCATCTTTAAAATGTGATTTTCTCTGTGGAGTTTTCTAGGAACTGGAGGTTGGGTGAATAATTTTATTGGGGCAGTAAATTCTAAAGGAAAGACTATGTCATTCTTCAACAATACTGCTTTCTGAGATGACAGCACAATAAATTACAGGTGTACAGCAAATTCCTAAATGCAATCAGTTGACTCACTGTGCTGGGTGGATGGAATAAAAGCAGTGGCAAAGGGCTGGGTCACTGAAATCATGTGGAAGCTTTACCACTGCCTTAAGTCAGCACTGGGTGATCCACTTTTGAAGAACAGTTGAAGCTAAAAGCAGACATTGAAAAAAATTTCTTTTGTCAAAGGCAGCTACTCTGTGTGCTTGTGACAAAGAACTCTTCCAATCTACTGTATTTTAAAAAGTTTACCGTGCAGGATGAAGCCATTAACCTGTTAAGATTTTCATCATTTTAGTGATAGGGCAAGGGGGAATGGCTTTAAACTGAAAGAAGACAGATTTAGATTAGATTTTAGAAAGAATTTACTTCCTGTGAGGGTGGGGAGGCACTGGAACAGGTTGCCTGGAAAAGCTGTGGATGCCCAACCCTTGAAGTGCTTAAGGTAAGGTAGGATGAGGCTCTGAGCAATTTGGTTTAATGGAAGGCATCCCTGGGAGGGGGTCTGGAACTCAATGATGTTTAAGGTCCCTCCCAAACCAAACAATTGTGTGATTCAGACTTGAATAATGGTCAGTGTCAGAGGCTTCAAAGAAAGGAAAGGAAAAGGGTTTTTAAAAAGCCAAAAAAAAGATAGCACGAGAGATCCCAAATGTTCGCTACTTATGTAATGCTAGGGACAGGAAAATTCTGTTCTGACCCTTGATCTTCTGCTTCCATCTTGAAGATTTGCTGATCCCTACATTTGTGACCAAAATGGATGCATTCTTGCATAATAAAAGTATGTGGCCTCTTCCATTGCTTTTCAGTGCCCTGCACCCCAGCAGCAATGATATATATCATCAGGGATGCAGTGGGGGTTGTAAACTGCTAGGCTTGGGAGCTGCTTCATAGAAGGGAGAGCAGGAGCTGGAGTCAGTAATCACACCATGTCCCACTGCATTTATCCCCTGTCATACATTAATTCATGGATATTAAGTCCAGCAAGGACTGTTATGATCGCATACACTGAACTTCTGCTTATGTTGTATAATTTAACCTTCTCTCCTGTATCGGACCCAACAACCTGTGTCTGCACAAGTATGTATTTTTAGAAATGCCTTTAATCCTGATTTGATTGTCACATCATCAAGAATTTTGAAAAAAAAAAAGCCAGCTTTAGAAAGCTATTAATGGGATTTTTCTAAATGTAACCAGGAGATAATTAGCGTGTCCCGGGTGATGCTAGAAGTTATTAGCTAAGGCCAGGGAACAGAACCAGGTGAGCACTCTCCCAGCCTGTGCCATCAGTATAAAAAATCCTTCCACTCCAATGTCCATAGGATGTTCTCAAGCAAATTGAAATGCACAATTTGTCTTTCTTAAACCGCTGGGTGTTAGTTTCATTAAGTGCTCCTGTATGTGAGGCTTCACTGTGGGGTCTCTTACTGTTCTGGACTATGTTCTAAGTTGAAAAGATGCTCTTTAGGGAACTGACAGCCAATGCAAGACTAGGGTTCAGAAATGCTTAACTGGTTTTGTCGTCCTTTAAGTGGCTGAACAATTAAGTAGCTGTGCTGCAGTCTTCTTTAACGTGAAGCATTTTGGATGTGAAGAGGCAGGGGACACAGCTGCTGGCTTGTAGGCTTGACTCCCTAGCTTGTAATATTTATACTTTTGACAGAATTAACCATCATGAGGCAAGTTGAATGCAGGGCAGATACTGACCAGAAAACAGAAATCTATTGGAACTCTTTCTCTTAATCAGGCATTTCCACTGTTTCTTTGCAAATGTGTCATAATTTAACTCATTGGCTGTGCTTTCTAATCAAATGTAAACAGACACACTCCTCTCTGTCCTTTTGACTGGATATAATGTGTGTTCTTAAGAATTTGGGCCATAGGTTTTGAAGAGAAAATCTGCTTAGTGGCCTAGATATTAATAAATCTGCTAGCAAATGTAAAGAGAGAGAGATAAATGACAGATGTGCAGATGCAGTTAGGAGGAATTGTTACAGGCATGAGAGTTGTTTGTCACTGAGTGTGGTCCCCTGCTCACTCAATGAGCATGTTCAGTGTGCTCTCTGTAGGGTTTCATGGGCGCTGAATGCATTTATTCTGAAGTCCAAGTAACAAGAGTTACAGGGTGAAGGTCTTTGATACCAAAGCTAATAAGAAAAGGAAGGGGGAAGGAAAGCAAGAAAAAGGTATCAAAGTCGCCATATATTTATTATAATCCTAGCTTGAGAAGCACTGAGCTGGCCCTAACCCTGCCAGTGAGGTCTCCTTGACAAAGCTGCAGAAGCAGCCAACGTGTTATGGTTGTGGGCACTTAGTTTCTCAGACACGGAGGCAGTTTTAGTGTCTTAAGGCAAGTATAGTATTTTAGAAATTTAACAAAACCAAAAAAAAACCCCAACCCAAACCAACCAACCAAAAAAACTACTCCACAACCTAAAGCAAACTGGCAAAACCCAGCCAACCAAAAAAACCAAAACACATAAACCAAAAACAGAACAAAACAAAGCCCAAAAAAAACCCAAAAAGTCCCCCCAAAACCCCAAACAACTTAACTCATTATTTTATTAATTTAATTATTGGTTAAAGGTGTTTGTCCAAAGCAGCAGCTGAGGCACTCATTTTAAACCCCAAATGTTTTTCACACTTATGGGTTTGAGATTAAACTAGCCCACCATCTTTTATATATGGGCAAGGTTCTTTTTTTACCTCACTGTTCACAACATTGAAATACGTATTATTCCTTTATGCCAGCTTTATCTTCTGGTAATGATACTGGCATAGTCTTTTCACAGTCTTTGAGGGTTTACTGCAGAGAAACCTATTCTGAACCATTTTTTCTCCTTCTTGGTTTCTTTATGGTTACTTATTAGGTTAAATCAGAAGAGAAAAAACCTTTCCCATACTTAATGGGCTTTGATGAGCCATAAATTTAGACTCGCATCATACTTGGAATGTACTGGGAGTGAGGACTGATATGGGCAAGGGACTGTGAGCCACAAGTTGCCTTTGCCTGGATTAATAGTGATGGTAACACAGAGATCACTACTGAAAAAATAAACATCCTTAAAAGTAAGCCATCATACAAAATGCATGTATCCCTATAAAATTACACTAACTCAGTCACATCAGGCTGTATGAAATGGGGTTTTGTTCAGAGACTGCCTCCAGACAGTATAAAGAATTCACTGTATTTATCTGATTACAATTCTCTCCAGGAGCAAGTAATTTATTGTATTGTAAATCTGGCCACCTCCCAGCAGTGAAAGCCTGTGCTTAGAGGAGCCCAGCTTTCCAAAGGACTAAAAACCTGAGCTGGCATGCTAGTTCTGACTAGGGTAGAGTATTGGCCTTCCTTGGAATTGACCATATGATCAAATTTTATCATTGTTTCATCTGATGAAGCAATATATAGCACAAAGATTGTGAAACAAGCATGTTTAGTAATTTAACAAGCTGCAAATATATTGTAGGATTTGATCCAAAGCCCACTGTAGTCCATGGAGAGGAATGGTTTCTCAAACACAGCTTGAATGAGAGAGGAAGACATAAAAACAGTGGAAAACTTTAGGAAAAGAAGAGCAAAGCAAAAAAAGCAGAATAAAGTCATGGGCTAATCAGAATTATGTCACAGCTCTCCCTCTTTAATCCCAATGTATGGTGGACACTATTTATATTATTTTTTCACGTATTCTGTATGGCAAGGCCACAGCTAGGAGCTTACCTGTTTCTGGAAGAGAAGCCCCTGCACTAAGAGCTTGACAAGCTGGGTGTAAGGTTCTCCTGTCTGCACCAGACCTTGACAAAAAGATTTGCCTTTCCCCTACCTCAGACTTCCCTTGATAGGCAAAGGGTGATGCCTCTGCCTCTCTTTGGGCTTGCCCCATCAGTCCCCTCCCAGGATTGTAGGCTCTTCATTTGTCTGCTGTTGTGCCACAAAACCTCTCTTTTGTCTTCTATTCATTGAGGATTCAGTCATGGCTCAGAAACAGAGACCAACCACTTTCTCTAGGAGTTCAGGACTAATCTCAACATGATCTGTTTGTACAAAAAAAAAAAAACAACAACTTCCTTGAATGAGATTGAATAAAAATTAATGTGAATGCTTATCTGATAAAGTACCTTTTTTGTTTATGGAACTATTCTTCAAGTCTTTGCATGTTCTCAATTTGCCCTTCTTACAAGCTCAAATTCAACCCTGGTCAAATAACTTTAACCTCTGTTAGAATCACCAAACTTTTACTTCACTGAACTTTCTTCCTTGAAGCCAAAGTTGGTTTTGTGTTTTAGTCTGCTTTATTTGCAGCTCCAGTCAAATGCAGCAGATCTTCTTCAAGTACACAAAACATTTATTTGGTCCAGTGTGAAGCCAAAGTCACTAATGGTCATGGAATTGCTTGTTGAAAAGATGGGTGTTGGCAGGAGAAAATGCTATTGGGAAAAGCAGCATGTTACTTGAGTAAATCTCCCTTCAGGAGGTTAGGTTGCTAAGCCATGGAAAAGTGGGGTACTCTGCAGCAGAGAAGCTTTGGGGTGACTGTGTGATCTGCCAATTTGACATTGAAGTCAGTAGATCAATAGGTCCCTGTGCCTCTCCCCCAAAGAAATATTTCTTTGCTGAAAAGAGAACCAAGTAAGTGATGAAAAACTCCATATTGCTGTGGCTGGGATGAGATGCTTTGGGGTTTTATTTTATGTTTTGTGAGTAAAAGGCTCTTGGCAGGTGAGAAGATGTGTGGCACCACATAAATATGAAATGGCAGCTGCAGAGATGAAAAAGGGATATTGGAACATCTCATTTAGGAATACCAAAGGGTAAACATGGTGCTGTTTTGCCAGGCTGACCTGTGCTGCTCAGGTTGATAACAGTGCAGACCATGAGCCAGCCACGAGACACGGCTCCCACGTCGGGTCTGTCATCACTCCGCTGTGATGGGGTTCTCCATCAGGAGATGCAAATTTTCCACTTGCCCAGGCTCTTTCCCCAGCTTATCTCCGGCTGCCCTACAGCACTGAAAACACAGCCACACCTCTGTGGGCGTGCGTGCCTCAGAGGTGTGCCACAAACGGGGAGTTTGGCCAGTGGCCTCATTCACGTGGGTTTGTGTCCCCTCCTCTCGCCCACACCGGAGCAGAGCTGAGCCACTGGGGCGTTACGGCTCACATCCAGAAACTCAGGGCAGGGAAACATGGGGTTATATAGTCATGTTTGGAGGAGTTTGGGGTTTTTTTAATCTGTTGTTCAAACATTCAGTAAACATTCATAAAGCTCATATTCTCAGAACTATTTATTATTGCTTTTTTATTTATTATAGGAACTGCTGTTGCTTTGTCGCATGGGAAGTAAAGAACTGCTTTGACTAAGTAAATACTCAGATCAGGTTGGAGAAGGTTGTGGTTCATTTCGTTAATCACACCAGCTGTTTATTGCTTTTCATGTGATGTGAAGAAGCAGAAATGGCTGTTCTTAAGCATGAGACTGCACCCATACTGCTTCCTTTGAGACAGTTTAAAAAAGTGTTCTGCCCATGTCTTGAAACATGTAATGACAGGTGTACTTCTTATAAGTTGGAGTTCTTAGAGTTTAGCAATGCTAATACCTGGTATATCATTTGCTGGGGACACATATCTTCCACTAGCAGCAGAATGAGTTATGTGATTTATAGAGCAAGTTAAAAGTTTGCAGTGAAATGGGAATTCTAAATGTACTGTGCTATGTCCTGTTCTTATCTATCAAATGTTGAAAAGGACAGAAATAGCAGAATTTGAGACTGGATTAATGAATGCACAGGAAAAAAAAAAGATAAAACCCCTTGCCCAACTTTGAAAGTAGTTTCCCAGCAAAAATACCATAAGGCACTCTCAAAAATGTAAACCTCTGTGTTTTACTCCAATGTGCTGTAAAATTAATGAAATCTGGTATAGCAAGAGGGTGGAAAAGAATCCAGTGCATTGGATATTGATTGATTGCAAGCAATTTGAAAAATGTGTTTTATAACTTTAAAAGACGAGAGAATTAATCTATGGTAGACATATATAAGAAGTATATGTAATGCTCACAAAAAATCTGGCTTCCATCAATGGATATAAACCCTGTTATGCCAGCTCCTCAGCAGCATAAGCAATGGTAATCACTCTGAAATCAATGACCCAAACTCTGACAGTCTGGACTGGCTACAGGTCGGCGTGGATTCATTTTTCATACGATAAATACAGAAAGGGCAGTGGTAAGACTGCTTGCCATGCAGGGCAATTGCTTATCTACCCCGATCAAAAGGGATAATTCCCAGATCAGAGTCAGATGATTAATCTGTGCACATTGTTCAGTCCAGGGTCTTTGTATTGTGGTCAGCAGCCCATGAAAAACCTGAGTGGGATGAAACACCACCTCTTCTCCCCTTGGCTGCCAGGCAGTAACAACTTTCTGTCACTACTCATGTGGTCCAGATTCACTCAGTGGCCTGGAGCTAAAAGCTACATAACAACTAATGAATCTTTGGAATTGCGTAGTTCCCACTTCTACACTTGAATTATACATTTAAGACTATTTACCAAAATTACACAATATTCTCTGAAGACGAAGGTTCTGCTTTTCACAGGCATAATTTTTTATGTCCTCTCTTGGAAAATTGTGGGTGGGTTATGTAACTGTTATGGGTGTTTATTATTATCTGTACTGGGAAATCAATTGGTGCTGCAGAGGATAACAGCAAACACTTAGAGCAAAGAGGAGATGGTACTCTCCTGTGGTGATACAGAAGACAGTGATGGATGGTAAATAGATGGTCAGAGAAAACCCTACTGTTAGCCTGGCAGGATTGACCTTAAACAGCTATCTAGGCTCATATATATTTTGTTTTCAGCCTGCCACCAAAGCAAAAGTAATGGGTGCAATACACATGGAGGCTGCTTGCCAGCAACAAAATTGCATTTGCATCACTTTTGTTTGTGTTTAGAAAAAATGCTCTTGGGTCTGTTTGCTTGAGTAGTGAAGCAAGGATTTCATTATTTCAATGTGAGGCTCTGGCCTGAAGTGGAATATCAGCCACTACTCTTTTGCTGGTTTTGCAGGCAAAAAATAATACAAAAATATATCCAAGTGTTTGACTTTCTCATGGTCCTCTGAAAACCACTGTGTCTATTTAGTATCCCACGATTGAAGCATGTGCCAGAACTCTACTGCACTCCTGGTTCCTGGTTCAGCCTTTCAGTTTGTCCTTTCTGTAGCTCTAAGTGCTGGTGGCAGGGATCTCTCCAAGCATTATCGTCACGCTAAGTCTTACAGAGGTCACAGTGACACGACAGACGCAGTACCAACGCATCATGAGCCACAATACCTGCCTGGAGTGAGGCACAAACTCTACCTGTGGCAAGAAGGAAACCCCCAGTGCTTTCTGCAATAAAGATACAATGCCTAGTTTAATTCCAGCTTGGCTATTTATGAGGTCCAGTCACATTTGCAAGTGGTATCACGGGGATATAGCATTGTGCATTTCCTGCTTTGACTGTGGCTTAACAAACTGTTCAGCTGTCACGTTGTTAGCTGGTACTCACAGCATGGTCATGGGCATTCTCATGTCTGGGAAATAAGCAGAGCTGATTGAACTGGTCCACATCATACTGCAGAATTAATTGCACCTCAGAGAAATATTAGGTTTCTCTTTTATTTAGTATAGGCCTACATCTACCTCTCTGAATTCACTAACAAACTGTGACTGGTTCTGGGGCAAATCTGGCTCTAGTCCTTCATTAGCAGATGGACTTTGGATATCAGTGAGTGAAACTTGCTCTGTATGTGTAAGATAGTATTGATTTTCAATGGGGCCTAATAAATAAATTTCTGTTACTTCTTCAGGTCCTAGCCTTGCCAGTTATAAAAGCTTGTAATTGTTTTCTGCAGGGCAACATTAGCATTATTGGGGAAAGCTAGCAACATTCATGTGAAAGGAATATAATTAAAATGTGGTAGACTATTAGAAATGAAAGACCAAACTACTGTCTACTGGGGAAAGTGGATCTGAGTGTGCCTAATGACATCCTTTAGAAAGTGATACTCAGCTAAGAAGATATATTGTCATTTGTATTGATAATCTGCTCTATTAATGCTTGAAAATAGTTTAACTTAGGCAATTAAACAATTATAGGGGGTCTGCATTTAAAGATCCAGTGGAGTATCAAAGTGACAGACATTTCTTTCCCATTGGGATCTCAGATTTGCTTAGAGTTCATGGTATCAAAAAAATGGCAAATGAATATGAAAGCCTAAAAGGAAGAATGCTTAACACTCTTAATTGAGATGACAACCAAAGTAACAGATGTCAGAATAAATATGTTATAATGCTAGTGAAAAATAAACTGAAATAAAGCAGATTTCATTCTGGCCCTATTAAAATTTGATATAGTTTAAGGCAAGTTGAACAGTCCCTGTCCAACCACAGCTATGAAAAAGTCAAATTAGATTATACCACTCTGAATATAGGGTTAGCTCATATAGTGATGAATGGGATTTAACTTCATCTCTGATGACTGTTCAGTTGTGGTCAGCATGTTCCAACAAATTTACCTTGATTTTCCATAACTGTATTTAAAGCACGGTAACATCTGGCTGGGTAGACAAGGTTTTAGTTTGTACTTGAAGGCTTTGTATTTTTTAGGGTGATTTTTGATTTATGACATAACTACTTCAACAAAAGCTCTTACATAGACACAATAACACCAGGAAAAAAAAAATAAAAGAAATCAAAAAGAAGTGGTGGTTTTGATGTTATGGCTTATGTTGCTTGCCAGACTGGAATGCATCTTACAGGCAAAAAGCCTCTAATTATGTAGGAGGAGTTTACTGGCAGAACTCTACCAGCACGACAAAACTTTCAAGTGTAAATGGGAGCTAAGTGCTTATTTAAGTCAGCATGTCTTCCAACCACTTAACAAAGCATAATTTGTTTTCCAAAACCTCCCCTTCCCCAGCCACACAGTGGGTCTGACTCTCACCCCATTCAGAAGTCAACAGAAGGATGCCAGCCCACCTGAGAGGGAGGATCAGGCCTGATCCTTTAGAGAAAGGCTGCACTAATGGGATTCTCCCACTAGCAGAGGGTGGTATAATGAGAAAGGCAACACCCGGGGAAGTACAAAAAAAAAGGAAAAAATTAGTCTGCTTGTCCTACTCCTACTTACTGACACATTTCTATGACTTTTCTCCCTCCTGTGTAACTCATGCCAGCTCTAACTTCCTTACTAATCGGTGCACAGGTGCAGCTGGGACAAAAGGCATTTAGAGACGTTATGGGACACCGGGCAGGCTGTGCCCTGCATGGAACAGGTTCTCCCTCACCCCATCCAGCTGCTGGCTCTGGCTGCCTTAACCAGCTGCAGGACACTCTTTTCTTCTGTGGATGGGTTGGTATGGCTAGACTGCATCTGTGTGATGCTGTGTGAGGAAGCCTTACCAGCTCAGGTTGTCAATAGTTTGGCTCATTCCTCCAATTCACAGAGCAGATGTACCCAGGAAGGCTTGGCAGGAGGTCAGATTTAAAGGATTACAGCAACTGAGCAGTACTGTACCTGCCCGTTGTATTTTTGACTGCTGACATCGCTAATTTAGTAAGCTCTGCCTGAACCCTTTTCACTCTTCCCCCATCCAAAAAAACCCAACATCAAAGTCAGACATGGAAACACCTATTTTGTACTTTTTCTTGCATTTGGGTTGAAAAGGGCAAAGGGAAAAAAGAAAAAGCGAGAGAGAGAGAGAGAAAACTGTAAAATTGTGTTCCAGAAATATTTTGAAAATCCACAGGCTTAATGAGAGAAAAGAACTAAATGCATGAATGTTGTCACTGGCAAGCCATCTGGAGCATGCAAGTGAAAAATGCTTTCAAAATCTTAAAAGTAAATGATCATGTAAAAGCACAAATAGTCTGCACTGGAGGCAAAAGGTGTTTAATTAGAATGGGAAAAGTCTTTGTTCTAAGTAATTAAAGGTAAAATTCCAGAGTAGATGAGAGAAATCCAAACTCCTTACACATTTGACAGTTTTAAAGAGAAATCTGCAAGGGTTCAGGCATAAACCCACACAAGGAGAGGCAGAGGAGGAGGCCAGACTGCTTAGGCAGCTCTACTGAAACATTGCAAGGGCTGAGAAGTCAGTCTCTGTCCATGTAGGGTGATTCAAAGCACTCAAGTCAGGCATACAGGCATTCCCAGCAACCACGGAGTAGAATAAGCAGCCTCTAAAGGGTGATGAAAAATCCCATGTGCTCATCAGTGAGATGCCTTGAATTAGTCAGGCACCTCAGCTTTGGTCCTTATTCTCAGAGCTGTTATTGGATTTTATACTGGATGGCATCTGCTTTACATGGGACACAAATAATGCTGGCATCAGGGACAAACAATACAGCCAAAGGAATGAAAACTTCAAGGAGCCTCCTGAAACAGAGGCGTTGGAGTACCAGTACTGCCTGTGCTCGGACCACACCTGGTTGCTCAGAAACAGGACTGCAAGCACATGGAGGATGTCACAAATCTGAGATTCATCAACCAAAGCCCTCATTTGGAGGCTGGCAGGATAACTATGGGCATTATGGTTTTGGAATACGGCATGGCCAGAAGGAATCGTCTAAGGTGCGAGGCACCCCCATAATTTTGGAGGTCTAACTAAAAAGATGCACATACTACAGTGACTCTTAGCATGACAAAAGGTTTTCTATGACACAGTCCAATTTCCTTAGTGAAAGAAAAAAACCCTGAGGAAAAATCCTCAGTGCTGTGAGCTGAAAATGTTAATTTTCTTTTTCATTTGCTCTGGATACACCATAGCTAGGTATTAGTAGTATAATCTTTTGATTCCAATTGTTTCCAATAAAATCCACGCTTTGCAACAAGTTTTGCTGAATGAATGTAATGACTAATCTTTGAATAATTTGGGTCCTATTACATTTTTAATAGCATTTTCCAGTTTAGTGCTTTCTCCCTTCTCTGTAATGGTTGCCATTATAAGTTTATAAGCAGATTTCCCAGCAAGAGGATTTGTTATCACCCAGAGCTTCCCTATGGAGACACTCATCAATATTAGCAACCACTTTTTGAATTATACTTTTGACACAATTATACAGCTACCAAGTGGACTGCATTTCTCCTCATTAACAAGATCACTCATGTTTACTGAAATGTATTTTATTGAATTTATGGATATAAGAGACGACACTGTCAAAAGCTGTATTTTTTTCTCAGTGTTGGCCAAGACAAAAGCTTTAAGATTCTATTCCAACTTCTGACCAGCACATGTGAACAGACTCATCATCTGCTTTGAAGCTTAAACCATTTTCTAGCTACCTCTTTTAAAAGGGCTTTCCAGAAGTGGAAGTGTGATCACCTAGGACTATGTACTGCGAGCAAATCATCTAAAGCAGGGATCAAATGGTATGAAAAATACACAGATGGTTACCAGGAATCTTTCCTTGCTGGTGGAACAGAAGAGTTAATTTATACACTAGCAAACAGAAAGTAATCTCATTGGTCTCAGAAGAAAAAAGACAAATGTTGAGTGTTATCAAAGATACTGCAGCCAAGTTTCTTAACCTCAAGAAGGAGTTAAAACTACCCAGTGGTAGCTGAAATCCTATTATTAAGATCCCTAACCAGACAATTACAGTTTACTCTGATCAGAAAGCACTCTGGTCATTTAATTGGAAAGAAGATGCTGAAGATTCCTGGGGACAATCCCAAAAAAGGAGCTCAGCTTTGAATGAGGGATTTATGCTGCTTAATTCTGACACTCAGCTTGTGCAGTGTTGTTTTTAGAGCACCAAACTCTGCGAGAACCACACATTGCACAGGTGCCACATCTGCCTGCACTGTAGTACATACCTAACATGTTCAGTGCACAAACAGAAGTGTCCTATTCAGTCCTGATGTGTTAAACACAGGCAAGGTTCTTGGGGAAAAGTAACAACTTTTTGCTGGTTTGTTGTTTACTATGTTAGTTTGGTTTGGTTTGGGGTTTTTTTTGCTAACAATGTTAGCGCTCTCCCTTTTTCTCTATGTATCTCAACGCTTTCTTTTTGCCTCAGACTAATTGTTTTGCTTTCTGAAGGTCGTATTTCAATGACCCAACTGCCTCTGTCCCAGGTACAAAATTTTTTGGGATCCCTACAGGGGCAGGGGACTGCAATGCTTGTCACACTTTTGGCTTTGGATCTTACACAAAATGCAGCTTTGTTCTTTATTCTTTTACCCCTGTGAAAGTCACGGAAGTGTTTGTAAGAAAATGTTTTCCCTTCCACTTGTGATAGAGACTTAGCAGATCAGCTGAAATTGCCTGGATGTTCTAAACTTAAAAGCATCATCCCACCAGAGATGTGTTCTTGAATGTTAAATTTAGGCTAATTGGAGGCATATCCTTTAATTTAGCAAGCTGAGGTTACTAATACAGATCAAGAGCTAAAAATTAACAGTGGAGCTGATGTATGCTAAGTGCCTAAGTGATATCTTAACCTATAATTATACAAGTTCTGTTAATAGTGAATAATTCAAATCGTCAGAGATTTCAATAGTCTAATGGGCTGTAGTTATTTCCAATTTACATTATGGTTGCTAGGTTTCATTAAAATGAGCAAAAGGCTGCATAGCGTAGCAGAAGAAAATTGGTGTTTGAAGTTATCACCCAGAAATCAAAACATGAAATTTAAATTAGAAGGTGTCCAAGCAACACAATGCCACCAAAGCCTAGCACTGATAATGAGAGTAGGAAGACAGGGAGTTTGCAGGGATTATTAAAGGAAGACAGCACTACTAGCAACACGCTCCATAACAGCGATACCTTAAATTCCACACTACTGCATGTAAGGAGTTTAAAACATATTACAAACCTCCATTAAGCCTTGCTACGTTCTTCTGAATTATTTAAATGTTGTTATCACTGCTTTGCAGGTGGCAGGCTGAGGCACGATAAGGCGCACGGCTTATCTGGAGTCAGGGGATGACTCAGGAGGATGCGAGAGCCGCAGCTGGGGCTGGAGCCTCCCTGCTCGCCCGCTGATGGTACAGCTACCCCACTGCTCTGGGGGCTGCTCAGCCCCCCCCCTCCACCAGCCACTGCCAGTTCCAGCCTCAAAGCACAGAGTTCAGTCCTCAGCTGGGCTGAGACACGTGTCTTTGGGAGGTTGCTGTACACCAGGTCACCCAGAGCAACGTGGGTTAAAACTACTGCTTTCCAGAGAGCCAGAGGGAGTTGTTATTCACTGGGGTCACTGCAGACACCTGACTTGCAGTGCAGGCCCAGAAACACATCAGCACAGTGGCAAGGATGGCAAATCACAGTGGGGAGGGAGAGCAGGAGCTTGGAATGACCAACGCCGGCCAAAGCTGGCACCAGGGAAAGAGCAGCATGGCCAGCCACGGCCACGTGTGTTTCTGCAGATTTGGGATACACTTTTGGGACAGCAAGTGTACAATCCCAAACCCAAAAGACACCTATGGCCTACCCTGAATCAAACCCACCCAGGTTTGAGAGTAAGGCCAGGTTTTGCTGACTCAAGGCTTAAACCTGTCAATGTGACTCATTGCTGTGGTCTCATCCACCTCCTGTTCTTCTGAGCCATACTGAATGTGAGTGAACTATTTTTGGAACAACAGGGCTAAGTTAGATTACTTAATAGGTAATAAAATGCCACATAATTTAATAGGAATGAGAAGTGTTTGTTACAATTTAGTAGAAGACAAGCTGTCTGACACATTTTGATATGTAAATTTGACTTTAAATTTCTTTATAAGTTCTTCTGGAGCACACTTCAAATATAGAGTGTCTCTCTTTCTTATAAGCAGATTAACAACTAAAATAAGTGTTCTTTTCTACCTAAAGATTAGCTATTTCCTTAATGTTTAGTTAGTTGTTCATGCTGCTTTTTCAAAATTCAGGCTCAAATCCCCATTTGTATATAATTTCAGTTTATGAACCTACATTTAAATATCTGAATTTCTCTAAAGAGACAGAAGTACAGAGGGGTTTTGTTTAGTCTTTTTTTAAAATTTAAACACTTAGAAGCTCTGCAGTTTCTACTTTAGTGAATAAGCCATGGGATAAAGAGTTATAATTAAATAGTCATTTCTTTATAAAATAGGTCTTTCCAACAGCTTCTTTTTATTTTATTCTGAATCAAAGTAACCTCTTACATCTCAGTCTGAAATAGACATATCCATTTTGCAACATATTGCTAAATATCTCTAATTTACATAAGAAGCAACAGCAAAACTCCACGTATATTATGTTAGCTAAATTATTATTATTATGTAATTACATAATGGAGAAATAGCAAATTCAAACTCTTAAAATGCTGATCACAAAGTATATTAAATTATAGCATTGCCTCAACTGCAGGGCAGGTGTGCTCGGTGGCACACCCTCCATCATGCAGACGATGGGATAAACTGGAGCACAACACAGCTCTTCTCCAGGAGACTGAAGGAGATATTGTAGGCCTTTGCTGTGTCCTGAACCAGGACTAGAACCCCTTTAGGGCTCATGGCTGTAGCTCTAAGGAGAAGCAATACCTAGTGATTCACTGTAAATACATATTTCACTAACTTGTGAATTAATGTGCTTTTGTGGGAAGGTTCCCCCTGAAACTGCAGGTAAAAAGAGATCCTTCCCAAGCCTACAGAGAGTCAGTAGGGGCAGATTTGGCTCAGGAACATGTGGTGCATCCATCAGTGAGTGTGATGCCCAAAGCTCTTCTGTAGCCTTGCCCTGCAAGCTATGAGTATTCTTGAGCAAACCACATCAGCCTCCCAGCAGTCCAGCAGAACAGTAAGCACCTATAAGAATCACACACTTTAATAATTCACTGGCTGGAAAACACTCTCAGATTGACAGATGCCTTGTTACTACAGAGTCATGTTAAGCAATAACAACACAAATCAATAAAAATCATCAAATAATTAAGAATCTTCAGTCACTTAACACCCACTGCAACCACCATTAGCAAGAGGTTTGAGGGCTGTTCATAAATCTCTTTAGCATGTTATAAATTCCCCATAGAGCACTCAGATGCCCCAGCTATGGTGATTTATGCTGCAAACACTGCAGTCCTGTCCCTGTGCTATTAACTGTAATGGTTTCACATTTAAAAATTGTGTCCTGGGAATATGGCTGAGGACACAGCACACTGGAGACGCATTAGTGAGAAGAGACGTAGACAGAGCATGCAGGAGACCAGACCATGACACACCACATAACCCCGAGGAACTTATTTACCTTCTCATTTTGAGTGTAACCCTCAGTGTAAGAAATGTGTGTCAAAATTTAATCACTTCATGGACTGTTATGTAGTCTGATTAATGATATTTAGAGAGCACTTGGAGATCCCTGGATAAAGGTTGGGTTTTTAGTCAATCTGTCATTTCTGCCTTCAGAGCTTTCATTTCTTGTGTCAGGTCCCAGAGTTTAGAGGAGTTCTTTCCCACTCTCTGCATGCACTTTGTGAAACTGGCTGCTGGTGTCAAATGCCAGCATATTCACAGGGCGTAAACCATCTGATTTTGCTGAAACTAAATATTCCCATGTTTACTGAGGAAAATAGATGCAGACACTTTCAGTTCTTGCAGCTGTTCCTTCCTGGGAAACAGTAGGAGAAGACTTTTTCTCTCCAAAGCAGAGAAATAGTAAGCTTGATTGACATCCTGCAAACTGCAGATCTTGCAGGCCCAAATTATTTTCCTTGTTTTGCTTCAAAAGTCCTTCCCCCTCCCTCACTTGGGGAGTAACACCTCAACGAGTGTTGTGTATTTCTCACAGTTTGTGGGCAGTAGGACAGGCTGTTGGGGGAACCGAGATTGTATCACATGCTAATAAACATAATTTAAAGAAAATAAAACAAAATAATGCTTCTCACACTTTTAAATAGTTCTGACACAGAGAGATGAAGTAACCTGTGATACATAACCCTGGTGATGCTTCACCTTGTCCTTATTTTGCATGCAGCTCCTGGGAGGCTCTCTCCTGCCTTCCAGACTCTAACCCACCTGGGAGCTGTCAGGATAGGGCAGGGGGAGCTGTTCTTTTTTAAAAAATAAGATTTTCAATATAGGTCTTACATACTACATCTATTCTATTTTTTTTTTTTTTTTTTTTTTTTTTTTTTTTTTTTTTTTTTTTTTTTTTTTACTGTTTCAGCATTGGTTTTTGACATAAACAATCTGTTTTCTGGGAACATCCAGACCTGCCCTGCCCTGCCTTTTAAATATGCATAAAAAGCAATGATGGCATAACTACATTCATGGGAATCAAGGGTCAGTATTAATCTACAAAACAATCTTGTTCTTCAAAAAATACTATTGCCTTGATGAGTATAGCACTTGTGTCTCAATCAGAGATCTCATGATATGTTTCCAACAAAAACTATATTAAGAGAGATGGAACAGCAGTACCACTGGATGACTGGGGCATTCATTGGACAGACTCGAGTGCCTGGGCCAGTGGGTGTTTAATTGTTTGTACAAAGTGCTGCAGTTCCAAGCAGGGATATCAAGAGAACCAGTATGGATGCAGGAGTTCAGAGAACAGTTTTCCACATCCTTGCTACATGCCTCCAAATGCAAACTGCTGGCTAGTTTGGGACTCTCCTCCTTAATTTGTTTGAGGAAGGTTGAGAAAATCTTGGTTTTAGCTCAGTGTAGAAGAATAATTATTTTATTTTTACATCTTAAAATATTATAACCAAACCCAACTATTTACTCAGTTTTAGTGCAAATACTGAGAAACAAAAAAGGGTCATAAAGTACTACAGAGTGGTATCTGTTGGCTTTTCTTCTTCTATCTCTTAATCTAAGCTTTTTGGACAAAACAGGGATAAGTTATCTGCAGATTTTGTTTATTTTGAGATTACCTTAACACAGTTTCTTATAATTTGTGACTAAAGAGATCTGTAAATATTTTTGTAAACAAACTCTCCTAAGGAAATACACTGTCAATTGGATCACTAATTTCTATTTCAAGTAAGAAACTGGAAAAGGGCACTGAGGAGACAGCAGTGGTTTAGCTATTGCCACTTAGGGAGGATATGCTCCTAATTACACACTGGAAAACTAACCACATGGCTCCCTACTGGCCTCTCCCTCCCATCCACATAAGGGCTGAGTTACAGTTTGCCAAGGTGATAAAGTACATTAGAAACGAGCTACAGTGATGGGATAATGCTGTAAAATACTGCCATGTAGTGTCTACCAGGTAACTGATGACAGACCTAGGAGGGCGACGGTTTTGAAAGTCACAACGCCATAGTAAATAACATAAACGTGTACGTGGTGCACTAACTTTAATGTGCAGTGAGTAGCAGAAGCTCTGTCTGAACCAGCACAAGGTCACCAGGAAAGAGCAGGTAACAGCCAAGACGCTGAGTCAGTGCTCTGTAGCTGGGGAAGCAACTCTCTCAAATTCCCAGCAACAGCAGCCTAAAGTGAGAACACATGTCTACACAGTCACAGGTGAGGGAATGACATTTACTAACACATAGCTGTTTTGCCAATGTCTTTGGAAATTTCTGTCTTTCAGATGTGACCAACTGAGCAGAAGAGCAGTGCAAATTGAAGGACACCTTGAGACAGCATGTGGATAAGGGGAGGAAGGTTGACAGATGAGGTATGTGGGGTAAATGGCACTGAGAGCAAGTATGGGAAAGTTAGGAGCAAAGCCATCTTGGTGGACATGAGAGGAATTTCAAAATAACTGAAAGACAATTCAGAAAGGTGAGCATTATTAATGAGATTTTGACACGGCATCAGTCCAGTTTCCCCTTGTACTTGAATCACCAGTTAGGTGTCTTCGGTCTTTATCTGTGCATGGTATAACGCCAAAACTTACTGAACATCTACCCTTGATCACAGAAAATGCTTTCATTGACTATTGCTTTCTGTATCACAGAAGACAATGAGCCTCATTCTCTGATCTTTTAATTCTGTTTACTGTACTTGGATTATGTCAATGGGACATGCTAAGTTTTAACCCACGGAGGGAGAAACCCACATATTTGTGTCCCTGCTCAAGCTACAAAGAAAGGGGGGCTGCAAACTTTACAGGGTCATGCAGCACAGTGAGAGGACTTTCCCCCCAGCTGACAGCCCAGCTACAGCTGGGCAGTAGCTGTCACCCAGCCACGCTCCCAATAAAACAAGACACTGGCACAGAATCTACAAGGAAAGAAATGAGCTATTTTTTGCAGCTTGTTCTTTTTCATAGCATCTCTGCTTATATTACATTATTTTGTTGTTATGATATGTTGCTGGTTTCTGGAACATGCTGACATGCCTAGTAAAAACAGTTGTTAGGGGACTGTTTTGCTCAGTGTACCTGAAAGTTTATCATCCAGTGGAGTTTGGGAAAGTGTCTTAATTATATTTTGATTCCACGGTGAAAGATAATTTCATATCCCCATTTAATTATCAATGCAGAACGTTCTATGATAATATATTATTATGTCTGAACTGTCTGAACCTGATGTTGTGATGGCTTAAAATAGCCTCCAGGGCAGTTCAGTTGTGTGAAACGAAACTGGGACAATTCCTAAAAGCTCAAGAGGGACTGCAGATCTATTAGTCTTGGCAGCAATAAAGTAGTTGGGATAAGGATGAACTTTCAAAAAGTGGAATCATTCTTTTTCCTAGCTTAACAAAAATGAAAGAAAAACATTTTAGGATTTTATTTTTTAATTTAAATTCCCAATACTAGCAGATTTTGAAAAACAAGAATGATAGATGTACGTCCTATAAAGAGCAGATGAGCTGAAATTTTATTTCTGCATATCCTGCCCACCTGTGTAGGCATTTCAAAAGAGTGTTCTTTCACCTGTCTGAACACTTAGCATCATCTGATACCTGATCATGGCCCCACCTTATTCTAATTGCTTTTGTTTTGCTCATAATCATTTTCTCCTAATCAAGAGATAAAAAAAAAAAAAAAAAAAAAAAAAAAAAAAAAGGGTTTCAACATTATATAAGGTGGAAGCATTTTGCTGGCGCCCACCCAAAAAAAAAAAAAAAAAAAAAAAAAAAAGTTCCAGAAATCACCAAAAAAGTACTGTTAGCAGCTCCAGCCGCAGTGAAACACGAACCACAGAATTTCTCTGACAACCGCCTTAAAAGAGCGACGCAAAGAGCACAACTCGTCTTTCCAGTTATGACAGATTTTTTTTTACAATTATTTTTAATAAACTGCGAGACGGCACGGCAGGCGGAGGGGTGACTCTCGGCTGGCACGGGGGCTGCCGGGGCTCCTTTCCCTGCCTCCCGTCCGTGCCGGGCGCCGCCGCGGCCCGAGGCCGCCGGGACCGGGCGAGCAGCGGGGCACGGCCGGGCCCGCTCCGCGCCGCGCCTGCGCCGCCGAGCCCCCCGCGCCTGCGCGCTGCCGGGGCGCGGAGCGGCCGCGGCGGGCGAGGCGGCACATGCGCCCTGGCGGCTCCTGAGGAGGGGAGGAGGCGCGGGGAGGAGCGGTGGCCGCGTTCTCCCATTTAGCTGCGAGGGAGCGGGAGAAGCCGGGCGGCCGCCGGGGACCGCCGGAGGGGGGTGGGGGGAGCCACTGTCGCTGCGGCCGCCGCTCCCTGCTCCTCCTCCTCCGTGGAGCGCCCTCCACCCCGCCCTCTCCCCGCCCGGGACCGAGTCTGGTGGCCACAAAATGGCGGACGGGGAGCTGAACGTGGACAGCCTCATCACCCGGCTGCTGGAAGGTGAGCGGGGCGCCGCGGGGAGCCAGAGGGCACGGCCGCCGCTCCCCGGAAAGAGCTGGGGCTGCCGGCGCGGTGCGGCGCGAGCGGGGGCAGCGCCTTCCCTGCGCCGCCGGCCCGGGGTGGCGGCCGGGAGCGGGCTCGGCTCGTCCCGCCGGTGCCCCGGGCTCCGGCCCTGCAGCCCCGCGGAGGGAGGAGGGGCTGCTGTGCGCGGGGAGTGCCCGCCCTGTCTGGCTGCCTTCCTATTTAATAGAAAAAAAAAAACAAAAACCAACTCGTTTTCCATCTTCCCTTCTTCACCCCGCTGCAGCTGCCTGGCTGAGGGGCGAGCTGGGGGCTCCTGGCTAGCTGGGCTCTTTTCCTCGCTAGCTGGGCGGCCTTTTCCCTCCCGCCCCTCCGGTCGGGTTGTAGTCGCAGTGCTCCGTGTGTAAAATTACGTCTGCGGGCCGCGCTAGGTGCGGGGTGGTGTGTACGTGAGTGTCGGTGGGAGCAGAGGGGTTTAGCGCGCTGACATTCTTCAGCCTGCCTACGGGGCAGTCTCCAGAAGTGGCTCTCATGGGTGGCTGATAAAGGCTGTGGAGGGTTCTCTGTGTATTAAATAGTGATTTTGCCCTTTAAAGTAAGCTCACTTATTGCCTGCTTTTGGAGAAGCTGAGGAATTATTGCTAGCATTTTCTTTTTATTTAATTTATGTCGTGAATGTTTAGTCTTCTTAGGCCTCTTCTTCCATTAATCTTTCATTCCACATTCAACAAATACCTGGTATGCTGGAGATGAGATGAGAGTACTTGCAGGGGTATGCGCCGTTCATTTACTTGGTTGCTGTACTCCTTAGATAGTTGGATCATATTGCAGAAGGCTTTTAGAAGGGAATTTATGGAGCATGTATAGTTTGGGAGCTGAAACAAGTTTTGTAAGGCTGAGTTTTGTTTAGTCGAGTTTCTACAAAGCAGGGGGTTTAGGGCTTTAAGGACTTCTTAGTAGCTGCTATGTCATATTTTTTTATATGAAAACGTAAAGCAGCAAAAGCAGTATTTAAAAATACATAAAGTCTTTGAACAGTTGTGCTTATGTTTGTGATTTAAGGTGTGCAGCGCAGTATGGTATGAAGAAACAAGTATCAGTTGAAGTTTCTCTTAGATCGTTAATGCAGATAAAACTCTTTTTCTGGATGTTGAAACACAGATTAATAGTTAGGTTTTTAAGACAAACTAAAAAATAACCGAGTAAATGTTGACATTTTAGGACAGATTTTTGGGGGAGACCTTATATTCATGGTTCTGGGGTTTTTGAGAAACTTCAAGTAATATATTTGAGAGATACTTGTTCCACAGTGGTGTAGTAATTTAAATATAGAGTGCTTTAGGAGGAGGGGATTCTGCGGTGTTTGGGTGTGTAACTTGTTGGATCATTCTGTTCCCTCTTAAGTATTTTTTTTTTTTTTTTTTCTGAAGACTTTTAAAATATGTCTTCCATACAGTTTACATACACCATAAATACTTGTGTTGCAACTTCATAGCTTTTTGGGTTATGGTTCTTACCTTGTGTTTCAGCAGCCTACCCCATGCTTTTGTCTTCCATAGTACTTTAACCTTTAGGGGTATATGTATGTCCAACTTCTGAACTAAGCCTTGCTTGTAATTTTTCTTTTCTGTTTCTGAGTCCGTTTTTAACTCTGAGCAGAGATTGTGAAGACTTGAGGGGAATGGGGTGCTTTCTTTCTGCTTGTCATCTGCTAGCATTAGAGGAGTGCCTTGTACAACATCTTGTGTCTGAAACATAATAGGTAATTCTTACAGGTTTTGTTTGGAAAAAATGACAGCAGTTTAAAGGAATGCCTTGTGTGTCAATTATTTTTGCTCTCTTTCTAACATCGTTTATTTGTTGCACTGCTAGCATGTAGCATTTTAACCTGTTGTTCAAATAGCATTGTTCCACAATGAAGGTTGGGAGTTTTTTTGTTTGGTTGGTTGGGTTTTTTGTTCAATTGGCAGCTCACATTCTGGAGCTCATGCTGTTGCTTAGCTGACCTGTTCTGGTAAAGTGAGTATGAATCCCTCCCCACGCTGGTTGCGCAGAAAAATTTCTGTTGACTCTTATCTCCAGTTAAATTGTTCAAAGCCAGTTGTTTGGCTCCATTACTCACACTTCAACTTTGACTTAAAAGGATAATTTAACATGGCTTTTGTGGTGTAAGTGTAAGCAAAGTGAAATAATGAAAAGACATTTTCCTTAAATGTTGTCATGCAGTATATATTTAGTCCTTTTGGTTTCTTTGAGTGAAATGCATGGCTTTAAGTTTGAATAACAAGCTACAATTGTCTCTCAGTGGCTACATGTAATTTTTCAGGGGTAGCATATCAAAAGCCACAGCAGTAGGAAACTTCACTGCTGTCACTGGGTTGCTGGGTGGTGACACCTGTTTCTAGGCTGTGATATTAACTGTCAAGAGTTCTTGCTCCTACTTTAATTAGGTTACTCTAACTGTTTCTATCCTTCTGGGTTATATGACACATTAACTTGCCTTTTGATTGGAATTACCTACTTAGATTGTCTTACTTTCTTTGTGTTTAATTGTGATTTTGGTTTCTTCTTGAGATGTCGATATGCAGTGGCCTACAGCTGGGCTGCTTGGGAGAATTCAAGAACATCTTCCCAGTCCTCAAGGAGTGTGTCCACATGATTATCTTGAATGTGTACTTACTTACTTTGTAGATCTTTTGAGTGCTGAAAGCCAAATCTATTAACTCTTGAGTTGAGTTTAGCGAGAGTTTTCATAGACTCACCTGAGCCAGGGTGTAATGAATGTTAATAGTCTTCTATGACATCACCTTTTAATTTCCATGTTCTTTTGCATATACCAAGTTCTTCTCCTCTATTCACTGGTTAAGTGGTGAATTTAGGAATGGCAAGATCTCATCTTGAATTGACTTTCTCTTGCAATGTGTCTAGTACTTGGCCATTAGTTAGTGATACCTTATAAATAACTACTGTTTGGAAATGGTAGGAAGGTAAAAACTCAAGTGTGTACATGAAGTCTGAACATAGCAGTGTTTTCTTTTATCTCTGTCTACCAAGTACCATCTGCCAGATTTAAATTATCATTCCTGTTGCTTTACTAGAAGATTGAGGGAGATGCTGGTGCTCTAACATGTGTGCCTCACTATCTTGGAGACACTTAGAGTTTTACTGTCTGTCATGAGGGAATCTGCAAAGATTTGCAGGTCATTTAAATACAGAATCCCACAGCTTTGCTAAAAGACTCCTAGAGTGGTATGTGACCATGAAAATGAAAAGGCCAAATTCATTGAAAGAGTGTTTCCTTCTTGTGCTGGTGTGCAGAATCACAGATCAGGCTTAGCTGTGTACATGAAGATAGTGGTTTTATTTTTGCTTCACTGTTTGTACTTATTACATGTTATTTTTTTTCCTTCCTACTATCCCAGCTATGCCATCTGGTGGATATTTTTTTCCCCAGTCTGTTCTAGCTGTGGACAGCACAGGAATATGCACACATGATACTGCCATGAGCACATCAGATGTTGAATACCGTGGTTTAGGTTGGAAGGAGCTTGTAAAGGTCATCTGGTACAGCCCCTCTCCAGTGGAGGGACAGCTTCATCTAGATCAGGTTGCTCAGAGCCCTGTCCAGTGTGATCTTGAATGTTTCCAGGAATGAAGCATCTACCACCTCTCTGGGCAACCTGTTCAGTGTTCCATCACTGTCACTGTAAAAGAATTTCATCCATATATCTAGACTTAACCTACTTTTTTAAAAAAAAATATTTAGTATAAATCCATTCCCCTTGTCTCATTGCAACAAGTCCTATTAAAAAGTCTGTCCCCATATTTCTTATAATCCCTCTTTAAGTAATGGAAGGCTGTGATCCAAGTGTCTCCTTGAATCCTACTCCCCATTGTGAACAGAGAAGTTTTTCCTCGATGTAGTTTTTTTTCTCTTGGGCTCTGCAGCTGAAATTGCTACTTGTGTTTTGCCTCATCTGAGAATACCACGTATCCCTATCTGGGGAAATGCCCTGAAATTTGTAACAATACTGAGCTAAATGGGTGCACCAGGTCTGCATTTAAGCCAGATTCTTAGCTAATTCAAATTTAGTGATGCGTGTAAAAGGTTGCCCCTATATCGAATCAAAGATACTGGAATAGGTGTAACCTTGACTTGTAAAGAGTGCTGTGAATGGTGTTAAGTAAGATTTCCATATTGCTGCCAGGGTGTTGGGCTTCCTGTTTCTGTGTTGTCTGTTAAGACTTCTGGATATAAGGCATCCCAGCTGGAATGAATCTCTGTTCTTTTAAATGTATAGGTGTTTCTTAGTAGACACTAGGGAGTTTACCATATGGAAGAGAGAATGTACTTAGGGAAACCCAGACACAGTAACCTTAGGTACAAGTTGGGTTTGTAAAGGGGCTTGATTTATGTTGCTGTACAAACAAATTTGCCTTGTCTGGGCAAGACACATTGCTTGCCTAAATCTAGCTGTCCTAATTAAAATTAACAATTTGAATTAGTCTGTCTGAACTTAATGTGGATCTTTTCTAAATAAATTTATTTTTGGTGAAGCTTAGGGCTACTAGTTCTGGTTGCCTTAACAGAGTTAATTGCGTGGTATTCTTACCATGTCATGTGATGTCTTCTAAGAAAGCTGCAAGCTTCATTTTCTTATGATTTGGGGGGGTCTTATAGATTGTGATAAACATAGAAATTGGAATATTACTCAACTTTTTAATTTAAAGTTGGATTTTAAATTATTATGAAATAATTGAGATTTTTTTTCCTTATTACTTTAAAATTGTATAGAGCATACTGGTCAAATATACTATGGTCAATAACATTTCTTATTTTGTTACTGTCTTAACTAATTAATATATCCAGCCACCCTGATGGTGTGGTGTTATGATATGGTAGTAGTAGTAGTGCTTGCAGTTCTAGGCTCTGTAACTGATGCTGAAAAAGATAGGCAGTTGTAGAGGAATAAAATAGACCTTAATGATCTGTTGCAAAACAATATAAACAAATTGTGGAAATGAATCCTGCATAAACAAGAGTTATTACCTGTCTTGGTATGAAATCACTGGATAATTTGCTACTGGAAAAACAAACAAGAACAACCGTAAAAGGACTTGCTTGCAAAAGACTTTTTAAAAAATAGTCTTTAAAAAGAGCAATAGGCAGTTTTGGTATGTTTCGAGGAGGGTAGAGAGGAGGGATAGAAAATGAAGTTTGTTTCTAGGTTTGTACAACAGTGCAGATATCAGCCACTTCATCTTTAGCTTTATAAGTGCATGACGAATGGAATGGTTGGCTTGAAAACCTGCGCTGAAGGCCAAGACCCAGCAGCAGGCAGTGTGCTGGGGTTCTTTATTCTGTCTGCTGTTTGGCCACTTGAAGGCTCCACAATTCAGTAATTGTTTCATTTAGATGCTCTGCAGCACAGGTTTTACTTGAGTCATTCCGTGTCTTTCTCACTGCTCAGCTAAATCATAGTATAAAAAGAGAGAAATGCTGTTCTTATATAAATAACTGCAACTGTAAAATCTTAAAATTTCTCTTAAATGCTCATTAGTTACCACCAAAGGTAGGAATGTAACTTTTTTTTAGAAAGGAAGAAACTTGCACTGCTAAACCCTAGACTGTGGTGAGGGCAGTATGCTATATTTGGCTGTTGCTCACTGAGGTCAGATGCAGTACTCAGTGAAGGGACTCTGTAGGGAATCCACTCTTAACTACAGCCTGAGGTGCCTCTAAAGGTATTGGGTGTCTGGTTTATAATTTGAAACATTGGTTAAGTACCAGTGACATTGATGTGCAGAAATTACTCCCAGCTTCTTGTATCATAACTTCAGTAACTTCTTTCCTTGGTACTTCTCAGTAGTTACTTCACAACTTCTGTAATTTACCTCCACCTTCCCTGAGTTTTAGGAATTTTATTAGCACTGCTTTAGGGGAGAACAAAGTCATCCTTTGAGAAATAAGCTGAAATTCTTTGTTTAATGAAATTTTTATGCTAGGTTAGCTTTCCCAGTAGACTAGGACAGGAATTACTATCACAACCTTTGGTTTTGCTGGTTGCTTGAATTTTGGGTTCAAGTGTACTTAAGCAAACAGTAAATGTAGAACATGTGATCATGTCCTTCAGCACTGAATTCAGCAATTCTTGGAACGATGTATGATACAGAATGACTGAGACATCAGTTAGTTTATGGCACTTCTGTTTAAGGAAGCAGGTGGTCCATGAAAAGCTAAAGGAATGGGTGAAGGTTGCATGTTTTCATGGGCTTACTGGAGCATCCCATGAAGCAATTTTATATAGTTGTTTCTGAGTCATTTCAAAGCCTCTTCTCCATGAATATTAATTTTGCTAGATAGTGTGTATCTAAAGAATGTAAATTCAAGGTTGGGTAGAACAACACCACTTCATTGTTAGGGATTTTTTTTCCCATTAAAGGCTTAGGCAGTCTCTTACTCTTCAGTGAACTTGTGCTTGATATTAAATAAGCCTGCTAAAATGAGTTCACAAGCAATCACTGTTCTTCAGCAAAATACTTTATATCAAGGTCATCTAGTGAAGGCAATTTTAGAAAGACTTTAAGGTTACTTGGATGTAAAAGCACAGTTTTTCAAGGAAAAAAGCTCCCCAGAAGACTGATTATTCTATTTTTAGTGGGAAATTTGGGTGATGTTCCCTAGGAAAGGTACAGGGTTGCTAGGTATGCTGCAGAAGAGCTGTATGTTCAGCAATATGTTCTTGCTGAATGGAGCAAAGTTCTAAAGGGCTCATTTATATTGTTGTTGTCCACCAGTGTAACTCGTGAATGAGAGCTATTCTAAGCTTAGTTCTGTCACAGCAGTTCTGAAAATTTAAAACTTGTGTTGCTGGCTTAACTCTCTGTTTTGCTGCAGTGTAGGGAGTGGCTGCTTCTGGATGGCAGCTGAACAAGTTAAATGACAGAAGATATTCTGAGGGAGTAGAAGTTTTGCTTTTAAAATTGAGAGTTGCTTTTAAAATCCAGTATAGGATTATTGATTTAAACTCATGAAAGTATGTAATTTGTATGTAATTTGGATTTTAAAAATACTGAGGGCAGATAACTTCAGAATAGATTTCCAAAATCAGTGTGAGGACTGCTTGTTTTTTCCCCAAGTCGTAGGTAATGCCGCCTTAAGCCTTAAAATCTGTTCTGCTCCTAGTATTGACAGGCTGTTCAACATTTGCCAAATACTCCAAAGTACTTTTAAGTACCAAAAAAAAAATAGTTAAATGTCAGAGTTGTTAATCACCAATGATTAAACATCCCACAGAATGTGAGGGGAGTGTAAGCTCAAGGGAATTACTTGTGTGCAGTTTGTAAAATTGCATGCTTGCTATCTTGTGTTGTAGTTTGGGGATTTTTTTTTTTAGATCTGCTCTGGCAAAATTGACTTCTAAAGCCATAATTTCAGACATAAGCTTGGCTGGAGCTACCGTGGAAAGAAGCAGAACCAGCTCCTTACTCTTTCACTAGCCCTGTCTCAAGTTTGCAGAGGATATGTTCTTCACCTTGGGGAGCTATTCATATTACATTTTTGATTTGTTGTATCTTTGTTCTAGGAAGAAAATATCAGTTCACTGCAGTTTACTGTGTGGTTGCTGTGTGGCCACATAAGTGCATGTCTGCAAAAAAAGCAGAGTGAATGGAAAGGAGAGTGCTTATTAGCAATAATGCTGACCCAGTTTTTTATGATACTAGGGAGAAGTCTCTGGGTTTTGATGTTATGATAAAACTGTGAGTTACATCCAGTAAACTGGACACTGACATCTTGGAAAGCAACACCAGGTAAATGCTTAGGGTAGCTGTGCATACCATAGCTGACTTAGTCATTGAAGAAACTATTAGTGATGGCACAACATGAGCAGCTTAGTTGCTTGGAGAGAGGCACACCAGAAGCAGTGTGACAGAACAGGTTAAATACATTTTTTCCATTTCATGAAAGGCTATGGAAAAAAACTATGCAAGTGGAATTTGGAACAGCCAATTCTTGACCCACTTTCCTTTTCCTTGCCAGTATTGCGTTACATAATCTACTACACTCTGGCATAAATTGAGGGATTAAAAAAAATTACTATTTTTTGCTGAAGTTTTTCTTACCTGCCACTGTGCAGCTCATGTCTTGGATTGCTAATTAATGTTACTGAACTTCTTAAGGTTGTTTACCAATGTTTGTGTAGATGCAGAGATTATTCTAATATTAATTAGAGTAGCTTTTAGGTAACTGTAGGATCTGTTGTGCTAAAATAAGTCTCAGTGTTCACAGCATATATTTGCTTTTATTCCTTTTTTATCCCATGCCATGTCACTCTGCTTGAAGCTCACTGGAGGAACGGCTTGTTCTCTCAGAGCACTATGCATGTGAGTTTGTGTATTTACAGCAGGAAGTGCTGTCCCTACTGTCCCTATCAGAAGGCTAATTTATGTAAATCAAAGCTTGTTTACAGCATTTTAGATTAAAGAGAATGAATTTGCCTTTAATGTTGATATATTTCTGCCCTGGGTAACTGACAGCTGTTAAAAATGATGGTTTCCCCAATGCTGTTAAAGGCTCTTTTAGCTACAGATTTTGCAGTGTGTGAAGCTATGACTTGAGTGGTTAGCTGTAGTAATTCGTAAGTGAATCTGAAAACCATCTCTTATGCTCTCGATCTGGTTCTTAGAACCTCCCCTTCAATCTGTTCTTGGGGATTTGGCTTTTGAAAAACTAAATGCAGTGTTGTTTACAATCCATACAAAGCTCAGTTGAGTCAAGGGAACTTGAACAAAATTCTAGTTGTAATGTAAGCTGCTGAAATAAGTGCTTAGCATTACTTGTGTGCTTGTGCCACAGCTATGGCACATGTGTTCTGGATGACTACTTGGCAAACCTTTCAGTGTCTTTGTGAATCCAGCAAAGTGCTGAGCCTTTCAGGGTCACAGGAGCCTCTCATTTCTCAATACGTAGTACCCTTGTTGCTGATCTGGCAACTGTGGGAGAAAACTGCTTTTATCTTAACTAGTATTGATGATTATTCCTCATGAAACTCCAGGTTTTATATTACTTCAAACTTAACTGAACCTATGTGGAGCTGCAGACTGTTTGGGTGGAAGGTGCCTTTGGAAAGGTACAGTGGCTCAGATCTTCCATCCTTCCCAAAGGATGGAAGTGACTGAGCATCACATGCATGCTGTCTCCTCTTCTGCGTGATAGACCTGTCAGAGTTGTAGAAGTGTCTCCTAACCTGGAAAATCTGGAGTGAGATAATAAGTTGCTTAGTTGATTTGTCTGTTAAGGACTTGCAGCATTTACGGTTCTGCTGTTAGAAGTAAAGAAATACCATCGAGGCACTGACTGGCAGTTAATGATGAAGTCAGGGACTGCATGTTCTGTGTTTTGCTTCTCATGAAAAAATCCAGCACAGCTCAAAGCATCAATCCTATAAAGCAAATGTTCCAAGTTTAAACCTCTTTGTGTGACTTTCGAAGGGAGCTAAAGACTAGTGTTGCAAGAAAAACCGATTGGGTGGAAGTTATTTAAAGTGTTATGGACGCCCTACTTGAACTGTTATCTCAGTTTTGGTCTCAGTGCTTGGTCTAGTGCTTTTTCTGGGAACATTAATGTGGTATATACTGGGCTTTCCTGGGTTTGAGTTCCAAAACTAGAGTGGATATAAGTGTGCAGTTCTACTTCTTGGTCTTGATCTGTATGAAATGGCATCATTCTGGTTCTGCAAAACATCATGAAAGTTAAATACAGAATAGAATGTAATTTCTTATGGTTAAAAGAATGCACTGTATGTAGTGGGAAGACATGACTGGAAAGCTGGTTGTGGTGCATGGTGCTTTGGTGTGACTTCGTTGCAAGCTATGGGTCTAAAATATATCAATTGTTTAATTAAAATTATAGCCATTGTAATTTAAAGACTCTGCTTGTGTGTGATGGCAGTTTATTGTGCCTAGCAGAAGGAGTCCCAGGTCTCTAAAGGGAATTGTTATAAACTATTGGAACACAAGCATTTGAAATTAAGATTATCAGAACATTTTGGTACCCCACAAAGTGGATAGTCAAAGCAAAAGTGCAAAGCTGTCAAGCCTGAGTTTGTTTGGTTGTTTGTTTCTGGGTTTTTTGCTAATAATGGGGCTGAAGATATATCTGTAAGAACATTGCTCATTTGTTTAAAATGTGAAGAGGCCTGTAGGCATATATTGTTTCCAAGTCACATTGATTGTTTGTGATGTCTGCCTTTGTATTCTTCTTATACGTAAACGAACATCTTAATGCATGAGGAATAATAACACAAAAAGTGTTGCTAAAATGCTTTGTCAAGTATAGTTGAAATCTTAATTAGCAAGAGGAATGTGACTTACCATGTCATAAATATCACCTGGCAGTGATTCACTGGGTGTCAGTAAAAGAAGTCCTGTGTGACACAGCCTTTTTCTTGTGAGGTTCTAATGAGCTAAGTATTTCCAATATTTCCTCAACTTCAGATGTATTATTCCTCCTGCTCTTTTGGCACTCAAACTAGCTGTCCCAGGATCTAATTTTGCATCTCTGCCCTGTTTTTGAAAACCGTTCTTCAGTTCTGCCTTTTCAGGTATTCCTGTGACTGCTTCCTAATCTCTGTTTACCAAGTGTCTGGTGTTTATTAAAAATAAATACACAGTGTTGGCATGGTCAGATGTGCAGTTACACTGGGACAAGTATGCAGTGATAACCAGTGCAGAGTATTTTGAGTTTAACACTTTGAACTGTCGCACTAGGTGACCTAGGACAAACTGTTTTCCCTCATATCCTTTCTTCTCCATTGCACAATGTAGATAATGCTAGATGTAATTATACTGACCTCCTCTGTATAGTAGGTTTTCTAGGAACTAAGAAGAAATACAAGGAAAAGGGAGGTTATGTTAATGGAAAAAAAAATTTACAAGCTTACTCTTCTGTTTTGAAGAGGGAAAGCAGGTGACATAGGAATTTGCTATGTGTGAACTACTTTTTGCTCTTCTGTTCACAAATTTATTAGACTAACTGAATTTGCAGCTAAATTTTTTATGAAGTGAAGTCTTATTATACATGAATTTGAAAACATTTTAATTTGAGCTGCAAAAGTTGAGTATTACCTTCCCTTGAAGGTGCTGCTGTGGTTTAATGCTGAATGTTACTTTCATCTAAAACAGATGGCAGGGCAGGATGTTCGCCTGTTGTAGACACTGATAGATCCTGGCTTATTCATTTGAACTCTGAAGTTTGGTTTGTGCTGAGATGCAAGACTGAACTGGATTGGCCAAAGTGACAACACAATTGTTCTATTTTGCTGCCTCATTAAAGACACACTACAGCCTCTGACAGAGCTCTTACAGATACTTGTAGAAAGAAGCAGCTGCAATAAACTTGCCAGAGGATATTGGTTGGAGTGCAATGACATGCAAGTGCTTTTGATATTATGCTAAATATAGGTCTGAGTGCCTGACTTACAGGTTTTGTGAATTCAATTTCATTTCTAGTTAGAATGTTCTTGGCTGTAAAGGTTTCAGTAATTTAAGGGTCATTATATATGGAAGTTTCATCAAACTTGCGTAGCTTTTTGTAGTGTGATGTTCCTAATATGGCATTTTCAGTTTAAATAAACATAATAACATCTATGATTTTTTTTTCTTTGTGTTTAACTAGTGCTGTTGAACTTAACAGTCCTAAAGTAGTTTACCTTGTGCTAATGTGGAAGTGTTTTCAGATTTTCTGTTCTCAAGATTTTTCTTGTCTTTTATGACTACTCTAGCATAAAGGAATTGTTAAACACTTTTTAAAATTGCCATTTATTGAGATATGGACAAAAGCAGAGCTTAAATTGTTCTCTTCTGAGACCTGATTCAACAGGAATGCGTACAGATCTTTAAGTACAGATTACCACAGTATCAGAGATTAATTTTACAATTCATTGGACAGCATAATTCCAAGGTATTTGGTACATATATAGAATGTGATGCTGGCTTTTTGTCAAATACAGGTTTTAAATACAGATCATCTGCATTTAACTATTGCTGTATATCTGCGTGGTAGTTGCCTTCAACTGTTAAATATCTCATTTCAGTACGAGGATGTCGTCCCGGGAAGATTGTTCAGATGACCGAAGCAGAAGTTCGGGGCTTGTGCATAAAATCACGGGAAATATTTCTTAGCCAGCCTATTCTTCTGGAACTAGAGGCACCTCTGAAAATTTGTGGTATGTAAGCTTGATATATGCGTGTTTTATGTAGGTGTTTCAATCTAGTTCTGTGCTAGGGGATTGGAAGAATGCTGAGTCAGGCAAATGAGGTTGAGTTGGGATTGGAGGGAGGTCTTCAAAATCTTGAATGTGATTTTCAGTTTTGATTGGATTAGGTTTTGATTGGATAAGTAGCACTTGGTACATTGCTGATGCTCCTCACGCTATTTTGGAGCAAGTTTCCTTGGCAATAAGGGCTGCTTGTGCCCTCATCTAGTGCAAATTTTGCAGCCTGTTCCTTTCCTGAGTTGGTGCTCTTCTGATCACTATTTCAGAAAGCAGTCAGCTGCTTTTAAAAGACCCACATGTTGCATGTTGCAGTTGCTCGCTTCAAAGCATAAATGAAACAAAGACCTCGTGGAATGAAACACTTGAAAAATTGAAGGCATTGTTAGTTTTTCAGTTGAGAAATAAAACTGGATGCAGACTTAAGTTAGGCTTAGTTACCATGTAACAAATTCCTTGAGCTTTACAGCATGTTTTAACAAACATCAGTATTACTGTGAAACACAAATAAAACGTGTGTTTTTACCTCACTAAGCATTTATAAGATGCTAGACTTTTTCCAAACTACACTGTAACTACAAGGTTGTAAAAAAATGTTTTAGAAGTTTTGTAAATATTGGATTGTAATCATCCTTCAACTTGCTTATTAACAATAGACAATGTCTTTGAAGGCATAAAATTCCTTGAATTAGATTAGTTGAAGTGTCATAATTTTAAAGGGGAAACAATCTTTGTGTTCATTACTACTTACATCCTCAAACATAGATTAGCTTCTTCCTGGCAGATGCAATGTCTGCAATGTTTCTTACATTGAGAGGATGTTACCAATTAAAAAAAAAAAAAAAAAAAAGAAGAAAACAAAATAAAACAGCCAAACCCACAAACCAACCACTAATGGCAAAGTCATTTTTAAATGACTAATTGCTTTGTAGGTTGGGGAGGAAAAACCAGCCCAGCTTGCCTAATGACATAAAGTTGAAGATAAAATGCAACTTTATCACATTGTGGTTTCTTTAGACTTTTCATTGTAGTGTAGTCTTACTGTATTCCTAGATGAAGAAAACGTGGAAACTTGGATAGATTATACATACGTCAAGGTCTGCCAAGAATAATCGGCCTACTTCAAAGCGAGGTCTTTCTCATCTGTTCAGATCGAGGCAGTTGAATGGACTGTTAGGTGTGCAGTAGTAGGTGTAGCTAATGCACAGCTAAATAAGGCATTTGTTATCTTAAATCGAGTTCCAAACACAGTGAAAGTACCAGGAAGTGTCAGGTGCATCTGAATTTAATATTGGAACAATTGTCAAAGCTGTGTTTAGATAAAAGTGAAAGAAAGATGATTGCTTCACCAAAAGCAAAATATGCAGCTGGTATTGCTTTGAACTATTATTTTGTGTGTTCAGGCAATACCTGAGGAACCATAATAGGATTGTCTTGTCGTACAATCAAGTCAGTTCAAAATAAGCTCTACATCTCAAATGGCTGTATTTCAATGTAAGATGAAAGGTGCTCTTATCTAAATGTCCATTTTAAATAGATGTGGTTTTTAATGCAAGTCTCTATATCTGGTAAACTTCAACTTGTGCTCAGATGAAGCTGTATTTTAAAATGCTAAGTGCCCTGAATGGAATGGTAAATGCCTTGGTACCTTTGTAAAATTGTTTCTGTAAAATGTTTTTACCCATTAAGTGCATTTGTCCCTCTGTGTACATGTGTAACTGAAAGTAGTTATAGACAACATAATATTTTCTGTGATGTGTTTACTTGGTAGTTCAATCTGTTAGTGCTGAAGTCTGGGGATTTGATAACAGTAGTTACCAAATCCCCAGATTTGGAGTAGTAGACTCAGCACAGGAACAAGCTGTTGAGGACTCCTCTGCTTCTTCAGGTTGTGACCTGGAGATTTCTAAGTATCAATTAGAATACAAATCATTCTTGTTGCAACATGTGCGAAAGAGATTTTAGCCAGTGGAGCTTCAGATTGTGACTGAAGTTGGGTAGTAGATACTGATCACCTCTACTAGAAGAAAACTGGAAAAGTGATTCTTCTCCCCAAGTGAGAAATAGTTATGGGAGAATGCTGCCTAAAGGAGGAAGTATTGCATTTTTCATGGAAAGCTTAAAGGACTATAATACAGCATGTACTCTTCTTACCACTGTGTTCTTTAAGAGTTGAACCAGAGAGCATACAGGTTTGGGAACCTTTTTTCAGATGAAAAAAGTTAAGTGAGTTGATCATTTTTCTCTTTTGAGGCCGTAGTAGCTTGTGCTCTACTGGAGAATAACTCCAGTTATTTTGCTAGCAAACTCAGGATCTTGTCACTGAACAAACAGCATTAGTGAAAATACGTTTATGTGATGCTTAGTGTACCGGACCAGGAGGTACTGAATCTAAATAGCATACAGCTTGTACTGAAGGCTTTTGGCATATCTGTTTTGCATCCAGTCACTCTGGTAATAAGTTTTCCAGTCAGCTGGAGTACATTGCATGTATGCTGGAAGTTACTGTAGAGCAGCTTTGGCATCTTCACCCATGTGGACAGCTCAGAGATAGTTTAGCTTTGGCTGCTCTGATGTGATACACTGTGGTGGTGTAAATGCCTCACAGAGCTGTTCCGTGGAAAGCCTAGTTTTAAAGCTGGCAATGTGAAGAGTAACATGACAGGTATTTTTCCTAACTGCAAGTTGCAGGGTTGAGTATCTTGTAAGGGATGGAGTCTTTGAGCCTCTGTCTTGCTTGTTACATGCATCAAAGGAGGAGTCAGTCTAAATGCTGGGGGATGGGATTCTTAGTACAGCAGTGTTATGGAAATTGACCTTTGAAGTAAGTGTACTTTGCCAGCACAGTGTTGAGTTTCTCTCCAGTCTGAATTCTTCACTGATCTGTTTTTGCAGTAGATAATGTGACTTTTTTGAGGTACATTTGCTTTCTGGTCATATACCTGTTCAGTTAGAGGTTTTCTTTCTGATCTTGTTTCAATTTAAGTGAATTAAAGCTTGGTTAGAAAGCTTATGCTTTATTGTGAAGATTTTTCTAGCTTTTGGGTTTCAGATTGGCTTCATACCTAACATAGCAATTCTGCAGATATGGTGAGTTATTTATATCCTGTGAGTACTTCAGCTTTAATATTAGCATGGTTCTTACCTTCGTAATGCATATTGCCAGTTTTTAAAGGTAATGTTAATGCCTTTTTTAATATCACTGAATAAAAACTAATTAGCTGGCTTAAGTTCTTGAGTTGTGTAAGTCTTTATGTTGTTGCACTAATCCTTGGTAAACTCTTTTTTTTCAGGTGATATCCATGGTCAGTATACAGACTTGCTTCGATTATTTGAATATGGAGGATTCCCACCAGAAGCTAATTATCTTTTCCTTGGAGATTATGTAGACAGAGGCAAACAGTCTCTGGAAACAATTTGCCTATTACTGGCATATAAAATCAAGTACCCGGAAAACTTCTTTCTCCTAAGAGGAAATCATGAGTGTGCTAGCATCAATCGAATCTATGGATTTTATGATGAATGTAAGCAAATTCTAGTACTTTTGGAAGACTACAACAGACTAATACATTGTTTGGGAAACACTTGTAGTAGCAACTCTTGTAGTGCAAGGATTTCAATATTCTTTGAACCTGCTTTGAAACTTTCTAAGTTCCAAGCCAAGGTTAAAGTCACTCTGGAGTATTACTATTTTTTTCTTCTGCTGTCCTTGAAATGCTGTTGTAAGAGATTGAAGCATAAGTGTGCTCACAGAAATAAAACCCTATGAAGACAGTTTGCGAACATTTTTGCTTAGGCTCTGGTATGTATTACAGGTTGTCTTTAAAAACCCGCTTCCTCTTCCTAATATCACGTACTGTTTTTGTAGGCAAGCGGAGATTTAACATTAAGCTGTGGAAGACCTTCACAGACTGTTTTAACTGTCTGCCTATTGCAGCCATTGTGGATGAGAAGATCTTCTGTTGTCATGGAGGTAAGCTGATGGCTACTTTTAAAGGCTGTATCTAGACTGATTTTGGGTTAATGCTATACCAGAATGAGTGTGGCTGTGTGTACCTGATACTTAGCTGGAGATATTTAACCTTGTGTTGTCTATAAAGGTCATGATTTTCTGTGCAGTGGTCAGTAGACTGTCATTCTTACCTGATACACTTGGCCTTCTTGTGCCTGAGAGGGAAGTGCGTCTGTAAGTATTCCCATCAGTGTATCCCTCTCTGAAGGTGACTTAATGCTAGAATTATTGCCTACTTTGCCACATTACACATTATATCAGTGCAGCCTTCACTAAGGGTGGCATCCCTAGCTGTGAAGAGCGGCTTTCACAAGTAACCTTGGCTCTATACTCTCGGCCTCTTTAACTGTTTCACAGCACTTTGGTGGGCTGGACCGCTGAGGTCACACAGTCAAGTCTGCAGCTTGAGACATTTGTTAATACTGTAACAGATTAGACGTGGCTTGCATGGACTCCATAAAGCTTTGGCTGCTAGACAGTCTACCCTCTGTAGGTACCTGTCCCAGTTGGTGTACTGAAAAAAGTGTTTGGTGTTGAGCTGACTGATGGCTGTGACTTGTCTGAATATTTGAATGTACTTTGGTTCTCTTCTTTGGAGAATAGGCCTTGCCATGATTTTACAGGCAATGATGCTTAACAGGTTTTCAGAAACTTGCAGTGTCAGACAGTTGACAAGAATTTCAATTACTTGTAGAAAGAGCCATCCTGCCTTTTGCAGCTGTGTTTGCAACTGCCTCCATTAATAAGCAACTTTAATGCCTTTCTCTGAGTGATCTAGAAATGGTTTGGTAGATGTCGCACCTGTGTTGCCAGTGAGATGGAAATTAGTGGAAATGAAGGCAATGCAGAGACATCTAGTTTGAACACCTCCGTTTGGAATTAGAAACAGTGTGTAGCCCAGAGTTCCTGAGAAGACTTCCAGACTTCATGAGGTTCTATTGATGGCTGCCATCCTGCCTTTATTAATTACAGGTATCAATTCAAGAGCTATGCCTGTATGGAATGTGCTTTAAAAATGGTCTGGAGTATTTTTGTGTCTTGTATTGAAAGCTTCTGCCTTCAGTGCCTGCTAGAATAAGCTAACAGGGTCTTACACGTAACATGCTTGGAGATATTGTTAAGTCCCTGTAAAAACATACTTAATGCAGTAATACACTTGGGTCTGCCAGTCTCTGGGTAGCACTGACATGTCAAAATACCTGTTTGTTTACACCTCATCTTTTAATCTTATTCTCAAGCCATGTGGTGGTGTTTTCTTCTTTTTAAGAACTGATATCTATCTTACAGGCTAGATCTCATAGTTTTAAGAATGTGAGATAGAGTCGCTTCTGTGCCGAGGTAGCTAGATACCAGTGGCTAAAAACCCATGTAATAAATTTGTCTCCAAAACAGCTTATGAAAGAATTACTGTTTTACTATCAACATATGTTTTAGAATTTTGATTTTTTGGAAAACAGAGAATGAATAGTAACAAAATACTGGAGTGTTTCAGGCAAACAATGAAATTTAGGCGGAAGATAATGAAAGCAGCTTAGCAGGTAGAGCAGAGTGCTATGACAAAACCAGTAGCTTTGTGTGTATGCATTTGAGACCTGAACCATGAGAGAGAAGCGTCGAGAGCTATTTTTCAGGAAAAAAGACTTAAAGTTTCATTGTAAATGGGGGGGGGGCGGGGGGGGGCACGTGTGAATTAAGTTTTCCTACTTGACTAAACAAGAGGTTATTTTGTGCATAGTATGCTTTAAGGATCTTTTTGTGAAAAGCAGTATTGACTTTGTTATTCATTGCTAATTACCCCTTAAATTGAACAGGCTTAGTCTGTAACTGAAATTATTCTGAAATTATTGCCACTCTGAACTGATCTGCAGCTATGAAACAAAAAGATTACTGATGTGCTCTGTGCTGCTCCTTATAAATGGAAGTGGACGTTCAGCACAGAAATAAGTTTTGCCCTTTTTCCACTTTTCTCCAGTCCTATCCAAACTGCATTCCAGATCCAATGAAGTAATGGACTGTCAACGCCATGTTCATGATGTTACTACTCTAATAGTCACTGAGGCAGCAACACAAACCATTCAACTCTGCTGGAGGTTGAAGCTAGCATGTAGCATAAGGTAGGTGCCTTTTTTACTATATTGCGCATTTTTGCATAGTTTATTTTAAAAATATTGTCCTCTGGGATATAATAAAACTTTGCAAAACCGCATAACATAGTAAAACAAAAGGCACCTAACTTCAACCCCAGTAGGTCATCTACAATAGCTTAATGTATCGAGTCATCTCTTTTACCTAAACTTTTCTGGGCATCTGTTTTGAGTTACCTATCTTGCAATATAACTGAAACCTCTCTTGCTACCCCTGTCTTTAAATGTTCATGCTAGTGAGAGGATCTTTCATTGTGTTTTTTCCATCAGCTCCCTCTCTTCTCACATTCCTCACACATGTAGTAATTTGTCCTTTTTTTTAAGCCTGTCCTCTCAATTAACTTCTGACTTTGCTGTTTATCTCACTTCATTAAAGTTTATTCCATAACCATTGTGACTTCTCCCTTTCTCTCTGCATTGTATTCTGTACAGCATTGGTCCTCTTATCTATGACAGCACTCTCTAGCTCTAATCTTTAGAGAACTTACATGGTTAGTTTCAAGTTTCCATAAATGAAGTCCATATTGTAGTGTCATATTGATGGAATACACTGGTCTTACCACACTGGATTGAAGCTCTGAGATGGGAGCTCTGTTTGTACAGTAAAATACTACATTTTATGTAGTATTTTTAGGCTCTTTTTCTGTTTTTCTTGTGATGTTAATGACGACGGACTGGATGTTGATGTCTATCTCTACTTAATTTACATAGTATTCAAAGATTACACTATGGAAATTAGTATCTATCACACTTACTTTACCAATTCCACGCAGTCAAAGAGTGGTTCAAATCAAATTTGGTGAGTCTACCAGGAGTAATGAGAATTCTTTGTTTTCCCTTAGGGAAGAAGTGGTCTTATGCTTCAAAAATACAGTATACTGAGTATACTTAAAGGTATTTTTTCTGTGCTTAACTGTTGTGACAAGACAACTTACGTGTGTACTTTTAGTGTGCTGTAAGTTTCAGCAATCATTTTACTGGAAGCAGCTTTACAGTGAGCTTTAGCATTCTTATATCCTCCATTTAACACTGACCATGTAGGACTTTTCTCTGTAGGTATGAATTTGAGACATTAGCCGTTTCTTTGTGTGCAAGGGGAGTTAGGAAAATACTTTGGGAAAGAAATGATTACAAGGAAGTCTGCAAACCTGCAGGCAATTCCATAGGGTTTTGCCGGTTTCCAGTAATGCAAAATAGTACAAAAATGGACAGCCACACAGTTGAGACATGGTTTGTAGTAACATGTCATTTTAAAGAATCATAGAGTGCATTGAGTTGGAAAGAACATTAAAAGTCACCTAGTTCCCAAAGACCCTGCTGTCGGCAAGGAACCTCCCGGTAGACCAGGATGCTCAGTCCCATCCAGCCTGGCCTTGAACACTTCCAGGATTTCTTTTGGGTGCAACCTGAAATGCTGAAAGCTGTAACTTCATAGAAAGTCACAGACTGGTCATGTTTATTTCACTGAGACTGCCCATTGCAATCTCTGGGTGTGGTGCCATGTGCTAATGGAATGTGTGTGCAAATAGATCAGATCTGGGGAAGGGGAAGTGGTAGATTAATCCAAGTTTAAAAGGTGATTTTATACTAGAATTTATATTATTATTATTCCTATATTGTTGTGTTTATAGACTTGATTAATACTCCCTTTAAGTAGTTTACTGTTAGATTTCTGCCATCCTTTACAACCTCAAGGCAAGAGCCTGAAAACAGCTTTTGCAAGCTGATGATGATAGGAGGCTTTTACCATAAGACTGCTTCAAGAAAAATAATCTAAAATCTTCATACTTGAAGAAGTGTTTCTCAAGTCTGTATCAAATGCTTTGGTTGCTGTCAAATATCATTGTTCTTGTAACATATACATTGCCACTGTGCAAACTCCGATGTTAGCTGAAATTATTTTACATGTTGAAATGACCTTTCCAATATCAGCTTTCTTCTGTCCTGTTCAGAGTTCTGGACTGAGTCAAATTGATATGGTTTATTAACATGAAATGTGTTTCATCACAGATTAGGTCTTCATGTTTGATTTTCAAATTTGCGGCTTTCTTAATTAGATACCTTGGCCTAAGTAATTTAAATGCTTAGGACCCTTATTTAAGGACACATTAAGATGCGGTAGCATCTAGCAGGCTCTTTCATGCCTGAATGCCCCAAGTAGAGAAGCTTTATGGAGTGTAAACTCCTCAAAGGGTGGCTTTGGAATTCCATGCTTTAATTGTAGTTGCATGTTAATGGCTAAACTATTGAAAGATAGCTGTGTCTGTACTAAGTGTTTTGGGGTTTTTTTTGAGTAATCAAAGTACTGTGATTTTATAATTGACTTAAGTAGCTGAGCTACAGTAGATGACAACCTCCATGGCTAAAAGGATGGTGATGAGAACCCCTTGCTAATTTCACTTGCATTATTCTCTGTCCTCTATTAGCAACTTAATTATCTTATAGCAAACTCCCTTTTGTTTATGTTGCAGTGGAAACAGTGGATGCTGTGTGCCTTTGAGCCTCAAATCTTGTGTTCTCTGGAACCCTTTCTGCAGATAAAATGCGTATATGAGTCACTTGTTTTCTTGTACTTCTACAGGACTGTCTCCAGATCTCCAGTCAATGGAGCAGATCCGGAGAATTATGAGACCTACAGATGTTCCTGACACAGGTGAGTGACATGGAATTTACTGTAAATAAGTCTTAATGATGAAACAGGTTTAATCAGTTTCTGTGCAAGCGATGTAGTGACTTAACACAACCTCTGTTCACAGTACAGTATTCCTTGGTGCCTGTATAGGATGTGAGCCCTGTTCCTCATGATGGCTATGTTATCTGATATGATAAAGGTTGTTGTATGTTGTGTGTTGTTGTTGTTTGTCATAGCAGAGTGCGGTATGTTTTTTGATACATGTTTTTGGATGTGTTATTCACAAGTTTCCCTTGAAACATCTTAGAAATGTAATGAAAGATAAAGGAAACTGAAGAGGTAGTTCCCCTTGCCTTGGTTAGGGACACACAAACCTTTTAGTCTATCAAAGAAAGTAAAACAGTACAACAGTACAACAAAGTTAAATTTCCTGGGTGTTTAAGTATTTGGACTTCTCTCTATTTGTCTCCTTCCTCATTAAATTTGAAAAATACAGCTCTTACTTCACTGTAGTTGGGACTTCAATTGCATCTATCAATGTATTAGTTGTGAAATTTTCTTCTACTAGGTTATTCTGTTTATAAATGTTGGATGCAAATTGTTAGTGCTTTCTGTGCTTTTAAATGATTTAATCAGTCTTGCTCAGTGTCTCATTACAGATATTTTTACTAGCGGATTGAAAAGATGTTGAGCAGTACAATGGGATAGTTTTTAAAGTGTTGATTTCAACGGTAGTCTGAAACTCACTGAAACTAACTTTCAGAGGAGATGTAAGCTCTGAACCTTTTTTGGAACATAGGTTACAATTAAACTTTGAAGTAGAAGAATTGTTTCCTGTAATGTTCCTTAATGCATGGGAGTAATTCAGGGACTAATGTTAATGTATCTACTGTCCCTTAAACAACACCACTTCTGTGCAAGCCAGTGTATACACTCCTGACACTACGATGCATTATAGACTGGTGAGTGATTGTTTCTGTGGTATAAATTACTACAGTGTTTGTCCTTATTCAGTCAATGCATAACCAAATAAATGTTAGCACAAACGAGTCCATCTTTGCATATATCAGTGTTCCCAGAAAAGATTGTTTTATTCAGCAGGCGAATAATATTGCTTGAGGCACCCCCACTTCAGGAATGCCCTTACAGAACGTAGTTCTCATTTCCATGGACACTCCACTGAAATCATCTCTCTTCTTAGTACCTCCTAAAAATAAGTATGGAGATTTTTTTGTAGAAGGCTTTTGTTTTGTGTAGTGTTTTGTAGTGTTATCTTTGCTTTCAGAAGCAATAGCTGTGTGTATACTGTCAGAGCTAAAATGAAATGTCCCATCAGAGGCATGTGTGCTGTGGTCTTCATCTTTTGGATCTATTTAAGGAAACCGGTTTTACATAATGAAAGTAAATCTTGTGGAAAACTAAAAATAAACTGAAGTAGTGTCACTTCCGTGGAAGTTTCAAGCCCTTCAAAGCTGCCTTTGTGGAGGGGTGTCACTCAGTGACTGTGTTGATACAGAAGTTTTGGTAGATGATCATGTGGCTGTGCTAGGATTAGATCATTATGGTGGCAACTTCTAGCCTGATGAAAAAAGGCTTTGCAATTTCAACTGCAGTTTAAAGACCCCTTTAGGACAGATTTGCCTATTGTTCTGTATGACCCTAAAGATTATTTGATTTTGGGGAAAGAAGAGGAAGCACTTGCTAACAGCTGAGACAAGCAGCTTCTATCACTTGCTGGAAACTCATGGTAAGAAGCCATTAGGGATTGCAGGGCAATTATTGTTTTGGAAAACAAAGTTAATCAATATGGAACTAAATTTCAGTCAAGTTTTTCTCATGCACTGTCTGTGTTCAGGAGTTTATTTCTAGATGGAAATATTATCTAAAATGCAGTTGTACTTGTTCTGTTCTTCTAAAAACAAATCAAATTTTAGCCTGTTGTTAGAGAGGAGCTGTGTCTGGCACCGAAGACCATTTGATAAATGTATGTAAATATTAAATGGTGTAGTTGCACAATAGGTTTCAAACATTGATTTGCTTGATTACAGCTTGAAGGATCTTTTGTTTAAGAAATAACATCTTCAATATTTTCTTTAGCAAGAAACCAAATGTAAATGTCAATCAAACTTGTAAATGGCAGATGAAGGAGCCTACTGGCTTATCCTTGAGATTGTGAGACAATGCTGTTAAATATTTATATGCCTATGGGTCATCACAGGTAAAGAAAGTACAATTTCATGGAAAGCTATGAAATGCCTTTCAGACCTTTGGGGGTTTCTTTGTGTTGTGGTTGGATTGGCCTGGTTCTTTCTCTTGCTAATATTAATGGGAAGTTCTATATGTAAAGGCATTGCAGTTGATCTAGAGGAATCTTTTTTAATACCTAGTGTTAACTCCAGAGCTGGCTGACCTTTTGTTGGCAGCAAAAGAAAGAAAAGAAAAAAAAAAAAACTTACTGTTTTCGCTTAGCTTCCAGACTGGCTGTCACAAGGCTTTCGGAAACAGTCAGCAGGGATCCTAGCAAATTTACAATGCTATGTGAGACAATGTATCAGTGTATTGCTGTGTTACATTATTATTTAGTCACCTAAGGTTCTTCATGAATGGTAGGAATCATGTTCAGAAACTTAAGGTAAAAAGTTACTTGCTGCCTTTATAACTGGCCAGGCATAGAGCTTTTAAATTTACTGCAGCTTTCAAATTAACCTTTCTCAGTGAGCTGTGAAATTAATGGTTGCCTTTTAATACACATGTACTTTAATATTTTTAAACTCCTTAATGCTCACTGTAAACACGCTGAATATTGCAATAAAAGATTATTTCAGAGAACTATTCAAATCTGACTTTTTCATCTCAAGGCATTTTCAGTGGTGAGGGGGTAAACAATCTAGAGATTTGCAGACTGTACTCTTTGTCCGAGTTGCAGTTTAAGTATTGTTGCATTTGTTGTTAAGGCTTATTTTCTTTAGGAGAGTTGCTCTGGTAATTATAGTAGAACTGGTTTGCATTATAAAATACCTTACCTTCCAAGACTGGCATTTTCACTTTCATTATCTTTTGAAGGTTTGCTCTGTGACCTGCTGTGGTCTGACCCAGACAAAGATGTGCAAGGTTGGGGTGAAAATGATCGTGGGGTCTCTTTCACTTTTGGTGCTGATGTGGTCAGTAAATTTCTGAATCGTCATGATCTGGATTTGATCTGTCGAGCTCATCAGGTATGAATTTTGTTGCTGTTGCTTCTTAAAACCTCTCCTGCTCCTTAGCAGTAGTGTATGTTTGGAACTTAATTTGCACTGTGTTATTTCTAGAGAAAACATCTTTCTAATAAAGGGCCTATAAAGTCTGTGTCCTTCCAACATGTTGGCTCATGTTGACCTGTGTTGTCTAATGTCAGTTGAGTAGAATACTAACACTGGATTTCTCCATTGATGTCTTCCTTTTGTACTGCCTGTTAAATGTTAGACTGATGTATGTGAACATTACAGATAAAGTCTCCAGATTTAAAGGGGCAGAGTGATTTGAATTTCAGATTTACATGGAAGTTAAGTTCTTCAGTTTCAGCAGTAGACAATTCTTGGGTAGTTCTGGCTTGAACTACCTCTGCTTTGCTTCATGGAAATATTAAATGCATTTTGACTATCTCTACAAACAGGTCTATACATAAAAACTTTCACTGTTGCCAGTATTTTGGTTCAGCTATCCAGAGTATTTTGGCATAGATTATTTTTATTTCCTCACATTTCAGTCAGGCACTTCTTGCATTGTCAATCCTTAGCACACTTTTTTATTAGGTTACTTCAAGCAAGAGTGCTAGTTAGATGGACATCAGTTTTCAGTTTCCTGTATAACATTTCAGTTTCATTATTTAGTCTATTTTAGAAGCTCGCTCCTGCTGTGAAACAAAAATAGGCTCTTTCTTCTGTGTCACTGTTAAGCTTGGGTACACTATTAGAACACTTAAAATTTTTTTGTTTGTAATTTTACTGCTAAAACATTAGAGAAGATTTAGTATCGATTCCACATGCTGACTGGATTTCTTAACTGCTGATCAAGATTACTGCCAGTTTTCTACAGTCATATAGTTGATTCAGTTCTTTATAAAAGAGGATGATACAGAAGATCATGATGATTGCACCAAAGTAAGCAGTTGGTTGTACTTGTACTACATTGTAACATGAAGCTTTTATCTCGGAAAAAAGGGAACATCCTTAGCTGGTGCATCATACTACTTGCGTGATTGTAAAGGTATACTATGCTCTTAGGCAAGATCTGGCAGAATCACTCTTTTTTTATGATTTTGATAGTCTCAAGTCCCCTACACTTGAGGTGGGTGCAGTCAACACCAATTTAAGCAAAACTTAATAGTTTCAAGTTGCAGCGAAAATGGTGTGCTCCAGACTAATTAGGTCAGACATCCACATTCTGTGTATAAAGTATTAAATGCTGGGAATCCTTACACTGGCAGTGTATAATTGGACTTAAACTATGAAAATATTAAACAGTCAAGCTGATGTGTGCTTAATATTTGAAGTGTCAGACATAGGGTGTGCTATCTGGCCTGGCATTCAGTGTCAGGTAAGATAAAATGAGTGAACTTGTCCTCTCTGAAAATCAAGACATAAAATAGCTTTCTGATTACTTCCTTTATCTTTGTAATATAAAGTCCAATTTGCCTCAAGATACTTTTTTTTTTCTTCAGAATCTCATATGTAAGCTGTATTGATTTCTCTGGTGTTGACAGGTGGTTGAAGATGGATACGAGTTCTTCGCTAAACGGCAGTTGGTCACCCTATTCTCAGCTCCAAATTATTGTGGAGAGTTTGACAATGCAGGAGGCATGATGAGTGTGGATGAAACTCTGATGTGTTCCTTCCAGGTATGGTATATTTGTGCATTAAGATGACTCTGTGTGTGGGGCTGTGTGGACTGAGTTAGTGTGCTTGTTGATGTGCTGGTGATTTGTGTAAAGCAATATTCTTGGGCTACATAGGGCACTGCGCAGGAGGCTGGCATTTGTGAACAGCTGGAACTGCAAACCAACTGTTCTCCAGAAAACTCCAAACTATTGCGTATTAAGTTGTTCATTCTATTCAAATGCTCATTTCAAAATTTAAAGTTTAATTGGGCGATTTTTTTTTTTCTCATACCTAGTGATTGGAGTACACGATTATGCAAACTAATTGTTATAGGGACCCTTCTAATATGGCTTCTTTATCAGATTTTAGTCCCTGTTCCTTCCTGGATGTGTTTTCAGCCCCTTTTCTTTCCCCTTTCCACCTCAGCATAGTGGTAGAACTAGAAGGATTTAGAGTTGCTGTTACTGTTGCATGTGGAACTAAGAAATTTGTACGGTTATGATGTGATTTCCAACCCCCACTGCCATCCTTATCCCTGTTGTTCCTGCTGAACAAGGTTTCATGTGGGCTTAACAGTATTTGAAACGTTTTTAGTTATTGCTGACTCAAAGGAACTTCTTTATTTTCTCTAAGATATTGAAACCATCTGAAAAGAAAGCCAAGTACCAGTATGGTGGACTGAATTCTGGGCGTCCAGTCACTCCACCTCGCACAGCTAATCCACCGAAGAAGAGGTGAAGAAAGGAAATAATGTAGAAAACACCATCAGATCTGTCAAGGACAAAACTCCATATTAGAGTATATAATAAGTGTGCACTGTAAAACCATCCAGCCATTTGACACCCTTTATGATGTCACACGTTTAACTTAAAGAGACGGGTAAAGGATCTTTATTAATTTTTTCTAGTAGAAAGATGTGCAACACTGTATTGTAACAAGTATAGCTCCAAGTTCTAATATCCAGCATAGAGAGGAAAAAAAATTAGGAAAAACTATTTCAACTACATATTCACATTTACCACGGTTTTTAAAGTTGACCAACATCCCAGTTAAAACTTGGTGTAATAGTTAAACCAGATGAGAGCATGATGTTCCATTTGTGTAATGTGGTCTTATTGTTGCTTAATTGCTTTTACTTTGGTTATTTTGTAGCTAGAATGATGCGGAATATGGTATCTAGTCTTATTTCCTGGCTCTTTGAAATTGATACAAGGAAGGGGCTTTCTAGAACAGCCATTGATCTCTTATCCTCCCCCTAATCCCCTGTTTTTTCATCATAATGCCGTGTGCCGCATTATAATGCAAAGTTTATAGTACAGTAGTGATTAAAAGGCAAACTGAGTCCCAAAAGCCCAGACTGGACAGCTTGGCAGCCAACATAATTAAGACAGAAAAACCTGTCCTGACCTTTAACTTAAACTGCCACACAATGGATTTGTGCACTACACTATTTTAAATTATTGACATTACACTGTGCGATGGCACTTCATTTAACTTAGATAGGACAAAAATGGTATTGCCTATTAGTTGGTAACTTGATTTAGTGGTACTTTGGCTTTAGTTTTATTAGCATGAAACACCTTTGGCATGCTTAGCTTCCAGGTAACTTCCTACCTGCATCAGAATTCATCTTACATAGTTCCACAGAACATGAAGATCCTTATTTGCTAAGCCTTTGAAAGCTGACATTCTTTTTCAGAAGAGGGTGTGTTTAAATGGATGTTCTTCAACATACAATAGGCTAGATGATGAGTGGTGAGCTGAAAATGCTACAGGAATGTCCAACTTCATAGTAAGGCTTACATCACTAAAGATTCTATCCATTTGGATTTTCATGATCAAATTTCATATACTATTGTATAGACTTCTGCTTTGTAGTGTACTATAGTAGCAATAATTTCTGTACGTGATCAAGAGTTACGCAGTATTTCTTTTCAGTTCTCTCCTTTATCAAAAGAGTTAACATTGGCAAATGGCAAGATATAGAGAAGATACAAAATATATAGTAGGATAAATGAAAGGCACAGATTTTGTGATGCTTTAGGATGCAATACTTATTGGACACAACTACAAAAGCTTTTACTGAATACTGTCAAATTTGTTAGATTCTTTGGGGGAAGGCTGCAGATTTATACCATTCTAAATGTGCATCAGTAGATGTAAAACTCTTGACTTCAGTATTGTCTTTGAAAATGTTAAATTGAGGATTCTAGTAACTTATGTTTTATGAACTGGCACATTATATAATGCAAGAGATATATTGATTTCTGACACAGTGAGCAAGTTCTTTAAAATGGATTTAAGTCTCTTTTCTAATTCCATTTTATTTTAAATGCATATTTTAAATGTAGGTTTTTTCATTTAGTAAAAGTTGTCTAATTCATTTGAATGAAGTCTGACTGGTTATTTTAACGTACCTGACTTAATCAAAATGTGTGGAGTTGGTTGTTTTTAAAGAAAAGGAAAGCTTACAATATATCTATCTGTTACTGATTTATACTGGGTTGGTCTGTGGTTTTGGACAATGATTTATTCTACCCCACTTCAAAGCAAACACCAATTTCAATGCTTAAAATAAAATGTAGTAGATGTTTTTGACATTGTTCAAAGACACTTGTTCTTGAAAGTCACCAATAAGAGCTGTGTGAGAGTAACTGCAGTTTGGGACAAGGTAATTAATGAAATCTAATCTGTAAGCATTGACATAGTAACTTCCTGCTCTTAAGTCATTGCTTACTTGAGATTTATTTTTGCAAGTTTTGAAAATGCTGGGTTTTACCAAGTGCCAGCCTCTGTGTTACCAAACATCTGGATTAACCCTTTTCTATTTTTTTTTGTTTCTGGAACAATGTTTTCTGTATCATAAAATGTCCAGGTGTAAAGCTGTATGTTATGTGAGTACCTAACACGCTCGCTTGTGTTACAGATGCTGTGTCAAAAGAAAAATAAAGTCTTCGGGCCTTCTTCTGTGTCCTAAAGAAATAGGAAATTTTTAGTTTGTTTAATGGCATTAGTAGGCCACATGGGGTGCTGGTATTTTGAAGAATTGCTGTTTTTACATAGCAGCAGTCATTTGGAAATTATTTGAATGTTGTTTTGATTTCTGGAGAGTTGGGATGTTTGCCAACATCCCTCATCCATCTATATGGTAACAGAGCACACAAGATGTAGTAATCTTACCCCTAGAGATAGGACTGATATTCCATATTAAAAGCAAGTCTGGTACATAACAGAACTCGCCACTTCAGCTTACATTTACAGGATTAGTATGGATCTCTATTTTTTAATATTGTCTATTCTGGGAGAAGTAGAAAAAAAATCCCTCAGTCTAATTCTATGCAGATAAAATTAACTTTCTTCCTTGGAAATTACTAGTGGTCTAATGGCTAATAATTTTTTTTCACGTAAACATCTTGTCAATACAAGCCTTAAATACTGTTAAATAGCACATGTAGTGTGCTGGGAATAAACAGGAGCATTGTCATATGGGCTGTTGACAGGCATATGAAACATAACACCATTTGAGATGTGCTTTTGCATGTTTACCCCACCCCCCACCTTTATCTGACAGTAATATTCATTCCATGTTTATAGTAGAGTACACATGGCACACAACCTCTTGTCTTGTTCCTTTCTGGTTGATGGGCATTTTGAATTTCCCAAATACTAATTTAAAGTATTTAAAGGGATGCAGCCTTGGTCTCTTTTGTGGTGGTTGATACAAGATTCTTGTTTTGCATCACTTTTTTTGTATGCATGGATAATTGCTCGCTGCTTTAAAGGAGGAAAAAAGTTTCATATAGTTGTGGTTGTGCTGCTCTAGTACCTTGAAGACTGTTTCTGTTTAGCACATTGTTTGTAATGATCTGATGTATTTCCAAAAACTGCTGTAGAAATAGACTCACTGAAAACGGTGTGAAGATCTTAAACTATTGGATTGCATTTGGTTTGCTGCATATAGACACACAGGAATACTTGTGGCCACTGAAGTCTGAGTTGGTCATTTTGCTTCCAAGTTTAGTGTAATTAATTGCAAGTGTCCTGCTGCTGGGTGTCACCAAGTTTGATGATCCTGTTGCGAAGACAAATCTCCGTTTGTACTGTACGCTCTGTTGAGAGGGAGGCCAATAGGTAGGTGTGACGCAGCTTGTAGCGTCCCAGTGGTGTGCACTTACTTGCCTGGGGAACTGATGGAAATTCATCTGATCTGCAGAAGGAAGTTGCTTTTATGGTTAGTAACCTTACATCCGTGTTGTGAGCTTGTTTGGTCATAGAAATCCACCTTGCTGTGTTTCTGCCAAGAGAATCGATGAACAGAAAGGTATCTTTAAATGAAGAAGTGTTCCTGTCTGTGGCTTATCTTTCAAGAAGTCTAAGTGGAACCTTGTCAGATTGAATTGCTGGAGCTCTGTATGATTAGTTTGGGGCTGGGAGACAATTTTTTTGCTCTCTAGTAATAGAAATATAAAAGACACTTGCTGTTGGATATGGTTGAACTGAAGGTGATCTGAGAGTAACTGAATAACTGGAATCTTCAGAAATTGTAGATGACAGATACAAATATTCCATGCTTCTCCTTTAACGTAAAGCTCAGCAGTTAACAGAAAAGGGATTCTGCTTTCTAGAGGTTTATGTAGATAACAATTGTAAAAGCCTAGTCTTTAACTAGGTATTGAACTTCTTACTGGCAGACTACTAGTTTTTGTGTCCATGGCTGGTGTTTCTGGGACTGTCCTTGCTGCCGTCTTGGTTAGAGATGAAGATGCCTTATACAAACTTGCCAGGTAATACTGCAGCTTAGCAAAGAGCAGAGACAGTGGTACTTCAATGTTGTATTGCTTTTGAACTCATTTGAATTGGAGCTTGGTTCATGTTTGGTATCCATCTGCTTTGGAATGTACATGAGGATTAATGTGAATATTTGACTTCAAATGAACTTGTGAAAAAAAGCAAGGACAAGAGAATGTCTCCTTATGCTGGGGCAGAGATGACAATAGTGCTATCAAATGTCTGAGTCCCCATGGGACAGGGTTTTTTGATACAAGTCAGAGTTTGCAATAAAGTTCATGCATATAGCCATTCTTGTCAATAAAAAGGAACTCAATGAATCAATACCAAGGTTGGGACATTTAAGCAAAGCCCGGATGCTTTTGTTCTGCTGACACTTTTTTTGCTTCTGCTAATTAGCAATAGAAGCTTTCAAGTTCACTCTCAGTGCAGCTGTATACTTTTCTTCACCTGATTCATACATGGATTTTGCTTGTCTTGTTCCAAACATTTATCAAGGTTTTGGGGACAGCATCTGACCAGGTGGCTGCATGCAACTTGCAGGCTTATAAGTGTTCTCACTGCACGTACTGGATGATCAAAGCTGAAGGAACCTCAGGCCATGTTGGGATGAACACTGAAAACTGTGTGGCTGTAACTCAGTGTTGGGTCAGTAAAGAACTTACGCAGATAAGATACAGGTTTAGGTGCTTGTTTTGGGTTTGCCAAATTCTCATCTTCTATAGATTAACAGAACTGGTAGTGCCTGAGCATCTTTCCTGCACAGCACTCGAGGTGTTGGGAAAAAGCTAAGCTGTCGGGTTAATTGTTTTGTGTCTCATTGTGCCTTGTTAAAATAGATAATAATGTTAATGAGTAATAAGGACACTTCATTCTTTTTCCCAGTATCCTGTTTCAACTCATTAATCTGTGCATCTCTGTCCCAAGAAATGAAACTTGAAGAACAATTCAAATTAAGTGTTTCCTAAAAGCCCTTGCCAGTACATGACTACAATAATCTTTTCCAAAGAAAACTCATTGCTGCCTGAAACAGTCAGAACAGGTGGAGCTTTAAGCAGAGTGTGTATGTGCCCTGCTCGTGGCCTAGCACAGCCCCTTTTCTGGGTTCCACTGCCTTTGCTGACAGAATCTGCAGCCCAAACTTCCTTTTAGTCTGCTGCTGCAAACAGTCTTACAAACAGCCCTATCAGAAAGCAGGTGATAACTAGATCCAGCTGCTGGTAAAGAACAAAAACTATTTTGTGTCTTCAGGTAAAGACGTAAGCTTTTTGTGAAAGCTCATAGGCTGAACTGTAGAAATGAGCACTACTTGAAGAAGTCCTCCTTATACAGGTTAAACATGCCCAGATGTTAAGTTTTAGTGTTTTAACTTCACCCAAGTTGCTGTTAAAGGGAGGAGGTGAAACAAATAGGAAGTAGTATAATTTTCTATTCTTACAGATGGTTCATATTCAAAAATAGTAAATTATATTTGCAGAAAGCAAAATAATTAAGCTGCTGACTTTTTTTCTTGGTAGAGAGTTTTCTCTCGTCCTATTGCTTTAAAGGTTTGACTCTTCGGGGTGCAAAAGAGAATGCTGTGGATGAATCCAATTAATTATTGAAAAGGCTTAACCAGAAAAAAATGGTATCTTGAGGATAAAACTGGTGCAGCTCATGACATGAAGCAGAGGAGCACACAGCATTGATGAATGCAGAGGACAACTGTGGAGAGTGAATATATTCCATTGTAAGTTTTTCCCTATTGTTTTGAAATCCCAACAAAACTAGTGTGAAAATAGTTGCAAGTATTTTACATCGTTCCTTCTAAGCAGCATTTCTACAGTTGCCCTTGCAACTCACTCACTGTCTTGTCAAATTTCTGGGCATGTGTAAATCAGTAGTTTTCCATTAGCTACCCCAGAATATTTCATTTTTATATTTCAAGTTCCTGTTCCTGGGTGGCCATTTGTAACTTCCAGAAAGAATGTGTAACACTTTTGTGGAATGCTGTGAGAGGGAACATTTTAGGAGAATTATGTTTTAACAGGCATCTTAGCTGCACCTTAATTGCATCTGGTTTCCAGGAGACTGAGTTAAGAGAATGAGCTAAAAGACTTAAGGCCCTTTTCTTGAAGCAATACTGGAGAACAAATATAATATTTAATTCATTCCGACTCAAGGCTCTTACCTAAAGGTCCAATACATGACTGACATGGTAAACTTAGAGGCTCTTGCCTTGCCTTGCCTTTACCACGTAGAGTAAGAAGACATACCTTTTTAACTTGGTCTGACTTGTTTACACTAATACTATTACAATGATTTAGCATGGTTACGTAGTAAAAAAAGACCCAATCCAGTTGATGTAATTTTTTTTGCTCAAATTGGTCTGGCTCGCAGATGCCATCTAGTGGTCAAAGGTTAGTGCATGGAAAGCCGTTACTGCAACTGCAGAACTGACATTTATTCCATATTTATCATACTCTTGTCTCATGTGAAAACCTTATTCCTTGATCACTACTGAAATATGTGCTTGGTGTATGGTTCATTACAACTCACACCTTGATGCATTAAAACTAGGCTTACCTCAGTTAGATGTACAAATTCATTTCCCAGAAGGTTTGCAGACTTTGTGAAGTCACTTAAAGTATCTGAGGATTCTGAAGGGGGTAGTGAGGGGTGGAGAGAATCAGAGCTCCTGTGAAAAGTGTAGAAAAATTAGTCTTTGTCTTGGGTGAAGATTTTTGGATTTCTTTCCCCACCTCTGAAAACTTCTGTTTTCAAGTCTAACCGAGTATAGCGAGATTATAGACTATCTGCACTGTTTTCCAGTGATTGCAGAAGGACTGGTGGAAAATATATAAGAAGAAGTATGAAGAATGTTTAGATCTGGTATATGTCAAAACTACAGAAAAGAAAATATATTAGTTTTGGCTTTTATGTGGGATTTTCATTGGGAGATGCTATCAGAATAGGGCTGGTATTAAATTTTGACACCTTACCTAACCAAATATTGTAATATTTGTGTTTTTTCTAGTTACATGGTGGTTCTTCATTCTACTTATGGGCTTGGTATTATAGGCATGTACTGCTGAAAAGAGATTTGCACAGTTTAGACCTGATTTGAGAGAATCACTTGATGTTTAGCCAGGTTCCACTGGTTGTCTACAATGAATTGCTCTTGAAAAGCTGTATCTGCACTAGTTCAGGGCAATTTTGTGGCATTGAAGTGAATCCTCCTGATTGTCCTCATGTACTGCTTTGGATTGCAGAATGCAAATTAGATCTTTTGGGTTAGTTGTATGGAACAGGAGTTTGTTCCTAGTATATGCCCATGGTGTCAGTGATCCAAACTACTGAGTCCCACTGAAGTCTGTTACTCTGCTGTCCCACAATCTACACAATATCCTTTCTGTTCTTTCTGTCATAGTTTCTGTTGCTCTGATTGGGCAGAAAGGAAGAAATGGGCAATGGTGGCAAAGTCCCTGGCTTCCCAGGTATTACAGTATGGTGGTACCTTAGGCTGCAGTGAAATATTCATTTTTCAGTCTGTCATGAGAGGGATGAAGTCTTTGGTGGCTGGATAGCCCAGTGGCAGTAGGAAGAGGCTGTGCACTTCAGCGGTCCCGGACTACCAGAAGACTACTACAATCAGCAGTTGGGGTTTGGACTACAGTTCAGAAAGGATGAAGAGGCCTTCTTGAAGACCAGGGCAACATACATTTTGAGCATTTGTCTTTACTACAGTGATACTAAAGAGATCTCTTCAGAAGCATTCGGCTTCCTATTGCAACTGAGATTCAATCCAGGTGAATTGACTGTTTTCCTGTCCAGCTTGTGAGGGTGGAGGAGGGGGACAGGCATGTGAAGCTTCAGATGGAACTACTACATGGGGCCCGAGTGTGTGGAGAGACAGTAAGTTGCTAATCTGAACAGGAGGCCTGCTTTAGGTCTTTAAAAGCAATTCCATAGAGCTGTGAGGTGTAGGAGAAATCTGCCATGAAACAATTATGCCTCAAAGTGCCTCTTTTCTGCCATATGAGGTCTGTCCAAGGAGTTATGTGGACTGCACACAAGGATAAGGAGCCTGTGTAACCTTCCTCATCTTCCAGAGACAATACCGTGTCTTCCCCTCTCTGAGTGCTGTAAGGGATGAGCTCATGACAGCTGTACACAATCCTGTAAACAGTAGCAGGGACAAATACTGGTTGAGGTGTCAATTTCCTTGAAACGAAAGGCAGTTACCTGCTGACACTGTAGTAATGTTTTTTCCCTTCCACATTCCAACAAGCTTGAAAGGTTTCATGGCAGCTGTTCTTTAATCAGGCCCCGGGAGCAGCAGCATGAAGTTTGTTCTAGAGGAGATGCCTTGTACCACTGTGTGGTCACTGCGGGATTAGAGAGCAGGATTAGAGATTTGTATGTCAGGTACAGAGCTATTTCAGTAGGCAGCTGCAATCATGGCTTGGTTGTGGGCTAAGTGCTCCTGGGGTGGCAGGACAAAAAGGATTGTCCTGCTTGCTGTCATGATTTTCCAAGCATGTAGCAGTCCAGGGAGAGGTAGGCAAGCTAGTATTACAAGATTTCAAGTATTGGTTGCTGAGGGGAGGCCATGCTGGCAGGTGTGCTGTTCATAGTTGTGGTCTAAGGTACAAGTGGGAAGGGAATAGAGAGGGAAGAGCTTGTAGACAGCCCTGGTCACAGCTGCCTACAACTTGGAGCAGGCCTGGCAGCAATTCTTGGACAGCCTGTGTGCCAGACTCCCTAAAGCTCAGAAGCAGGAGACTCAGAAGATATCAGTGTTCCCACCACCTGCTCAGAAGCACAGTGGGAACACTGATATCTTCAGGAGGCATTTGATTTCCCTCCAGAGTTTGCACATCGTGTTTCTTGATAGCGAGCTGTGAGCCAGCTGCAGGAAAAAAAACAGGGTCAGCCTGATCCTTCAAGAAGCTTTCACGTGCTTCTGGCCATCAGATACTCTCTGCACTCAGGTGGGTGAGCATGAGCTTGTGTGGTGGGGAAGCACAGCCTGTACAGGCTTACTGGTCCTTCAGCCTTCCTCAACACTGGGGTGTATGTTTGCTCCTTATGTTAAGCTACACTCTTAAGTTTTGGCTGTTAGTTCTCAGAGGACTGTGTTCAATCCCTAAGAGAAGTTTGTATTAATCCACTTATACCTATCTGTTTCTCTGTCCCTGAAGTTCTCGGACCCAGTGGCTCCCTCAGAGCCTTGTATTTACCCACATGAGGGTTATTTTCATGGAATACAATTTAGATTTTGCTGACCTGTGGTTTTCTAGGGAAGAAACTGAGCCATGTGTAAAACTAGAATGATGTGATAACTCCGAAAAGGAGGTTTCAATAAAGGCTGGGCTCAGAATAACTGGATGCCTTCAGCTTTCTGCTGAACTATTGCATCTGCTTTTGTTTTACTATAAAATACATTCAGTTCTTCTAGCAGTAGGTGGTAGTTCAGAATAACAAATAGCTTTTGCCCTCAGGGCTCTGTAGCGTTGAACTGAGGAAATGAAGCTCTGAAGCTTGTGATCAGCATGTGAAAGTGTCATTGAACATAACTTGTTGGGCACCTCTGGTAATCATGCAAAAGCTTGACTATCACATACTTGTCAGGCATCAATTTATTCCCATACAATGTTGTGTATTCTTTTTGTAGGTGACAATAGAGAAATCTTAATGGGCTTAGTATTTTTCTCTTAGATGAACTGCTTTTGCTGACTTAACAAAGAAAAATCTTAGTAAAATTAAGTAGTAGATGCAGGAAATTGAGTTATGAAAACAGCCAGGCGGTGGCATCAGTGCACAGCAAGTAAGCATTTGAACCTCACTTAAGGAAGACCAGGTCTTGTTTAGTCACCCAGTCACAAGTGGGCTTAGATAGGTGAAATGCAGTTTTTTAATGTAACTCATCAATAACTAATTATTGGTGGGTATTTATGGTCAGCAGTTTTTAAGGGGTGTGGGTGTAGTAATTTTTGTACCAAATTACTCAAACTGTATTTGCGTGCCAGTTTGTGCATGTGTGTTTGTTATGGTAATCTCTTGAGTATTATGGTAATCTCTTGGTTTTGGTGTTCTAGTCTTCAAACTGCAGAAGACTTTCTGGGGGGCTGAAGTTCATAATGTTAATGCTCTAAGAGAAGAAATGTTTCTCTATGCAGCAAACCTCATTCATTCCTATCCTGCTTTTATGTTTGCATAGTCTATAATCCCCAAGTACCTGAGCAATAAATCTGCCTCACAAACTTTTAAAGTAGATAAGTGTGACAGCAGAAAAAAAATATCAAAGGAGTTTTTGACAATAGTGATACTGAGGATTAGAGTGAAGATGAGAGTTCTTGATTCAGGCCTGCAGCCAGGGTTAGATTCCTACTTAAAGACAGTGATAGCATCCTGTGCACAGTACTGCCAATGCTGGCCGCTATTTCCTAAAAAAGGATTCTGAGTTTTTGCTTGGAACAACTCCAAAACTTTGATTCTGCCTTAGTCTTTGTTTTATCCAATTTCTTTTTTATTTCTTCAATTTAACTTAAAGAAAGAAAAACAAGCTTCACCCATATCAAACACTGCTTTGTCGTTGTGTTTTTGCTGTCCCACAAATAACACTTCTAAGCAGCAGCTGAAGCAAACACTGCAGTTCCTCCTTCACAACAGTGTTGTCATACTGGCAGTAGCACTGACCTGCTGTGGTGTTAATGTGCAAAGTTTAAATTGCCTTATATTGTTGGCTGCTCATCTCTCTATGCTGATTGCTGCTAGATACCAGCCTTGTCTTTTTGTACTTGGAACTGATGCCTGCAATTCTTAGAATTGGTTCAATAGAGGAAGAAGCATTGTGAGACAAGAAAAAATAATCATGATCCTTGGTCAGCTTTGTTACTAGCACATCCCAGAGGATTACCTAGGCAATGCTGGGCTGATGGTTGGGTATGCTGCAGTGGTCTTGCATGTGAGAGTTAATTTCTATGAAAAATGGGGATGAAGGCATCTGTCTGCATTCTTCCCATTGGAACCAGTTGTTAGTACCTGTGGAAGATCCCATGTCAACATGTTGTCCATGAGGTAGGAGTTGGACTTCTGCGATGTCACAAGTGCTTCTTGCTGTCCCTGTCCACAAATTTCAAGTGTCTATAATTCTTTAAAATTCAGTTATGCATTTGTTTTGCATGTGTCCCATTTCTTAAAAACCCAGCATGTATTCTTAAATTTACATAACATTAGCCTATGATAGTAGAAGTCACTGTACGTCTGTCCATGTAAGAGATAGTACACGCTGCTGTCTATAACTTAAAAGAGGAACAAGAGCAAGTGAAACAAGGGGAGAGCACTGGAATGACACACATACTGCTTTGAAATAAGCATCTGAGCCTACTGCTAACTTTTAGTGGAAACCACTCAAAATTCCTCTCTGAAATAATATTTGAAAATCAACTGGTTTTATCCATTTTTCTATAGGAAAAGCAGAAGTGGTGTGCTGCAGTTGATATTTATCTTGTTTCAGTATGACTGCCTTTTTTCTTTTCCATGAAAATGGTCCACATATGACTTCATCTAGCTTTAGTATTTCCATTCTGGGAGTACTAAGCATTGTAGGCCTGGTGGGAAATAAACTAGTTGTATAGTTTCATACCCACTTATGATGGTCTTTATGTATCCACTTTTTTCAGTCTGAAAATCTGCCTTTATTTTAGTTGCTTCTGCTTCATGTTTATTATTTTGTGGCTTCTGCTGCTGTTTTTTCTTACAGGTAGCTGTTTATGTGTATGTATATACATTTTCAAGTATCCCCCAACTTCTTTGGTTAGGTGGCCAACCTCAACCCCCCATGACACCCAAGCTCATTAAAAGCAAAGCTAAAAGAAGCAGTTGAATTGCAGTAAAGGTTAACATACTCTGATGAGTATGTTAATGTGTTCTGTGCTGCTTTCGCAAGTGTTTTCCTGGTATCCAGGCTACCTATCATACGGCTATTCATCTGGAGGTGGTGATAGTTGGTAATACTGTTTTATAAACAGTACAGCTCAGTGTGAACAACCCCAAGAAACAAATACATCTTTGAAATGTCTGATGCTGCTGGCCAAAAGAGTAGACAAAGTGGCCTTTCATTCAAAGGTAGAGATAGGCCTGTACTCACTTAAATGTGAACTGCAGTTATTTAGGAAAATAGCATCTAGATGTTTCTTTTACTAGCTAAAAGAATTTTTCAGTTGGGTTGTGTAATCTATAACAAAGATAGTGATGGAATTTATATCATGCTTCTTTAACCATTTTCCACAAAGCAAGACTTTATCTGACAAAATTATGACCTCTTATAATTAGTTTGTCCCAAGAATTCAGTGTCCTTCAGCAATACTCACTTGTGTAAGACTGTTTAAAAACAGAAAAAAATCCATAACTGTGTTCAGTGGCAGGTGATCTGTATATCAAATACTTTTCTTTCTCCTGGCATAATGTTCATGAGGACTGTGGAGATGCTGCTGGGAGATTGGAGGATTGAACCGCAAGCCTGAACACCTGGAGTTCAGTCTATGTACCCTGGACCTAGCGTATTTCTAAACCTCCTGGCTTGCTCTTCCAAAGAGTTGAACTCTTGAAGATGCTGCCCCCTCATGCTTTTATTGCAACAGTTCACATTCTAGTTATTATGTGAGGTAATGTGAGACTTTTTTTCTTTAAGAACTCCAAACTGCCACAGAACACTAACTGCAGCCATGTACCATCTGTTGTTGTCTCTTGGCCATACGGGCATGTTCCTGAATGTCCCCTGTGTCAATATCCCATGTGTGATAGGTAGAGAGGTTTAACTATTTGTTGCTGAAGCACCAGTGTGTTAATATCTTTTTAAAGCAAGTGATTGTCTTGCATTAGAAGGTGATTGCCCTGTATCATATGCTGCTTTAATTCAAACTGTTGTTACAGCAGGTATTTTGGAGAAAAAACTTGTAATTTACCACATTAAATGTTCACTGATTTCAAATTCATAAAACTCACAGACTTACAGAATGTAGTACCACATTAAATGTTCACTGATTTCAAATTCATAAAACTCACAGACAGAATATAGCTGTATCCACAACCAATGTATTTCTGTAGTTATTGACTTTCTTGAAATGCTATTTCACTAATAAGAGCAAATGTTGTTCCATAAAAAGCAAGAAGCTTATGTTGATCCCTGTAATTACTCTTTAAACAGATGGAACATACATGTCCAGCTCATTTCAGAAGCCCCAGGCACAGCAGTTTTGCAGTTATGAGGATTTAGTCTCCCTTCCATGAAAAGGAATGGCAGGAAAGATAATTTGATAACTCTTTTTGATTCTTACTGCACAGCAAGTGTATTGTTGAAAGGACATGGAAAGCCTTGGAAAAGTAGCTAAATAGAAATGAATGCTGCCTGCACAAAGTGCCCTCGGCATTGAAAAATGCTCTTTTTCAATGTCAGCCATTCCCAGTATGAAGCTTTTGGTGCTGTGATGGCTGTACGGTGAGGCAGGCCATCCCTAGTGAGTCAGCTTTTCTGGCCAGAATCCCACGTGCATCATTAGCAAGTAGTATCCAGTAAAAAAACCTGGAAGGCAAAGGTTTCGTCTCACACTGTACAAAAGCCATCCATTTGGGATCAAGGTTTATCTACTACTGCATGGGATCAGCCTTTTATTGAACATGAAAGTCTCATTTGAAGCTTGTGTAATGATTAATATCTGCTGAATGTCTTTTGTTGGATCCCAACAAAAAACCTGCCAGGTCATGTATTAATTGGGGCATGACAAGCAACTGATTTTCTCTGGATGATGGCAAAAAGCAACAATTTAAAGGGCTATAGTTGCTAATTTGCTAAACTGAAAGATGATAGGATCTGGATTTCTTTCTTTTGGCTTGTACTTTATCACTGGGATTTCTGAAAGCAGCTGGAACTTCTGCTAAACAGAAACAGGCTCTGTCTGGCTTCAGCTGATGAGATGTTGCACTGCCAGTGCCAGCTGAGCCCTGTGTCCCAGAGGAAGAGTTCTGCCCTGTGGGAGGCCACATGGTGGTAGTGCCTCCTGTCCTCATGGCTCTGCCAGAGCAAAACCTAACTCTCTGTGGGAGTCCAGGAGAGGCTGCCCAGAACCTCTGCGCTCTTTTGTTGCCTTGGCAACAGCATCTTCCTTTCTGAGCTGCTTCTATGCCACAGGTACTGTTGCACACCCCAGGGCTGCAGCTACCTCTTGCTATGATCTCCTTTCTCTGTTTCCAGTGATGCAGAACAGGTAGGCTTAACCTTCCTGGTGAAAAGGTCAGTGTTCTCTTGCACATATTCACTTCCCACTGATTTTGGCGAGAAGGCACACCCAGAGAAGAACTACCCCTGCTTAAGGGTTGGGTTTGATGATCTTAGAAGTCTTTTCCAATCTAAGTGATTCTATTATTCTCTATAACCATGAAATAATAAACTAACCTTACTAGCTGGTTCCTGTAATACATACCTGTACATAATGAGTCTTCAGATCAACCACTCACCTCAGTCCATTCCTGTTGTCTTAGGTATTTTATGAAGTATTCACCAAAGAATGTCTGTAGTGACATGTAGCATGTCCAGATAACAGAAATCATCTGCCCTCTCACTCTTGCAATAAGTTCTTGTTGTAAGTTAATAAGTTAATGCATTGCCAGATCTTTCTTCTGCAGTGTGGAAATGCTACTTGTGGATGTTGTTTGTAAATGGCATTTTGGTATGGGTGAAAGTGTGTCATGGTTTATGCTGAAAATTAAATAATACAGCAGCTGTGTGATAGTGCTTGGCCCCAGTCTCAGGCCCTCTCTAGTTCACTCCTATGGACATGTCTGAGTCCTGCAAGACTAAAAATATGCATCCTGAAGGATGCTGCATAATGTGACTGTTGAAACCTCAGTGAAGCCCTTTCCAATAGCTCCTCTCATTGTAGTCATCCTGTTCAGTATCTAATTACTGTACAATTTGAATTCCAGGAAAGTTGCTCCAAAGCCTAATCTTATATTTATGGAAAAAAGGTGACCTGGGAGCCTCAGCAACTGGAAGTTTTATTTATGTTTATCTCAAGACTGTTACTAAGGAAGGGAGAGCTGCCAGCTGTCTCCTGAAAGGAAAGGGTGTCCTTTGAAGGAAAAATGGCTTTGGACAGGTGATATGCAATAGAACTGAGCGAGTGGAAGTAAGAATTGTGCTTGAAGATTGCATATATCATCTTCTGCATATATCTACCCTCTGCTGACAGGGGAAGAGCAGTCTCTGCCTCGTTACTGCTCTGGAAAGTGTTTGAGATAAACTGCTCAGATCTCCAGGGACTGTGTAACATGCTGGAACCTGTGTAAGGGTATATGAGGGAGATGATACCATGGGAACCTCACCCCAATACAGCCTGAAGAAACTGAATTCTCACTCACTCACAAGGCTACTCTTTTGTGAGGCTGTTCTCTAAGGAGGAGGAAAGAAAACTCATTATAAACTTGACTGCATTTATGTTGCTGACCTGTCCCAGGGAGAGGCTTTATTATGCTAATGATGAAATAAGGTGATACTGCTTCCTCTCTCCTGATGTTTTCAGCAGAGGGCAGGTCTGCTTCATCTGTCTTTTGCTCATCAAAGGTTTTGGGACTTTGTTGTGAAGAAGTATTGTAGGCATATGGACTTTGATTTTGCAGAGTCTGCAGGCAGTAGTACCTATCAGTTGTTCAAATGAATTTGTTTAATCAATCAGATGGACTTGTGGGAGCAAGAGGACAGGCCTTGCCTTCCACTTGGGTAATCAAACTCTGTGAAATATTTTGTATGCCAAGATGAGTAGTACATTATATAAGATTTGAAATAGTAGATAATTTAAGATTTGCTGAGTCTGTATTCTTTTCTAGTGGGTAAAATAAATGTTCAAAAAGACAAGGCTTTGTGCACACATGAGAATTAATTGGAGATGAAAGTGAAACCAGAAACATTCTGGCATGTCTTGTTATACTGTGATTTCAGTATTGCTTTTAAAGCCAATAGGGCTTACTTATGTTAGGGTTCTGCTGGTTTTTGCTTTATCTTTTGATAGTTTTTCACTGTTGTAGTGTAGAACAGTAGTTGTACTCTAGCCTTTCAGATCAATTTATTCAATCACATTCTTCAAGTATATATAACCTAGAATGAAGCTTTTATATGGATTAGCAGTCCTTAGTCCTTGATTGAGTCCACTGATTTAGTGGAGAATCTATGTGTGTATTTAATTAAACACGGAAGTAGTTCCCTTTAGTCATTAAGGTTATTTGTGCATTTAAATTCATTTTCCCCAAAGCCACACCCTAGATTCCAGAAAAACTCTCTATCTCTAGTTCAATTTCCAGAGCCTGTTCTTATTTGCAGGATTTTTTATTTTTTTATGTGGGGAAAAATGCATTTTTAATCTCACCCAAAAAAATCGTTGAAATGGGACTGTTTGCTAAGAAGGTGAAAAAGAGCCCTGAAGAAGGCTCTGCTGAAATCTAAAGGGTTAACAGTAGGTATGGTAATAGGCATCCACCTGTGTATCTCTATACTACAGACAAACACAGTTTAAGATCAGAATCAAGTCTTTAAAAAGATCCAGCCTATTTCCTGAGCAAATTTATTCCAGTCATTTGATATTATTCTGAAAACCTCACAGAATCCCAAATCTCACTAGCATTTGTGCAGCTGCCTGCAGGCTCTGTTCTGCATTTTTTTTCCCAGAATTTGCCATAACTCAAATGCCTCATTAGGTTACTGTTTGTCCTTTTCATGTAAGTTGAATGCAGACTTAAAAAAAATAAATTAAGAAATTGAATGCCTCAGGCCATTTGAGAACTGTAATTATGTCCTTCTTTCTTTGAAGGGATAGCAGCTCATACAGGAAACTTGATCCAAAGTTCAGCGAGGGTATTAGAAAGGCAATGAATCTTGTTAGCCTTGTATGAGGGTGTAGGTATGTGCAGGTGTGGATTTATCTGTGGATCAGTACCTTGCCCTTGCAGTGTCCATGTGTTGCAGCCTTGACTTAGGATTCCCTTCTCCCTTAACTACAGCTGCTTGCAGAGTTACTGAAAGGACTTTAGGAATGAAATTACAAGAGGAGTAAATGTTGGTGTCACAAGCTGTTCCCAGAAGAGGCTTTCAAGTCCACTAGAGTGATTTAAATATCCAGTTCCTGTTCCTTCTGACAGGAAGTATGTGTATACCCAAATGGCATTGAGAATCTCAGCCTCTGCTTGTATTTAGGTGTAGCCTCTCCATTTGTGACAATATGTGTTACACATGCAATCTTTCACATGTGCATGTTGCCAAGCTACAATTGTCATGTTACAGGTATTGTAATGTCTGTTTTATTTTGGGAGGGGGAAGGGCTGTGGTGTCAAACTAAATAGATGCATCTTGTGTACTGCCCTTAAATATATAGTGTTTTCTATAGGAAATAATTTTGTTTGCATGAACAGTAGAGGCAAGAGAAGAAACATGACATATCTCAGCCAGCTTCAGTAAATTTACTGTTGTTGGTGTTTGAGTAGTAAAGGGAAAGAACACAGACAAAAATGACTTGTTCAAGTTCTGTTGTATAAGCTGGCAACTCTGTAGAAAAATCCATATGTTACAAAGCTTTCAAGGAACATCAAGAACTACTGGAAAAACAGCTGAAAGGAATTCTGTAAATATGAATCAACTTGCAAATACACATCAGTATTGCACAGTGACCAGCTTTCTTCATTATTCATTACCTAAGTTATATTGCTGTCTTTTATCAAGAAGATGAATTAGACTTTTTTTTTTTTTCCTTTTTAAAATATATATCAACCACTTGGGTTGTCCAGTCAAAGTATCCCATTTTACTGCTAGGAAAATTTGGTGTGTTTCTGGTGCTACAGAGATTGTGCAGTGCCAAAGAAGCTTCAGGCAGCTTCAATGGAATTTTTTGCCAGGGAGACTTACCAGTAATTTGGTAGAGCTTGGGTCAACATCTGCGAAGCACATATTCACTTCAAGAATTAAAAGCAGCAGCAAGAAACCAAAGCCTATTGTTTTTAACTGTCTTGTTCCACTCTCCACAGTTTTAATACAATCTGGGTGTAACACCCAGTGTTGCACATCAGGCAGTCATGCTTTGTGCTTCCTTCTCAGGAGTTCTCAGAGGATGTTACAGCAGAGGGCAGTAGGAACCTACCTCTGCTTAAAGTTGTTTTGGATCGCAAGCATGCAAATATTCTTTCCTCCCCACTCCTCTTCCCTTCTTTAACGATATTCAAGGACCAGATAAAGCTTAGAGATGGGACCTGCCACGGCTGTTGTCACTGTATTTGTCATGGCCAATACAAGGTGTGTGTTTGCAGCTCCATATCTAGACAGTGAGCTGACTGTAGATTTCATGGATGCTGCGACAAATCCAGGCCCAAGCCAATGGTAGCAATTGGGCAATTTTTATCTCAATTCAGAATCCTCTCACAGTTGGTAGAAGGGAAATAATGTGACAAATTATACAGCTTATCATCAAGCATGTCTTTATGATAGTTGCTGAAATACCTTACTGTTCTGGAAGGCTGTTTCTTAATTTCCCAGTACAATATCTAGGATTTGAAAAGCAGGTACTTTTAAAGTGCATGCATTTAGGGAGGGAAAAAAGCCAATGCTGCAAAGTAGCCTGCAGCTTGGAACCTTTCAGATCCACACAGCATGATGATGTCAGCAGTGCCAGGATTACCTTCCCTCTGCGCATCTCCTTGCTTTGGTCTTCGCTCCCCCTCACCATCTTCTGCCAGTGCTCAGAAGCCACTGTAGTTCACTTGGATTTGGTTGTCATTTTTCTCCTGTTAATTCAAGTCAGTGTTCCAGTACTGTCAGCCACCTGAGTAGGTTTGGGGTTTCCCTGCTATCCTGTTTTTATTTCCTGACGGGGGACATGCTCGTACACATTCTTCCCTGGCTCAGCAGACTTGTGTCTCAGCAGCAGGCACAGATGTCTCTGAGCATAATGCCAGTTCAGAGCAGAGATCAGCAGAGGCTTTGAACTTGCTCTCTTCTTTAATTGGAAGTAGCCTGGATCTGATGAGCTTCCAGACAACATTGCAAAGCTCAGCTTTCCCCCGCCCCCGGCTTCTCCATGCGTGTGAGAGTGTAGGTGTGTGGGAAGGAGGGAGTTGTCATTGTGAAGAATTGTTCAGGAGAGTGGGGAATTACTCATTTCCTAGTTTACTGGTGAGGATCTGCCTTATGTATTGCTACACCTAGGATGTATTTTTAACTCTCCTGTGGTAACTATAGCATACGTACAGATGGACTTACTGAAGGATAGATAAAACATACTACAAATTACACAGACTGTGCACAGGGATACCAGGAATGTGGCTGGCTGTAGAAGTGCTCTTGCAGTCACTCATGTTTTTTAAATTGAGACAATATTAGATAGTCTGGTTGCTTTTTTTGTCTTTTTTTCTTCATTTGTTTGCCTATACGCTTGTAAAGGACAGGTTGAAATCAGGACTCGCGTAGCAGAGTATTCACAAAGTGGGCTGCTTCTGAGGCCAGACCAGTCCCATCTGTAAAGGACAAAAGCCGCTCACTGCATGGTTGTTCAGAGCTGTTCAAGGATGGAAAACGCAAGGAATCATAGAGGTGAGCTGCACCTTCTGAAGATCCCTTCTATCTTGTTCTGGTGCTTTTCTTTCCCTATTATTCAGATTAAGTCCATGCCTGGTGAAGTCCCATTTTGGGCAGAGAACTGTCTTGTAGGATAAGCAGCAGGAGGGGGAGACAGGGTAATGAGTTAGTAAAGTATGTTGCTTTGGTGATGTCTGCAGCTTGTGACATTAACATTGCACTACTGCAGCTCCATGTTCAGAGGACCCCTCTGTGCCATGCTGTACTGTTGCAGGGGATCATGGAATTCATGAATGTTTGCCTGTTTCTCTGAGAGCTGTACCCAGGATGCTCTGATATAGGAAATATCCACTAGCTACTGAGTGGAGAGCACACATCTTTCTGGGCTATCAAAGCTAAAGATTCCTGCAAAATACCTTTTAGAAACTGTTTTCATTATGCCTAGCTATAAAGACTGTTTTTAAAAAAAAAATATTAAAAGAAAAGGCACTCAAAATTGACCACACAATGATTTAGATGATTGTAACATAGATACTTAGTTAATGATTGTTCCCCTAAAATATAATCAGGTGGACAGATAAACATGTATTGAAAACATATTTAAGTCCGAATTTCAATACTTAGACCTGAAGTAACAGCAAAGGACGTAGAAACACACCTGTGCAGTTTTACTAAGTTCTTTCTGCTTTGTCTGTGTGAGTTTTAGTGGGAATACTTGCTCTAGTTCTGTTCATGTCTTTTTAGGGAAGACCAGAATCACTGAAACTCTGCAGGGGAAAGCTAACCCACGTTATTCTTATCTAATTCAGAGCCCTGCATATGTTGCGTGGTACCACTGAGGTAACTCCTTTTCCATCAAGTCATCCTGCAGTGGTACCTTGTTTATCTTTAATTATGTGTTGTTTATTAACAGAAAACAGTGAAAACAATTAGCTGTTCAGGGAACAGGAGCAAAATTACTGAAGCAAAACAGTTGAAAATTTTCAAGCAAATTGATTTGGTATTGGAAATTGTATTTCACGTACACATGCACATTCTGTTTAAATTTTCAAAGAAAGTTTTTGAACCTTTTTTAAATTTGACAAGCCAAAAGTATCTTGTTCCAGTTATAATTTTAGATGATGCATACAATTTAAGTTGGTACAAAACACTTTGAAAAGCAATTTCAGTGTTTTATTTTGCCATTTTTTGTATTTTTAATTATAAAGCCAACTTGAATGTTTTGACGTCTTCCAGAGAGGATGAAAAGTCTGTTTTGAAGTTTGCATGGCCTGAGGCTGGTCAGTATCTTATGCAGATGTGAGATCAGCACCCTAGATAGGTGGGTGGAGGAGTTAGATTGCAGGAGTTAAGAGAAAACAGAGAAATAAATATTCACATTGAAGCTGCACAGCCTGTCTATTTTAGCCTTGGTTAGGCTTTAATGGGTGGCTGTTTGAGTGTGCCTGCCTCTACCTGCATCTGAACCAGGGGAGTGTTAGAAATGTTAAAATTCGTAGTGCAGGCTCTTAGGACTTCATCATCATTGGACTTCCCCACATGGTGAAAGTTATGAGTTTTGATCAGCTGTTACTGATACAGATATTTGAGGAAAGATTCAAAGAGGTTTCAAAAAAGACAGGATTGATCCAAACACAGGGAAAAGCAGATTAGAGCACCCAGCTATTGAGGACCAAGATAACTGGTTTCATTCTATATGCTTAGAATACAGTAGCCAAGAGGGAATAATCCTGTTGCTGCAAAAAGAGAGAAATGCTACATTACCTGATAGGTCTGGTTTTCAGTGTCTGAGATCCTTAGTCAGCCTTCTTCAAAGTGGTAAGTGATGAAAAAGGAAAAGCAGGAATGTTACCTGGTTCCTCCTAGTGGGCATGGATTGAGGCATTTGGGCACTGTCACTCTTTGGGGACTAAACTGTGAGTCCTACTTCATTTTCTGGTCTGCTCCTGGCACAATGCTGAAATGTTACTGGCTGGATTTGTGATGGCACAGTTGTGGCAGTGCCCATAGAGAAAGTTATTGAGGCAGTAATTTGTCACACAGGTCACTTGAATATCCCTAATAAGAAGCTTCTAGCACACGATTAAGAGAGAAGAAAGTGGCAATACAATTGCTTCTTCATATTCAACTGATGTTTCCCAAATGAAGCAGTAAATTCATAAGACCTACACTATGAGCAGTCTGGAGTAGCACCCTCTGCTATCTCAGAGTAGTTATGGTTATTACTATTCCATGAATACGTAGGTGTGCTGAGGATCAAGGTGTGCAGCACACACAGCGAGAGGGGCCACCTGATGGTAAGAGAGTCAAGCTGAAATGGAGAGGCTGATTCCCCCAGAGGGCTGTGCAGCCTTTCAGAGGGACCTCAACAGGCTGGAGAGATGGGCACAGAGGAACCATCTGAGATTCAAAGGGAAGTACAGGGTCCTGCACCTAAGGAAGAATAACCCCATGGACCAGCACAGGCTGAGGACTGACCTGCTGGAAAGCAGCTCTGTGGAGAAGGACCTTGGGGTCCTGTTGGACAACAAGCCATCCATGAGCCAGCAGCGTGTCCTGCGGCCAAGGAGGGCAGTGCTGTCCTGGGGTGCATTAGGAAGAGCACTGCCAGCAGGTCGAGGAGGTGATCCTGCCCCTCTACTCAGCCCTGGTGAGGCCACACCTGGAGTGCTGTGTCCAGTTCTGGGCTCCTCAGTACAAGAGAGACGTGGAGCTCCTGAGTGGGTCCAGTGGAGGGTAACAAAGATGATTAAGGGACTGGAACATCTCTCTTACCAGGAGAGGCTGAGGGACCTGGGCCTGGTCAGCCTCAAGAAGACACAACTGAAAGGGAACCTCATAAAATGTCTATCAATATCTGAAGGGGGGTGCCAAGAGAATGGAGCCAGGTTCTGCTCCATCTGAGCAATAGGAGAGGAGGCAACAGGAAGAAACTGGAACACAGCGTTTTACCTGAACATGAGGAAGAACTTCTTCACTGTGTAGGTGACTGAGCACAGGAACAGATTGCCCAGAGGGGTTGTGGACTCTCACTTGTTGGAGATTTCCAAGAGTTCTTCCAATGTGCTCTAAGATGATCATGCTTGAGCAGGGAGCTTGAACCGCTGTGGTCCCTTCCAAACGTACCCATTCTGTGATTTTGATTCTCTAAATGGGAGGACAGAGAAGGGAAACATTGCAGTATGCTTGAGTCACATATTATCTCACTGGCATTTGCTTAACAAGCCTTATTCTGAAATGCAGTTTTTGCTTTGCCCTGCTTTCAAATTCTTTTAAAAAAATCCTTTTAGAAAAAATTAGGCAGAGGTTAATAGTAGCTTTGCTTTGAAATCTGCTTATGCTTTACATAACATAAAAGCCTGCCTGTCTAGGTTGGATGTCTGCTTAGTTCTGTGCCACCTTGTATGAACATAACAAGTAAGACTCAGTTTTAAACAACAGAAGGTCAACCGAATTCTAGTTAATCCATTTATTTCAATTTGCAGAAAGCGGGGGAGAAAAAGATAAATCAGTGCAGAATAGGATGATACTCAAATGGTACACTTCCCATGTAAATTCAGAGTTCAAACAGAGGAAAATTTAGCCTGTTCATCCACAGTCTCTACTTTGGGATCAAGTACAGCCTTTTCCTATTCCAACAGAGAGAGTTTTCCCCATTGGGAGCACCACTGTGGCCAGCAGACAGCATCTAGCAGATCTTGTAGCAGCCACAAGGAACACTGCATCTTGTCAAGTAAGTGCAGCCAGCCATAACAGTCTGTATAGGTGATTCCTGGGTGTTGGGGCTCTTTTTCCCCACAGTCTTTCTTTCTTTCTTTCATGGGAAAACTTTTCTGGATGGAGGACATGCATTGTAACTGGAAATTAGTCTGGGTTTGGCCAGTTCAAGTGTTGCCACCTGCTACTGAGTTAAAACATTCTACTCTCCTCTGAGATCAAATGGGGTGCCAAGCAAAGATGGCCATAGAGGTTTTGGTTACACAACTGTCTCTTTTAGAGCCTGAATCACTTGGCACAGCACCACATCATGTATATATGTTTGCAGCCCAAAATATATTAGCTTGCATAGCTGCCAAACTGCATGGCACAGTCATACCTAGTGAGCTCCCTGCTTTCACTTCTAGTTCATTTTCATTATTGTTGCTTTTCAGATTTATCTCTGGGCTTGGAGAAGTATCTGTAGCTTTGTTTCCTACAGAGAAAATGCTAGTTTGAATGCTTCTCTCTCAAGAAAGATATAAGGCATCACTGAGTCAAGGGTTTTCTACCCATTCTGTTCAATAGACTTCAGGTGAGGTCCTAAATATGCTTGTGTACTACTTTCTTTCTGCTTTAATCACTCTTATATTACTTCCTATGTCATATTTCTTGGCCCTTGGTAGCACTTGAGAAAAGTTCCTGTTAATATTGAACATGACTGTGTTCATTAGTGTGCTGATGACTCTTTCATATCACCGAGGGAGGATGCTGAGAAAGATGCCTGGAGACATCCCCCTCTTTTCATATTTCAAATTCATATTTATTTGTGCTCTGTTTACAGTGTTTAGGGATATCTTAGCTTGCATGACCTGGCTCATAGCTGAGACATTTTGAATCGATTTTGAGAGGAAACTGTGTAAATTATCTTCTAAAACCTAAGCCTAAATGTGATGCTTCTTTTTTTGTTCCTGGTGGTATGTCTAAAATGAAACAAACAACAGCAATATCAGCCACTGAAATTAACCAAAGATTTGTGCTTTAGAGACAGACCTAAGCAGCAGATTACTCTTACTTCTTTTATCCTCTGTATGCCTATAGATTTTTTTTTTTTGCCTCTCAGAATTTGTTCCTTTTCGTTTTATTGGCAATAGATGTTGTCATAACTGCCACAGAGCAGAGCTCAGCAATTTTTCAAGGATGCTTTGCTATCCTGCATTTTCTGTCCCAAGATGGAAGTCAAATGTGTTGGCAGAAATTTTGCAGAACCCAAGAGACCTTTCCTCATGAAGGAATTAGATGCAGCCCAACAGTTTGGCAAAGGTGGTGGCATAGATCTGTCTGAGTCTGGTGATCAGTGGGCACCAGGAGCCATCCCTTTCTTTGAGGTTTCCATAGGTGCTGTAGTTCCCAGTTCCCTGCACATGATTCAGTATTTGTCCATGTGAGATGTTTGGTATCCAAGTGTGGTGGGATGGCCATGGCTGGCAGCCAAACTCCCACCAGTTGCTCACTCGGTCTCCTCCTTAAGAGGAAGGGGAGAGAGAATAGGAAGATCAGGAATGGGAAAGCATATGTGTTGTAATGAGGACAGGGAGATCTCTTTCAATTACCATCATGGGCAAAGCAGGCTAAACTTGAGGAAAATTGAATTAATATATTGCCGATTAATTATGTATTTAATTAAATTTTTGGGTATTGGAAGACAAAAAGACTAACACTAAAACACTCAGAGAAAGCATCTTCCCCCTTTCTAAGGCTCATTTTTTCTCCTTCATCCTTGTTATCACCACAGGTTATGTCCCTTGAGCAAGGCAAGGGGAACTGAGCTTATGGTCAGCGTGGAGCAATTTAGCCCTGCTGCTCCCTTCTTGTCATGCTCCTCCACTCTGGTGTGGGTCCTACCCAGCTGCAGGGAATATCACTTTCCCAAATCATCAACTGACACAGGATTCAGTATTCCAAACACCCAGGGCTGGCCACGGTGCCTGCTGCTGGGTCAGGTCTCCCAGGCACTGGTGGCACTGGGCCCTGTGCTGAGTGCCACATGGAGCAGCAGCCTCAGGAGCACACAGGATGCTCAGTGCCTGGGGAGCCTGCACTGGCCCTTGTCTCAGTGTCCAGGGGTGAGTGTGAAGGTGCTCGGCACACTGCAGCATAAGGCTATCAATAATAAACCATTTTAAATATCTCAAAAGCAGTGCTGTGATGACAGCCCAAGTAATTAATTACATTACTTTTAATAGACCCTTCAAACAGTGCCAAGTCAGTGACATCTGCTGCGGTGTGGAAGTACCTTCAGGGAAGAACATTTTTAATACAGTGATACCTCAAAAGGCTGGCCATAGATTGGCTGAAAATGGCCATGCAGAGGATAAAATATTTTAGCAGACTGTTAAGCTCTCCTGCTTCTTGCTCAGCCAAAAAAATGACCATTCACCCACTTACTGGTGGATGATTTAATTGCAATCTGCTTCTAAAAGCACATAACCCGTCTGCCTAAGATGCATTCTGCACTTCTTGGAGAGACCCATGTTCTGCACCTTATTTCTGTTTTTTGTCATATTATTGCAATTTTATCGTACTATTGCAATTTTATCATACTATTGCTCATTTTAGCAGAGTTGTCTTTGACCCCCAATCCAGGAGAATCCTCACCCTCAGCTCATGCACTGTCTTGCTCCAGAGCAATTAAGAAATCTGATTAACAGCAGCAGAGTACGTGGAGCTGGAGTTTTCATAGAAACATCAATTCACTTTCCGCTCTGGTTCTCTTGGGGAAACAATGCAGAAGATGTTATTAAAATAGAGTTTGTTTATTGACCTTCTCTAATTTCTGTGTTCATAAAATAATCTTGTTTATTAACAAGTAATCTTTAGCTGAGATGCACTGTGTTCCCTGAAACATTTTGTGCAGAATTCATGGATCGAAGCTGGAGAAACTGAATACCAGGGAATTAATTTCAGAGGATATGATCTCATAATCTCACTATTTATCTCTGGAGATAGAGAGATTTTGGCTGGCAGCTGCAACCCTAGAGATAAGTATATTTGAAGGAAATTGAACCTTTTAAAAAATATATTACATTTTTATGCTTGTGTCAAGTCTCAGGGTTTGGATTAAATGCCAGGTTTGTTCTTGTTTTAGTGTTTGTATCTGGCCCACTCTTATTCAGTGGAGGTAATGTGGAGATAAATAGCAACCTAACTTTATGATCCTGCTCCAGTAAATCTCAGGAGGACTGGTAGAAACGCAGCTTCCTAGGGTCTCTTTCCAAGCCTTCATGACTGTCTGCACCAAGAACTCTGTGCTGCAGTGGCAGTGCAGGGCTGGCAGAGTTAGCTTCATTTCTCACAACAGGGGACTTGTACACCTGATTCTTTTTTTCTAGAGCCATTCTGCAGCCCCTTCATTCTTTGTTAGCCATGGTGAATCACTGATCCTACTGTGCTTCAGAAATGGAGAGAGGGAGAGCAAGAGTGTCCTATGTCAGATGGAAGTTTTTATTGTTTAAAAATGTCACCATGTAGAAAATGGTGGAAAAGTTGTGTAAGAGCAGCATGGAAGCAAGGCAGGACTGTTCAGTAGATCTTTTTTATCTCTGTGGCATGGAAATAGAGAGCTGGCAGCAGCATTCCAGTGGCTGGAAATCTCCAAGGTAATTTCCAAGATTTGCTGATAGCTTACATAGAAATTGGACAAATAATTTTGCAAAAGAGTACTTCCCAGCTAATTCCTCTTCTCTGTATGCTGTTTCCTCAGTAAATGGCTATTCTATCACCCAGATTTACTTATTTGGCTGCATTGTTTGTACAATCTTCTTTACACATTGTGCCTAAATTTCAGAGATTTCCAAAGGGCTCATGATTTCCCCTGACATTAGCTAAACCAGCTGGAGTTCAGTATCTGAAAAAGGAGGCTTGCTCTGTTCCTTTAAAGCAGCAAGCAAAAACTCAGCCTCCAGCATTTAAATCCAGAGCCAAAGCTAGGTCACATCAGTTCTGGTGCAGTTAAGCACTTAGGTAGGCGAGCAGGCAATGCCACTACTCTGATTCCTGCGGGCTGCTCTCATGTTTAAAGTTAGACATGTCTAGCTGTCCTGCTGAGCTGCAGCCAGTGTCCCAGAAGCTCGGGTGGAATGAGCACTTGGATGCCAATGGGCCAGGCTACCCCTTGTGGAGATCATCCTGTCTTATGGTGAGCTGGACCCCTCAGAGGAGCAGGAGTTCAACCTTAATCCTGCTTCAGTCACCTCAGGTGAAGGGAGCAGATACAAACTCTCATGAGAAGGGAAATAGTCTGGCAAGGACATACAGGACGTTTGCAGGAATGAAGACTGAGGATCTGATAGTGAGGCCTTTAAGGAAGTGAGACCCTTGTAAAAGGGCCTGAAGCCTTGGGCTGAGCTCGTAGGTACCAGTTTTGGGAAGAGACATTAGGGAGCAGTATGAACGTGCAAGGTGCAGAGCATGATGCTTTAGAAACAGTGGCTCCTGGGCCCACAAGGTGTGGGACTTACATAATGCTGCTGATGCTGGCTTTCTTGCCAGGAAGGAGGAAAAGCCTGGCTGAAGACTGATGGGGTATTTCTTTTCTTTTTCTTGGACTTTGGTTCTGAAATCTGTAGAACATTAAGTCATCTCAGCTGGGTTATGACCCTGTGATGAGAGAATCTGATATAAGCGAGCCTATGACTAAGCTGAGTAATCCCTTCCTTGAGGAAAACTTCTCAACTTCTCTCTGTTTAGTGTAGTTATAGTAGATGTAGTCATCCTGCTCTGCACTCACTGCTGTGTGAAGCAATCCCACCACCTCAGATATCCAAAGTTACAATAGGATAAGTGGGAATGAAAGTATTTGCATGATGTGGTGAGGAAAGAGCTTTAAAAAATGCGAGCCACCTTGAAATGCTGATCCTCTGCTGAGGTGTTTTTCACGTTGCAAATCGCAATTAGAGTTTCAAAACCGGGAGAAGAAAGAACAGCACCAGCAGAACACTTGCAAGAAGGGCTGTGCCAGACACTGAATGTGTTCTCATTCACAGGCACACCAGGAGTGAGAAGTGTTGTCTGAAATTACAGGATGAGATTCAATAGGTGCTAATAAAGGAAAAAGAGATAATTAAGCCCCCTTTTTTATGAACCTTTGCCTGCCACAAACTTCATCATGTGAACCTAGTAGTTGTCACCTGTTGTAGCTGAAGTGCTGCAGTTGTCCTTAGCACAGATTAATGCGTGAACAACAAAGGGGAGCCACCTCGTGCCTCGGGAGAAGAGTGTTGGTGCATCTGTCAGAGGTTAGCAAAGATTGAATTCTGACAGTGAATGCCACAGAGTGAAGACTGGTAAGAGGGCTGTCTTCTCCTTCGCCTTCTGATTGCCCACCAGGTTAACTGAAATGCTTGAAGGTTTTTGGTGATGTTCACTAACTTGTTGAATCCAAGAAGTCCTTTCCCATCCTAGTTGTAGAAGATTGGAAGAAGCAGAGCTCTTGTGTGTGTTGCAAGCATGAATTCAATTAGAGTTTCCTTTTATTTTCACTTTGGCAGCCATGGGCCTATGGGTTGTTCTGTAACTTATGTAATAGACTCAAGTATTAAAATCCTTTCTGAAAAAAATCACCTGGAACTAAGCAGATTTTAGTAAAACTGCACAAGTTAGGTTTTATAATGGCCTATTTCAGTGCCCATTGGAATCCATAGAAATGTTTCAACTGATTTTGGTGACTACTGATAAGATGAAGTAGGCAGCTTCATTGAAAACCTGGGGGAGAATGGTGACGATGCTATATTAAGGCTGTGAACAAAAACCATTTACTCTTGCTAGCATCAGTAAATGGGGGAAGAGGGTTTTTTGGTTTTGGTGTTTTTTTGTGGGTTTTTTTGAGTCTTTTTTACAGTGAAAGAATATAAAGGTTAGGAAGAAAGAGACCCTGGAGCAAAGAGGAATATGAGAATGAGTCAGAGCTTTCAGCAGGACCTGACTCTGGCTGGGGTTTTCATCTTTGTGCTCAAAATGAATATAGTGTACAGAACAATTAATGAAATCAAGCTTACATGCAAATTAATTGAAGTGGGTGAATTTGGTACATATGATGTCTTAATTTTTTGATCTGCAAAATGAAATGTGACAAACTTTTAAAGAAATGCAGTTATCCTTGTTTTAGTACTAAGTTCTCTGTGGGAGGTGGAGCACAGATTAAATCATAGCCTGTGGATGTCAAGGGTCCATTTTTGAGTGTGACAGAGGTGATAATGCAGTTAAACTCCACATGGAAAATGGGTGATTCACGGGAGGAGATAATTAAGGCTGCTTTCTGAACTACAATGCTGCTTTCTGCACCATGGTCTGTGCCCTGTTCAAAGGTCAGCTGGAACAGCAGACCTAGGAGAAAAGCAGCAAGTGAAAGCCAGTTTCTCTTTGCCCTGATACAGAATAAGAAAGGAAACTTTGCCCTCTTCATCTCAGTTTTTCCACAGTTGCACTGCTTTGTTAAGGAAGATACAGGTATATAGAAATCTGGTGGTTTGGGTTTTTTTTGTAACATGTAAAATTTTTTGGTGGTTTTTGCTGATGTGGACTCCATGTGCAGTGAACTCCACATCTTTGCTAAGCCACAGTGAAGTCAGGAAGCTCTACACTAATGTGGAGGTATCCTATGCAGAGATCTATCACTATAGGCTTTGAAACACTGCATGACATAAAGATTATTTGCTGAACAACAAGCAGTTTTGTGTTTCAACAATATGACAAAGACTTGAAAAAAATTTCTCCCAACTTTAATTGAAGAGGTAATTGCTAAGGAGAAAAAAATTTAATTACTGTTTTCCTTGTGTTTTAACTTCTTAGTTGGCACATCTCCAAAATCTGCTGATACAAAGATAAATCTGCATTTTTTTGAGAAAGCCATAAGTAAATCCAAATCATTTACTTGGCTATGCATTACCACTCCACTCAAATTCCTTTCTGAAGTGATGAATATACAAGGAAGTTGAATAGAGTGCGGAGGAATAAATGCTGCAATAATTTAAAAGGGGGAGGAAAACCCACAAGGCATGCTGAGCTGCTATTTTCCAACTTATCAGTTAGTTGTTGGGTTTTTTGGTTTTTGGTTTTTTTTTTTTTTTTCTGGAGCTGCTGGATTAGTTTCCTCTGTCATTCCTTTCTCTGCTGGCTGGAGAATGAAATGAGCCCTGGTGAAAAGAGAAATCTATGGCTTTAAATCCTGTTCTATGGATTGAAGTGGATCTTCATTTTTGCTTAGACTTGGTGCCAACCATCTCCAAAGAGAATTTCATTCATTAAAAAAAATACAGCTTTATTTCTTTGTTTTATGCATATTGGGTAATGTTCAGTCCCATCTACTGCTTTAGCTCAGTGAAGGAAAGTTTTGTTCTTCATTAACACCCACAACTTAATCAGTGTTTGTGGATATAATATCTTTTATTTCCTCTTTAGCTCTATTTTAGCCCACCCATATTATATGAATGATTTTGCCATTTCCCTTCTTAAGTTCTTAGTTTTCCAGCAGGCACTGTGGTGTCTGAGTGTAGCAGTGCAGAATGGAGTTGCCAGGCACAGTCTCATGGGGGAAAAAATCCAATTCCTTGCCTTTTTGTTTACCAGTATGATGTTGTTCAGAAAGAACCCTAAGTATTTTTTCTAAATTTCTCCTTCAGTAACTTGTTCATACCAGGATTCATTCTCAGGGACAGAAAATTCCAGGTAGGTGTGGCCCATCTGCCATTCAATGAGCCTGCTAAAAAGTACATAACCCCATACCAATCTTCACATACTGTTCCACTTTCTTCCTAATTGTCTAGTCGAGAAAATACTTCCCAACAGCTCAAGGTCAAAAAGTGGAATGCAGTTGATAGCCAAGACCCAAACTGAGAGAAACCTATGGGTCTTTTGTGTAGGAAATGTGAAATGCTGCATGGTTCCTTCCCTAAATAATTCTCTGTGACCCCAGTTGTGTGATCCCTTGTAGTGATATATATATACACACACACACACGCGCACACATGTATTACTTTCCAACACAAGTGATGAGACGTGAACTTTTGGGGGAATGTAGGCAGGCAGACCTCTAAGACCTGCTTGAGTAGTGCAGACAAAAGCTGGCTCTCAAAATTCATATTATCAGCTTTTCCACCTGCAGAAGCTTGGTCTTGTTCTGTGGTAGGTTTTGAAAAGTTGTTACAATAAAAGTAGGCCTCTAACAGTGGTGCTGAGCTGATAATCACAGAAACCAAAGAATTCAGCTTATCCAAAAAACCTAGCATAGGGCAAACAGCAAAAGATGCTTCTCCACCCCAGACCCCTCCTGGTAGGGGAGAATATAGCTGCCTCCCTATTCCCAGCAGGCACTTTGCCTGCAGAGCTGCTAGTAATAGAGTATTGACTCACTGCCACTCGAAATATCTGCATGCTGATGTTGCCCAGAACCCAAAGTGTATTACCTCTGCATTAATTGAAATGTAGCTTTCAGCAGCCCCTATAAACATGCTCAACTGCAGTGTGAAAGCATTTGTTTCCAGCGGAGATCCTGATAACTAGTGAGATTCAGGAGCGCTGACTGACCTTTGATCATCGGCTTTCAGCTTGGCTTGCTGCCGTGCTGGGAGGAGGAAGGGAAAGTTCTTCCTTGTAAAAGCCAAGTTCATGTCAGTGTCTCCTGTTAACATTTAGTTTCTTTAGCTAAAAACACAGAGCTTTAAAACTCCTTTTGTACTGAATTGCCTGTCTCCTTTTCCTAGTGATACTCATAGCTCAGAAGTTATGTCTTCATTTTTAATCCATATGTGACTTTAATTTTGATGAATATTGCAGCTGCTGCATTTCCAAGTTTGCCTGTCTCCTAGCTTTCCCCTCATTTCACCTCAAAAACTGCCTTGAGATTTTTCTCAAGGCTGCCAAAGTCAAGTTTACCTCCTCCTTGGAACCTCCTTAGCCCCATGGTTTAGGAACAAAACCTCTTGTTGGATGCTGCCCAAGAGCAACACTGGCTGTGCTCCCCCAAGGACTGGCATGGTAAGAGCCAGCAATCCTGCAGGCTGCTGCATGCTTTTGCAGTCCTTGGACTTCTGAGAGAACCAGGGCTCTCATGCCTGCAGCTCCTTCGGGATTCGTTCCTGATCATCCTCCCCTGGTGCTTTTTCTGATCGTTCTTCATGGCAGGAGGGTCAACTGACACCTGTTCAAATCTAGGTTTTAGATTGCTCTCTGCTATATGACCTGGTTCCTCCTCTGACTTTGGAGCAATTTGTGCAATCTGAGCTTGACTCCATGCATTTCTCTGAAATCACTCTGATTTATCCCGATTACACAAAATCCCCGTAGCCCATGTCATAGGTAATGTAGCTCAGTACTAGTGGAACTATAGCAGATAAGTATGTTTGGCTTCCACCACACCCAAAACCAATACAAAAATGAAAAATTACTAACAATTACTAAGGCAAAAAAATGAAATGCAGAAAGGGGAGCAGAGAGGTCACAATATTTAAAATAAATGCAAATTGAATACAAAAAATTAACGCATCCCATGATCCACAAAGGCAGCTGCCCACTTTGAACTTTCATGGTGCACTGCCCTACTACACTGCAGGTAAATAACCACAACCTCAGGACAATGGTCCATTCAAGAACATGTTAATTTTACACTAAGCCATTGTTAACAGGCAAGATTTAATGGCAGTGACTTTTGCTGGTATCTAGTCTCCTAAACAAATCTTAAAGCATTTTGATTTGCCTTGTTAATGGATCAGTTTAGTGTTTCTGGCACATTTCTTGTTGGAAAATACGTCTCATCTTTAATCTACTAAGAGGGATGCTTGTTCTTGTTTCTGTTGTTTATCTCTTCCTCTGCTTTAGTTTCGTGTTTTCAGGTATTTGACAAGGTCCATACCAGTAGATGTGCAGAAATAGGGGAAGGAATGACTGAGTTAACCCTGGGATCAGTTTAGAAATGTAATAATTTTCGATATTTTTTGCAAATATTTTTGCCATCAACTTTAATGGTATATATTGAATCTGCTTTGTTGTAACACCTCAGAAGACACTTTGCATTTTTCCTGAGCCAGGAATTCTTTGGAAACCTGTGTCTTCAATTAATCAATTATATAGCACTGATACATAGTTTCCTAGAGAGCACCACACTTTGATCTGGTACGAACTGATACAATTCTACTGACTTTGCCACTGCTGCTTAATTTTTATAGTAGCATATCTAAGGGATATTTGGCATTGTACTTATGAGAAGAGGCTTACAAAGTTCACCTGCCTGGGAATCTACTGCCTTTGTGGCCCTTCCCTTGGATTTTGCCACCTGCCTTGGTTTGTGGATCTGCTGAATGTGCATCAGGAAACATCAGGACAAGCACCTTCACTGCATGCCTGTTTTCTGTGAGGACTTATGTGCCACAGCAATAGCAACCAAACTGTGAAGCCAGAGAGCCTCACTCTCAAAAAAGGAAAATCCAAGGACATTCAGATTCTGGATTTGGAACCATAATAGGTCAGTGAACCTGTCAGAATCTGACATATTGCATATTTGTGTATTCTGGTGACTTCACATTTTAAATGTGGGCTCACACCAGCTTTGCTCAGTAGCCCACCAGGTTCCTTCACTGGGCTGAAACCCAGCCATGTGCCATCCTTGCCTAAGTGGGGTTTCTGGGCAGAGGCTGGAGTCTGACCCAGATTTTAATGGCTTTAGCTGTGGTAAGGCTCCATAAGAACCACTGCTCTTTCAGTTGGCAAGAACATTTTGAAGGTCTGCAGCAAGAGAGCATTTAACAAGCCTCTGCTGAAATGAATACCAACAGATTGTAAATTGCAAAGTGCAGTGTAATTGAATCTGATCTCTGGCTTTTACAGACTCTAGTAATTGGAAATCGCCTTTCTTTTAAATATATGCCATTCCAAGGATGGCTCCTTCTTGAAACTGTGATCTGATAATTTTTAAAAGCATAATGATGTGAAAGTAACAGTAGTACGGAGTCCCCTTCGTACTGGTGGAGGTAGGTGAAGTAAGGACTTTGGGAGTTTCCTGCTGTGTCACTGGTATTAGAAACTAAGTCCTACACTGTAATTAACAGCTTAGCAAATATGAACCTGGTCCTTGAATAGCCACGGCCTGCAGCCCAAATATCAGTGCCCTGTTTGGGTGCAAGCAGGTGACCTGCAGCAGGGCAGGGTGGAAGCAGTCCCGGCCGGCCCTTGGCAGCGGGAGGCAGAGCAGCCTCCAGCCAGCTCTGGGTACACTCTGCACACCTCCTTAATCCCGGCCTCTGCTGAACACTGCCCTGCACACTGCCTAAGCAGTCCTCTCTGCAGTGCAGGGGGGTCTAACATTCGTCCTCAGACAAGAAAATACAGTGATTTCCCTAATTTTTTGTTGCTGTACGTGTAGGAGATTTAAAGGTAAGGTTGAAACTTAACAAAACAGAGTAAAACAGATGAAGTCTAGATCTGAATGTTGTATTTTGCAGTGCTGTAGACTTGCTGTTTGAAGTGCACACTCCTCCTTGTATGCCCCTTTTCTGTATCAATAGCCTTTATTTTGTGACAGATATTTTAGTTGCCTAGGTATTGATTAAAGATTTCTCAGAAAGCCACAAACAGATTTGAGGCCTGGAATCTTTAGTAGGAGAGCCTGAATGGAGAGCTTGTTTAGCTTTATAAGGAAGAAGATTAAAAGCTGACTTACTCAGTATAAAGTCCCCTCACAGAAAGGGGGAAAAAAATGATTGAATGACTCATGAGAATGTATGGAGACTGGTGAAGTATGTCTCAGACATCTGGAACCTGAGGGTAAGCAAACTCAAATTAGAAATTTGGCTTATTTTTGAAAAATAAATGTTATTACTGAATAAAACCTCCTAAGGAGTGTTTGTTCATATACTGTTCTTAAGACAAGAATTAATATATTTTCAGAAGACATGTTTTAGCCAGATATTTACTTAAATAGATGGCTATGTAGTTCTTTATGGGGTTACTGAATTGAAATTAAATACACTGGAGATTAGAAAGGGTGATTGTAGTGGTCTATTCTTGTCTTTGACTCTCTCACTTCATAACAGTCCAATTTCTCCCCTGCATGTGCCAGGTAAGTGAATACTCAAAACTGGCTTCAGACAGCAGCCATGAATTCTAGAAAATTCAGGGTAGAATGGAAGGCAAGAACTTCTGTGAACATTTCTCCACACCTACCTACTTTTTCCAAGGGCGGGAAGAAACACCGTACTCTTACATGGTGCTGCAGGTAGATTGGTTATCACCTTCTCCTTGTCCTTAAAACAGTAACAACTTAAAAGTTGTTTTGTTGTCCTGGCTCTTCATGAGGCCATACCACCGCTTCTGTTGTTGTACACAGTGAGTAAAAGGAAGCATCCTCATGATGAGGTGCTTTGGAGGGTCACCATGGAAGAGGCTGACCAGCACCTTCTTGTTCTAAAGGCTGAGTCTCTTTTGGAGTTTCCAAGTAGCTCAAAGCTACCGTCCACCAGCTCTGCCTGCCAGTCAGGGTGATAATGTTCTCAACTTTCCATTTCATGGGCTGGGAAGTGCATGAATTTGGACTGGGAAGACAATTATTACCTGCAACTGCACTCTGCCAAGATACAGGTAACCAGTTGTGTTTCAGTTTCACATTTCTTCTTCGCTGTAACTATTTGGACTGGCTATGGCATTTTGCTCTGTGTTTTTCCTTCATGAAATCCATCTGCTGATATCTTCTTACCTAAAAAAACATATTTTGCCTGCAAGTCCCAAATAGCCAGTGCTTCCCCAGCTCCCACCTTTTTAAGGAAATACAGCTTGAGTAGCCATTTGTGCTGAGTAGTGGTGTTTGAAAAAGTGGGGATGTGTTACTGCAGTCATAGCGAAGGAGATGAGATTGCACCAGGTATTGCCCATTGCTTCCATTATCTCAGATGGAAGTGTGCAAACCTCTAGCAGCTGGGTAGTTTTAGTGAGGCACCTGAAACTAGAAACCACTTCTAATAAACACTGCATAAATAACATTAGTATGAGGGATTAAAGGAAGAGCACTGAAGGAATTTAAGGGCAAGAGGTTGATGGGTTCTCCTTACAACACTCCTTCAGACCTGTGACCAAACCCCACCATTTACCCTGCAGTGTCACTCAGTCTGCTGTGCCAAGGCAGTTGTCTGTTTTGGAAGAGGTAACAGTTTCACATATGTACCATATTTTAAGAATGAGTGACTGGCTTCAAGGAATCAGAGTTTTAGTTACACCAAGGTAATTCTGATAGATAATAAATATAGTTAGCATTAACTTCTTTATGGAGATTCAGAAGTTACTGCACATGCAGTCTGAAGGATTCTCCCTGCTTTTAACTATTTTTTTTTTCTGTGTTCACGTCAGTATTGGGATTCTCTGTTCCCTCAGAAAGGTAGAAGTAGCATTTGTTCTTCTTTCTAGGACACAACATTCTGCCTGCATATTTCTACCTCTGAATTCACAGCTAAGCTTCACCCAGAAGGCACTGACATAAATTATTTAATTTTATGTTTTGAAGGTTTCCTGTGATCATATACAACACATTCCATTTGAAAGTGTTTTTTGTAATCAAATCTGCTTTTAGCTTTTAAGCCATAAAACTCTGTTGAATGCACTTGGATAGAGCATACACTTTCAATTAACTTTTTTGTTAAGAACCTTAAACCAGATCTGTTTAACAAATATTCAATGAACATGGTCTCTGCTGCTTCTGTGGCAGTGCAGTGTTATGATATTCTATGGAAAGGCACACTGCAAGCAGTTTGGACCTGAGAGTGGTTAGCAATCTGTGGAACACAAGTCAGGGGCTCTGCTGTGAATTCCTCTACAAAGCTGTTATGTGATCCTGAGGAAGTTGCATTGCCTGTTCATTCCTGCCTCTTCCCCATGTCTCATCTGCTGACAGTACTCTACTTAACATATTTCCTTTGGGAGTTAGTAAATATAGCATTTTAGGGTCCAAAACTGTACATTTTTGAACATATTTTATACTTGTACCTCACCAGCTGGATTAGACAAGACATATAAAGAAGAGTTTGGTCTTCACCTGATGGTGTCACACCTTCTGAACCAGAGTTACAAAGGAATTATCTCATGCATAAACAAGCCATAGACATATAACCTTGTGACTGTGTTTGCTCAACAGTGTGGTTTTGAAAATCCAGCTCACTCTCTGCAGGCATCATTTTAAATATGTCTTGTTCTAAATTATCAAGCACATTCAAGTGGACAATTACAAATTCCCATGAGAATGTAAAATGCTACATCTTAAAAAAATCTCTGACATAAAATCCCTTCATTTGATACTGACATTACAGACTGAAGGACTTTTTAGTTGGCCACTGAGCAATTCTGCTCAGAAAATTAATTTTAAAGTACTGCTTATTTATACCTTCTGTTTGTGTGCATGACAGGAGATAATTGTTTCATTTTGACTAACTATACTGTACGTCCTTGTGCTGCAAAGCAGTAATTGTGTTGATAAAGTTCCCCAGAAAAAATTCCACTATGTGCAACTTTAAAAATCACATTGAATGATGTTAGAAGTGCAAAAGTTTGCTTTTCCTCAAGTTTAATTACAGAAACCATCTAACTGCTTAGACCTCCCCCTAATCAGTCTTTCCCTAGTAATGTATAAAGATTCTGCTCAGTATCTATGTAATATATATGTGTGTGTGAAATATTTGCTTACTTGAATTGTTCACGGGAAACCTTATCCTCCTTGTGTAATGTGACATGAAATATGGTCACCAACATGTGCCAGTAGGCCATGCAGTGGAGGCAAGGCATTGATAGCTGCCCTAGCTTTCTCTGAAATGAGGTGGTATGCACTGTATCAGTCTATATCTGCACAATCTGCCACAGAGAGCACAAAGAGCTTCATCTACAAAATGTATTTTACAGAGATTTCCGTGGGGAAGGAAACATCTAAATACCTTAGGAGCTCTGGAATCAAACAAATGGCAATCCTGAGATTTTTCAAACAGTGCTGTATTTGCTTCCTTCTGAAAGCGTAGCTGGATGATGCCTGCCTGTGTTTCAGACAAACAGCTATTCTGTCGAGCATTGCTGATCATCCGGGTGTGATCCAACAGCAGCGCTCCCACTTGGCTCTGCCGTTCCATGCTGCAGCCAGGGATGGGCTCTTCTGGCTGTGATATCTTCCGTCTTCCGATCAATGCCGCACCACTAAGCGAAGGGAAATACCATATTAACAGCAAGGAAGGGAGAATGCAAGGAGCTCTGCCTCTCTTTCTCAATGGTGCCAGCATGCAGTCAGGAATGCAGACACCAGGATTTTGGTCCCCACTCTCTTTTTCTGTATGCTACACATGACCTAGCATCTAACAGAAAAAAGGAAATCTCTTTTCTGATATCAGATCCTATATTTAGAAATCAGCATCAAGTCCTGTTTCTATGCCAGGCACTCCTGGCTATCTCGCTACTCCCACCTGTGGATCTTCTATTTTGAAACTAGGTACAGATTTCTTTAATGCTCTCTTTAAATGTAAAAAACAATCTTCTGGGTCTCCTAGAGAGACTTTGACAGCTCAAGTGTCATTTTCCATGTAGGATTTAGCCAAGACACATAATCTACTGTCTGCAAAGTAGTGAAAGCCTTGGGGTCTTAAAATGACCAATAAGTAGTATGTACAAACCTCAATTTTTGTCTCAGATAAACATCTTTGGATGCTGCAGCTCCTATCATTTAGCAGCTCGGTGAAGCACTGTATCAGAAATTTTACTGTTGCATCACCTCAACTGAGCCACAATTGCAGATTGAGCAAGAAGGAAAGCAAAGCTTCCTCTGCATGTTTTGCAGCTCGTACACTATAAGCTTTGCAAGGATAAAATAAATGGGGGGTGGCAGTGGGGAGGGTGTATGAGGGTGTCAGCAGTTAGTGTAGCTGTAAGCTTGCTTTCTCTGTGCATTTTAATAGAGATCTCCTGCTAACTGAAGCCTCTGTGTAGCTCGGTAATAGCCTCTGCTGTGCTGTGCTGTGCCCAGCCACAGCTCACCCTTTGCTGCACATCTAGTACTGAAGGCTGGACCCTGCTTCCTTACACAGAGCCTTAACCTTGCCTTGCCCTTCCACCGCACAACAGCCGCTTTGTTTCCTTTCACTAAGTCAGACATCGCAAATTCCTTCCCTCTAAAGCCATTAAAACAGAACCGGCACCACCCCAAGTGATTTCAGAACTAACTGATTTAGATGCTGGAGTCTGCTGCAAGGCCAAAAATAACTCCCCATTTCTTCCTCCTTCATTGGTGAAAGTAGGAGGGAAAGTGGCCAATGACAGAGACACAAATCCCCCACAGGCATTGGAGACAAATCTATTTTGTGGCAGGAAAAAAAAATAATGCTCCTGAAAAAATGTTTCTTTGCTCAGGCTAATAGATACAGACCTGCTGCATGCAATTTTGCTGAACCGATGGTATCACTTCAATGGCTCACGGACTGCATAAAATGCATTACATAATTATATTTTTAAACACTGTCCCCAGCTGTGCTGATGCACATAAAAGCTGTGTTTACAATGGACTCGGCACATGTAATTATTTTGTGGCACTAGCTCTGTGCATTTCCTTGATGGATGCTCCACGGTGCATAAAATTGTAGCTTTTATCATAGATTCTTGAATATATTCTTTGGCTGTTTCAGCTTTAAATACTCTGTTGTCCTCGCATGGGTGAACAGGACTGATGCCTGGAAGGGCTAAATTATAGCATCTGAGGGAACACCTTTAAGTCCTCTGGGAGCAGCAGAGAGGGAAGCATGATTAGTGTTGGAGTTGAGGCACCTGGGTCACGGGAAGCACTGAGCAGCAGAGCCGGCTGCTCCTCCATGAGAGGCTTCCTGTGCTGTTGGGGACAGAGCAAGGGTCCTGCCCCTCTTTGGCCTGCACAGATTCATCCCAGCCTGATTAATGCTGCACCAACCCAGCCTCTGTGGGACGGGGAGGCTCGGTAATGCCTCAGGCCTGGTGAATGTGGGAGCAAAGGGGCTCTTGGCTGTCGGTGCAGAGTCAAACAGAACACAGCCCGGACTGCTGGGATCAAAGAACAGCTTTGATTTATCTTCCATTCTGTTTGTTTACAGCGAGCGAGCTCCCGGCATTTCACTGTGAGCTCTCCCTTCTTTGTTCTCCATCCAGTTGTGGAATACCAAGCATTTCTTTTATCCTAGTGCAGTAGCTGATGCATAGGACCCAGTGAAGAGTACAGTGGGATATTTATTTTAGATCTGTTCCTGTGTTCTTGAGTATTAATAACGCTATGAAAACCTAGATGCTGGAAGGATTGGTACAAAACACAGTCCAAAATTTTTGCCTGCCAAGCAATAGCACTTGGAAATAAATAGAGACAAAAAGTAATACAATATCCTGAAGAACAGCTTCAAAATTATGGAAGAGTAGCACCACATATGCACCTTTCATTTTTTTTTTACTGTTGCTGCAAAGAACTGGCAGACTTTTATTGTTGATAAGCAAAATTGTTTGGCATTTTACCTCTAATCCCTGGCTAACCTTAAATATGAGACTCCACAAAGGAAATGAGGAATTTGTGGGAAACCATTTTTTAATGGCAGGTGTTTGGTTGGAAATCAGGTTTGCTTTCTGGTAGTAGATAACTTGAATTCCTTTGTTATCATTCCTTGCCCTTTTCAGTCCTGTGTTTAGTCATGGAAGCTGGAAGCCTATGCTTCCCCGAGCACAGTTGCACCATGTAAACTATTAATTGGTCTAATGCCAACAGTGATCAAATTATTCCAAAGCAAATGGCCTGACTGTTGGTAAAGCAAGTTTTCCACCCTCACATGAATATGGGCTTCTCCTGTCATGGAAACTTTTCAGCTATGGATGTCCTTAGCATTCCCTATGTTTGGCAAGTGAAGTTTACATACCAGATTCTGGCCTGTTGATGCACCAAAGTGTCAGGTGATGGAAGAACAATCTTTGGAGCAGAAAAAAATGTGGAACCACATAAGTTGACTGCATGTTCGTTTGCATAGCCTGCCTTTCAGATAAACCTTATCCCTGCAAGTGTACTGGTACTTGAAAAAGAGTCCTTGAATAACCTGCACAGAAGCTGAACCACCAGAGAGATGCTACTTTGGAAAAGCAAGCAGAGGAAGGTACCAGAAGCAGTGCAGAGGAAACACTTCTGAAGTAAGCCCTCCTTGTATTGCTCATATGTGTGTCCATCCTGTTTCTGAGGCACAAGGTGTTGTTACTTCATTAGAGATAACATGGCTTGTGCATATGAAATAAGGGTACATTTCTCACTGGGTAGGACATACGCCTTTCTTGCTCACCTTACTAAAGTATGTGATTATTATCTGCTAAAAGGGCTTATTTCCTTCTACTCCCTTACTCTAGTCTATCAGCATCTAGGCCAAAATATGTTTTACAAATATGTGATCATCTTACACTAATCAATGTAATTCCTTGTGCTTTGATATAGAGCTATGACATAAGCCAGTGGAGGATCTAAGTCCTTGGTATTTTTTAGATAAACCCCAAAATTTGCGATCAAACAAGAAATAATTCTAGGTATATTCTTTGTGATCAAACAAGAAATATTCTAGGAATAATTAGGTATTCTAATGCTTGCATGGTTACTCTTTCACACTCGTTACAGTCCTTTGCTGCAGCCACTTGAGCAAGATTTTGTGTTTATCTTTATGTATGTGGAGATAAGCGTTGCTCATCTTTTGCAAGACATTAGGTGTTGCATACAGACAAGAGTAGGAATCCACACTGAAGTTAGTGCAAGTTTTCAGTTTAACAGGAAAAAAATAGTCCTCTTAAGAATACTGTTTGAACCCTGATCTTTGCCTTTTGTGTCTAAGTCACCAGAAGTTTCTGTTTCCAAAAGCAAAATAATGCTTTGAGAAGTCACAGTTCAGTGTAAATGATGTCATGGTTATAGGAGTTGAGGCATCATCTTTGTTGCAGTAAGTCCCTCTTGGAAATGTCCAATAAAGCTAGAAGGAAAATGAGACTTATTTTACTGATTTTTTTGAGCACTTTAATTCCATTCTTGCTATATTGCTATCTGTGAGAAGCTTTTTCTTTTTTAATTCTATAAAGTTCTATCACTATATTATCTAAGCAGCTAAGTACTCAAATTATGTAAGTTGTACATAATAGGATGTCTGTAAAACTTTGCTCCTTCCAGCTTTGGAAATTTCTATATTGCTCTTCTCTGGTGACTCAGCTAAACACCTCCAATATGATCTAGGAGAATGTGTGGTAGGGTGGGATTTCCACCCTTTGAAGGAATGTATCCTAGTCCTCAGGTATGACCACAGCTGCAGCCTTGCTCTCTTCCCACATCCCCTGGACTTTTCTGGGCAGTCTTTAACCATTGATCAGTGGATTTATGCTGTAGTCCCTGCCATGCATTTAAGATCTGTCTATATATTTACCTAATATTTGGGAATATTTGCCTAATGTTTTCAAAGAAAAAAAAAAATCCACCTTTTGATTTGCACAGCAGGAACATTTGCCTGTTGTACCAGATAGCAACCTCAATATGTACTTTCATGGTCTGTTTCTTCTAGAGGGTATTTTTGGCCCATAAGTGGTGTTTGAAGAATATTTCTACCAGTACTATTTTTATGATATGTCTCTCGTCATGGTGCATTGCTAACCATATGGCCAAGTACAGTTTATGCAGCTACATGGCAAGGTTTACTGCCCAGCAGGCATGAGAAGCATTTATTTTGAATAGATGTGTATTGAGGGAAAAAAAAAAAACCATTCCAGTTCAAGGGTACAGGCTTAGGACTTTTATTTCTTCCCTTGGTTCTCCCTTGGTTTTAAATGAGGTTCAGCATCTCTCCCTTGGAATCTTGCTGCAATAATGTGGGCTCAGAGCAGCTGTTTTTACTTTGCCTTGCTGATGGCTGGCAGGAGATGAAATATGGAGGAGTAAATTCTGCCTGGCTGCTACAGGTTGCATCACAGAATCACTGACTGGTAGGTCTCTGAGAATTGTTACTGATAGCTAGATTTTATCTTGGTAGGGGTAAGAGCTCATGAAACAGGATGACTCAAGGAATGACTAATGAAAGCTTTATGATGCAACTTCTGTCTTAAGGTGCATCAGCTGTGACCAAAAATTAAAATCAGGGCATTATTTGACAGTCTAGGGTGAGTGAGCAGATGCCCTGAGTCCAGCTTCTTGTAGAAATATGTCTTCAATGTAAAATCCACTAGTTCAGCTTGTATCAATTAATGTCAGTCAGGAAAGGCACAAATGGTGAACTATGCCGTTACCCCTCTAGTGGCTTCTCTCCTTTAGAGCTGGGCCATTTAATGAGCAGATGATATTGCCATTACTTTGTGCTTTTCTCTTTTGTAAATAAATCACTCCAGTTAGGTGTATACACACAGCTTTGTGTGTTCACAAAGAAATACAGGTCTCTCAGAAACAGTTCCAGCTGCTCAGCTGGCACTACATTATCAATACAGGCATCATAATATTTAGGTGGACCTCCTATGCAAATGTCATGGGGAGACCCCCAGTCTGACTAATTTATGCCTCTACCAAAATATCTTTATTCAGCTCCTTGATCCCAGGCCCTGGAATTTACAGTGTTTTACAAGTACCTTTGCTTTTCTTGTGACACCAGTAGCTCCTCTAAAATTCCCAATCATTAGTCACACACCTAAGTCAATGTGGGGCTATCACCTGCTGTTTTGACTTAGCAGTGCTCAGTAAAATTACTTCCTGCCTTCTTATGCCAATGGTCGCATTTTCTGTACAGCAACATCCGATTTCCCCATTCCTGCCATAATGCATTGTTTTCCCTGGAGAAGAATAAATTCCCTCTTTTGGGCAGGGTACAATTGATGCAGGACTTGCTCAAGGTGCGGGGGCGTCGAAAGGGGACATTTGCAAGTTTTGCTGCAGGCAGTCAGGAGATGAGATGGGGATCAGGGAAGTCAGAGGTTTAGCCTTGGCTCTGATAATGATTTTTTGTGTTGCCCTTTGTAAGCTCTTTCATGTTTCCACCTCATTTTTCCAAATCCTAAAATGGAGTTCAAAATCATCACTTCTCTAACACCTCCACATTCACACACACACACACGCACACACACAGAGAGTTGTGAGGAGGTTTAATGTTTATCTCAGAGGCTTTGAACATATCATACATCCAGACAGTATATGCAGGCACTTAGACCCCAGAGTGAGCTTTATTAAAACATCAGTAAAGAAAACAGCTTTTATATTTTAATCATATTAATCATAAATTTGGGATTGGAACAGAATAAGTGATTAACAAACCTGAAAAACAAGCTTTATTTCATTGGCTTGAGCTGCTTTCTAGTTCTGTTTGTGTAAGTCAAAGTGATGTTCAGTCTTTTTAAATGAGTCACAGGACTGGAAGAACAAAAATATTTGATGGTAACATATAGCAGCAAAACAATTACCCTTTTTATTCTGACAGGCATCATAACCAGAAGAGCAAGTTAGAGCTAGAGGTCTAGGCTAGTAGTTTCTTTGCACATATCAGGGATTTTAGATCTGCTTGCAAGACAGTGAAACAGACCTGAAATGTCAGAAAAAATAAAAGATAACACTAGATTAAACAATAAAAGCAAGCATGCCAGTTAGGATACAACTATTTACATTTATAAAGGTGCTACTGATCAGTGAGTCCATGCAGTATTCTCACACAGCACAGCCTTGTATAGCAGCTTTCTGTACCTTTATCCAGAGGAGATTCCTTTCCACCCTGCTTGCTGCATTGCACCACTGATTTAGTGAAGACATCATCCTCATAAGGATGCTCTTCTAACTCACCTCTGAAATCCGCTTGCTTTTCTCCTCTGACAATTAGGTTTAAATGTGCTGCAGTAAAGTACTCATCCTTAGCAGTCGTATGGCTTTTTAAGTGATAAACTGCATTAGCAAATTTCTTATTAGATAATCTATCAAATGAGGTCATACATAATTTTAGCAGTCTTATCTTGATTTATAGCATGATCACAGCAAATTATGCATACACAAACCAGCATGCTGGCTGTCAAAGTCAGGTATTTTTACTCTGCTAAAAAACCTATTTCCAGGCCAGCCCAGTGGCCTACTGGTAGCACCCTGCATCACCACTTTGCCCAGTTTGTGGGACAGCCCTCAGGCTCACCCCTCACCTCTTATTAGGACTGACGAGAGTTGGAGGCAGTAGGCTAAATCCTTGCTTCGTACTTCACAACAATAATCCATACTGGTGTTTATTCTGGCGGGTTTCCTGTACTCCCCTTAAGTAAGGACATAGGCTCGCTTGGAAGGGTAAGCTTATGCATGGAGAAACTGTGTCTGCAGGGTGCTGATCTGCTCCCTGGCTCCCTTCTGTGTTCCCAAGGGAATGAAAAGCGAGTCGGAGTGAATCATCAGGCAGCATTGCGCACGACTGTAGCAGAGTCTGCGTCCCAGTCTGGGCTGCTCGGGCCAGCAGAGGCTTGGTCACCAGCACCGGCCCTGGAGGAGGCAGCACTCCATCTCCTGCCATCTGCACTGGGGAGCCACGGTACCTGCCTCATTACCAGCACATCCGAGGAGCAGAGCGAAAAAGGGGAAGAAGTTTCAGGAACAAACCCAGTTTCTGAATGGCCCTTTGCTAGTGCTGTTGCACTATCACTCACTGTACCCGGGGTCTAGTCCCCACACTCAAGTAAACTGCTTCTGGGATCCAGAAGGGACACGATTCCTATCCCCTGGCTTCAAACCTCTGCAGAAAACACTTCATCCATTGAGATCTATCTGTATCTACAATACTGGGGAGGCACAACGAGTGATCTGATCTTGCCTTCGTCTTCACCTTCTCTCACCTGACATTGCTGTTTCTAGGGTTTGAGCCGTGCAAAGTGGCAAGAGTATGTGTCATCTGCATGGTTCTGAACAAGTTATGTCTTTTCCACCAGACTTGTGGCCAAAGCCTGCCCATGAAGGACCAAGCACGATAGAACAAGATGTGTTCCTCAGCATTCCAGGTATCTGCCCCTAAACTGTAGAATAAAAACTAAATAAATATCTGAATAAAAATTTCCCCAGGGGATGTAACATCTTAGAGGTCTAACTATCACTACATGAACATTTCTTGAAACAATTAGTACACAGATCTCCATGTTGTCTACACAATAATATTCCTGGAGTGAGAGACTGGAAGAAATCGAAATAATTTATGAAAATGAGCAAGCAAAGGGCATGCTTTCAGTGGATGGCACTGCTGTTTTGCACATGCTGTGGTAATTTTGCCTACTCCTGCTGAATGAGCTTTTCATGTATATATATGTGTGTGTATGTATATCCATCATGAGTAAAATCTATTGTATCCTCAGTTGACAAGCTGTGTTGGCCAGATTGCAGCAGGGTCTGGGAAAAGTAATTCGTGACCCAAGCTAAGAGTAGAGTATAGGACTTCCCTCCAGAGCTCATCATCCAGAACAGCAGCAGCACTGCCTCCCTGTGCTGGTACCAACACCAGTCCGGGGTCCCTCTTCCCTCCCCCACTTTATCCCTGCCAGGGTGGTTGAAGATGCAGCAGAGCTGATGAGAAGGGGCCTCTCTCTTCGGGGCACAGTTTTACAGTGAAAATTTGGCGAGTGATGGAGCTACCCAGGTTGTGCCAGCCTTGCAGCAAGGCTGTGCCACACGATATGAGAGGGGTGAATGGGCAGGAGTGGAGAGCTGGCTGCAGAATGGGTGAATGGAAACCCCCAGCACCTGAAGATAAGTGCTGAGGGAGGGCGAGGGGCTCTGCAGACACCCCCTCGGGCCCCACAGCACTCGCAACCAGCAGCCTGTCCCCAGGCTCCGCACTGCAAGGGCACGTCCCGCTGAAAGCAGAGCTGGGAGCGGGGCAGAGAGTGCCCTTTGCTGCAGCGGGCACCGGGCTCCCGAGCGCCCGGCCCGGCCCGGACAGGGACCCGCAGGCAGGCGGGGAAGGGGGTACAGCACCACCTCCCCACTTTGCCTCTGGGGGGTCCCTGGGGGAGCAGCCGGGGCACCCCCGGCTCCGTGGGGTGCTGGGGCCCCCCCAGCAGCCCGGGTTGGCCGCTCCTTCCGTAGACCTGCCTCTGCAGAGGTGTTCGCAGCCATTGGCACGGGCGCTGCAGCGCCGGTTGCCTGGCAGCAGGAACGCGTCCTCTTCCCCACGACAAACATCATCTCCATCGACCCAGACCTCCTCCCGCTTCACATGTCTGCCCAAGCCGGAAAGCTCAGCAAGGGGAAATGTAGCTCCCCGAGCTGAGCTGAGGAAGCCCCGTTTTTTTTCACTGGGATAGTGCAGGGACCTTGCGCTGATCAGCTGCCCCACAGGTGAATTCATCCAGCACCACAAGCAAAATTCCGTGGGCTTGGCCATTCAGCCCGGATTAGCACGAAGAGAACAAGCTCCCTTAAAGAAACACTTGCTGATTACATGAATATTTAGCTTTATAGAAAATTGTCAGAGGAAAAGTGAGTGTGAAGCTAAGCCCCAGGTCTGCCTTTTTGTTTCTGGGTTTTTGGGTCCTGCTGAAAACACACCAATGTGCTTGATGTGCTGAAAGAAGGCAAAGCATCGGATCTGATCTGGAGCACAGCGTTGCTCTGGGTCTCGGTGCCTTACAAAGCATGTGCACCGTGTTTATCTGCCTGCAGCTGCATCCAGCTGCTGTGCTGTTGGAACTCTGCTGCTGATGCCGCAGCAAGCACAGGATGATGAATTTGAGACAGAAATCACTGACTTCAGAGATATCCATCTTCCTTAAAAGAAAGCGAGCCATTATGAGTCAGGCAGATTATCTGCCAGCAGCCCACTGAAGAGAGCTGTCTTCTGCAGAGGGGTGGAGGACGGGAGGATTTCTGATGAGTGTAGCAAGGGTGAGGGGACAGGCTGGCAATGGAAGGGGAGAACACAGCTGCTGCAGACTCCATGCCAGGGTGCCAGTGCTGTGCATGGAGCACATGGGAGCAAAAGTTAGTGGACTCTGCCCAGGGGGCCGTGATGTACTGCAAGGATGTGGATTTGGGGTGCTCAGGCTCTGGGAGAAGCTGGGTTTGATGGAAGTGCCAAGGTGCCCAGCAGTGCTGAGCTCCACAGCACCACAGCTGACCGCCGCATTGTGGGGTGGATGCCTCTCTGGTGGGTGCAGTTATTTGTAGGGACAGAGTACAATGACACTCTCTCTTCCTGCCTGCAGGAAGTCTGAAATTGCTGTGGTCTCAGTTATTTTCTCAGTCTACTTTGAAACAGAAGATTAGTCTTGAGGAGGCTCAAGCTACATGAAAGCAGTCACACCAGGTGCAGAGGCAGCTCCCTTCTGACTCAACATGATCTGAGAATAAGTATCCTGCCGTCAAGGAGCTGCAGCTTCAAGCTCAGGAACATCGGCATCAGCCTACCCCACCTAGAGCTGTGGCTCAAGGGAGCCAAAACCAGGGCAAAATGACAAGGGCAGAGACCAGTTGCAGGGAGGGAGCTGGCAGAGGAGCACAGCAGCTCATCCATTTTCAGGTGAAGAAGATCATCCATGGTGGGTGATGCACGAGAGGAGCTGTGGCACAGGGGTAGAGATGTTGAGGTTGGAGGAGGGTAGGGAGGAAGGGCTGCTATTTAATTGCCAGCCCTGGTTCTATCTGCAAATAGGAGGCCAAGCTGTCACTGGTGTGCAAAGTAGCAGATGGCCTAATTGTGAGATTTCTCCCTTGCAAGAGCAAAATGCTATGCTGTTTTTAACATCTTTGCCTAGAGCTAGCTTCAGATACAACCAAGATATATAGTGCTAGAAATGTGCTCTAGAGATAATCAGGAGAAAACTGTGCTTGAAGTGAGATTTAAAAAATAATTATTATGGCCTATTGCTGTTAGTCACACATCCCAAAAGCTGATCTGGCAAAAAGAGCTTTCCAAAGTATCTTCTGCTTGACAGATCATCTGGAAATTATTCCATCATTGTGTCATCATGTCTGGCTTATAACCCCCAGGACACTGTCTATGTATGCACACCATTTCTTCCCTCTTCCTGATGGAAAATAATTCTCTCCAGCTTCTGATTTTTCTCATGCAGCTTCAGCAGGTTGTGTGCAGTTTCTTGTCTTGGCCATTTTGCTGGAGAACACAGGGCCTCCATGAAGCATGGCCACCTCATCTCCCCTTGGGTGCCAGTAAGAGCTCAGTGCTCTGCAGAGCTCCAGGCCTGCAGGCAGGGACAGCAGAGCTCACCAGTGTCACACTAATACCAGGTGCTTGAAACTTTAAATTGAAGGTGCAGGGTTGTTGCTGGTGAGTCGCTATGGCAGGTGCATTTTGTCAGCTTCAGCTCTGATATGAAATCAGGGGAGAGGGTAGCACTTTTCCCAGCTGGCTAAGGTTTGCAGAGAAAACTCTGGTAAGGACTTGTGTGGAGAGAAGACTTTGACTAACCTGGAAATCTGCTTAGTGTCACTATTCAAGTGAGGGCAAAACCTGGGGCAAGGATCAGCTTGGAATAGAATCAAGTGAGTGCTCTGTTTGAGGACAGAAGCCCTTGTTGATTTTTTTGCAGGCCACTGATCATATTTTTAAGAACTTTTGCCTGCTGTATATAGCATGCGCTGCCTCCTTCTGACAGGCCTTTAAACTTTGTGATGTCTGTTGGGGTTTTCTGGTAATAAAAGGGCTTTAAAGGGTTATCTGTAAGCTTTGTCTCTTAAGTATGGGGATGTATAAATCTTCTTTAAATCTACCTTTCCCTTACTGTCCATCTTCAAAAGACTCTTATCCATGCAAAAGATGCCTGTGCTGCAGCAGTCTGTCCTTCCCATCCTTTCCTCTGACTTTCTTCCCATTTGCTCAGAAGTCTCCTGCTAAAAATCCCCCAGCTGTGACACACCAGCCCATCTCTCAGATCCCACTGATTTCATGTCTCTCTCAACCTCCATGTAAATCTCCCTATCTTTCCCTTCAAGGTCCTCTTTAAGTTACTTTGCCTTTAATCTCATTCCTCCCACTCCTCCTCCTATTCTCCCAGTCATCTCTCTTTCTCCTCATTTTATCTTGTTCTTGGATGGTTCAATCTTGATTTTTTTTCTTCATAGTCCTCAGACACCTCAATCCATCTCCCATTTTCTGTTACCCAAATGCTTTTCTTCTTCTTCTGTCAACTCTACCTTAAATCCCTTTTTCTTCCTTGCTAGCACTAACACACCACATGCCCTCATGCAGAGTCATCTGAGCTGGTGTCCCACGTGGTTTTCCTGGAGTGCATGTTCTTCACACCAGGAATTTGTGGTTCTCCTACAGCGCACACCCCACAGATACAAACACATGAGGGTCTTTTGAAGAACAGCAGTTGCTGGTAAGTAACCATGCGTTATTAATCCCATTGCTTATATGACACACAGAAAACTTTCTCCAGCTGGCTAATGAGGAATCTTTTCTGTTGATGTGAAGGCACATTTTGAATGCTCCAACTAGGTAAATGCATAAAAATGAGTGTTATTTAAACTTAGAGTGACTGAAACTTCCTATAGGGGGTAAAGACATATGAGGGACATAAGAAGCAGCCTATTAGAAGAGGTTTGGGGTCTCACTTCTATATCGTTTTGCACTAGCACATCATCAGTGGCTGCATCCAAGTTGCCTTTAAAAACTTTACATCCCTGCACATGACAAATAATAGGGACTAGCTCCCACAGAGCAGAGGAAATACAGCAGCAAGTGTCTCATGTCCATTTCTCAACTGTCATCAAATAGCTTTTATTCATGGCATAGCACAAGTGTCAGCCAACTGGCAAAGGCAGCCTGTATTAAAAATGTTGGGGATTATTCATGTCAACAGACACAAGGGAGCTTTTCTCAGTCAGTGGATCTGCACTAGCTGAGGTATGAAAATGCAGCAGGTTCTCTACAGTAATCTCAAATCTGAATAACTTCAGAAGGAGCCAGCAGCAGACTGCCATTTCCAAGTACAATTCAAAGTAATCTAGCACTGTTAGATGAGAGCTTGGATAGGTGAGAGGTTTAACTGTGTGGTTAGATGGAAAAGGCTATACCATAAGGATATTATCTAGAAAGAGTGAGGCGGTACTTTTTTAAAAAAGCTCAGATTGAAGATGGTCTGGAGGTTGTGAGCTGATGGTGGCTCTTCAGGTTTGCTTCTGATTACGCAGTTAGCTGTTAGGTCCTCAGCCTGTTTGATTGCAGGCATTTCCTGCACTGTTTTGAGCGGAATTTCTGTGGGCCACATGATTTGTCTTTTATGGACAAGGAGCAATTTGGAAATGGATTAATTATTTCTCTTTTTAAAAGATTAAAAATTAACAGCCCTGTTTAACAGAAAATAACGTTTATTAAATGTTTGAGATTTTAATAGGTAAAAATATAGGATGGACACAAGGAGTAAAATTGCTTATCTTTAAAAACATCATGTAAAGCTGGAAAAGAATGGAGGTTTCAGATGTTTCAGGTTAACTATTAAGGGTAAATACCTGACTGGTATTTTGAGTCCCACTGTATTTGCAGAAGACTATTTTATGCTGTCATCTTGCATTTTGAAATGGTTGCTTTTAAAACATATGGCCTGCTTCTTTTCCCCCTCGATTATTTTTGACTAGTTTAATTCTCTGAACTCCGTGATGTTATGTGGATATGAAATCAGGAGCAATTTAAGTGGAAAATAAAAAATTAAGGCCTATGCAAGTCATCATGAATAAGGTGACCTGATCTGCTCTGACACAGATCTATGTTCCACTTATGCTTTGGAAAACTTTGGATACTATATTTTTGTCAAAACCTAATTTCTGTACAAATGTGTGATGCAGAAGAAACCCAACCAGCAAAACCCTGAGATGAATCCCATGGCATCTCCATGACAACATATAGATGCATAGTCTGCTATATGCATCCTTACTGGCAGACTGACTGCTCCCAGCTTTTTCCCACGCTGAGCTGAAAGGCAGACTGACCAACAGGCTGCAGAGGATGTTGCTGGGATTTAAATGTGGAAACTGAAGATCATGTTTCATTCAGGGTAAACCAGAGGCAAATGGAGCAGCCTTACAGAAGAGGTGAGCCTTGCACCACAGCTTCCCTTGCTGAGGCTGCTTGGTCATGTAAAGACCTGCACTGGCAGGTCCCACTGAGTCTGAAAATTCATGTGGAGGACTTTTGCAGTGCTCTGAAAGGCTTGCCAAAAGCTTGTCAGTGTGACTTACAAGCATAATGAGATAAGAATGGAAGGTAATTTGGGTTAATAAGTTATCCTGAGAGGGGTGTTTTTTCCTGCACACGTAGAAGGAAAAGGAGAGTGATCCAGTCCTCTCTCCCTGGTGAAGAACTCTGAACTCTGTGGCGAGAGGTTTTCTTTCCACTCCCTGGCAATGTGTGGGAAACCTGGGGGCCAGGCCAGTGGCATGCTTCACATTAAATCCAACAGTAAATGTGGCCATGTCATTTACTTTCCTCCCAGCAGTCAGGAGCATGACCATGGGGTCAGGAGACTGCCTTTCCCTAGGGCTGCCCTGCAGGGCAGGGAGTGACCCTGTGCAGCTGCAAAGCTCTTCTGCATCTGCCCTGGGCGCTGCTGCTGCTGCAGGGCCCCAGCTCCAGGCGCATGCAAGTTCCAGCAGCGCAGGAAGGATGCAATGACTGGGATGGCAGAGCAGCAATGGATTCAGTAAATCCCCCCTCCTGGCTTTCTTCCTAGACTGTCCTTCCCCTGCTCCATCCTCCCATCCCAGAGTGGGTGACAGGACTTCACCTAAGGGCGAGCGGCCTGGCCATGGCAGTGGTGGCCGGGCAGGCGCACGGCCGCTCCTGCAAGGCAGCTGGAGTGCTGTAATTTCATACTGCAGCTGACGGTGCAGGAACTCCTCTCTGCCTGTCCCCTGGCCTAGGGGTGGCCCTGGCTGCCACAGGCACTCCCGGCACTGTTGGTGGAACTCTATTAGTGTTGGCAGTGTTTGGGAACCATTCCTACTGCAAACGGGGTACTGTGTGTGTAACCACCTGAGTAAAGCACAGCTGGCCCTTTCATACTTCTGACTTTTGGATGGAGAAGACTTTTGGACTCCTCCAGCCTTCTAAGTAATGCTCCTTGGGCACCTTTACCTCCACTGTGCTGCTCAGCTTTCCGAGGAACAGAGATAACAATATTGACCTTCTTAGCCGAGCACTTTCCCATTTTTTTACAAGATATGTTACGTAAAAACTGATTGTTGGGTTTTGTTCAGCTATAAAAAGTCCTTAACAGTGGGGCATAGTATGTTATCAGCCATAAAAAAAAGCCCTTATGTTGAACTTTAGCATTTAGGGTAGATCTTTGTTCTGCTTAGTTACTTATAACCTTTGGAGTGGTTTAGCCTGGGTTTGGTTGTGGGTTTGTTTTTTTTTTTTGCTGCTTTCTGTGTGCATATATATTGTGTACATATGGTTGACTTTTGCTTCTGCCAGGGCCAAAGATCGCATGGTTTGGTGGAATGTACAAATGTCAGCTGGCATCAGTTGAGTGACTGGCCTGTGATCTGCCCTTCACCATATTTCCTCTGAAATATAAGGAAGTTAGTTTGCTAACAGACAACAAACTGGTTAAAACCCCCACTGAATAAAGGACTATGATCCCCTAGAAATAATCTGCCTTGGCTTCAGCATCCAATCTATGAACATTGTACGCTGACCAATGGAGCTTGTCCATCCATTGCAGCCTTCTTCTTTACCATAATAACACATATCTCCCTCTGTGCAGCCTCTAAGAAGAAAAGAAATTCCTTTTTTTGGCCATAGGGCAGTTGAGAGCTTTGTCCCCAGCCTGGGCAGCACGGTGCAAGGGTGGCAGTGTGGAGGAGTGCCGGAGTTCACGGAAGATGGCATCTGGGCACAATGGCACCCAGGAGCCTTAGGTAGGTTCCTATTAAACAGCATTTCCAGTGCAATATCTAGCTGAGAATAGCAAGAAGTAGCAGACAGACAAAGCCATCACAAATAGCATTAGTGCAAAGTCATAATCATAGGAGGAGCAGCAAAGCCAAGCCCTAAATAGCTGCCATGGCCTAATACTTCTTGTTCTGAGAAGCTGTGTCTGGAAATGCCAAAGGGGTACAATACAAAATGTGGAGAAGTTCTAGGCTGGGTGATACTGGAGCTCTCTGGCTACAGTCTTGGGAAGTGGCAGTAGTGGTGGGACAGTGTTGACAACAGTGATGATTGAGTTTAGGGTGTTAACCATTCTTTGTCTTAACAGATCACTCAAAAAATTGGAGCTGGGCAGGCTCCCTGTCAGGCTCTTCAGGAATGTGAACCCAGCAGCAGGGTGGTTTTCTAGGGACTAATCTACCCATTCAGGCAGAGATCAGCTTGAAGGCAGCAATTTCCTTGGAGGGTATTTTTTCCCTCAGGTGTAGCTGGGGTGGCCTCAGCAGTGCAACCCCAAACAAAGTCTGAGGGAGGGATTTTGGGCATAGTGCTTTCAAGAGAGACACACAGAATTGCAAACAAAACCCCTTCTTACTGGTTTGGCCTTGGTTTTAAAAGTTCAAGGACAAAGAGCTTTGTGCATTCGGTGTTAATCAAGAGCATTGATATAGGGAATTACCAATTCCATCAGCATTCCCATCCGAATGGACCAACCCAAAATAACTCTCACCCCAAAATGATCGGGGCTGCATAACTGATATGGGCTGAAAAAAATAATGGTTTATATATTTCTTAAGAAAAAGTTCTTATTTTAAAGAGAGTTGAAGGCAGCAAAGAGTTGGATAGGCTATTATTCTCCAATCAATTCAATTTTTAAGCCTTACTTAAAGAATGCTAATTTTAAATGAGAAATTCTTCTGATCATTTCTACAATTGAAGGGATGTAAATTCACATTCATAATGAATGCTTTTTTTTTTTTAATATTTGATTGCAGTAATCCAAATGATCCTATTTAATATCAAGGACAGAGCTGGTATCTATTTTTTGATAAGTACTTTGCATAGCATACCCCATACAGTTAAAATCTTTTTGAGAACAGTTTTAGAAGACCCAGCTCTTTGGTAGGACAGTCCTGGTTGGTGGCATGAAGAGACACCTCCTGCAGAGCACCAGCCAAGGTGCTAAAAGCCACAAATTCCAGGTTCTTTGTCCTAATAATATTTTACTGCCTTGTTCTAATCTCCAGCATCACCTACTCAGACTTCAAAGAAAAAGGTGTGATCATTAACAATGTCTTCTCTTTTTAGCTTTCATTTTACCCTGTTGTCAAGTCTCAGTTTGGCTGCCAAACTTCCTACCCAGTTGTACCCTCCCAAGTCTGAAAACAACTTCCTTCAGCCTTGCAAGGTTCATTTGATTGGCTTCCTGTCCTCAAGGTGATTATTTCAAACATCACAATCTTTGGAAATGAAATTAAATCTTCCATTCTCAGGACTGTACGTATAAAGTCCTGGGAAAAGAGTTTTGGAGGGATTTTGACCAATGCAAGTCAGTCTGATAAAATTCCTTAGAACAATGTAGGTTTTATTTGGTAATTACATGCACTTAGAGTCAATGAGAAAGCATAAGAAATGCTATTTGTTTCTGTGTCTAATATAAATAATCATCATTATTAACAGAATAGAGGAAAAGACAAAAAGCAGATGTCATAGATAAGTTGGTGATAAAGGGCTGTTAATAATAGGAACATTTTTTGTATTTTCTGTGAGGTTATACATAAATATTTTAGTTGAGCAGAATTTTAGGTCATATATAGCTTTCTTAGGATTTGTAAAAGATCAAGAATCAGATTTTCAGAAAAGCAGCAGTTGAGTGGACTGCAGATGAGAAACAAATCTGTCCCTGTGACACCTTCAGGTTTCCTGAGCTGAAAGTTACAGCTAGACAAGGTCACATGGAGTTATAGGGCCGTGGTGTACCTGCTAGCCACTACAGTGCTTTATCATGAATTATTACTGTTCAGATACTGTGTTGCCTGCAGTTTGTAGATACTGAAAGAATTTTAAGAGGGACATAGTCAGAATTTCTCAGTATAACACCAGAAGCCAAGCATTTCACTTCTAACAGAGATTCATGGCTTCAGACAAAATACCCACACTCCCTTCATTCCCTCTCTAAGTAAGGGCTAAGATTTGTGTCTCATGGGATGTTGTGAGATTATTTTTTTCTTGTGTGCATAAACTGTTTTGAAGGTAGAAAGGTTCAAGTCTCACTTGACAACAGCCTTGCATTTACAGTACAAAGGGATCAGACCCCGAATCTCCTCAGAAAGGGACAAACAGCTTGGAACTCAGCAAGTATTCTCTCCAACTAGAACAAATACAAAAAATTTTGCAGTCCATTGATTTCCATTTACAATGCCAAGTTTTATTTGATTTATTTTTTTTAATAGCTATATGCCACAACACCAACTTCCTTTCCCCCTCCACCCTTTTAAAATGAAGTGTGACTGGCCTCATTAGCTGAGAGAGATTTTGGATAAGTTAAGGATCAGCAGACAGACAAAACAGGGCCATTTTGGGAAAGCCTTGATGATGCAGCCCAAAACAGTTTTTTCCTTATGTGAGAAAGTTTAGGATTTCTGAGTATATTGAACTACTATGCAGCTGCATGGACTATGTAGGGGAGTCTCACACACACAGAGACAGGGCAGAGTTACACATCTGCATCCTAGGTGCTGTTTTTATGACTCTTAACAAATAATGGTAGCAAATGCATGACTGTTACTTGCAGAAAATTCTGTCCTCCTGTGTGACCCCCCCTGCACTCCACCATGCGCTGCCCAGCACAGTGCTGCAAGGCATCAAGCCAGAGTCCTGCTTGTGTTGAAAGGCAGGTGCTGAGAGTGGGTACTGCCTTGGGATCCTCTCCACAGAGCCTGCTTTGGGGACCTTACACCAACGGGGCATGAACCCTTCCAGCTTCCCTTCAGCTGCTGTATGGGTGGCTGTCGCTGTGGCCGTGACCAAACAGTGCCTGCCACTATGGAATGAGCAGAGGAGCCCGAGGAAGGAGGGTACAGGTGGTGGTGGTGTCTCACCCAGAGAAAGCAGGCTACTGCTGCTGCCACAGGCACTGGAGAGGTGGGGATGGCTGGGAAGGCGGAGGGAGGAGGGAGAGAGAGGGAGTAGCTACTGTCAAGGGGAACCATGCACTGATACTCTCTATACTGTTGGAAGAAGGAAAGTTCTGGCTGATAATAGAAAGTATGCACAATATTTAGGGGTTACAAAGAGAATTTGACCTATCAGTGAATTAAATATGAAGAAACTTGCACTGTCACTGCTCACTCTGACTGGTGCTTATGGGTGAATGGAAGATCAGACTGTCAGGCTGTCAGCTCCTATGAGCCCTAACTTTTCCCCTGAAAGGGAGATGGCCATTTTCCCAACAATGGCCCCAGCTCTTTCGGTTACAGCCAGTCAAGTCCCATGACATCAAATGTTAATCTGGCACAGAACTTGGGCTGTCCGAGTACATTTTATAACCAACAGCATATCAAATCCTTTGGACCTGATGACATTGGCTCCTTTGTTGTCACATCAGTCAGTCACTTTAACCCAGATTCTCAGTCAATTCAAAGGAAAGGAATGGCACTTCAGAGAACTGACTACTGCAAAAGTACTTTAAAAAAATGAACAGAAGGAAGGCAGGGCTGAACCGCATCACAAAAGATCCCACCATAAAATCAGGAGAGGGCACAAGAAGCCTTAGATGACCTCACAGCAAGAGGCTGTGTTGCTGTTTTGCATACAGTTTCTCTCCAGGGGCAAGCCTTGGATCATCACAAATCTAGTCTTTGGGCTCCCAGCCATTTAAGAATCTTGGTCCTGATCTTTTTGCATAACAGCATTTATATTCATTTTATAACAGAATTTCTGTCTGTATAACAGATATTTCTAATACTTTGAAAGCAAACGCAGCTCAGAAATCAGATTTCCCAGCTGGAGCATGGGAAGACAGGGCCAAGGCACTGGTTTCTTCCCATTTTCCTTGCCTGACCATGGCACTTCTGATGTGGCAGAGTGGCAGCTTCTGCCTATGCTTTCTCTAGCATCCAGAACTGGCATGATGCTTTGATCCACTTCTAGTTTTGCAAGGAAAAAGCAGCTCTTTAAGCAGTTATCAGAGGGCTCAGCATACAAGCATAGCACATTAAAAAAACACATTCCAGTGAGCTGGGGGAGGGGGCAGGAAATGACAAAAATGAAAAGAATTTTGCTCTTCTCTAGACAAGCATAGAGACAGTAAGAGAAAATTATAGCTTGACCTTAAATTTTTGAAAGGAAGCAAAGAAATAAAATTTAGGCTCAAGAAGATACCTTCCTTATAACTTGAACCAAAAGCCAAAGCATATGAGGACTAGAGGGCTCAGAGAAATAGCTGGAAATTGCATGCCTATAGTCTTGGAGGAAAATACAGGAACTCCCTTAATTCAGTAATATACCTGGCATGCCTCAAGAAAGGGAAGGTATTGGTATTGGCTCTACTCCTGACCTTGTAATGTGCAGAATAGATGGCTCAGGGGACAGGAAAGGAATACAAGGCAGCTTTTTTAATGGTCAGAGGGATTCTGCCATGGACTTTTTTTCAGAAGGTGTTTCTGACTGAGCTGGAGTGGGAGAAAGGCTCAGAAGCCAAACATTATTGTTCTCAGTTGCAGAATCGCCTGTTAAATGATGGTTAGAGGCATAAGCTACCCCTGCTACGCACAACAGTGTACTTCAGGGTGTTCTCTGAAAACTGGTAAGAACCTTTGGTATTTCCAAAGTTGGGTACAAGTACCTGAGCCTGAGCTGTTTATATTTAAGAACAAAAAGTTAGCAAATAAAGAAGAAGGAGACCTAAACATGTTTTTTAAGGATGTCTGAGAGAACTCAAAGCATCATGTAAAAAGCTACTTCCATGGCAATGGAGCACAAATTAAAATTAATTGCTGAGGCTTAAAAGTAATTACTCTCTGAAGGGTGGATAATCTTGTGTCTGTTCCAGCAAGTGTTTGAACATGCATGTGAACACATACACACATCCACAGCCCATCTGAGTTGCTGGCTCCCTTTGAGGCAGCTTCAGCTGCAAGGACAAAGGCAAGATAAGCCCAGGGATGGGAAGACCCTCTCAGTCCTTGGTATTTCCGTTACAGGAGTTTGCAGCATAGTAGTCAGTGCAGCAGTTATTCTGCAAATGGAGAATAACTCTGGAGAGCTCTGGTCTAGTGCTGTCAGTCTCACACCCGCTGTTCGTGAACACCTACATTCCATTTAAAAATAGGATCGTAAGACCTGCGAATACAAATGGGCAGAAATTTTACTATTTAAAGGGAAGTTCTGGAGAAACTGTGTCATATATGTAGTTCTTTCTAAAATGCCAAAGGCACCCAGGATTACGTGTTCTGCAACCTCTGCTTTCTGTGTCCAGCCAGTAGATGGATGAAACTCACATTCTGCATGGGAGTATCCCTTCTCCCAACTGCCCGCCTCCTGCCGTGCTCCACTTCACTATTGCTTAGGCAGAAGCATTTGCCGAAGTTGGGAAAGGACTGGAAATCACATGGACTTGCAGCTGGCAGCCTTAATGATTGCCTGAGTGATCAAAGCTGGTGGCTTGGGGATGAGCAGCAGAAAGGGCAGGAGGTGTGCTCACTGCCTCCAAGGGATGCTCCAGCAAGGGAGAAGCAGCTGGAGGGAGAACACTGAGAGCCAACGCCACCCAGCCCAGAAGCACAGCCTTCTCAAGCCCTGATACCTTCAGACAAGTGAGATGCAGAATGTCACATGGTGTGAGGAGTCCTGGAGGTGTGAGGGGAGCAGAAGGAGGGTAGGATGATGAAGGATGACAGTGGAGGCACTAGGCCGGGTCTGTGGTGTCCCATTCAGAGGTTCAGGTGCTCCCTCGAACAACCCTTTGCTCAGTGTATGTTGGCCAGTTTTAGAGGGTGTTTGCACAGTTCTCAGCTTTCTGAAGATGTGAGATGACTTCCACTTATGCATTCCTGTTATTTAAGGGGGAAAGCAGGGTGTTTGACCAGGAATGAAGGCATCAATACCTTGATACACCCCTTTTGCCAGGTAAGCCAAGAGCATGAATGGGATGTTCTGCCAGTCTCAAGACATTAAATATTTCTGCTTTGACTTACACCAGCTCTGAGCTGTTGTCAGAAAAACCATTAGCTGCTTACGTCCAGACACTAAGCCAAATCCTGGCTCCAGTGAGGCCAGTCATAAAACTCAAATTGATTTCAGCAGCAATAGAAATTAGTCTCCCAGGCAATGGTCAAGAGAGAGGAGTTGGATGGCAGTTTGCTATCACCTGACAACGCAAGTTTATGTCAAATTCACCCAAGGTTGTGATATATTGAAAACTTGTGTGTGAGCGTGCATACAGCACCAGGGCATGGCAGTACAGCACTAGGAGACCTAGTGTTGGTAGCTACTGAAAGTGATTTCCAAAGTTTCCTGCAAATTCAAATGACTATCTTAGGAATTGAGAGACATGGACATCCTGGCTCCCAGCTGTGCATGACTGACAGTCCATGTCATATCACTTAGTGCTGAAAATTTGTTCATTTAATTACTCAGCCAGACAGAAATATTAAATGCTGTTTCAGAATTCTTTATTAGGGTATATGCTTTCCAGTAACTGCCTCACTTGTTCTCCACTAACAGTGGGGGAAAAACCCTCCCCCTGGGTTTTTGCTGCTTGTAAGAGTAAACACCTCTTAGAAAGAGGTTCTTTTCTTTAGCCATTTTCTGTTTCTGGCTGCATTTACATTGGTCTCAGGAAAATGTGCAAATTGCTGTGGATGTTCTTCAGTGTCCATTTAGATTTTCCGCTTACTTTTAAGGAAATGCTTATGGACCATATTTTTTTATTTCCTCTCTTCTTTTCATTTCTACATAATTTCCCATTGTGACTTTTTAAATGCACTATTTTCAGATTCCAGTCTGCACACATATGAAATAAGTTACATTTTGTTCTAGTCTAGACCTAAATTCTACATTCACCATTAATCTTAACTGTTTTCTCTTAGACTGCATAAAAAAAATCTGCAATTCAGAGTCCTGTCTGATGTCCTGTGGTAATTCAAGTCTTAGATTTATTATATTTGCCAACAGTAAATACTGTATCCATTTTTAGAGAATGATCCAATCTGCTTGTATTTCCTGATCTTTCTTCTCATTCTTTTGTTATGATATGCTTTTTGCCTCTTAATTGTTTCCATATGAAATGGCCTCAGTCACAGTGGCTGCAATGAATAACGTGCATTTCAAACTCTCAGGGTTTTGATCACAGCAGATAACCACGAACTGGTTACTCCCTGCCTTCAGCAGCACTCCTTATGGACAAGTAGTAAGTTCTGCAGCATTGGTAAGTGACAAAGACCAAACATTGCAGGCAAAAGGCAGCTTGGTTAATGTGATTTCTGCCCTTTTAGCCAATAGTCTTCATCCCACTTTTAAGTTCTGAACAGACATGAAATTTTTTTTTCAGTATGGCTGAATAGCATCAGGAACCAACCTAGGTTCTCTCACATGAACTGTGTTTAAAATGTCTTTTTTCTAATAACTGGGGGGGGGGGGGGGGGGGGGTCCCTTTTATGTTTTATATATTGAGGCTGCTTTAATAAAGCATAAATCTGAGTCCCTTCAATGAGGCAGAAAGCTCTGCTGGTTCTTCTGCATTTCATAGCTCAATACAGGGCTGGATGCACTTAACTGGGAGGTGTGAAGGAGCATCCTGGAAGAGATGGAAGCTAAATATATTCTGCTACAAGATTTCTTCCATTCCACTCTCCACCCCCAGATCCCAGAGACTACAATGGCTTATGCAGGGTTTTACATATGCAGCTAATGGTGGAGGGAGGAGAATTCCCACGGATAAAGAGCTTTAGCCCAGTACCAGCACAGCACACAGCCTGAAGTGGTGCTGGGGTGGATTCTGAGGAAAAGCCTCCCATCGTTGCTTCCAAAGAGAGGTCCTACACAATTATTTTTAGGAAAGGATTCCTGGCTAGGAGGACATCCTTTCTTACAGCTTTGATATAGGCCCCTGTACAAGGTGGAGAGGGAATGGGACTTCATCTTGACCCCCTGCACTTAGTGTTTTCTCTTACTTAGCTCCAAGGGGCTTCCTGGTCTGGGGAGTTAATTTTGTTTCAAGCCACCCTCTGACAGCCATCTGTGTGTGTGCCTCACACAGCCTGCAAGGCTGAAGTGCTGTGGTCCTCCCAAGGCCAGGTACCTGTCGACACACTTTCCATCTTTTCCAAGAGCATTGCCTTCTGTGTAAGGAGCCGAAGTCCATAAAAACACAAAACAGCAAATAAGAGTTTCCTCTCATTTGCCCCTGATTTTATGCTTATATAATTCCACTAATTTCATTTGCATGAGAACAAAACCAGACCTCTAGTCTCTTGGTAGAAATTATTTTATAGGGCTGTTATCCAAACCAGAAGGCCGAGCTGGAGTCCACTTCTGATGCACAAACCATGACAGCAGAAGTGACATGCAGTGGTTATTTTATTCTCATTCTATGTTTTTTATGCATGCTTATGTATGTTGAGTGCACTGGGATGGGGGCAGAGAACAGCCAAGCAGCCTTCCCTCTTCCACACATGATTGTCTAGCTGACTGGCTTTATCTCCAGGTACCCAAAAGGAAATTAAATCATTAAAAAAGATACCTGCAAGCTGTAAACTCTGAGGGGAAGAAATTACTGTTGGTTTGTCATGTTTGTAGGTGAATTACTTATTTATGTAGTTCAATAGATCTAATATTAATCACAGATGAAAGACACAAGCTAAACATGCTTTGCAAACACACACAGTGCCCTCTCATTTATTGAGAATGGGTCAGCTTAAAATTGTTCCTGGACAGGCACAGATAATCGAGTGGGGGAGCAGAAATGAGGATCAAATGAAAGCAACCCAAATTGCTTTTAAAAGTTTCAAATGAGTATGCTGCTGGAAGTGCTATAAAAGATAAGACAAAAGAGCCAGCTAAAAATTGTGGCTCAAGATCAATTTTTTGCAAGCAATCATAAATCTTAACTTCAGCAGCTTTGTGTTCGTCTAGGGGCACTGGATAAGCGAAAAAAAGTTGACCTCATCATCATGTGAAGTTTCCTATTCCTGTCCTAAGTTGTCATTGGTAAAAGCCCGCAGCAAAAATTCCAGTTGTAAACAGTGATGTGCTGCCAATGTTTCAGCAAGGGTAGCCCACATTTTTTCCTCCCTGCAGCTGTAGCACAGCTTGTATGTAAGGGGCTCCATGGCTCTAGAGGAGAGGGATGCAGACCAGCCCCATCAGCCCTCCCTTCATTTGCTTCTCTGGTGAAACATAAATGCCCTTTCTCAGGTGTAACTAAAGAGGGAGAGCTGTAATTTGGCAAATGGACTTTGAGAGTCACAAGGTCTTGTTTCTGTGGAGCTGCTCATGGAAATAGGAGCAAGAAGCCCTTACCCTCTCTTGCACCCCCTCCAACTGCACAGCACAAAAATGCCTCTGCAGGTTTTGCACCCTCGCAACTCATTCTCAAACTTGTGGCACTTTTCCATACCATCCTTCTGGGAAAGAGACACTTGATTTTTGGGTGGACCAAGGACCATATGAGTGATGGTGCAGCCCTTCCAGCAAGCAGATGTTCCTGAAATGCAGGGTGAAATTCAGCTCACCCAGACAGCTGTGGGTTAGACTTCGCTGCAGAGCTGAAGGACGTGATGCAGCAGAACAATTAGTTCCCTTCCAACACATCTGCCAAAGGCGGCAGGCACGTGCCTCAGCATGCAGCTCCCACTCTCACTTGCAGGATGGCTCCCTCAAATTTAAAAACATGGGGATCAATGACTACTTATTAGCTGTCTCACTACCTGCCTGGCAGTTTCCTTGGTGCAATTAAATATGTCTCTGGGATGTATAGTAAGAGTCAATTGAATTTTTAAGGCATCATGCAGATAACGTACATGATGTGGAAAAATGCACTTGGGATCTGGTAGCCTATGACTGAAACAGACAAAAAGAAAAAAGGTCTGGGTAAAGAAAATCAGATAAAAAGAGCTTTGGAAAGAATTTCAGGGATAGTAACCACCCTTTGAAATGTGTCTGTGCAGTCGGCGTCTTGGAGAACCTTGAAAATGTTTGTATTTTTTTTCCTGCTTTATATCCTTAAAAATATCCTGCTCATTTTTTCTTCCCCTCAGGCCTAGTCAATATTGTCATTAAAAACTGAAGGACCTCTTCTAAACAATTGGAAAAAATGTGCTTGTAAAACTGTGCAAATACCTGTTTCCAAAAATAACTAAATCTGCAGTGGTTTCAGGGACAAAAGTGATGCATTTTGAAATAGGACTAAATGTTTATTTACATGAGAGAGCATGCTAGCTCTGGTCTACTGAGAAAATAATGGGCATTAAACCCTATACAGCAGTGAATAAAAAGTAGATTAGAGTGATTTAGTGATCTACCTTTTCTTTTTAAGAAAAACAACTCACTTTGAGGCTGAGCAAAAGAATAACTATTTTATTAACAACTTATCTCTTTTGATTTTAAAACTCTTAGGACTTCTTTGATGTAATGGAAGATAATGAGAGGCACAGTAAGAAGCAGGTTTATTGTCCCCTATAGAAAAGTATCAAACCAAAGGCGGATTGTCAGCTCCTTAACTTGGTCTTCTCTGTGTCACTGAGTTGATGTAATGAGGCTTTAGTACAGTCCTAGCCAGCCAGTGGTGGATTTCCTTCGAGGCAGAGGATGTCCCCAGAGGTAAGAAAGCTGTCCCATGTCCCCACTTGCCTTCATTGCCCAGCGAAGGAGATGGCACGAGAGGGAAGAGGCAAAGAGATGCAGCCTGAGCAGCAGGGGGCTGTGATACTTGCCTGCTCGAGCAGCTTGCACTAATTTGAGCAGCCCAAAGGTCACGACTATTTATGCAGATAAAAGGTCAATGGCAAGCTGGCATGTGGCTGCAGGCTATCTTGGTACGCACTTCACCCAGGGCACTGGTGCAGGCTTCTGATTCACAGTTTGTCTTTCTGCATGAACTTTCAGGCCAAGCTTTGGCTGGGAAAAAAAAATCTCTGCCATGGGAGTTGACACAGTTAGGATCCAGATGCAATTTTTTTTGTGGCTCAGGCTCATCTGTGGCTAAATCAAACCTTTGAATCATTACTTATAAAAGCAGCCAAATTCTGAACTGTTTGCTCAGTGTTTAATCGGCCCTTGTGTTGGATAAACCCCTCTGAAAGCATGCCTGAGTGAAAATAGAGGAAAAAGTGAGTAAGATGCTCAGGATGTGACCTGCTGAAAGAAAGCCAGTGAAAAGCCTACTGAATTCAACAGAGGTGGATTCTTCAGCTGTCAGTGTGTGTGGACATAAATCTCTTTAAACATGCAGGATCTTAGAGCACAAGACTTAATGACAGGGTTTGAATTTCCAGAGCAGTTTCAGCTTAGGTGAAACAATGTATGTTTGGGTGAAAAAGGGAAGCAGATATACTAAGTTAATCTAGTCAGATTCTACACTGTATTTCAAATTTTACAGTCAATAAGTGCTTCACCCTTTGCTGTGGTGAAAATTAAAATATATTTTAACTTTCAGTTCCAGCAGCTGTCTGTTTGCCTGCACTGGTTTTAAAGAAAATCCTTTTGACTTCTGCTGTAAATCAGTCCCATATGCCCTGGTCCCCAGTAGGAAGTATGGAAAATATTTTGTGACATTTAATTACTCCAAAAAAAGGTAATGGGAAAGCATCATTACATCGATTTGTTTTTCATCACAGAGGTATTTGGCACCATGCCCTAATTAAGGCTGCAGCAATAACTCTATTATAAGCACTGCTTTGCCTCCCCCAGGAATTTTTTAATAGTTACCTATGATTCTGTCCTTTTTTGTTTGTTAATAAAGAAAAAATATGTTAGGATGAAAACCTTCTATGTAGAAATCTACCAAAACTAAGAGTCTTCAGATCCAGAAAAGCATATTTTTCCTCTAATTTCTTCCTGTCAAAATGGAGAATTATTAAGTACTTCCTTGACCATTGTCTTTCTAGATCTTCACATGAGGGGAAGTTTGAACATTTGCTTGGATGCATCTTGTCAAGTTGTGATGATAATAACTGGGTGGTGCTTCTCACAGATGAAGGCTTCTGCCCCACGGGTGGGAGAGCTGGTGACTCTTGATGGCTTCCTCTTAGAGCTCGTCAAAGGAAAGGAAAAGAAGCCTTTGCAGAATCTGAACATATTGGAATACATTCTGCAATTTCCTGGACTTTAAGCTGCCTCTTGTAAGTGTTACAGTATTATTCCCAGTCCTGGGAAAACAGAACTGTACTAAAGATGATGACTGTGGGATTTCTGTTATCTTGGAGTAAATATGGGGTTTATGCTTTCCCTCCTATTAAGGTATTTTAGAAAACGAAACACAGAAAAAGTAAGATCTTGCCCAGAGTTAGTGTGAGGGCCATCTCTTCTTTTACTTCAAGAACACAGTTTAGAAATGGGATCTCTTACTGCCTCTGCCCAGGCAGCATTCTCATCTTCCAGAATGATACACTGGTGAGATGAAGACCTAGAGCTAGGTTTTTCTCATAGGAGCACAGAAAATACTGCAGGTTTATGGACAGTGTTCCATCAGAAATCCTCATAAAATGGAAGCAGCTGTTTATCTTTTTTAAATGGAAAAAAAAAATATTGAGTCCCATTGGCTTTTTACTCTTAATACTAGTCTAGAGCCTATTATTAGATATTGTGCCTTCCTCTGGCCTCCCAGTTTTATTTGAGTGCACCTACCTGCCTTTTTGGACTCTCTTGTCTTGTTTTGTGTTAGTGAGTGGTCACAATATAGTTAAGAGTCAGTTTTAGGTCATCTGAATCAGCTTTACAACATCTAGGTTCGAGGAGGGGAGCAGTGTAATCCCAACAACAGAGCTCTGTATCCGCTGGCTGCAAACCTGCCTGGCTTCTCGAGTGGGTCTGATGCTCTATGGAAGGCACCACACTGCTAGGTATTCCTGTCTGAATTACCTAAAAGCAGATTGGGATATGCCTGGGTCACCTTCAGCATTGACACAGCCACAGGTATATTCTGAAAGTGTGTAATGCAGTCCCCTCTGCTAGGTACTGCTCTTGTCTATGCACTTTCCACAGAAAGTGAAGTGTGGAGGAATCACCTGTCCATACTCCCTAGGGGAAGGATTGCTATCCCCATGATTTTGGGCACTGTGCAGTCCAGGTGTGAGTGCTCTAGGGACCAGGCACAAAGGACAGGACAAGGCTTTCAACACGTAAGGAGAAAGTGCAGTTATTCCCACAACCATGTCTGTATTAGAGGAGGTGTCCTCCATCCAACACAGTCCATAAGCTTCTGTATTTTTCTATCCACTGCTGCCATCCAGGTGAGGTGAGGGCAGCCTCCCAGTTCTCAGCATTCTGGGTTGTTTCATCAATAGATGCTCTCAGAATAGCAGAAGCCAAAATGTCTCATTTAGCACCTTAAATTTTTGTAGATAATTAAGCTTTTTGTTACTGAGGGCTGAATGGGCCTTCCAAATACATCTGGGTAGATAAATATTGATTTCCACCTTAGTTTTATGCCCATAAAGCTGGAATTGAGGATAAAGGCCTTTCTCAGGGGGGCAGGTTCTCTGTTACAGAAAAAGTTGGAAAAAATCAGACCCATTATGGGAAAACAGCCATGAGCAATTTTCCTTCTGTATGCAGCAGTTAAATGCTAAGTTTTAGTACTTATGATAAGTAGAGAACTTTTTTCTTCTTATCTCAGAAATTCACTTATAAAATTTGCAGTTAATTTCTAATTAGGTTGTTCAAACTATTACAATAATCTTGAGGAAGCAGCTATAGCATTTTTGTACCATGGCACAGCATTCTGTATACATCAGTCGAAACGATCCACTAAAGTATTATTAAAACGATAGAACAAATTGCATTTACACAATATTAAATGTACCACAAAGAGTAACTGTGAAAATTGCTGGCATATACAGCTCATCTAACCTTGGAACTCAAATTGCTTTTCTAATTTGCAGCCCTAGTCCCTAAACTGGACTTCTGTAAAACTGTATTTCTGTGTTGACGGGGAAGAAAAACAGCACAGATCACAAACATTGACAAATCTATTAAATTACATAGCAAAGAGAGAAATTATCGTGTTAAAAATACCGAGCTGATAGAACTACACCTGACCATTGCAACCGAGAAATCACTGTCATTTCCCATTATTGCTCTGTCAGATGTGCCAGAGTCGCAGCCGCAGCTGGGGCTGGTCATTTGATGTATTTCCCTGCCTCTTGTGGCATGTGTAGGCTCCAGAGAGTGTCAGCTAGGCTGCTGAAAAGCAATTCTGCCTCTCTGGCTACCCTAATGTACCTGAGGATCTGCTGGTTTACCTACCTGAGGCTGCCAACAACCCGTTTATGCAAGGGGCAAATTCCTCCCTCTCGCATTAATTTCGCCAGGGTGTTCGCTTTAATGCTTAGTAATGCCACTGGAAGTGTTGGTGTAATTTCACGGGTAGTGTAATTGCAAGTTAACTTTGTGGCTGATCTCTTCAACAGATGGAAGCAGGGTGGGGGTGGTGATGAAACCCACAGGAAATGGGTGCTGCTGTAGGAAAATGCAGATGGAAAAAAGGAGACACATAAGAACAGAGAAATGGAAGAGAGAGAGAGAGAGAGAGAAATCAAGGAGCCAGGGGGCCTAAGAAACACACAGCAGAGGAAGGATGCTCTGAATGACCATTTCTTTAGAGAAAACTAAACATAGCTAAAAAGAGTATGAAGAATTTAATACACATTTAAGGGACATACACAAAAACATACAGTATGGTGGTCAGATTCTCTGGAACCCTTGCATTCAAGTCCCTGCTCCTCACCAGACCCTTAAGCCATAATTAATGGGCCTACAACTCACTCATGCTGTGGCCCTCATGTTTCCTAGAGCCTCCATGCTCATGATGGCCAGTGGCAAACTCCACGAACAGGACTCAGTCAGAATTTTCTATCTCAATACAGCCCTTCCACAAATTGCTCATCAAATCCCTCAAGACCAGTTTCACAGAAATGCAGATTTACGACAACTCAACAGATTCCTTGAGCCTGGGCACCTGAGCAACCTAGGTGTCACAATGTTTTGCCTTTCTGAGGTAATGTGAGGATAAAAGACAGATGCCAAGGAGAGGTCTTGGCACATCAGGCCCAGCACCATGCACCCGTGGGCATTCTGTTGCCAGGACCCAAGCTAAGGTCTCCACAGGAGATGGTTTTGCTCCACAAATGCACCAGCACTCTCCTCTGCTCTGCTCCAGATTGGAGGGTGTGACAGGAATGCACCCTGAGTGCTGCTATGCCACTTTTATCCCAGATCTAGAGCAGGTGATGAATTTTTTTGGTCAAGAACTTTCCTGCACAGATTCACGCCTCTAGAAGTGTAAAGAAGTTGGGAATGTCAGAGCAATCCTTAAAACTGAACCAAAGGGGGCATCAGGGAGGAAAATTCAACTGAAGCTCAGCTGTCTGCATCCAGCATAGCCTGACCACAGGCAGGGATTTGCTCCTACTTCCTATGGCAGCGGTTGGAGGAGGCATGGGTAACAATAACCTTGGCAGTCATTTCCTGCTCTGGGAAGTACTTTATTCATCTAGGTACACATTACACATTGAAAAAATGTTATCAGAGTTTGAAGAGACAATAGTTCAGATGTGCTTGGTTTGTGGACTATAAATACAGGTAAAGGGAAAGGAGGCCTAACAAGCCAGTGCATCACAAAACAGTAACTGCAGATAGATTTCAAGGCTGAAGGCCAGCTTTTATGGTGGTGTTTTATGTGTTGCCTATGGACACGAAGTGAGGATGAGAGGCACTGTTCTTAATAAAGGGGTCCTTGATTATTTTAAGAAACTAGGCCTTCTTCTGTTTCTGAATTCAGTGGATACAAGATCCTGAAAAGAAAGCAGACCTGAGAATTTGAATTAATGTTCAGGGGGGAAAAAAACAGAGAATTTTTATGAGTTCATTCATGCCAGTCCCATCCCAAGCACATCCTATTTCTGTGGCCTATAAACCAAAGACAGTGAAGAACTGAGATGAGTAAAACCTCTTTAGTGTGCAAAGTGAGAGCCATCACTCTAGTTTGTGTACTGACAGTGCACAGATAGGTATAAAAACTTTTACATACTGTGTAAATATCAACTAAATAATTATTTCAATAAATGTGGAAGTAGGTAATTTTTCATTGAAATGTGATTGGTATTGTGATTTGTGTTCAAACTTAGGACAGAAAACTTTAACTCAGGCCCCCAAAGTTTAATAATATATTTATGGTCCCAAAAATGAGTGTTGTGGTTTTCACAGAAGACAGGTAGATACGCTGTCACTGGACTCAGCCAATATTGCAGCTCTCTGTTTAATTATCTTTGAAAATACCTGTGCAAGTTTGAAAATTGCACCTGGAGCCATTTGTCCAAATGCACCTTACAGAAAACTCTTATACTACTCCAGATTTTAGCTCAGAATTGCTGGCCACCTGTCCTTAGGTACAGGACCAGGGCATATGCGATTCCTAGCAGGGGAAACGAGGGAGGAAAAGGCAAAATGTCTAATTGGGAGGGGCTTAGGTTGGACATGTGGAAGAGTTTCTTCAGAGAAAGGGAGATAAGACATTGGAATGGGCCGCCCAGGGAGGTGTCGGTGGAGTCACCGCTCCTGGAGGTGTTTAAGTACAGCCTGGAGAGCCTGGATGTGGCACTCGCTGCCACGGGCTGGTTACATGGTGCTGATCGGTCACGGGTTGGACTCGATCATCTCCGAGATCGTTCCCAACCTAATTGATTCTGTGAAATCTATTCTTTTCAACAACGCTACCAAGCGACGAAGCATCCCTAGCTTGCAGCGCGAGGTGGAAATTTTTCTGGACTGTGCTGGATGCAGAGTCTCATTTAGTAACTCTGTGTGGGTGAGGCTTTCCGGAGCACAGCACGGAGATAATGGCTGGAAACGCTGTAGCACACGCGCTCCGAGGGACACAGCTGCCGCCCTGGGCCGGGCCCGGCCCGTCGCGGCAGCAGCGGCGGCGGCGGCAGCGGCTCCGCGGGTCTGCGGGGCCGCTCCGGCCCTCACGCACTGCGGGCGGGGGGAGGGGTGCCCGCCTTCCCAGCCCAGAGTGTGCATGTCCGAGTGACGCATTGCAGGTACGAACCCACCAATCAGCGCCCTCCTTACGGAGTCCCCACACTCCTCGGCATTTTTTCCTAAAATCCTCTTCCGCCCAGAGAAATAGTCCCTAGCCCCCGTCCCCGCCCCCCCTTCTCTCCCTGCCCACCTTCCCCCCGCGTTTCGCAAGCGTTGCTTCCCCCGGTTTCCCGCACCTCGCTTCTTCCTGCGCCGGGGCTCTGGGGCAGAAGGAGCGGCACTCGGGGTGCGGGGCGCCCTGCCGAGGAGAGCGCGGGGAGCCGGGACTCGTTTCGCAACTCGCTTCACTGTCGGGAGAAGGGGAGGGGGGAGGGAGCGGCGCGGAGCGATCCGGGCGGTGAGGCGGTTTATGAGGCGCCGCCGGCGGGCGGGTAGGACTCAGTGTGAGGCGAGCCGTGCAGCGGGAAGGTCGCGCAGCGTGCGCCCTGTGCAGCCCTCAGCTCCCACCGCACCCCGCAGCCAGGCCGGGCCACCATGGTGAGTCCCTGGGCACGGGGCAGCTGGGGGGTTCGGCGGGCGCCGCTGCGGTGTCGGAGCGGAGGGATGGGGGCGGCTGAGTTCGGTGCGGATGGGGGGCGGGGGGGAGGGGGGTTGGCTGCTGTGGGGCGAGGTCGCCTGCAGCAGGGTGTGGGGAGGGATGAAGCTGTCCCTCGCCGCGGCCGGCGAGCTCAGGCCGGGGTGGAGGGTCCCGCTCGGAGGCACCGTTTGCGTGGGAGGAAGTGGTGGTGGCGACGGCGGCGGGTCCCGCCCGGGTCCCTTTCCCGCCCTGGGGCGTTGGTGTGAATTCAAATCCAAACGGCCCCTGGGTCGGCGGGAGCGCCGTGAGGCGGCGCCGGGCGTTGCCGGGGGGAGCGGCGGATAGCGGTCCCTCCTGGGAGGGGACCCGCGGTCTTGGGAGGAGGGGGGAAAGGAGCTTTGCCACGATGGCACCAGCTCTGCTTTCTTATCGCTTCCTCCCTCCCTGCTCTCGCCTTGTGCGGCTGAATGAGGCAGCCTGAGCCGTCCGGCTCGCTAGCGAGGTGTGCTGCGCCTGGTCATAATAATGCACTGCGGAGCCCAGCAGCTTCTGAGCAGCATGATGATGAGGGGCAGGCTGTGCCTCGCTGCATCATCGCCCTCCTTGCTAGACCTGTTGTCAGTTCGCGTTGGAGCCCCTGTCGATTCCGTGGTAGCGCCATGCTGTTGGTGGCTCTGTTGGACAAGGGATTTTTTTTTTTGTGGTTTTTGGGGTTTTTTTCCTAACACTTTTTGCTTCCTGTTTTGGTCATTGCGGACGACAGTAGTGCGTTTTTAATATTACTAGCGATGCGTTTAGAATTGTAATCCACTGTCGAAATAGAACGCATTTTGTGAAATCGGAGAATGGTTTCAAATTCAGTCTAAAGGATGTGAGTTTAGCGTTTGTTGGTTTCTTTAAAATTAAAACAAGTGGATGCTGAGATATGTGCTGAAAGGAGCAACTCTGTTGTAAAAGCAGCACCACTGACCACTTAGTGCTATCTCTGCATTAAGAGAAGATGCAGTGGAGTGGAATTGTCTTTTCATTCATTATATTCTTCTGAGGAATTAAATTACTGTCAGCTTATCATGTTTAATGTAAACGATGGCTTCTTAAAATTTGGGGTTTTTTTGAAATGCTGTCTCTGGGCAAAGAAACTTGGTGAATAGAAGCCTGAATTTATTCTGTAGCTTGAATTGTGAACTTACACAGCAAACCATCCATAAAGCAGGGGAAAAAAAAAAAGGCAATGAATGTAGTAACAAAAGACTTACTGCATTTAGTCATCATCTGTGCAGAACCAAAAATGGAGTATCTTCAAGCAAGGTCTGTGTAAAAATGGGTGTGTCCAGGAGACACAGTGACACTTTGAATGTGGTTATAGTTCATCCTGACAGACCAGACTGGCTCAACCTGTGACTGTCCAGTGTTGCCCATACTAGATAAGACAGAATTATTTGCTCCCAAAACAAGCTAACCTACCATAAACGTAATTTTAGTCTATGTTGTCTAGTCCCGTTGTTGTTCTTTAGTTAGTCCTGCTAGAACAGAATTGTCCCTTCGGATGTGGTGCCTGCGAAGTACACCGAGGAGCCAAATTTCGGAGGGCAGCAGTGTCACCTGCGCTGCCTTTTGCTGGTAGCTCTCCACTGGGCAGCGTTCGCCAGCGCCCCGGAGGAGCTCCCAGCCTGGTTGCTGCATAGCAGCCGTAGCGGCTGTAATGGAACCTACCTCTAGAGGCTGCGTGTGCCACAGAATCGGCCGCGCACACAGCAGCTCCCCTGCTTGCCTGGGAGGTTTGGCTCCTTTGTCAGGCCCTCCGCGCAGTCTGGGGGTGGGGGGATGTGAGCTGTTGCAGTGAAAATGGAAGTGCTGCAACGTGAATCACAGAAAGCCGCGTCAAAGCTGTGATGGCATCAAATGAGGGTTTCGGGTGGGTCTCGGCCGCAGTGAGGGCATGTCAGACCTTCAGCGTGGGCACCTCACAAGTTGCGTTGCACGGGTGAAGGTGTGCGCGCTGTCACGTGTGCGGTGCACCATTATCAAGAGCTCCGGGAGGCCCCTGTAGGAAGGCCACAGTGGCCTGTAAGTGGCAGGCATGGTTCCAGGCTGATAGCCCTCCACCTGGGTGGCACGGGAGGCAGGGAGCTGGCAGGCTCGCTGGCTCCGCCTTTTACTGCTGTTGCGCAGCAGTGCCTGCAGAGCCCAGCACTGCAGAGTACAGATGGTGTTTGTTCAACCTTGCCCCACCTCCCCGCTTATCTTTCAACTGCTTCATACCTGTGCCTTCTAATAAGCTTTGTGCTCTTCTCAAACACTGCACCTCTTACAGGTGTTGTCAGCTCATCCAAATTCATGGTTAGGATGTCTTAAATTGCTGGAAGAGTTTCTCTTTATGAAGAAGGAAGAGTTTGGAAATGCTTAACAACTTACATACTGCTATGTCATGTCTCCATATAGAATTGTTTATATAAAGCAGTATGTGACTCAACTTGGTAACCTAGAAGTATTGAGCTAAATAAACTAGGTTCTTACTGCTTAAATCTGATCTACAGGTTTCTGTGGATATAAATATCCTAAGGAAATGTAGCACATCATTCTCTTCACTCAAACAATAAAAATGTAAATAGCATGCAAAGGTATGAGTCTGCGTTAATGATACTCTGCAGCCGGGTGAAAATCTGGTAGGCTTCTGCTAAGTGACCAACAAAACACTTCCATCCCAAAGCTTAGTTTTGAATTATGTTCTCAGCAGTACTGCTGCCATGCTAGTCGTTTTCTACAAAAAGTGGAACCTGCATGGGAATACTTCCTGCAGCATAAATGAATCGGTAGCTGCCAATACCCATTGTCTGCTTCTTTAGAAGTTCCTCAGTAGTGCGATCTTGATTCTTAAAGTGGGTGAGCCCCAGCCAGTCTGTGGCCTTTATCTTGGGCTGTTGCTATATTGTGTGCCCAGAGGGTTTTGTAAGCAGTTCATCATTTGTACAACTGCTCAAGCAGCCACCTTCACTTCTGTTACAGGAAGAATAACCAGCTAGTAACTTAAATGTTCCCATGCAGTATAAAAATGTAATTGAAATTGACAAAGTAAAAATTGACAGGTATTGTAAATACATTTTTCTAAATCTTTCCCTGACAGATGCTAATGTGGAGTGAGACTTTGGTGGGCATAATACTGATTTTCAGTCAGTATTGCAGTACTTATAAAAAGGTTGCTGCTTAAATGGTCACGACAGGAAAGAAGCTGAAAAAACAGTGGTGTATTTCAGCAGTGAATATGTCTTTTTCTGTATTTTAGTGGTTTTTACGCTTCAGTAAAGGGTTCAGGAAGTTTCCCTGAAGGAGGTCTGTTACCATGTAACTGCAACTCAACTCAAGCCATCCAGAATTTGAAGAATCAAATTTGAGAATCCAGGGAGATTTGAGAACCCAAGGAGAGTATTTCTACAGTGCCCAAACATCTTGGTGTTCTTTCAAGAGCGAAGTTCATATTGGGTTTGGCCTGAAAGATTGATGGTTTTCATTGCTATCAAATCTAATGAATTCACAAGTGGTGAGAGAGGAGAATGAGGTATACACTGGAGCTTTCCCAACTGATGCAGAAATTGTCTTAGACCACAGAACCTTTCTCAGTTATCCATGTTACCTTATGCTGAGTCAATGCAGACAACAGGCTGAAAAAAACTGTAGACAGGCTGTGCCCCACTGAAATTACCCATTTGGACTGAAGCTGGTGTCTTGTCTTTGACAGCCAGGTCTTGGATGTGAAGTTTCATGTAAATCAGGGGATGATTTAATTCTAGTGAAGAGCATGTTTTTCTGTTTTAGCTAGTCTGCCTGAAATTCGGCATTTGCAGGTTACTGCTGCATTACTGAGACCGAAAGTGTTTAGTGTTGAAGCTGAAGCTAGTAGTGTGCTGTGTAAATGAGTTTTTAAAACCAGTCTGTGGTTTTAAAGGGACCTGTGTGCCTTGAGCTTGCTAGCACTGCATGGATTTTTGATTTATACATGTGGTAATCTATTACTTGAGTGTATGGGATATTGCAGGGTCTGGAGAGGATAAAAGGGTGCCAGTTCTTACTTATGAAACAATCCTGATGGCTTTGGAGCTTTATTAGAACTATGCTAGAATGCTACAAATCAGTTCTGAAGAGCTGCTACCATACTCAGAGTCCTCTACAAGTGTGTCTTATTTTGCCTTGAACTTTTGCTACAACTGTAATCATATTTCCTTTTATTGCAGGCTGATCAACTGACAGAAGAGCAGATTGCAGGTGAGGTTTTTGTGTTGTGTTGCTACTCCTGCTTGACCTGGCACATCTCTTAATCCAGTGACAGTCTGTGTTACACAAGATATTTAGCTTTCTTAGATACTAAAGTAGTATGGTGGAATGTTTTCATTTGTCATCTATTTTTTAAAGGCTTATCTACTGTAAAAGCACCATGGATATAATGAATTATAGTTGTGTAGTTAATATAGTTAAACAATCCTCACAGCTTTTCTGGCTAGTAGACTGTTGATTATTCTTCTCTCATGACTACAGAATTGTCCCAAGTGCAGACTGAAAGCGGGGATGGGGCACAGGGGATGACAACAGAGCTGGTGAAGGCTTGGAATCTGCAGTGCTTTTTTAACAGAAGGCAAAAATAATTTACTTTGCTGTCTCCTGTCAGCAAAGATGTTTGAGTGGCTCTTGTTGATGACAGCAGAGACTGGCTTCATGATGACAACTCTTGATATCCATATTTGGAACTGTATTGTATACTTGGACAAGTGTTGTGTGTGCGCTGTTCTGATGGTCTGGCACTTGCTCTGAAATGCTTAAATAAATATGCATCTGTTATAACTTGATATTGGCCCTCTAGAAATGGGTTATATGCATTGACAGCCGTCTACTAATGGCAAAAACTTGTGGTTATTATGTCCTGCTCATGCAGGCTGCACAAACTTACCTGTCTGATTGCTCTCAGTAGACTGATGTTAACTTCAGTAATGGATGGGACTTGAAGCTGGTAATACAGAATTCAGCTTTGCCACAGATGTTCCAGAACTTCATGATTTTGATCTGGCTAGTGTATAGTGTTAATACTGGAAAGTCTTAATGTGCATAACTGGCATGTGAAATTACTTTAGAGGATGTTAGAGTTCTGCTAATCTAATAGTACCAGGTTAAGCATACAAAGAACAGCCTCTGAGATACTACTATTTAGTTATGGCGTAGCTCTTGAAGACACTGAATTAAACAGAAGTGTCATTATGAGCTGGTTTGTTTTTACCATAATTGCCAAATCTGAAGTGTTAAGAACATTCTTCTGTAGCTTTTAGACTTTAGAAGCTTGCTTTTACTCAAAGGAGACTATGGTTTTGTGGAAAGTCCTTAGTCTATTTACTTGTTGCCATGGTAGTGTCTTACAAGTAAGCACAAGCCAAATTTAGTTCAACTTGGTGGTTTTTTTTTTTTTTTTGGGAGCTGGCCTACATAGCATAAGGGTTTTGTGATGACTTTAGTTAGAGCAGGCTTTATCAATTGTCACTGCTGTCTTTCCAATAATGGTTCTTTGTTCCAGTTGTTAATTGTAGAAGCTTTGTTAGTTGATGTAGCTAATTATGGGATATAATCAGGAAGCTTTTTGACACTGCCTTGGGATTAGTGTAAATTTTAGCTATTCAGTAATGTTCATCTATTCCTCAGAGGCAAAAGTAAGTATTGATGAGCCTGTCATACTTGAATGGATGCTTTCAACTGCATGGAACGATTAAAAGTATATCTTAGTAGTGTAAAAAGGCCTGCCACTTTATGGGCAGCTATGATGTTTTGTTAAGCAAATGTATTTGCAAGTAAACCATGAACCTCGGGTGTGTAAACATAAGTCCACTGGTGTGTGAAAGAATCATTCTCAGTACTGCTTAGGAAAAGTTGCATCTGCTTAGTTTTGCTGTTGGAGGCCAGTGGTGTTGCATGGGAAGACTCTTAGAGGTACAGTTTAAATGTTTTACAGAGACTGGCTAGAAAAACTTGAGTCGCCACCATTCTAATTGAGCTTCCCAGGAGATCCGTAGCGTTTGGTTTGAAGGCGGACATAGGAAATGGTACTGCAAGGTAGAGGCGATATTACGTTGCCATGAAGACAGGAGTGCTTAAAGCTGCCACTGTCCAGGGCTTAAATCCTTCCCCCTCTGCTGTGAAGCATCACAGTACAGTTGTTAAAGGTCCCAGATGGCATTTCCTGTGGAACATGTTGATCATACAGGACTGAAGCTTCTTGTCAGTGGAGGTAGGGGTGAAAACCTTTCCAGATTTTCTTTATATGCAAGACTGATACTGAAAACCAAGTAGCTACAGAATGGTAATACTGACTGCAGTTTCATTCAGTAAGAATTGAAGTTGCTAAGTCAAGTGGCTCTCCCTTTGGTTAAGTGTTGTATTACAGAGGTAATGGGGTCAGGACTACCTGGGTGGTCAGATGGCAGAGTAGCCTGAAGATGCTTTTGTCCCAAAGCCAACTGGTCAAGTGAGCTATCCTTCCCCTTAACTTCAAGAGTTCTAAATGGGCTCTCTGTACAAGCAGGCCTATGTATGGTGTTCGCTGTCTTGTTCCTTTAGTGTGCTGTGGTTCTCTCTTGGGGATTTGGCCACAACAGTAATTTAAATTTTGTTGTAGTGGAAATAGACATGTTTAAGTGTTGAGGTCCTGGTAGCTGTGAAGAGAACAATTGGCATTCTCCTATAAAAGTTCCAGACACAGCTGGCTAAATTGTGTAGCAGTGGATATGGTAGTTCTGGTTCACTGAACATATTAGGCTGCCACTTCATTTGAAAAGGTGATGTGGTGCACAGATGCCTCAGAAGCTATGGGTAAAAAAACATTCTGAGCTAGGTCATTAGAGTTCACATTGCTGGAGTAGCGTGTCTTTCACGGGGCCTCGAAGTAGTCTTTTTCTCGGGATGCAGGATGTTTTTTAGAAGGGTGGAAAGGCTGAAACCTTGTAGCATTAGCAGAGAATTTTCATTTGCAGTTTGGTGTGGAGAAATGTGGAATAAAGAGGATTTGCTTTACGTGCTGTATGGAATCAAGGTGTTTAAGTGTGCAAGGTATGTTTTATAACCTTATGTTGCGGGATGCCAGAATTGAGTTGCTCACTAAACTTCATTTTTTCGTAGTGCCTATACTAGCCATGGCTGCAAATCCTCCAAAGCTGCAGTAGGTTGTTCTTGTTCTAGTCTAACTGCATCTGTGTATGTTGTCACTCCTTTGTTCTAATTACTGGAGGTGGTTCCTAGAAGTGGTTAGAGAGGTATTTTAATGTTATTCTTAACTTGATTCAGCATTTCAAGCAGGAATATGCTGCTGAAGTTCAACTTTCTTTGTTTTCTTTATGATTTATAGCTGGTTGCTTCTTAACCTATTGCAACTTTGAGTGAAAGAAGGGTAGAGTTGTCCTTGGAATGGTTCCTTCCAAGTGTTGAGAATACACCATTAAAATGCCCATCTTGCAGAAAGCAAGTCTTTGAGTTTAATATATGAATTAAGTACTGCCCTGTCTAAGCAGGGTCACTGCAGTACTGTGAGGTCTGCTTTACACTTGGGTTACTGATGGTTGACTTTCACATGAAGGATGAAGTGGTTAACAGCTAAATGTTTTGAATAACACTTGAGCACTTGACTGACTCTTCATGAGGATGCAACTTCCCCGTTTTGAAGTTCTGCCATGATAGGCTGTGAATATGTCTACTAGGACTGACCCAAAAACATTTTCTGCCCTAGCGTAGGAGCTTAGCCCTAAGAAACCTGTTTGTTGCCTCCAAGATAACTGAAACTAGCCCCCCAAAAACCATTTGGAAGGTCTTTTTAGGTGCAGGTTGTATCTACTTGTTTCTGCTTTGTGATTTATACATATTGGCTTGAAACTGTTTCTACTGGTCCTATGGTAGCCTTGCTCTGATTCTGATGGGGTTGGCTCTTGGAACACTTCAGACTTAAATGTAGAAGAGTAGTGAGTTTTTTTCCTCTATGGGATTTGACTGTGACTCTGGTGTTGTAGCTGCATTTATGAACTATAAACAACCTATTTTTATAGTTGAATTTTTAACACTTTCCAGCTTGTACTCACCTCAGGAGTTTCAGAGTATGAAGTAAAGGCTTCATTCAGGTCATGTGAAAACACAGCTTTTACTGTGACTAATTCTGGTCTGGGAAACCCACCATCTGGAAAGCTGGCTGCATGGAAATGTTGAAAAAACCAGTTATTGGAAATATTTCTAATGCAGGAGTACCCTTGAGCTGACAGGTTGTCCAGAGCCATGATCTCTCAGATGGCTTGAAAGCTGTAAAGGGATCTGAAGTCTGCAGGGGAATAGACAAGATGCTCAAGCTTAACTGTCATGTGTGTATGAGCTTCCACAGTCCAGTGAGCTAGTTTAAGGTCTGTGGCCAAAGACAGATGGCATGGATTAAAACCAACTCCATTTTTGGACTGGACAATTAAACATGTTACGCTTGTATTAATATTCCTGGCTACAATACAGCCATTGTAGGGGGTTAAGAGGTAGTGTTGAAACGCAGCAAAGCAGTCTTAGAACTAGTCAGAAACACTTCTGTCAAGGCTGTTTCAGGATACAGTAGGGCTGAAGCAGTTTTGTAAGCAGCTTTTCAGGAATGAAGACTCCAGTGGCTTTCCTCCTTGAAGAATTGTGGTAGCATACAATGTTCAGGCATCTATGTCCAGTGGAAGTGGCTTATATTGAGGAACTTGGGTGTAGTTTGGTCTGATAATACGTTTTTCCGTTGACTCATCTCCTCTATTAGTAATAAAAGTGCTATTAAGCTGTAGCATATGTACTTTTAAAGCACCGTTTTCAATTTTCTCATAGCAATTCCATATTGTTTTATTTTGAGATGGAATTCCTACCAAGGATGTAGATCATTGTAGTTGCAGACAGCTATTTTAACTCCATATTAGGAACACTTATTCAAGATAGACAGTAATAAACATCTGAGTCTTTTGGAAATGGATGACCTTCCGTCCTAATTTAGGTCAACATGTGGTTCATTAGTAGACTGGTGGGTGTGTTTTCAGATGCTGATGCTGCCATATTGCCTTTGCAATTACAGCAGACTGAGCAGTATACCAAAATTTTCTTAAAAGATTGAAATAAAATTTTGTAATTTGCAACAATCAGTAGCAGTGAATTTTTTGATTGTTAACACTTCAAAGCTTAAGAGATTAACTTTTTTTTGTTTTGTACAGAATTCAAAGAAGCTTTTTCACTATTTGACAAGGATGGTGATGGTACTATAACTACAAAGGAGTTGGGGACAGTGATGAGATCACTTGGTCAAAACCCCACAGAAGCAGAGCTACAGGATATGATCAATGAAGTAGATGCTGATGGTAAGAACTTTACTAATAAGTAATTTATTGAAGTGCCTAAACCATGTTTTTCTAACAAAGACTTTTCAACCTTTCAGGCAATGGCACAATTGACTTTCCAGAGTTTCTGACAATGATGGCAAGAAAAATGAAAGATACAGATAGCGAAGAAGAAATTAGAGAAGCGTTCCGTGTCTTTGACAAGGTACTGTAATGTCTGCCTGGAATAGTTCTGTTAAGAAAACTCGGTCTGATTGTAACGTGCTTTCTCACAGGTCTGAGGGGTATCTGCAGTCCTGTCACAGAGAGCCTCTAGTTTGGCCAATCACCCTAAAGCTCAGTCTGCTGTGGGGGTATGGGAAAGTCAGATAAGTTGTCAGGCTAGTAATAAGTTACACGATTTAAAGCACTGCTTGCTGTGATACTGAAATAATTCCAGATGACTGGCAGGAAATTTTTAAAAATATTTATAATATTAATGTTGTAAGTCTTTCATGTAGTCTTTGCTAAGTGAATTGCTAAAATAGTTTGAAGTTACTCAGCTTACTTAAGATGCACCTCGGAACTGAGAACATGATGTGAGGTGCCTTGGGGTGTGGGGAGGAGAACATCAGTTGAGTTAGTGTACACTAGTACTTCAAAATTCAGTGTCCCAGCTAGTACTGAATATGTAAAAGTCATCTCTGAAGTCCTTGTGGCTTTATGCTGGACTCCCATGAAACAGGCAAATCAGATAAATAGCTTCTGTTCTAAGAAATCACCACTTGAACCAAGTCACATGATTTAATAGGCATCCATCACCTAAAAAGTTGCAAAAGGTGCTGATTGCATTGTTCGTGGTTTAAAAATGTGTCAGAATAGGACAGTCAGAGATTATAAGATAATGTTACAATGCCCACAGACATTGGGCAGTGCTGATGAAGATGTGCTTACAGCTCTCGTGTACCTTGTGCAAATGCTGGTAGTTAAGGCTGTGTTAACATCTTAATGTTCAATTTGCTCTAGTGTTCCTAAATTATAGTTAAGTCATTAGGCCTTAGGCAAGTCTATTCCAGTGTTCCTTTTTCTCCTCCCAGGATGGTAATGGTTACATTAGTGCTGCAGAACTCCGTCATGTGATGACAAATCTGGGGGAGAAGCTAACAGATGAAGAAGTTGATGAAATGATTAGGGAAGCAGACATTGATGGTGATGGTCAAGTAAACTATGAAGGTAAGGAGTTGATAATTGATTATTTTTGTGTAGCGCTTTTCATGCTTGTTCTTGTGCGGGTGCTGATAGCCACACCAAGTTTAAATAGGGCAGTGTTCAGACAAGTTCATCTGAACACACAGTGTTCCTTTAAGCTAATGTTCAATTAATTGTACATTGTGTACCTCTCAATGGGTTTGAATGTTGTTGCTGCCTTTGTGCCAAAGGCAGAAAAGAACTATTCAGCTGTACAGTGTAAGAATTGACTTCGTAGATCTAATGATGTCTAATGACCATTAGAATAAGCAAGTTGTCTGGAGATGTTCGTGTACTGTTCGTACTGTTTTGTTAACTAATGCATGTTGATCTGACTGTGGGATGTCACCCATTTGTCATTAATGCTTTTAAAATTACTTGCTAATCAAAAGGGGAAAGACTCTAAAATATGCAGAAATTTCAAGACCTTCAGAAGATACTTAAATACATTTATTTCATGTAAATCAGCTGCAACAGTAATTTCTTCCTATTTCTTTCTTCCTGACATTGAACCATAAATTAAGTCGTGCAAGCAGGAGTTCCTTTAGACAGTTGTTTGCAGCTGAGACACACTAAGCTTGTTTTCATTCTGACTTTTGGAACTTGTTACAGAAAATATCTAGGGTATTTTCAGATAATATCTGTGCTGTTTCTGAGGTGTAGGTATGCCTTCCCTTTGAGGCCGTTTTCATTGTGGCCTAAGGGTATGTGGGCATCTGTGAGTGAAAAGTAATTTTTATGTGCAAAGCTGCTGCTTCGTCACTGTGTTTGAGTAGGCTGTTCAGAGAATGGCACTAGAGAGGGTCTGTGTCCCTGTTGTTGCCAGTTGCTCTTTCAAAACTTGAGAAACCAGTTAATTCCTTTTAGGTTCTGGGTTTCCTGTCATTGTACCTGAAACTATGTTTCAGCAAGATGAATGAAGAATCCTATTTTATGGGTTCTAACTTGAAATAGTTTATGACTAAGCATTGAATCAGTTGCTTAAAGCCAGCCAGGCAAAATAAAATAGTAAGACTTAACTATTCTACTCTGGAAAATAAAAGTTCAAACCAACACCAAGTCTGCCTCTACACTTACTTAGTTGATTGTCACTTCAGTGCAATTTGTAGTGATCTTTTAGTCATTCTTGGATGTCTTGTCCCCATCTGTAAGTCTGTGGGCATAAGACCCTGTAATGTTTTATCTTGGAAGTAGGGCTGTTCCCCAGTTCACTGAGGGACCAACTTTTATGGAAAAATAAAGGCCTTTTGCCATTAAAAATAGGAGGAGTTTAGGTGTGATTACTGAAAAGAGGACTGTCTTGAAGATGTTTTTTTGAATGTAACTGAAAATGCAATTTTGAAACAATGTTCAGCACTAGTAAGGCCACTTCTCAGATCTTGCAATTCAGATTTTTTTCCTTCAAATAACTTATGCAACTCTTTCCTTTTACAGAGTTTGTACAAATGATGACAGCGAAGTGAAGACGTTGTACAGAATGTGTTAAATTTCTTGTACAAAATTGTTTATTTGCCTTTTCTCTGTTTGTAACTTATCTGTAAAAGGTTTTTCCCTTACTGTCAAAAGATTATGCATGTATAGTAATTAGAAGGCCATTCCTCCATGTTTTTCTCCTTTATCTTACTGTCATTGTTCTGATTTTTGGAAAATTGATCTAAGTAACAAATGTTGCATGTGGCTTACTCTGGATATTTAAGCCCTTCTGCACATCTAAAGTTAGATGAAGTTGGTTAACTGAGGGAACATCTGGATTGTCTATTAAAAAAGTAGCTTTCTCTAGGAAACTTAGGTATGACTAGTGTGACAAGTTACATAAAGTAAGCTAGGGTTTACCATGCATTAGCTGATCCTTAGTTAAAGCAACATGCTGGTTCTACTTCTTGAGTACGTAGGAGTTTTTCCTATAGGAGTTTTTTCCACTTTCTGTGATGGGAGGATAAGGACTCTTGCAGCTTAACTGCAGGATAAAATGATGTGAATAGCATATATTATGTGGCTAATGCACTGTAAAAGTCATTCTCCTAGCTTACTTCACAGTAACTTGTTTGTGGCCATACCTGTAACATGTTGTTGAAATGTGGAGTCTTAACATTGTAGACGATTGACAGTCAACAATATGAAACTTAAGTTGCACTAATGCAAAACGGGTGATTTATCCAGGTACTCGTACACAAGTTTTTTTTGTACTGCTGGTCCTGTGCCAGAAAACATTTTCTCCTCTTGTTACTATGCTTTTTAAACTTTGTTTAGCCACTTATTTTCAAAAAAATCTGCTTATGGCACGATTTGCCTCAAATCCATTCCAAGTTGTATATTTGTTTTCCAATAAAAAATTACAATTTACCCATACTGTTTCAATGTATCCTTGAATTATTTACAGGAATTGTTCAATGCAGTTGCTGCTCTGTGTTTCAGTATGTAGCAGTTTGGTTTGCTTATGCAATGGATTGGCTGTCTTAAAATAGCTTGGAAGGTGAAAACTTAGTCCTTAAACTCTGGCCCTTAATAGTATTGTTGACTTGAAGAAGCTTTCTTACTAGTAGTTTAAAATGTATTTTACAGTCTTGTGTGGAGCTTGGTGCTTCAATAAACTTACCGTAGTGACTGGCTATGCCCACTATCTGTAGACATTGTGAACTGGATGTTGACCTAGTTCAATAGTTGACCTAAAATTAAAATTCCTTGTTCGGACAACTAAACCTGTTTGCTTTCTTTTAATTATTTTGGAGTTTATTCCCTGTCAGTTGCTACATTGGGGTAATTTAGTCTCACACTTGGGCTTTTCTGAAACTGCCATGTCTGAGTTGCCATTCAGAATGCAGTCAGCTCAAAGTAAAAAAGAAAAACATTCTCTTCCTCATTTGTTATTGAGCATACTGTGCTTCTAGCACTAGTTTTCTGTCAAGGTTTAATTTTTTTTGAAGTGGAAGACATGTCCCTGGTTTCTACCAAGGATGAATCCAAGAGCTCAAAAGAAAGCCAGATGCTGCTCATGCCCATTCCTTCTCTACTCTCCTGGTGACAACTGCCTTGACTGTACATATGCTGTATGGTTATCTTGTTTGGGGATTCTGCTGGCCTTTAAACAAGGCGTTGGCCCCTGCCTCTGGGTACCACTCAGTGGTCCTAGCTGAGCAGTTACCTAATGTTTTAAAACTGTTCTGATCATCTTTGATGTATTTGTAAATGCAGTGAGCATCTAAAATTAGGACAGCTGTTCAATCCAAATTCAGGAGCGCTTAATCAAGTGTTTATGGTCACTGATCTTAAAGCTCTTCTCTGAGGACTATGAACAGCTCTATCGTTTTTCCGGCTTGTCAAAACTGTTTCAGTAGCCAGCATCAGAATTCCTTAGAACTGCTGTTTGTGTGCTGGCAGTCTGATTCGGGAAACTCATGCAGTCTAAATTTTTTAGCAGTTAGGATTTGCCTTCTGGAAAATAAGTGATCAAACTGACACTTCCTACCCAGTTTTCATCCTGTGCTTCTAAGAGCTTGGGGCAAGACATACTTAGGATGGCACAGGTTGAGGAGAATTTTCCAGAAGCATCAGTACAGCCACTTGAAATTCTGAATTGCTGGAGTATTGGATGTCTCATTTTTGTAGGTAAGTAATGCAAACAGGGGTCTGACAAGAATTTTTGGTTTAGCCAATCTGGTGCCTTGATTTTCAGTAGGTTGGGAAGCACACAACGCATTCAGTCTTGTGCTACAGCTCAGCATGCACGTGGAAACATCTAAGGTGAAAAGGGGAAGATCTCCAATGGGATATCACAATATCCCAACATTCTGAGTTAGAAGGGACCCACAAGGATGATGAAAGACTGCCTTAGCCAAGAGAATTGCCTTTGGTAAGATTAATGTGTGAGAAGGCCACTTTTATTTACAGTCACTTCAGTTTTTCCCTGCTTGGGGTGTTCTAGTCTCAGGAGTCAAAGCTTCTGGTTTTGTTTAGGGTGAGTGTCTGTGTTGCTGTTATGTAAATGAAATGCCTGATTTCTAGGTCAGTAATTGAAGTCTTACAGCGCTGTTTACTTAATTCTTTAACTGTGGGATGGGAGTGGTAGATTTCAGTGCTTTCTGCTAATGGAAGAATGTCTTCTGAGACAGAGTAAGTCAAGTGTGGTGGAAGCTAATGGTCACAAACCTTTTGGCTGAGGTGCACTTGCAGGTGCTTTTGCAATTGTGAAACAGGCCTTGTGTCACTCTAGGCAGTTTTCTGGATGTTTGTGTGTGTGTGTGTGTGTAGGAACACTCTGACATTTCAAGTTCAGCTTCTGATAGCTTTACAAGCTTTATCCATCATTCTGTCAACTAGTGTGGAGGTTCTCATGTTCTGTTCTAGCTAAAACAAAAGCCTTTGTGGCACAACAGTGCAGTAAAACAGCTGGTGGTGTTTTAGTCCAAATTAGACAATGACGTGGGAGATCTTGGGCCTGAAGACTTCTCCCTGTGTAGGCCATGTGGGATATCCTACTGATCCTTGATAGGAGGGAATGAAGACAGCCACATTAATCTTAGCACCACTGGCAAGGGGAGATGGGCATAGATTTGAAAATACTCTCTTTGAACAGGACAAAACACTTTTACAGTAAGTGATAAAACACAGATGTGGAGTCTGCAGATTCAAAACCCAGCTAAATACGTGCTGGGCAGATGTCTCCAACAGATCCTGCTTTGGGCAGGGAGTTGGGCTAGGTGACCTCTAGAGGTTTGTGCCAATGATTCCCAGCTAGCTAAATGATTCCTGGAAGTGTTCCTGCTATCTTCCTTACTGTTGTGTCCAACCCTACCTTCATCTGGTGATCCTTCCAGTGAAAGAGGATCAACAGTTGCATGCCACAGCCTGGTTTTAGAGTAGGTCTCTTAACTCACCCTGGTAGTGTTAGGAATCACCGGGCAGGACTAAGACACTACCTCAAGTTTGTAGGTGAGCCATCCTGAAAAAGCTTCTCATAGTCAATCACTTGTAGCTATGGAGTTTTGATGGGGGAAATACATGGCTGGATGAGTAATAGTAGTAGCTGGTGAATTTGCAGCCTGTTAGGATAATGTTTAATAAATTAATGATAGCTAATGGCTAAAGGAGAAGGTTAGTGAGGTTTAAGGGCCTGCTAATAAGATCAGTCTTATTATTTGGGTGATACTATAGCTTAGAAGGTAGATGAGCAGTAATGCAGGAGTGCAGCTGGTGGCCCTGCTGTAGGCAATGCACACTGGGTGTTCTGGCTTTCAGCCCTTGGTCTCTAAAGACTCGGCTCTCAGGGCTAAGGCAGCTGTGCCTGCACTCTGGCAGAGTGGGCTGCTCTCGGATATTGTTGGCCAACAACCTGGGCACAACGAGTAATAAAATTACTGCTTTCCTGCTTTTATGTGTGTCACTCTTGTGACTATACTGTGTCTATTGGACTCAGTCCAGCTAAGAGAAAAACTGGTTTGCGAACTGTTGAGTAACTAAGGGGAGTTCCCATAATCTCCTTGCCGGCCATTTCCAGTGGTGGTGAGTGAGAAATACAAGAGACACTTGAAAATCTCTCCTTTAAATACTGCATTTAAAAATGGCTTTTCTGTGGAAGTCTTCATGCTGTAATGGACAATTAAGGAAGTTGAATTCAGTTTTTAAAATCAGAGTTCTCAGTTAAAAACATTCAGCTCTGCAATGTTTCCTTAAAACTGAGTCTTAAAAAGTAATTTTTTTTACCAATGAGAATAGTAGGTATTTGAGATGGCAATGTATATTAATATTCTGGGGGATGCAATGTGAGTATAAAGGAAAAAAAAGTAATCTTCAACCAAAAGGACAATTCTGAAATTTGTATACTACATTTTATACCTATGCTTAACAGAACCTTGGAAAGGAGGTTGAATCATCTTTGGGACAGAGAAAGATATGATGGAGAATTTGAGAGATCTCTTTTCTATTTATACCTACCTTTTATCATTAGTACAGGTTTGTGCTTGGAATGAGGAGAACTAGCTTATATCTGCTCCAGTTTCTGGCTTTGAAAAAAAAGTTCTCTCCTACAAGGAGAGAACTCCTATTTACTCTCTTTTTGAAGAATTCAGTTGTTGATAGCTGTGTATACACTAAAAAAGAAGGGGTTTTAGGTCTTATACTAAGTTTGTGAAGAAAACACAGAAATTACTGGAGATGGGTTGAGGACCTTAGTTGTCCAGTAAGGGCAAGTCTGATGTCATAGTGTCATCTTCGGATGATGTAAAATAGCATATTGAAATGGTTGACTCCCTTCTCACTGCTCCTTAGAAAAATAATTCCTATGGCTTTTTCAAATATGAACTATGGAGAAGAGAGCATTCATTTCAGTGTCCTGAAATTGAGAGTCCTGACATACAGTTCAAGAAATTGTACAAAGATCGACTGGGACACCTTTGACACAGAAGATTCAGTAAAGAAGACATTAACAGTAATAGCCTAAAGATGAGGTGTATTCCCTGCACAGCTTGGGTGATATGACACAATAGCTCCTGATGACATTATTGAGAGTTTCAGCTTCAAGCTGTTGAAGAATGGGTCTGCTTTTTACTGGGTGCTGTATGTCTGCAGAATAGCAGATAGTTCCTGCTCCAAGATCCAGCCATTCAAACAGCATGTCAAGCAGCATTCTGCAGCGACTGCACACTGGTACTTGGCTTTTTCAGGAGGAGCTGAACAGGAAATTATAGTGAAAAAAAAGGAGATGGAAAAGAAAGGGGGGTGAAAGAATATAAAATTAGGAAAATAGCATAAGAGGAAGACAAAAGTTTGATGCAAATGTCTAATCCACCACTATTTTCTGAATAATAGCAACACTCTAGGGCTGGAACCCCCGCCTTGTTCCTGCAGGGTGTTCTCAAATGATAAGGGTGGTAGCTGGGTTTATACATTTCCAATGGTCCCCAAAGTTGGAATGGAGAATTTAGATTTTCCAATTGCATAATCTTCATCTTGCAGATCAGACCTTTGGGTAGGCATGTACTTGCTCAGGAGTTAAACTTCCCTATTAGTAAACCAGTACTTTTATCAGTAGTAATTGACACCCTGATCAGCAAACAATACCGGCTCCCCATTCAGTACCTCTCCCTTAAGTCATTTAGGTATCACCATCTTGTGCTGGCTGGTTCCTTGCGACAAGGCAGCCCCTCAGAGGTCAGACAGGTATTCCCCTTCCAGGTCTGAAAGGCTTGAAATTTGGATAGTTGCTGACTGTATCATCACTACAGCACATCCCTGGTCCCATGGTGCCTTCTTAAAAGACACATGCTTTTTGGCAGCCAGAAAAGCGCTACTAATGGCTCTTGAGAGAAGGAATTTCTGCTAGCTTTTTGTGTCTGGAATTGCAGAGAAGTTGTCTCATTCTGGAGTGAGAGCTAATTTATTTTTTTAAATTAAGTAGAGAGTTTTTTTCACCCTGCTAAGATACCCAGCTCTTGAAATAAAACGGGAAAAAGAGGATCAGCTTTCTCCTATCTTCCTACTGTGTCATGATTTGTGAACCATTAGATGATTTGCAACCCTGGGAAGGCTGTGGGGTTTCACAGTTCCCTCTATTTTTAAGTTCTTTAAGACTCTGGCTACCATAAATTTTTTTTCCTATTAAATAGCCATTGTTTTTCAAAGATTAATTAAAACTTGAGGCCTTTGGAAAACCTGTGAAGTTCCCTGTGTCTGAAATGGAAATGCAGAGTCTTTTATTGCTGCCAAATTAGTCAGATAGACTAGGAAAATCATAATTTAAGGTCTACTCTAAAGCTCTATGGTCAGTGTAGTCTTTACATTGATCCAAAACGTCTTGAATATGCTTAAAAATAAAGCTTCTTAATGAATGGGGATGTATGACAATTTCCAATAATTTGGAATTGATTCACAAAGCAGTGTGATATGTCATTAGAATTTTTCCTTTTTTAAAGATGCTAGAATTAAGACACTGCATAATTGATTTGCGTTTTCATCTCTGAGAATGCTAGGCATTTTTCCATGGAGTTAATAATGGCATTTATTTATACATGCATTGCACTTTAAAAGGCTGCCAAGATAAAAAGTATTAGAGGATTTTCTTCTGTTGACTCTCTGAGGAAGTCATCCCCACCAGGCAGATTAAAAGCCAGTTTGGAAGTTCATCTGAAAGCCAAGAGCAAAGGAGCACTTTAGCAATTCTTCTTGTCGTTTTAATGATTCATTATTCTACCAGCAGGACAAGTTCCTTCATTTTTGAAATGGACTGTGATGCCTAGGCTAATCATGAAGGGAAGTTACGCCTCTCTGCTAGCTTTTCCATCCCCTTCCAGCATAGCAGCACAACTGGATTGATGCTGTGGGGGTTTCTGCAGGCAGTAGCTTCCCTAAAACCTTTAAAATGCTTTAGTGGTTCTTTGCTGGGCCTTGGAAGGAATGCTACAAAGTAATCTCTTCTGTCAGCTTTTGCTTTCCCTTGAATTTGCCTGCGATCTGCCTTTCCCCAAGGAAGCATTAGCTAAGGAGACCCATCTCCACATACCCTGAAGAAATCTTCATGTGGTCCAAGCTGGAGGTCCCTAAATTGCCATGATGTAAATTCATCATTTATCTGGCATAAATTACACTTGAACACGGGCACGGGTGTTATTGCCAAGATTCTGATAAATTCTCTTTGGCTACTGAAGAGACATATAAAATGCTTTTGCTGTTTTTCTCTTCTTAAAAAGTAATCTTCATTACACAAGCAATGAAATTGGGGAAAACAGGGAAAGGGGTTCATATGCATTGTCCGTACTTTCTTGGCTGCCTCTATCTAAAGATAAGTCTGCTTCCATGTTAGCAGTTGAAAAATAATTAAAATCAATCATTTGCTTGTGAAGCAGATTGGAAGTATTATCAAGCCTGAGACCTTATTTCTTATCTGCATTTGAGAGAAAAGTACCTCCTCGCATTCTGTCTGTGAAGTGTAGACAAGCAGTTATTGACGTAATATGCTGAACGTTCTTAAGCAAACTGGCAGTTTTCAGAGAACATCTGATGCAATTACATTTTCTATCAGAAGCATGGGGAAAATGCATCTCCTATTCAAATGTGTGTGTGTGTTTATGTCTTCAGCCCTCTGTTCTGCACCTAGCCAAAGCAGCCGGTTTTCACCAAAAATGCTGATAGTTACATCCATTCTCTGCTTAGTAGGATGAAAGGAGTCATATAAATGGTATCCTCCACTTGAGTTGGACCTTTTTTCTTCAAAGGGGAAAGGCAGATTCTAACTTGCCAATCATCCCAAAGGGCAAAATTTCACTTCCGATCTAGTACAACTCTGAAGAATACCCTAGCCTGTTCGGACAAGAGGCTTGTCTTAGCATTTCATAGCTCTGGATTGCTTTGCTATTTCAATAATTTTTGTAAGAATCTATTAATAATTTCACTGATTAAACAATTAGGATGCCATATTGGTTTGTGCTTTCATCAGCTTTTCACTAATTAAAATAAAGACAAATAGTTTCCATTTCTGATCTGCCTTTAGAGAATAAACTGCACAAGAAACTCAACCTACCTGCTCCATCAGCCAATGCTAATAGTAGTTATGCTGTGTGACATTGCCTGCAAGAAGCCCAACTCAACAAGTGAAGCCCACACACAGTTTCAAAGGAGAAGGCAGAGGAAGGTTGTCTATCTATCTGTGAACCACGAATTTGCATCTTGCTACTAAGTGCTTCTGTGTGCTTTTTTCCTATTTCTGGAGGTATGACAGGGACAGTGTTAGCAACATACTGGTTTAAAAGCACCCTGAAGAAATCCCAGTACCTTGTGTTGTAAAGACAAGGTAAGCATTTATGCACGTATGAGAAACAGTACACACTTTCAGAGTGTAAGTGGGTGGAGGTTCTAGGAATTGATATTTTTTAGCTAAATATGACCTGTAATGTCTGCTAGAGTTGAACTAGATCAGCAATGACATTTTGCCCTTTGGGATGATTGGCAAGTTAAAAGCTGCCTTTCCCCTTTGAGGAAAAAAGGCCCAACTCAAGTCAAAGATACCATCTGAGATTTAAAATGTGTTCCTCAGAATATTTTGCTTTCATGTTTTCACAATTTTCAAGTACAGAAGTAGGTTGGTTGGGTTTTTTTAATTCCCCCAGGGAGACATTTGAGTGTTGTAGTTAAAGGTACACATTTTTTTTCATATTAGTCCTATTTCTTCAGTTCTCACCACCAGTCTCCCTTTTGTGGATGCAAGAAATCTCCAAATAAATCTATTTACTTTTTGTGTTTTTGTGAAAATCACAGACACTGCTGCTCCTCCCTCCTCTTGGTCTTATTTTCTATTCAAAATACAGAGCTGGTGTGTTTAATTGATGAGCTCCAGCTATTCTGACCTTTTTGGGTCCACCGTCATTCTTGTGAGATAACTTTATTTTAACTCCACTGTTCAGAAGTTGTCTATCCCTGTAGGCAATACTCTTTGTCCTGAATCTCTGTGCTTGAGACAGCATAGGGAACAGGAGACTGTCTAGTGTGACAGGTACCCAGCAAAAAAGCTTTTCACCTCTTGAACAGAGATTTTATCTACCTCTTCAGTGAAGACCGTTCAGGGCACCTACAGAAGACTGAATACAGCTTACATGAACCTGTGGCCATGCAGAAAACAGCCCTATTTCAGATCCTTACTGTTGCTCATGATATGTGTATATTCTAATTCACTCATCGTGGGGAGGGGCTATCTCCTCTGCTAATTTGCAGCCTCAAAGGAGACCCTAGCAAGGAAATTCTTTTCCAACTTACTTGTTTGGCATAGCGCAGCAATCTCAGTAATGTGGAGACAAAAACAAAAGTGGCATATGAATTTTGAGCCACTCAGTCAAACTACCCACAGCAATAAACCCAACATTCTCAGCTCAATTTAAATTAACTTACAAAAGAGGTTTTTGGCTATTTGCCAATTATAATTCTTTTATTTTTTATGAACACATAAGTCTTATTTTTTGTCTTAAAGCTGTTTTTTTTCCCCCCCAAAACATTCTTTATTATAGCAGAGCAGTTTTCTGCAATTCACTTAATTATAAAAAAGTGTTTAGAAAATCAGTGGAGCTTTAACTTTATGGGGAGCTGTGCTTAAGCAAGACCAGAACCCTGAAAGATACCTATGGCCATACCCATGAGTCAGTTTCTACCTTCAGTTCCACCACATTGTTCTTCTCTGTCATGTGGAAATCTGGGAAGTATTGGTAGCTTGAAAGTCCTGTCATTGTGCTGTCCCTGCTGACTTTTGCTTCCAGGATATTAACAGTACATCCAGGCATTAAACCCTCAGCTCTCTTCCCAGGTTTGCATGCAAGTAAATCAGATGAAAATTATGTGATAAGAAAACTGATTTATGTATTCCAACACTGAAGCACACCTGTGACTCCCATTTATGTGCTTCAACTAAAGGCCACTGAAATCTCCTTTTGATTTCAGTGGTATCTGGATCAAGCCCTCAGTCTTGACCATCTGTGGGGTAGGTCCTGATACAGTATGTTCTTAAGGATATGCTTCATTTCACCCCCATTTAATAAAGCAATTAAGTGTGTGATTAACTTGAGTAAGAGGTGAAGTGTATGCTAAAAATAAAGCATGAACTTTGCTGAACCAGAACATAAATACTAATTTACTTTAGAGCCTGTCCTCACACAGCATCTGGAAAATAAGGCTTCTGCAGACACACAGCCCTGGTAGATTATCACTGTGCATACAGATCTTTTCAGACCAGAGCTATCTAAAATCCAACCATTTTGAAGAAAAAACACTCTGGCGTGTTTGTGCCTTGTCATGTACATGGTTCCTTCATTTTACAGTCAATTTGGCTACACTGCCTGAGTGTACTCATAATGACAGCCAGTTATTTCAAAGTAAAAACTGGTAGACATTATTGATAAAACAGAAACCGTGTCAAGTGCCTTAAATCACCATAATTGCTTCTTTTTCAGTCCAGGTGGTTTGTTTTTTTCTGCAGTCCCAAGGACCTCAAAAATTTACTTCAGTAAGTACTATGCAAATGAATATTTCCACTAATAAAATATTCATGGACATCTGAAATGCAAAACATGTACATAAATTGCCGTGTGTTTGCTGAGGCATAGGAGCTCTATGTGTGACCTGAGCACATGAGAAGTAATTCAAATCAGCATAGCACTAGCTGAGCGGGCAATCTGGAGAGCTATGAGGGGCTGCCTTATTTAAATAAACTCAAACTTGTCAAGAGACTAGAGGCACTGCTATATGACATCCAGTGAATGGCTCTGTGGTGGTCTATGGAGTTATGCCCTCGACTTACTGACAGTCTTGGAAGTTGCCCCTTTCCACAGCAAAACCAGCAGGACAGGAGGTGTGCCCCACCCCAGCTGCTTTACTGCCACAGTCTGCTTCTTTCTTTAAACTGCAGGTGGAGTGAAATTTTACCTAAACGAACAGACTAGACACTGAAGCTGTTGAGGCACTGAGTACGTTCTCTTGACATCGCTGTGAACATGGCAACCACAAATATGGTGTTGGTAACTCCTTAAATTGTTACAAAAAGGTGTGATAAGTTCATCTATTAATACCCTGACAATCAATAGCAACTTCATCTCAGCTGAGGTGGGAGATCCTGTTACCCCCGTGACTTAGACCTGTGGCTTTTGTGCTCTGTGGCACACCAGGGCATTGGTCTTTTAAGCACAGCTTGCAAAGAACTGTATTGCAGGAATTGTCTTTTTAATTGCAATGAGATGGGTGCCAAAAAAAGGGCAGCTCATGTTTATAGGATTTACAGCCAAAATATCTTCAGATGGCTGCTAAAACAATTTAGTGTTTCCTTTTGTGATTATTCAGCCTTGAAGGTTGTTTCTGGTGTGCATTGGGAAAAGCAATATATGTTAACCATCCTCTAAAAAACAGACAAGATAAACAGTGTTTTATTTCTTCCCTTCTAAGTGTTTAAAAGAACTAAGAGTATCTGCCAGATTTACAAGGAGGTGTGTTTTGGTGGTGTGGCTAAGATGAATTCAGATTGTAGATGAGCCCAAAGAATGAATATTTCTGCTGCTGAAAACAGGAGTGAGTGCACTGGACGCATATCATGTCCATGTGGCAGAAAAAAAATCTGTAAAATTTCCTTCTTGCTTAAATTACAATTCCATAAAATTAAAATGCCTTCAGCCCTTTCAGTATTGAGGCCAACTCTAATCGCTTCAGTAGTAGAGTGACTTCTCTGGCCTCTGTAATACAATTCCTGATTTACTGCAAGAGATCAAGCTCAAGGCCACTGCAGCTCCATTTTACTACTCCATTCAATATATTGTGTATGTTGTTTATGAAATTGTCAACTATCACTGCACAGGCAATATCAACTGTGTAACCATAATTTCCATCTGTGGGTTTGGCACTCCACTGAACAGCCCTGTAGTCACACTCCTCCCAGTAAAGAAAAAAAAGCAAAAAAAAATAAAGGGCCCCCAAACCTGCAGCTTGATGTATTCTCACTGAAGAATGCTTAAGTTACCCTACCACTGGAATATTACAGAAGGGGCAATCACTTCAGACAGAGACTGGCATTTAAAAGCTGGTGTCTTTACCTGACTGAATTTGCTAGATTGAAAATGCAAGTGTGGCTCAGTCTCTTCTTCCAGCAGAACTTGATGATGGGCCATGCTGAGCAGCTGCAATGTCTCCAGTGGTTACTGTGCTCCACAAAATGGGCATCTGCTGCAGGCCAAGCTAGGCACCTAAGGGAATCCCTACATGATCTTCTGCAGGAAGGATTAGGCTTTCTCTGCCCGCATCCCAGGCAGGTGCGTGCTGAAGACTGAAGAGGACCCAAGCAGCCATGTTAGGAGGGCAATAAGCACACGTTAATACTCCCAGCCTCCCAGCAGGATTACTAGGCAGGTTTGGCACTTCACTCCTGAGAACTATGCTCCTGACTCCCAGTAGCTCACGTCTGGGAGACACAGCTCAGCAGCAGCAGTGTGTGACATGGAAGAGATGAACAAAGTGCCTGAACGAAGCATCTCACCTCCCATGCCCCCGAGTGCCGTAGACTGTACATCCAATTCCCAGGTGCTTTGCTCCCCTCATTTCCTTCATAGGGATGATGGGCACATAGCTCAGTCTCATGAACAGCATCATTTCATTTTGCTTTTAGGTATGGCATTATCGGTGTTACAGCATCCAAAACGGCACTAAATATCAATGTGTTACTTTGGATCTTGCCCAAGGACCAGAATCTGACTTTTTAAAAAATCATATTTTGTTAGGAAACATGTGTTAGGGGTTTAATAACCTCTCTACAGCTGACACTCAAGGCCGTGTGTGCAGCAACTGGTTACAATGCCACTAAACCTGGTAATTTAATTATGGGATGCCAGTCCTTTCTTCTCTGTTGTGAAGTGAACATAGTCATCACTTGTTTCTATTTTTGCATGAAAATGATTCATAATGTAGAATGTACTGTACTACAAAAGGGATGGAAGAAAATAGTTCCATGATACATGTTGGGAGACAGAAGCAATGGCTTGCTGCTGTGATTCACGCTTGTACTGCCCAGGCATTCCAAAAATGGTTTTCTTCACAATTAACCACAAAATCTGTAAACCATAAAAGGAAAACCATCAGTTTAACAGCAAGTGATTCTGGCTGGCTGCTTGAAAAAAAGGAAGGTGATAATTCATGGAGCAAGTGAAATATCAAAATTAACTGGACTCTTTCTCCTAATTAACTTCAAGCAGCCCACAGTGGCAGTCTTTGCTCTGAAACTGAAAAGACTTGCTGCGCTTCAAAAATTGATACGGTCTGATGAGAACCAATCCCTGATACTTATTATGGTGTGTCTGTGGCACAGTGCCCTCTGTGCAGCCGCTTGTTGAGGACAGGGGCACGTAAGGGATTGGCTGGACTGCAGCCCTGCTCCCCTGCCCACATATTCCCTGTGGAACAGACTTGGCAGAGAGAAGGCAGTGAGTAGGCTGAGCCCTGGCAGATTGCTCTTCCCCCAGCACAACAAAAAAAGTGAAAACAACACTGCTGAGAGCACTCAGCTGGATGTCAGCTGAAATATGAAAATGTGGGCGTTGCTTCCCTCAACAAGACTTTTTGCATTTTTGGGACCTCCTCAAGCTTGGCATAACTAGGTATGTCTCAAGGACAATGTGCTCCTTCCAACGTATTTTATGAGGTCTGAGGATCTGTCATCTTTAAGTTAATTAGGAGAAGTTTACAGTTACAAGACAGGGTGAACTGGAGCTATAGGTAATGACGCCCCTCTTACAATTTATAAGCAGAACACATTTAGTTATTTATTTATTGACACATGCATCCCTGAGAGGTTCCATGTACTTGAGAATGACTCTGGGAAAATAGATACACAATTATTACAACAGAAACATGCACAATTTATTACAGCTGCTAATTTACTTTTTTACACCAGAATCAGCAGTGATAATGCTTGTGTACATTCTGCCTTGTGCCTGCCATACCTAACTCAACCATGGTCTTGGCTGAATATCTTACAGGAGACAGAGAGCCCTTTTACCTTTTTGGGCTAAATCTGTTTGCTGATCAACAATCTTAAGGTGCCACTAATTTCTAGATAGCTCATGAAAATGAAAAAAGGGTTTTTTTTAAATCCTGAATTATCTATGCCTTGCCATATTTATAATTCTAGATAAAACAGTATTTTTAAGAAATGAAATAACCATCACTACAGTTCCTCAGTGTTTGTTTGAAAGTATAGCAAAGGATTATATTAATACTAATTATCACGGGACAGATGCTCTCATTGAAGTAAAAACTAAGCTTTTATTTGAAAATCCTTTAGGATGTCATTAATTGCTCCATGCCAGGTAACCTAGGTAGGAGGTTCTGGTAGGAGAGCTGTTCTGAGTAAACAGCAACTTCCTAACTGAGTTACAAATACTGCTATTATAGAATAATTTGCAGCAAACTATCTCTAACACTTCTAATGTTGTACTTGTAGCCTTGGAATTTCAGCCAGAATCTGGAGTGGTTTATGGACAAACTAGAGCTGCTTGGAGCTGCTTGGCTGCTGATTTGGAGAACACATTTACACTTCGTGTTTATTTTGCTGTGTAGCTGTTTTGTGCCAGAAATGTTCGCGTCTGACCTCAAGCTAACAACTAGTTATAAATGGCATCTGTGCTGAGGTTTTTCACTGTATACCCTAAGTAATCTCATAAGCAACTGCTCTCCTTCTAAATTTCATCATCATCACCATAATGACACAAACTGATGCACTAGTGTGCGGTGCCACTGTGTGTGGGGGCTGGCTTTTCAATTTCATAAATGCATATCAACATCCTGGGAATGGCTTAAAGTACAGTTACGGTCAGTAAAAGGATTTTGTAAAAGCAATGACTCTGTGTTCTGTATTAATTCTGAATTACAAACATAGCAGAATATACACAAGTCCTACTTTCCAGATGTTTTCTTTATCCTGGTATTAACTGTGAGGAGAAAGCTCTGTGCTACTAGCAATCTCAGGTCTATTGCTAAATGTCAGCTGCTCCACATGTAAGAATTTTTCTTTGTCCCTTGAACATTTCCAATATTCTTTTAATTAACCCCTCCCTCCAAAACAGTCTTTTAACAGTCATGATCCCAAGGGTCTGTGACTCAGGATTAAGGGCTCCTGGGATTTCTTTCTGGGGTCTTGTGTCAGAAAGGACCTTTCTCACCAATCACCTTTACTTAATCATCCCCAGGTCAAATTTGCTGGACTTACAAATTAAGGACCCAATCTTTTATTAGCTCTTACTCAAGAAAGTCTTAGCACTCTTTGTTTTAGCTCAGTGAGAAGGACTATGGGCCTCCCAAAGACCAGTCAGATTATGCTTTTCCCCTTCCCTCCTGCTCATCACTGGAAGCATAGCCAGGTCTCTGAAGCTGCCATGTGGTCTCAGGCCAGCCCTGCAGCTGCTGCTGAGGGTCAGATCGGCGCTGCCCCAGCGCCACCAGGGCTCGGGCTGCCACCAGGCAGCAGGGACAGCCTGGAGCTGGGGCATTCAGCTACCCCTGTCATGCTTGTCAGGCTTCTGCCTCAAGCACTCCAGCCCCTTTCTGCAAGCCTCTGAAACTTGTTTTTGCAGTGCTTGGTCACTGCAGTGTTTGTTTCACCGCTTGAGTGGCATCGTGGCCTGTGGATTATGTCCATGGCTGCCTTCCCTCAGTAGCTCTGCTGCTTGCTTTCCCCAGCACACCAGAAACTTGAGTTTAGCAGGAAACCTTACTCTTCCTTGTTCCAACAGCTGAAAGTAATCTCCCCCTTGACCTTGCCTGACCATTTGGCCTTTTCTTTGATGAAGGAGAAGACGTATAATTTACAAACCATTCCCGTGTGGCATAAAAACATCCTCTAAAAGGATTTGTTCCTATCTCCCTCAGGGGACCAGTATATCTGAATATGCCAAATGCATATAGAAATGTCTCTGAGTGTTAGAGAACCATGGCAAGCCTTGCCACTTCTCTGGGAGGCTGCTGCAAGCAGTTTGCAGCTGGTGGCTATTGGGTGTGGTATTAAGGTGCTTGTACCTTCTTTCTTACTTCTCTTTTGAAGCACACACAATACCTATTACTAACCAGCAGCAGTCAAACCCTTGTCCTAGAAACCCATCAATGAAGCAGCTGTAGAATGAGAACAGCAGTATTTGTAATGGCAGCGTGCAACAGATGCTCACTAGCTTGTAGTCTGGCACATACTCTACCTACTTCCACAGCCATCGAAGGTCAAAATGCTTCAAGAGCCAAGAGAAATCTATTAATATCATTCTAAGTGTCATGGCTAAGGTCCAGGTAAGGCGAGCCTCAAGAAGATATCATTAGACAAGCAAAATTCTCTATTTCCCATCTATATTATGACAACTAATAATCTGCTTTTATGGGTAGTCATTAAATGGTCACTGAGTCAGTATCAGTGTGGTTTATATGCTGTGCAAGTAACGGTAATGGTGGATGTGGGATCTGCCAAAACTGTGGTCTGTTTTGGACAGCTGACTTTTCGGAATTCTTTTAATTCATAAACCTGCTTTCTTTAGTCATCTGCAACCTCTGTCATGCTTTTCCCTTGTTGCTCATTCTATTTTCCTCTTCTCTGTCTTGTCCATAGGCACACTTGGCATCCTACCCACTTTTATTTTAAACATGCCAACTTTGATCTACCTGATCTTTTATTCTAGCTGACCAACATGGCAAAAATTATGGCACAAAACCTAGGTAAAATGTTGATGAAGTTTGAAAAAGAAATCCAGTAAGCTTCCTTCTTTTATAATTATTTACGGTATTTTGTGTTTACTATTTGTGATAAGGTTGATCTTTAGAATACAAAGTTCTAAGCTTCCCATCCTGGATGATGGGAGTATTTGATGGCACATTCATTTATTCAGGATGGTGAAGGCTAATTCTTTGTTAGACTGCAAAGGAAAGACATCATGCAGATTTTTTACTGTGCATCTCATGACATTTTATATTTAAATGGGACTTATGTGGTTTATGAATTGGCCTTAAATCATCTACATGCTGTCACTAATCATTTTCTTAACAGCTGTTCTTTCCTTTAGTTAATTACTTATCAAATGTCAGAATGTGATGGCTGAGTGAAATGTCCTGTTATCTGAGCAAACCCTAACTTAACAATCATTTTCTGCAGACAAACAAAATTAAGTGCTACATGAAAAATCACGAGACATTGTGACTGCACAAAAGCTTCATTTTTATGCCTGACTAAACCTGACAATCAAAAAATAAGGGGAGCAGGGAGAATGAATAAATACACATTGTCCTACCTAATGGCTAAGAACAGGCTCAGGATGGACCTCAGCTGTTAAAGACCAAGTTGTGGGGTTTTTTTCTGGAGACAAATATAAAATCTTTCTATGGAAAACTGTCATTCAGAATTGGCTGGTGGAAGTTGTTGGGATGTTTTTCAGATGAGTTTTCAAAAATCTGCTCATATTCAACAAAATGTATGTTTTTATTCAAGATGAGATTAATAACTGAAACTTCTGGAAAAGCAGACATGACTTTAATAACTGACCAGGATTACCTATATCTTCTGTGGCTATAAAATGATTATTTGGGTTTGGTTTGGAATGGGATTGAGGATTGAATTATCGATTCAAAAATGTAAGCTTCAGCTCATTTTCCAGTAAAAAAAAAAATAGCATAGCCATTAGAAAGAAATATATAAATGCAAAGAAAATGTATTGCATAATATGCTAAGGCTATTTTACTGTGCTTTTCCTCTTCACAGAGTTGCTATGTATTTTCTTAATGGCAGAGATCAACTTGCAAATATAGCTAGGAATGCCTTATCTGGATTGCTTTTGATTGCTTCGATTGCAACAATTTCAAGTCTGGGCTTAAAATGAGGTAAGAATATGCAGAGGAAAGCTTGAGTTATGGTGTAGTTTGCTGTCAATGTCTACAAACAAGTGATATGGATAGGACTTCAGTTTCATATTAAGAGGAACTTCCCTAAATAATGTTCCTTGTTAGTTCTCCTCTAACCCTGAAATGACAGGAGATGCTAAAATAACATGAGAGTTTTATACCAGTGTCTATCAAGTCTAATCTAATCAGAAAAAAGCCTTTAATGTGTCACTGACAAAAAAAGAAAAAGGAAAAAGTGAGGCCAGAATCTTGTTATATATACCAAAGCACTTTAGCTCAATAGGATGAGTCTACATTTATTTTAAACCTTGCAGTTATTTCTGTGAATGAAGAGGGGGATCAGAGTATCTCAGGAATGAAATCTCTGTTTGCAACTCTACTCTGGAAAGTGCAGCTCTCATTTGCACACCTAAAGCCCTCTGGTTAAAAACCTCTAGAGCAGAGAACCCTGGATGAGCCCTGCAGCAGCTTGAGCTGTCCAGAGAACAAAGGCAGGAGACCATGGTAAAAAAAGGTGACAGGCAGTGTTTGCTCTGAGGACTGGAAAAGAAGGTACCAGGACATGCTGCCTTAGTCTGAGACTGTGTTAACTCACAAAATGTGAGTGTGACTCCCTGGAGAGGGAAAAGCAAGAAAATAATATAAAAAGGGTTATATCCCTACCAGGCATTCACACCACCAAGCAGGGGAAACTGAGGCAAAGGGTTGTTGCCTGCAGTGCTGTCAGCAGCTGTGCTTTCCTTTCATTCTATATTAAAAAATGATATTATTTAGCACTCTTCTGTTGGTTCTTTTCCCTCCCTTCTTTGCTTGTTAGGAAGGAAGTATGGCCTATCATGGCAGTTCAGGGAAGATATTTTCTTTTTCAATGCTCTGAGCAAAAGGAAATCTTCCTCCTTTTTGTTGCTAATTGTACCTAAGTAAAGAGGTGCATCTACTGTTTATAAGTAGCAAATAATTCTGTGAAATCTGACTGCAGTCTAAACAATTACGAAAAATTTAGGAATTGGTAGTGATGCATTGGAAGATAATGAAGTTCTCAACTTCTTGTTTATATTACAGCATCCATATGAAATGTTTGATAATGTATTTGCTGTGACATTGACATGATTATCTGCATCAGTTAAAATGAGTGTTAATTTATGATCAACTGTGATTGGAATACTGTTCCATGGCATTGAGTTATTCACAACAAGAAATGTTCCATTAATCAATCCAAGAGACTAAAGGGCAGGGTTTAAAAAAAATTAGCTGCCTACAATGCTAATGATGTTTTTAGGCAATTTTTGTCTCATGTTTCTTCAAAATACTCACTTACTTTGAAACCACTATTCATAAGAAGTTTCTTCCTTGTACATTGCTTTCCTTAAAAGTGCTTGCATCAATGAAAATAGAAATATATATAAATATATAAATAGTATGGAGGACTCAAAAATCAAGACAGTTTTTTAAAGAGCTCCTTGGAAGTGGGAAAGATCCCTGAACTGAGAAATAACTGTCTCCTAGTTAGTTGCTCTCTCTTCTTTTACTCTAGGAACCGACAATTTGGCTTATAGAGTGCAGGATGTTTTTCCTTGGTTACATGCTCATTGTCTGAGCTGCACCGACAGCTTGCAGGATGTGTAGCACACTGTAAAGCCAGGCTGCTAGAAACCACTGTGTGAAGTGAATGTTCCTCACCAGCATCACTGCTCATTCTTCATTGCTTGATTGGGGTGATCTTGTGCTTTCCAAGTGCTATTATGCATGCTGTTTGTTTAAAAAATCAAAGCAGCAACAAACTTTGAGTGCATCGAGATGATTCACATACAGCTACTGGTGCTCAAAATATTGTGAGCTACATATGGTAAGGAATAGACTTTAAAGGCATTTATCTAACACCAAAAGTCTTCTGTTGTTGATGGGCAATGCAAGGTCCGTGAGTCACCCACCACACTTCATCACCATGGCTAATTATTGGAGAAAAGGAGCTCCCCGTGGAAGCTGTTGTGTAATGTTGATTTTAATAGCTCCTTGCTCAAGCCTACCCTTTTGCATAACGTGAGGGCACCTAGTATCTCTGCCAGTATCTCTGCCACATGAATAACCCCAGTGACTTCACTGTGAGTGGAGCACAGAGTGTTGTGAAAGCCTGGCTCCACCAAAGCCAGCGGTAAAACCTGCCCTGCGTGCGGCAAGGACAAGACCTCACCTGCGAGGTCTCTCTCTGCTCAGCTCAGCCAACTGAGAGATGGGAAACATGGCCCAGTGTCCTCTCGTGTCCTCACTAGGTGAACAGGGCGAAATGCTTGCCAGCCATGCAGGTACCAGTCTGGAACTCAGAGGTACTCTTCTATCTCTTTGAGCCTCAGGTGCTTTGTATTCACTTTTATGTAATCTGTCATTTTTGAGTCTCAGGCTGCATCCTACTTTCAACCAAGTATTTCCACAAGTCAGTGTGAGTTCCAATCCCTGCTTCAAATCTATCAATGCAGGAAGCAAATCTTGTAATCCCTTTGCTGATGTGCAGAGGTGCCAAGTTTTGCCTAGCTGACTGTCTCCTGGACAGCGAGGGGGCTGTGTGTTCCTCCTGGGAGGCTGGCATTGATGGAGCAGAGCAACACCTGGGGCAGGATCCCTGCTGCAACTCACTTGTAAAATTGGCCTCACAGAGTTGTGACTCAGCTGGTTTTATTTGTGACAGAAATGTAAACGTCTGGGCTACGAGGCAGCTGCTTCACAAAAAATTTTGTTCAGCAAGCTTAGGAACAAAAAGCTGCCATACAGTTCAGGTACATAAGTCCCTGAGTTTAATTCAGATTTTACTCCTAGCTGGGGTTGTTCATCCCCTCTGTAAATGAAGACATCTTATCTGGGTAGTCAGCATGGTTTTAGAACAGATCCTCAGGTTAGAAAACTTTGACCTCAAGTTTTATTTACAGTGTAGGACTCTCACACAAATTGCAACACAGAGTGGGGGCGGGGGGGGAAATACAACATCTGGTGGGGTTTTATAGCTTCTACTCTAATGCACCATGTCAAATCCATTTAAGTAAGCTGTACAAAAACATCATCACTTCTGCTTAATTATAAATCTGTTGCATATAATTTTGGGTTTTGAAAATGAATATGGATAAAGAGACTTACCTCTAATCTATATTGATCTCTATCAAGAGATGAACAGATGATGGACTTAAACCATCCAGTTCTATTCCAGTGCATTTCCCATCTGTACAGAAATGGAAAAATGTTTACTGTAATTAAGACCTAACACTTCAAGTAAACAATTATGGTGGTGAGAGATAAAAAACAAACAAACAAACAAACAAAACCAAAAAACAACAACCAAAAAAAACCCAGAAAAACCAAAAACAAAACAGTAAAAAGCAAAATCACATGTGAGAAAATGTCACTACATTTTGCCAAGGTCAGCTGACACCAGAACACAGAAGGCAGGACATGTGCTCATCAGTTTGAGTAACAGGTGTGTTCTTCCTCTTGGCAAAATGCATAAAGGTGAGCATATTGCTTAACAGCTACGTTCAGCTTTGTCTCCTCCAAAGTGGGGATAAGAGCTTTCTAAAATGTGTCTGAGAACACTGGTCTGGGTTTTATGCTGATGCCGTATTAGTCAGAAGAAACAATCATCACTCATCTTCCAGGTCTATCACTGCATTGGGACAGACACACAACTAGAGCGCTGGGGAAGTGATAAAATTCAAACATGAGAGACAAAACGGCAAATGACACTCATCATAAACTGCAAAGGCCAAGAGGGCATTAACCTCTGCTCCTTGTGTGAAGATTCTTGCTGACTTAGGTTTACAAGTATCACAATATCTTGAAGTGATACCTTGAAATTTCTGTCTGCCAGGAAAGTATTTACTGCTTCTAGTGGATGAAGAATCCCTCAACAGAATGGTGGAATACTATGTGACCTGGTTGGTACTTGTGAGTCCTGTAATCTGTCACTCATGTCTGCCTGAATTTGGAGAAAAAAGACCTTTATTTCCTCTACTTTCAACTCCTCATCACGTGTCTGATGTAACTTCTTTGTGAAGTATCTGAACAAACAACCTGATTAACATGACGACTATATATCCAGAGATGGATCTGGATGTATATCCAGATCTCAGTGACTATGGGCTTAGTCTGCTTAGCCAGCTGTGAGAAGAAAACATGAACAAGGATGAGACCATTTTCAGCTTAGCCAAGGATGAGCACAACCAAGACTTCCTTTTCAGCTGTGACTTGAATTATCACTAGTGTCTGGATATTCAAGGTAGCCCTGGGAAAAATTAGCATGTGCTGTACTCCATCCACACCTCTGAATAGCCCTTCCTTTGAGGAATGTATTTAGAAAACTGCAAATCACAACCCAATGATTGTTTCTCCAGAAACAAGAATCATCACAGTATATTTATTTCTTCCTTGGAGAAGGAAATATATACACAGCTCTTTTTTATTCCTTATTTCTGAAGCAGCAGGAGATAATTATCTTATTTCAATGTCCTATTCCAATTACATCCTGCTTTACAATCCTATAAAATTCAAAATAACATGAAAAATCCTTAGATGCCTACATCATTATAGAAGTGCTATATGTAAAACTTTGTGCGTTTAGAGCCCAAAAGTTTAAAAAGAAACCCAGTGTAATTTGTTTATGCTTGCTGACTTGCATTACTTTTCAGCTTGAATAATACCAATTAGATGGTTTATGATTATTTCGCATTGAATTTCACTGCAGGCTCCCTCTGCACCAGCACAGCTCTTCAGTGCTTCACTGTTTGCAGATCCTGTGGGAGAAAAATTATTTCTTTGTTGAAAGATAAAATTTAGTCTGAAATTTGTTCAAATTGCTGCTGCCTGCTGATCAGTCCTGGACTTTATCAGAGACTCATTAACATGTTGGTCCTGGTACTTTGGATGGTATGGATGCTGTGGCAAACCTCAGATCCGGCTTGGAAATCCCTGTAATGCCAAATAATTAAATCCCTGACCCACTGAGTGCCAGGAGTGAGGAATAAGTAAAAGAGAGTAAGGTTAAAAAGGTAAGTAACTGAAGGAAGAGTTTGGGTGCAGTGACTTAGCCATGAGCCCGGGAATCCCATACTCATGTTCAGGGAGTGGCTTGAGTCCCGTTGGCACACAGCACACCATGGCCTGGTCACTAGTTCCACTAAGGAGGTAGCAGAGGGCTGCTTGCTTTTTAAAATGAGTTCACTCTCAGCCTGTGTCTCACACTGAGCCTTTTGCAGAGGTCGGTGCCTATGCTTCCCTCTAAGAACGCGAGTCGGTGAAATGAAAACAGGGTTGTGTGTGCTCGTCGATGAGCAAAATCCAGAGATCTTCCAGGACATGTTTTACTGGGCTTTCTGTTTGTTGGAGGCAGCGTGGCTCTGCAGTGCACTTGGTGGGGACTGAAGAGCTCTGGAGACCACGGGCAAAAAATTTCATCTTCTTGTTATTTTGACTTCCCTACACATCAGCAGAGATAATGACCTCTCACCTCTGATGGCTGCTTTGGAGGCCACAATGACAATGGCTATTCAAGGCATTAGTCATGGATCTAGACATGGCACAAGAGAGGCTGGGCTCTTGTTTTGATCTTTCAAACCTTTTGCAACACAGCATTCTTAAAGGAAGTCCTTTTCTAATAGCCCTGGAAGTTGACCACTCATTATTCCCTCCTTTACTTGGTATTTCTTGGTTTTGATTTGTGTGGGCAACAGTAGGGCCTGGAAGCTGTGCACCCACGAGGTGGTTTCCCAAGCAGCATGAACTCTTCCAGGCTGGTTGGGAGCATGTCATCTCCATCAACTAGCAAAACAGCATCAGGAATGCAAAGGAGGAGGGCAATGCCACCTTTCTCCAGACACAATTTCTCACCTGGGGGAGCCTCAGATGGGGCTCAGAGGAACTGCAAATGAAGAGAGGGAATTGTAGGTCATGCAACTCAGAGGAAGAAAAATATTCAGAGGTGTGGGAGGAAAGGCAATTGAATAATTTCTCTAAAAAACCTGAACAGCCCTTTGGCAGAACAAGTAGAAATAAACCTGAAAAGAAATTGCAAGAATTTACCTAATTACAATTAGGTAAATGTTAATCAGAAAAGAAGGCTCTAAACTTAAGGTAATGTACTTATTGATGGCAATAGAAGAAGGTGAAAACTCTTCTCACATTTTATTTTCTGGCCTGATTTTAGGATTGTACTTCAGTCTATGTATAATTTAAAGTTTTGACTTCAGTGGGAATACTTGTGTTCTGAGAGCCCTGCGTGTGTGTTATGTGTCTGTTGGAGCCAAGGGCTCTGGTGGGAGCGGTGCTTTCTGTGCTGGTTAAGGTCGCTAAAGTGTTTTTAATGCTATTTTTGCTCTTTCTCTGGCGCTCTACTATTGCTTACAGCTTTCCAAAACTTTATGTACTGAGCTGAACTCTTCCAGATGGTTTCCTTTTGAAACTGGTTTCATGCATGTGGGCAAAAGAAAAACCAGTTCAGCCATTTTAAATCAGGAATGGCCTTTATTTCCATGCACTGGTTTTAAATAGTTCAGAAATGCCTTCTAATCCACACAGTTGTTTCCAATGAGAAGGCAAACTTGCAAGGTGTAAGAACCCTCTCTCCTGAGACCTGAAAAACTGAGCACTCCACAGATGTAAAGTTTACCTTTATTTGATTTGCTTTTTGGTTTTTTGTTGTAATAATTTTCTTGAAGTAGTCCTAAAAATGCAGAATGCATTATTCATAAGCTGATGCAGTGTGCCATGTTTCCAGTGTAGCTGCAGTTTTAGATTTCTGCTTAGGTGAGTGAAATAAATAACTGGGTCCTAATAGTCCTGCAAGTGAAGTTGGACATGGCCAAGGGAAAATGTAGAATAAGCTTTTGAAATTACAAAATGGTACATCAATGTAGTTCTCCTCTATGGGAAGCTGAGCAAAGTGTTGGAAAACTTTGCATTAACAGAGAGGGGTTGGTGAGACAGGGTATGAGTTTGCCAATGACAAGTAAGAACCTTCCTGAAGGTGTTTTATTTATGTGGTTCCTGGTGATCCTCAGGCAGGAAAAGCTTTCTACACAGTGCCATGGCTCAGACTCACTCAGGAAACACTGAACTGCTTTTAAAAGATATTCTGCTCTTAATTTGGCAGTGGAATCTGCAAGGTGGCTTCGGTACCCCATGCGTGACTGCCTCATCTGCTGACTGGTGTTAGCAGCACCTGTGCCGTACTGATGGACTGTGCCAGGAACATGTCCAGCTGCTGGGAGAGGGAAAATCCCTTCTTGCTTCAGCTGATGCTTCACATCCTTCTCTGGTGGCACAGTTTCCTTAGTAGCAGAGAAAAGGGTCACCCTGATACTCAGGGTGAAATGGAAAAAAAAGAAGTGTGGATGCTGAGGTGTGCCATGTGCTCAGGCCACCACCCAGAGGGTGGTGCTTCCTTAGGAGCAGAAAGATGAGCATGGCCAGGAGCTGTCACCCTGCAGAGGGAACCTCTGTGAACAAGTTACAGCAACACAGAAATACTTCCCCTCATTTTATTTGTCTCTCACAGCTGTCCTAAATCTTCCTCCCTGTGGAATTTCTCTTGGCTGGTGTGACGCTTTCCACCTAGCCAGGAGAGGAGGTGAGTTCCCCTGATACACCCAAAGGACAAGAGATACTGTTGTGTGTCATTGCTTTTCCATAGAGAAAGACACAGGAGAAGGAAGGTGGGGCAGATGGGTGTGACCTGCCTCGAAAGAGAGCAAGGCCAAATGAAGAAATACGGGGGTGGGAGAGCCACCCTTATCAAACATCATAAATCGCTTTCATTGTGACACATCAAAGCAGAAATCTTTAATATCTTCTGGTATTTCTTGCTACAGGAAGGCTTCAGAAGACTTGGGGCAATCCTGAGCAGACTCCCCCCCAGAATGAGGTGGGACTGGCATATGTTCTTTTCCCTGGGATGAAGGATGCCTTTGCATCCCGTGAAGTATTTGTAGTGATGCAATTGGCTCTGGTAATCAGTAACTAGCAAAGGCTATGAGATAAAATAGAGTGGCTTACTGCACTTAGCACGTGGGAGCCATTTTAGACACTGGCAGCAGCGTGGCTGAGCACTTATCAACCACTTCTGCCTGTGCCCTGCTTCCCATTTCTGCAGTGTGGTATTCCTAAAAGGGCAAGGGAAGGGACGTGCTGCTGGGGTCTATGTGCTGCCCGGCTTGCCTCCAGTTCTGTGCTGGTTTTAAGGAAACTTGTATTTCCTTATTATTATTATTGTATGGTGCCCAGGTGCTGATCTGTGGACAAATTGCATTCCCATTCTCTGTCAGCAAGCCCAGGCATTATCTGTTTAGGCAGTAAACACTAAGAGGAAGGTCTTGTGGCTTTACAGCATCTAGTTCAGGGTGAATCCAATTCTGAATCAGACTTTGGACTGTCTTGAAATTTGAATAATTCTAAAGGTCATTTCTCTTGTGGAGGTTGGGAGAAACTTGCTCCCAAAAGAAGAGGACAGCTTAGGCAGACGTCTGCTGTGTTGCAAGCACTTGTAACAGGGAGACAGCCCCAGATTACATTTTTTGTCAGTCCCTGTAAGTAACAGATTCCTTTGTGCTCCATGTAAATGACTGGGACAAAGTGTATGTAGAAGAGTCTGATTATGCCTACAAACTGTATGCCACTCCTTAGTGTCAGGAAGTGCAAAGGTTTCTTGACTTCAGACCTGCCAGCTGCTGTTAGGACACGTCTGCCTGGGAGATCTTTTGCTCTTCTACTACATGGAGAACCTGGGAGATCTTTCAAGAGGCATTCAGAAACGCTAGTCCAGAAAAGGAAATTAAGTGAGGATGCTGCAGACAGCCTGATCCTCTCCCTGTTTGCAGCGCTGTTAATTAGGTGTGTCCCCCTGTGGTCAGCAGGGTGTTAACACCAGAGTCAGCAAGAGCCCTGCTGCTGCTTGGTGGCACATTCAATGGCCCAGGGAGCTGCTGTCCTTCCTGATAAGTGTCCTTGGCCTTTACTTTGTTTTCTAGGAAAGATCCTGAGATCCTTGTTCTGAAGCCCCCTCCCCCCTCCAACCTGCTTGCCCCAGGGTGGAGAAGTCAATAAGTGTATGTGCTTGTGTGTTGCCACCAACACTTCAGCTATCGTCAGCTGAAGACAGCTCTTGACTTGTGCCAGGTTAAGGGCTGGCCTTTGCTCTCAGGTTACCTCCATGTGAAAGGATCTGCCGTGCCTGATTTAATGAGCGTCTGTGAGAAGCGGCTACACTGTCCTCTCCTTCCCTGAATGGAAGGAAAAGACCAATGAATAACTCAAACCTGCAACCTGATCTGCAGGTTTGTTGCCACCAGTTATGTTTTCTGCTACTGTAACCCTGGGGTTCCCCCTCGAGTGGGTGAGGTGGTTCTGCTGTTCCCTCATCTCCCCTCTGCAAACAGCCCTAGTGGCCTGTGATACTGGTGTTCCCACTGTGCAGTGCAAATACATCCTCTGATGGACTTAAAATAAACAGATCCCTCTAAAATGGTGTTGAGTAGAAATTGATAGAGACTGATGCCTGTGAACTTGGTACAATGAACCTCCTTGTGTTGCTGTTTGTCTGAAGGTGGCTCCCATTGTACTGACCTGGCTGTCGGGTAGATAGCAGGGGATGCATGGCTGAGTTTTCTTTATAGTTGCTTTCAAATATTTATCTGCAGGAGGATAATGGGAGAGCTGTGTTTCCTCTTGTCGTCAGAATTTCAGAAAGGATTTTAATCCCCTGTGCTCCTCCTGCTCCTGGAGCCCTGACAAAAGTGGCTTGATGCTGCTGGTACAGGACTACCTCTCCTTCCTGATGGCCCCCAGCAGGGATGTACTTGGACTTGACAGACTGAGCAGCACAGAGGGAAACTTTTGGGAACTTGACTGAATCTGCTTTTCTGAGCCATAGGGTACAATGAGTGAGAGCTAATAGGGGCTCCTGCTCTTTCTCCTCTTTTTTCCCTGTATTCCTCCACTTCCCCTTTGAGCTGGTGAGGAATTGAGTGAAGATGGAGGATGCACAAATCTTGATTCCAGTGTGAGATGTAGGTATCCAGCACATCCCAGCACTGAGCACTGATTTCCTTCTTGCCAGCGTGGCCATTAATGTGAGCTTGTCTTAAGATTATGTAGACCTGACTGCAGCTTTTGTTCCAAATGTTTATGAATTATGAAGGGTTTTGAATGTATTGTTAAAACCTGGTTTAAAAACTCAAAAGCTGCCACAGGTCTGGTGTACTGCTCAGTTTTATTCAGCACTGAGATTACACTGCTTGATACTCTTTACAACAGGTCTGTCCACAGGGACTTCCTTAACTTGCTGTCTGCTGATCACTGTTAAATGCCTCGTATTTCCTTCAGTCTGAAGGTCTTCTCTTCCTCTGCTCTATCTCTGTGCGGGCAATTAAGAGTTTTATTGTGCCTTTGGAAGTAGGGAGCACTGCGGCAGCTGGAGCACCAGTGTGCCTGGCCTTTGCCTTAATGATGGTGTTATAGGCTGTGTCTAACAGAGATAAGGATCATGTAAGGCTGCCTTCTGCCTCCCCAGGCCCTCCGAGTGACAATGTGAGCTCTTATAACACCATAAAACACAGTTCAGCAATTACTGTGCAGCTGGGGGGAGAAGCTGCAAACAGTCTGCCTCTGCTTCTCCAAGTGCCCCTCTGTGAGGCACCTGCGCTGCTGCGCTGCTGTGCTCAGGGCGTGCACAGTGGCAGTGCACAGAGCTCAGTGTGAATTCTGCACTGTAACATGCTGCAGGGGCACCCACGTTTCCAAAGGGAGGGGGCTGCAGCCTCCTTCCACCAATCCAGGGTTTTTCACAGCTGCTACGCCCCCTTTATCCAAGGCATCCCACCCCTGCACTAAGCAGGAAAGCCATTCTTCTCCCCGGAGTCCAGACATGAAGTGAAATTCATCTCTAACAGCCAAGGAAAGGCTCTGTCAGGGGCAGAAAGCTGCTGTGAGCTCTCCAGGGGACCTTTCTGCAAAGCAGCCACCAGCTGCTGGAGCTCAGGGGTATGAGGAGAAGGGCCCATGTGCTCACATGTATTCCCAGGCCCAGTTGTCATCCAGATGTGTGTTACACTGCACTGTGGCTCACTGTGGCAAAGTACAACCTGGGAAGGGAAAAAATTCCTCTGTGAGATAAAACCTTGGACTGTCAGGTGCAGCCCAGTTTGAGGAACAATACTGGGGTTAAGCTTTGCTCTATTAAGTGCTTGATAAAATAGTGGGTTGATAGATACCAAGATGGTATCTAAAATCATACATAACATTGTGTGGGGTTTTTTCCCAAAACAGGGCTGTTCATCAGCATGTACACATGTGGCAGTGCGTCAGGGGAACACCTAAGGCTCTCTAGACAAACACATCACTCCTCTCCACGTGGGAGGAGCAGCCACAGAACTGCATCACACCGAGCCCTGCTGGGTGCTCCTCCATCTGCAACCTACTTGGTATGCAAAGACACCTTTCCTGCAGTGAAAAGGCTTTGATTCACCCAGGTCAAGATCACTTTATCAGCATTGCAAAAGTGCAGAGAGCCTACACAGCAGATACCCTTCTGCTCAGTTTGATCATCTGCTACATACGTGATCCTAGCAGAGATAATCTGGAAAGGTGTGTTTATTGCCTTGCACTTAGCAGATAGGGATATGCCTCACAGTTGCACAAACATGCCCTTGGCTAAAGTCTGTTGCTAAGCAATAGTTTAAGATAAGGAATATATACAAATTCCCAAATGTTCATATTTTAGGGCTTTAGGTACTCACAGGAGAGAGGCATAGCAGCATCTTGCCTCAGCCCCCAAAAGGAATGTTCATCTTTATTAGCTTGGGAACAGCATTAAATTGTAAGGATCTGCTTTGTGTTCCCCCTTCTGCAGCCAGCTGCAGTGCACAGCAGAATAAACAGGTCAGATGAGTAACCAGCTGTACTTCTCATCTGAGGTGACAAGGTACAGAGAAAGGACAACTCCTTCTCCCTGTGCCTTTATTTACGGCAGACTTTTGCACATGGAGGTCGTAGAGCCACAGAATAGTTTGGGTTGATAGGGACCTTTAAAAGTCTTCTAGTCCAACCCCTCCTGCAGGGAGCAGGGACATCTTCAACTGGATCAGGTTGATCAAAGCCTCTTCAGCCTGACCTTGAATGTTTCCAGGGATGAGGCATCCACAACCCTTCTGGGCAACCTGTTCAGCATTTTACCATCCTCATTGTAAATAACCTTCTTCCTTATATCTAATCTAACCCTACCTCTCTTTCAGTTTAACGCAATTCCCTTTGTCCTATTACTCTGTGCCCTTGCAAAAATGTCCCCCCTCCCAGCTCTCTTGTACCCTGGAAGGTGCTGTAAGGTCTCCCTGGAGCCTTCTCTTCTCCAGGCTGAACAACCCAGACTCTCTCAGCCTGTTTTCATAGGAGAGATGCTCCAGCCCTCTGAGCATCTTGGTGGCCCTTCTCTGGACTTGTTCTGCTGGGTCAACATCTTTCTTGTGTTGGGGGTTCCAGGCACTCCAGGTGGGCTCTCACCAGAGCAGAGTAGAGGGGCAGAATCTCCTCTCTTGTCCTGCTGCCCACACTGATTTTGATGCAGCCCAAGATACAAGTGGCGTTCTGGACTACCAGTGCACATTGCCAGGTCATGTCCAGCCTTTCATCCACCAAATGATGGGGAGGAGCCAGACCCTTTCACTTCTTGTCTCTCTCTCTCTCTCTGCTTCTGTGCATGCTGTCCTTGTGGCCCTTGTAGCTACATGTCGCCTCGGTAGCGTGTCTGTCACCCACATTGCCTTGCTCCCCTCAGCCAGTGAGTCATTTATAAGCAAAGGGGAACTCCTCCAAGGTGGGTCTCTGCTGCTCACATCTCATGGATTGTGTGGCAAACTTGGGCTGAGTACATCTGAAATTGAACCTGCTTCTGCATTCTCCACCTGCCCACAGCTTTGAGTCACTCAGTTTTTCCTCATGTGCCCTGAACAGTTTTCTCTGCTTTATGGCCTGCTGTTGGTGGATCCAGCAGAGCTGGTGGGGTAGGAAGTGAGCCCCATCCCTGCCTTTCAGCAGAAGCCTCATAGAAAACCTTCTTGTGTTCTGCTCTGCCTTTTTCTCCAGTGCATGTGAGGAAAAAGGGAGTAGCTGCAGGAGCTTGGCAGCAGCAGCAGTGGGCATGAGCTGAACTGACACACAGGGTGCAAATAGAGTCATAAAGTATATGTGGCAGTGTGATGCATATTAAAGCAATTTGCAGGGTAATGTTTCCCTGACTATATTCTTAGTAACAGAGAGAAGCGATCTTCCCACCTTGGCTACAGGCACGTTACGGCACAGCGGCTCTCAGAAGCCGGCTGCAGCGCTGGCTGCAGAGCCCTCCGGAGCCTGCGTGTGCATGGGCCCCATCCCTCACGGCCAGCCTGTGTCCTGCAGCCCCGCACTGTGCACAGGCACCGTGCCACAGACCCACAAGTGGGCACATGCCATCCCCTGTTCCTGTCTCTCAGCTGCAAATATAAAAACATGTCCAAGAAATGACTGTGTTCCCTCAGGAATAAGGAAGGGCCAGCCTGGCTACACTGAGAAGAGAAAATTGTATATCCATGTATATCTATGTAGTTACTAACTCTTTATTTGGAAAAAAAGAGCTGCTTGTCTGGTGCTTCTTGGACCTTTGGCTTAATATGAAAATGACCTTCACACAAACCTTCTCCAGCTCCTTCCCAGAGAAGACAGAAGTTACCATTTCCTTTCCATTGGCTCTTGCTTCAGAGCAGAGATTCAAAAGCTGGGCTGCAGCTGCCCTCTCCAGTGAGGCCACAAATGGAGCAACTGCGCTTAAGCTCAGGAGATTGTAACCCCTCAGTCTGCAGGGTGGGTCTCTAAAATGCCAGCTGGCAAGAGGTCTAGTGAGCTTCCCTGGAATATGTCTTAAAGCAGGTGAAAGGTCTCCCTCTAATCTGCTCTTTCCAGGTCTGAGACCTCTGAAACTCTGGCCATGGGATTGCCTTTTCATCTCCTCTCTTCCTCTGTGCTCGCACAGGAGGTCTGTATTGCAGCGGGGGTGGGCAGGCCAGCTGGAGCAAAGGAAAAGGGAGTCTTTTCTTTTGGTATATTCACATGGCTCCTCCAAAAGCTGTTGCCAAACCACCACCATAATTTTCTGCCCATAGCCTTGCTTGGCAAGCTTTCCTTTCACAGGATCACAGCATGGTAGAGATTTTATGTCTGGAAACCACCTAGTCCTATCCCCTTCTCCAGCCAGAGCAGGTTGCTGATCTGGATGGGTTTTGTCTGTTTCCAAGGATGTATGGCCCACAGCCCCTCTGGGGAACCCATTCATGTGCTTGGCCACCCTCACTGAAAGAAGCTTGGTTTCATTTATAAATGGAATTTCTGGTGTTCCACTGCTGCCACCAACACACCCTTGTGTGAGCTGGGCCGGGAGTTCCCACCTTCACACATCTGCTGGAGGGATGGCCCTCCTTTTTGTGCTGCTTCTGGGATGCTACATTTGTTCCCTTGTCAATCATCTACGCTCGTCTCTCCCAAGCAGAAGGAGATGGCAATATTTCCTCTTGCTTTCCAATGGATTTAAAAGTCTGCTTACATGGTTCTTACAGGTGTGTAAAGTGTAGGTGCAGAACATAATTTAAAACACAACTTCATCTACTTGGTATGTGCTTTACAGTCTCTGGCAGCGGTGCTCTGCACCACCTTCACACTTTGCTGCCAATTTCAAGGCATCTTGAAATCATGCCCTACCTTTCCTGCAAGTAACTTGTTAACCTGCTAAGAACACTATTATTGCACAGCCTCTAAAGCCCAAGAACATCAGTGTCCGGGTTGCTCTTAACAAACATGGCCAGAGCTTTCCTGCATGTTCTCCTGGGAGGGTTGGATCATGGAAGTTACTTTTGTTACATCCAATTCCACTTAATATATCTCCAATTTTCCTGTCTCTACACCAAACGTTTACATGTTAGGGAGCCTCGAATAACAGCTGCTGCCACTCATGTTAACTGAGAGGAGCACAAGACACTGAAGTGTCTAGTTTCCCATCACTTACAGGATGGATAAAAGTATCTGTTGTACTGACTAGTCCATCAAATATGAATGATGCAGATAGAGTGGCTGTTTACACACAGCGATCTATTTTAGTTAAATTGAAAACACACACAGGGGAGAGTTTCAGCTTTGAGCATAGAAAACACTGGAAACGTCAGGGTTTTTTTTTTGTTTCATCTTTTCTGTTTGCTGGTAACAATTAACTCTGAGGAGTGCCCAGTCCGTGGCTAGGAGAGGATGAGCTCTGCTCTTCTAGGACAAAGATTCAAATATCATTAGCTATCCAACCAAATCTCACAAAATTGAGGACAAGGTGCTTCCCTTCTTTTACCATTCTAATTTTACCAGAATACTCCACTCTTTTGTACAGCATTAACATAAGCATTTACAAAGCCAGTCCCTCTGGAGGATGACAGCAATTGTTTTGCTTAATGTTTAATGGCTTCCTCTCCCTCTGGACTCTGTGCCAGGGCATATTGTAATGAACAAGCTCTGGAAGAATATTGTAGCCTCACTTGATCTATTAGGACACTTTACATAGAAATTTATTTTGCACTACTATGAATTATATAAACACACAAATTAAAGATACATACGCAGTAAATGCTTGCAGAGAGCATTGTCTGCAGAAAACTCATTAGGAGAATGAGTTACTCTGCAGAAAATCACTTATTAACCTTTATAGATTTCCTGGTACTGTGTTTGTTAATGCCCTTGCTTTATTTTGAAATAATATCTCTGTGCTGTCTGAAAACATGCTTCAGATTTGAAAATTAACATACAACATAAAGATTTCCTACAAACATCCTAATTGTACTGAAAACAAAAAGTGAGGTCTCATTCTGCACTCCTGTGTTCATGCACAGAAGATTATGGATGTGTTCATACACATCTCTGTTCAAAGACTTTTGAAAGCAAAACTAGGCAATATAGGGCTAAACTCCCTCAGAGGAGGAAAAGGAAAATAGTAACAAGGCTTTGGTTTCCATGTGCAAATGTTAATTGCAAGCGGAAGGCTTCTCTGAATAGCCTTTATCAGGATTTGTCCACTGGGCTCAGTGGCTAATGTTCTGCTGTGGAAAATATTTCTCCAACAGCAAATGGAAACGAAGGAAAATATCAGACTAACTTTTTGGCAGAAGGTCTGCTTCAGTTAGAAAAACAATGCTCAACGTGCACATGTTTCTGTCAGGAAGGCTGCTAGCAGGAGCATGGCAATTCTAGTAATTTCTCAAGCAGCAAAACCAGGATGTCTCAGGGACAGCAGGCTGGGTACAGAGTAACCCACACAGAAGTGCTTGGCTGCAGGAAGCTGGCTGTGCAGAGACCTGCACCTGTAGATATTTTCAGTGCCAAAGCTTCGCTGAGGCTTTACATAGTATTTTTGTGATAAAAGAAGCGAATGATTAGTCACCGAAAATTTGAAGTGACCTTGGTAACCTGACTGCTGATTCATTCTGTGGCCCATCTTCTACAGTGGTAGAGCTTCCAGGTAAGTGAGGAGAAGCTGCTGCAGATACCTATCAGGGTGACTCACTTGCCATCATGTGTCTGACTGCACAGGCATATGGGACTATGGAATGAAGGCAATGGAAAAATTTGGTTCAGTGGGTTTTAAGTCTGTAGCCTTATTTCAGGGATAAACTATGGAAATGAAAGCAGGTGGTGATGCTGTTGTGTGTTGGAGCAGATCTGTTATTCCTTAAATCCTGTTGTGGTTTGGGGTTTGATCCTGCTTCTGTGGCGCAAAGCTGCTTCTACCTTTGCTGTGAGAAGGCCTGTCATTGTGTGCATGCTGCATCATCCTTGTACCTTATACAGCTATAATTATAACCCTGCAGGCTAAGTCAGCAGAGAACAAAGATGCCTCACTTCCACTGGGTGATATTAATACAAATAAAATAAAACTTTGGCCTTCAGGGGAAAGCTCCGGCACAAGGCTACTTGGAATAATTACACTGCTCATACAAGCCATGGCATTCTGAAATGAGCTGGCAAGCAATATTAACCTGACTGAAACTCCAGCCTCCTTACAGGTTGGAAGCCCTGGAAATGACTGCAAAGGCGTCGGGGTGGGCTGCAGCTTGGTCCCAAAGATGGGTATGCTCCAGCTGGCAGCACATCTGAGTCTTGCAGTTAGTTAACTGTGGAGTAAGAAATAAGTTAAAAAAAATTTAAAAAGAAGAAATGTTTCCTGCTTCTGCATATCAGCAGCTACTGCTTTACCCTTTGCGCATTGTCGATTCAGTATGGAATGGCTGCTGGCAGGGGAAGGAGCGTGGATGTGGAAGGTGTTGCAGATACTGCCTGCAAAGTAAGTAGGAGACCTGGAAGATGGCAGGGGGAGGAATCAATGTGATGGAGAGAGGAAGATCCAAACTCCTGCAGCCTCTGTGCTCTGGTGTTCCACGTCCACCTTAGAAAAGGAAGCAGCTTGTAAGCAACTGCTAATGCAAGATAGATTACGGATCAACAGCCTTCAGTCTCCCAGGAATTACAGGAACTGTCTTATTTATTGCTGGAGGTTACAAGAGGTTACCCCTGCGTATTGGGGCTGTAAGATTTCTCAAGAGCAACACAAAGCATTTCACACAGGGCTGAACAACTGAAGTGCCAAGTCTATAGAAGGTCCCGATCTAAACACATTAATTTGCAAAGACAAGTGAAGCAAGGTTACATATTTCTGGTGGAGACTTACGAGAGGAGCATCCCTTGTAACTATTTAGATTTTTCTACTCTAGGAGCAAAGGGAGAAGGTGATGCTAAAGTCAGTGAGAGGTATGTTGTCCTTTTCCGTAAGAAAAGCCAGTGAATTTTAAAACAGTTTTTTCTAGTGAAACCAAAACAGCTCTGATTTTGAAAGCAACTTCATTGTCCTGGAGCTGGAGTACAATGATTTGTAAGTTGAAACAAAACATAACTTTTAGTTATGTTTTAACTGACATAATCTTATTAACATGGTCTACAAATGAGGTTACAAATGAGTGTTTTCTAACTATAACAGTGAAATTCAACTCGAACAAAAACACTTGCTGGATATTGGGCATTTCTTTATACATTTTGCATATTGAAGTTACAGGACCCACTGGATGATGGTGAAAATTTCTGGTTTTGCAGCAGGTTGGTAACATGTTGCTCTCAAATGGAATGACAGAAGCGCAGCTCTGGTTTTCCTGGTACAGTTATTAACAGGAGTGAAACTGTGCATACACAGGTTTGAGAAAATGGACAGACTGTCAAATCCATTGATCAAATGTTCCGAGAGACAAAAGCTGAGGACACTTTTCAATGCAATAAGACAGCTGTTAGTCTCCAAATCAGTAGTGAATGGTGAGCCCTATATGACAAATTCTCTGTTTTATTGCACATTATTCATGCTCCTCATTTTTACAGATGTTTGGGGGTTTCTTTTTTTTTTCCTTAAAGCTCTTCACCATGCACACATTCCCATCTTCCACCTCACTCTCCCAAATGCAATCATCTCTGTGCGTGATTGACCTAAGTGATCACCATGGTTTCCAATTCAATTCAGGTCCCCAAAGAGGTCTTTTAATTAAGAAGCTCTAATAGGATCTCAGAGAAAAGTTCTAAGTCCCCAGTCTTCAGGCTGTGAGCTACAGATCCCAGGGGTGTCTGTGGCCAACTAGTACGAGACCCTGAACATGTCCTTTGTGGAAAGGTCATATTCTATGCAGAAATTTGTGTGAGTGAATCTTACAGACGTAGACATCCCATGGAAAATTCCTGGGGATCACACAAAGCTGAACATTTCTATAGTAGGCTGCTGTTGAGCAGTGGGTAGCGACCAAGAGAGAGGTGAGATGGAAGCAGGTGTGCACAGAAATGGAATTCCAACTGCAGTTTGTGCTCAGCCTGTGTGAGGTGCTCAGCCTGTCTGCAGTGCTGCAGCGCAGGGGAGCTGCCGGTGCAGCACCCACAGACCTTGGCTGTGCTTTGCTACTTGTAAAAGTGCACTTGTTTTGGTAGCAGGGCCCAGACTATTTAAGAACCAATTTCTACCCAGAAAAAACCAGCTGCAGATTTTAATCACCATCACTGGCACTGAAGAGGTGTGATTTCCAAAACTGCTTGGGACTGGTCTCTGTTTATTTCAGTGGGGCCAACCCCAGCTTGTGTGCCCAGGTGTGCAGAGCAGCACATGCTGATGTTTACTCAGCAGTTGGTACTATTATCCAGAAAACCACCTGTGCTTGCTGGACTGTGCATGCACTGTTTGGTAATGTTGTGCAGAAGCACTTGAGAACATTTTCACACCAGGAACTTCAGTGTTAGACGTGCAGGAGAACAAAAAGTGGAACTGGAAAACACTTCTAAATTCTTGCAAGCATGGCATTGGCTGAAAAGTAAAGTTCCAGAAAACTGAAGCCACATATAGAACTTGAGATAACTTTGATGAATAGTTCTTGGCTGGAAGACAAAAAAGAAAAACTTAAATGTTCTGTGTAGATTGTTTCAGGATTAAACATCTTGAAGTTTTGTTTCAAAATGCTCTCCCTTCTGGCAATTCTCTCAAAACTTCTGGTCATATAAATCTCAGTTACTGAAGATACTGCTTGAGGAGTCCTGTCAGAACAATATTTTGTTTAATTGGAAGTTTTTTAAAGCTCTTTATTTATCTGAAAATCTCTGAAGTTGAAGTTTTTCTTCAGAATGTAATTTGAATAATTTTAATTTTTTTCAGCTTATTACTTCTCTGTTAGCCAGCTGAACAGAGAGGACTTTGCAGGTATCCAAGAGGGGATGATGGGAGAACAGAGAAAAGAAAAAAAAAATGTTAAAGCTTTGGCTGTGATAGCTCATCCCCTTGGCACAGCACTACTCCAAGGCCAGACCTGGACCACTTGTCCAGAGGAACCTGGTATCCAAGGTACATTTCTGTGCCTTGCAATTGCACCAGCCTGTGCCTGATGTGGGCCACTCTGATGATTTACACAAGTCCTTTATAGTGCATTAATATAACAAGTGAGTGGAAACTTCCATTAACTCCTCCTCTGCAGAAGAGACCTTGAAAGAAAAAGGGGTTTGAAGCAGGGCTGTGCCATGCTCTGACTCGGGTGTGGTAGTCAGGGGTGGGAGGCAGACTGCAGAAAGAAACAGAGCCTGAGTCACAGTGAAGCAACCAGCTCTGCACAGAAAAAACACCCCCCTCTCAGCTCCACTCCTGGCAGAGTTGGTCTTTCATCTGGTGAAAAATGGGGATGAAATACCTCCCTTGCTACCCTTCGGAAAACACTTCAGTATTCTCACAGGGGATTTAAAAGCAGCATCATTATAAATGGGAAATGAATTGCTCTCTTGCTGGATTTAGCAGCTTCCTGTTTTGGAAACCCGAGATACCATCTCAAATTTCTGTTTGTTGTCAGGCTGGAAGAAGAGACTCAGAGGCTGCAAAGCCTCTGGTGAGGCAGCGCTTCATTTGCTAATTGTCTCTGCCAGACAATGCCATTTACACTGGGCACAAAATCACCTCTAACCTCCACTGACCAGAAAATTGCTATATCCTTAACTCCCATCCTTTTGAAACAGTACCCAGCACTGCAAACCTGGACTGCGTGTGTCAGCCCCTCTCACTGGACAACAAAATACAGGGATAATTATTGCTGATTCATTCACAAACATCCTGGTTTCCAGACATAATTACAATATCATAAACAACTGCATTATAAAAAAAGATGTTTGATTTGTCACGCATAATGTAATGAAGCGCTTGCTTTGAGGACCGTGCTGTTTGACAGGCACAGCACTGGCATCTGCCCCAAGCACGCCGGGGAGGGGTCTGGGTGCTGTGCTCTCTGGCTGGGCTGGGGTCTCTGGTGCAGGGTAGGGGCAGAACTGGGGTTCAGAGAGGTCTTTGCAGTCAGGAGGCTGCTTGACATCTGCTCTTGCTCTCCCAGACTGAGTTTTCATACGTTTCTGTCAGAAAAGCTGGTGAAGCTGGGCTTTGCCTCTGTGAGAGCTCCTCGGTACGGAAAACATCCCGTTTTACAGTTTTTATTGCTCTTTTGCTTTTTTAGGCCATGTTGCAATGCTTGCCACTTTTGCTGTATATAATTCAGGTGTTCTGTTTACCTGCTTCTCCTCCTCCATTAGCCAGATGATCACAGCAGGTACATCAGTTCTAAATGGGATCAGACCCGAAAGCTGCAGCTCTGACACTCGGGCAATGACCTGCAAGGATTTTTCCTCCGTTGTTTAACACTTGCTTAGGTTGGAGCACTGAGAAAGCCCTTGAATCTTGCCCTTCAGCTGGTGGATCTGCGGGGATGTTTTGGCTGTGAGATGTTGCTCTTTGTTTTGGAGACAACGCAGCACAGCAAACTGGCTTGACAGTCACAGCTCACTTAAATGCCCTCGTGGCTGCTAATGGCAACGCAATAAGCCGGTGTTGCCCAAGTCTATTTTCTCTAACACCAGTCTTTAAAGAGCAGGAGGTTATTTTTCCTTTGTTGCAAAGACTGGTTCAGGCACGTCTGACTGGGATGTGACATTTCCTGAGGGATGTGGTTAAAGACAAAGTAAACGCTGGTGCTTTGGTGACTCCGCAAAAATCTGATCGCCTGAGACTGTCATGGACGAGAGCATCTGGGAAGCAGCAATGCTTCTCATCTCTTCCCTTGGGAAGTTAATGGGACTGCTAAATATCAGGAACTGCTAAATATCTAGACCTCACATGAAGCAGGAATATATTATATGTATCTGAACATTCTGGTGCAGAAAGAAGTGGAGATATGAATCAATTATTAAAAATTAGATAAAATATATAATAAATTATTAAAATTTATTAAATTATTCTTAATGACCTTTCAAGAGTATCATGTCAGAATTATCACTGAAATGCAACTTGGTTCTCTGTAAGGGAAGAAGTGATTCTTTATTACAGGTGGAGCTCCCAAACCAACTGGAGTGCCTTCCAGCAAAAACGAGGGGCAAAAAGGCTTATTTTCTACCCATTTAAACAGAAAGGGAGTATTAAAAGTCTGTGTGATGCAGAGAGGGTACCAGGCAATGTACCAGCATTGGGTACCAGCAAAGATGAGTGGCCTCCTCAGAGGGCACTGAACAATGAAATTCTCCAGCTTTTGCTGGGGCTCAGTTGCAGGCCTCCAGCTGGGCTCCTGCTGGAGAGGGGACATGGAAGCCTTCTCCATCCCTCCCTCCCTGCCCCACACCACTGTTTTGCTCCCTCTCCGTATCAAGAGAAAGATGGGGAAAAAGTTAGAGCCAGTATTTTATTCAGTTCAATTTTCAATTTTTAAGATTCTATGAGCAGCTGAAGGACTTAAATCTGTTATTGCCACAGAGGAATCTTGTTCTGCTTGATTCATGCTGAGTACAGTCATAAACCAAAGCAGTCACAGTTATGAAGAAATGTTCTTCAAAAACCTCATCTTTAATCTCATTTGAGGATGAAACTAAGGGATGGACTTTTTAAGCAAGTCCTCTTGAAACCAGCCCAAAAGATTAATGTGTAAATGCACAGAATGCTCTGGAAGCTCTTGAATGGAGACATTTTGTTTCCAAATAACCACAGGAGTAACTGTTTGTAACAAAAAAGATGATTAATGGCATTGTGGCCAAAGTAAGGTAAGTCCCTAAACTTGACAGCATAGTATTTGCATATTACCTCGATGTCAGAGTTTCTCACACTACCTTTGTTTATTTTTACTGGATGAAGCACAAGAAAAGCATGATGCTTGCTTAAATCTCCACAAATCCAAACATCTGAAGCTACATTGCTCCATTTTCCTGGCTCTGTTCCTCTCTGAAGGCACACTGCTTGCATGCTCACTCTCGTTTTTCCCATGAACTACAGGGTGTAGGCCAAAATACCCTTTGCAACGGGTAACTCCTAGGCACACTGGGTTCCAGTCAATATAACAACTGGACATTTCATAATGCTTGAAGCATCCGTGGTATGAATAAAATCGGCAGGAAATATAAGGAGCATTTTTTGTTTTCCACTGGGTCAATTTTATTAAATTCGGTGGCAATATCATACAATGACAAAAGAAGTTAATTTACATGGAAAACTGATTCTGACACCTGTGACAACAGCATCAAGTGGCATGTAGGACATGCTTGGATGTGCAAAGGCAGAGCACCCCTCTGTGCACTGGCTCAGGGAGGTTCTTTACTTGTATCATCATGGGCTGCTACAGGGTGGTGCAGTGTTGCATCCCCATCAGAGGTTTAAGCCACTGACTGGCATGTGTTTCTGTGGGAAAACTAGCTGGATCTTTCAGAATCCAGTCACTTGGGAGTCTGCTCTGGTTTGCTGGAGCTGAAGGCACAAGCCAGTTCATCAGAAACAAAGTTGGAGGACCCATCTTGGCAACTGCTGGGTCAGTGGTTCCCCCCTCCTGCCAACATCACTGACTGATGGACGACTCAGCTTTCCATTTCTGGGAAAACAACCTTCTGTCTGATCGTGCACTGATATCCTGCAGCACTGAACAACAACTCATCAGCAAGGAAACCGTCCCTTGGAGCCAGGCTTAGGGAGCAGTCTGAGGGTCACTGACCCAGCACAAGTGACGGGTGCTGGCGAACAAGACCCGCTGGGCTGGTGGCAGCAGCCACCCTGCAGGTGGCAGGCGCCAGGGCAGTGCTGACGGGCACCCAGATGGGTGCCACAGCTGTCCCTTTGGGCACAAAGCAGCTCCCTTAGCCAAATAAGGAGGGAGAGGCATCTCAGCTCCACATGCCCGTTGCATAATTGTCAAATATGCCTGTAATACAATTGAGTCAGAGGGAATTATTGCTGCAGCACAGTTGCTTTGGGAAGCCTTCCTCTTGTAGGCTGAACTGCAACTATCAAATCTCTGTTGGTTTGGCTGAAAGAAGATCATGGCAATGATGTCTTTTCACTAAAAAGGATTGTTTCCCTCTTTGCTGTCATTAAAAAGAAATACAAAGTACCCAAACTCATTCTTTACCAAGACTCCCTGAAAATGGAACATTTTTTGGACAAAATCACTGTAATTCAAACTGCAGCAGCCAGTGCTGTGCCTGCTTTGGTACCCAGCCAGTGAATTTTCAAGTAAACACCCTCCAGGACTGTTCTCCATTTGGATTTATTAGTCATTACCAAGAAAAGATAATTAGCACTTCTGAAGCATTGTGATAATCAGCAGCACGAACTGTTTCCAACAGAAACGGACGGGGTCCTTGCGTGGCGCAGGATCTGCAGCTCCGCGGTACTCCCTGTACGGAATGAGCACACGGGTGGGCAGACCTCAGCTGGGGGAATGCTCGCAACCAACTGCTCCAGTGGCGCCAATGACACTTTACACGGGGTAAGGCAGGGAGGGGAGCTGTTCCCTGGCCTGCTGGGCTTCTCCTTCTGTTATCCTGCAGGCAGAGTCACTTTTGTTACAATATGCAATCCTGCTTGTTGGTCAAAGGCAACGGCACACACCACTCCTTTACTGCACAACAGGAAAATAGAAGGTAATTATTTTTTCTTTTTGCATGCACTGTGCCAAAACATGGAAAAGAACCTTGTGGCGGAACAAGAGGACTGTGATACTTTAGGCAATGATGTGGGCTTTTTACCTTCCTCTTTCAAAACAAATGAATGAGAAAACTCTGTTAAGACTCAAGTCAGTGCTAAAACTTGCAGAATTGGTTCCCCAAAGTTTTTGTTCCCCAAATTTCCATTACTTATGATCTGTAATAATCATATGAGAGATGGGATGTAACTATTCCATTCTTAAATCTCAAACCCTGGGCATTAAGCATGCCAGGATTCCCTGCCACGCCTATTACTGAGCTCAGGGAAGTAAATCTATCAGATTTATCAATTTAGATAGCAGTTATCTAAATAAATACTACAATACATAGGCTTGTCTGAAGCAGTTGTCTTTGTTTTTCTGTATCTGTTAGTGTGAACAAAATCCATTCTGAGTGAGAGAGGTAGCATGTAAGCATGTAAGTTTGGGAAGACTTCTGTTTGCTGAGCATGATTAACAAATATAGATGGAGGATTTACCCCCAAAGTACTTGCAAGTCTGCAACAACCACTCTCTTTCCTGCATTGTACAGAGCATTTCAAGCCAATACAATACCCTTCCAGCCAAGAGGTACTTTGCGTCCTCTGGGAAGCATGCAGGAAATCTTAGGATTGTGTCCAGTATGCATGCTAAGTACTTTGCCTGCAATTGTTGTGGGGGCTGTGGTGTGGTGAGCTGGTAGAGGGTACCAAAGTCCTCTGATTCCTGCTGATGATGGTCTTTACTCATGCACATCTTCCCTGCCACACACAGAGCAGAGGCTCTTAAGACTGAGATTCCAATGCCAGCAACACTCATTAATGCACAAAAGATGGGACCACCCTGGCAACATCTGACTTGTTGATGTACTCAAAGTATTCATTAATGTTTGCCCCTCTTCCAGGAAGATGAGTGCTGTGGCAAGTCTGATTATCATCAGGATGCAGTTTGCCTGATTGCAACAAAGGTGATGGGCTGGTGGCTGTTTACAAGCTACGCGTGCAGAAGCAAATGGATCTGTGAGTGTTTGCTTTTCAGCTGCTGCTGGGAAACAGGCACCCTCCTGCCAGGTCACAGAGCAGCTACGTTGCAGACCTCTTAAAGCTGGTCCTTGGTGGCAGAGGTGGATGCGCAGCTTGTACTCAAATAGCTGCCCAGTACACAGAAGTTGCTATGGCAGTGCTTTGCAAATATACATCGCACAACGGAGCGGCGACGCGCGACCACACGGACTCTTGTTTTGTGCCTCACACAGAAGGTTCGCTCCCACCCTGGGAACTGCGGAGCAGAACAAACACCAGAATGTAATATCTATCTATACATATACATCTCTGCTTAAGTCTATTATCAGATTGCACCTGACTGTGGGCTTAAAACACCTGGGTCACAATTTACATATTATGTCAACAACAGCATCTCTCCCCCTCCCCTTCCCTCCCTCCCCCCCGCAGTGCAGTGAGACTTCATAGCATCCCTCGCAGCAAAACGTGTCTCGGCTGCATCTTTTTGTCTTCATGAAACTCCTCTAATTCTGGTACTTTAACACCTACTCCTTCCTCTGCTGCTGGTACTACTGCAATCAAGGACTGCGGCCGGGGAACACCATCTCCTAGGAAACCTGCCCCTGGCCTAAAAAAGTCCTTTTGGGTGCCTGTGTGGCACTGGAAAGCCAGAGGACTCATGGGCTGAGCACTGTTCACGGCTGGGCTGCTTTCACCTGGAGTGAAATCAGCCTGCATCAGATCTGGAATCCCTCAGTGAACAGATAAATAAGCTGGGCTACTGCATCTGTATCATTTAAGGGGAAAAAATAAAAATATTGGCCTGGAGTGCACCAGGCTGCTGTGAGGAACCTGAGAGCAGTGCGCTTCCCTCGGTGCAGGCATCTTGAGGGAAGGCTGGGGGTGGGAGTTCTCCCATGGTTTGGGCCGGGAGCAGCACAAGGGCCCAGCTCTCCATTAGCCTGCAGATTTCCAAATAACTGTAAACAACACTGACTTCAAGTCTGCTGCCAGAGCCTCAGACTCTGTAAGAAACAACCCCATCTTATTTATTGCCTGAGGATATTATTATTTCCAGAGTGAACTAGTAGTGGATCACAATACTGAGCAGAATTGTAGTACAAAGCGTGCTTTAGTGCAAACTTACTTATGAAATAGTCGCAAATCTTTGGACAAAAAAGGTCGCAAAGGCCCAACCTTCTTTTTTATTATTTTTTTTTTTTTTTAGAAAAGTGCAGCAAATTGCTGTATCATCTTTACCTTGGGACTGGTCTGGAGGTCTGGACAGGGCTGGCTCTCGTGTGACAGCACAGTCCAGCTCCACCTCACTGCCAAGGCCCTGGGGAGGCCACACAGAGCTAAGGAGCAGCTTAGCAGGGGCTGTGCCAGCTGTGTCCCCTCCCTGGCCGTGCCAGCCATGGGGAGGCGTGTGGATCAGAAGCTCCTCACTACTACATCTGATAGGAGATGCAAAATGATGCCACTGAAGGCTCAACTCTGTACCTCTACTGTGAAATTTCTGTGGACAATTGAAATATTTAGTTTCAAGGAAGAAGCAGTTCATATATACCCATATTGCCTTCAGCACACTTTCCCTTAAAAGACTACTGCTTTCTTTTGCATCATCAAAGATGGATATGAAAATGTTTTGCACCAGGAATGGTAATGCGGTAGAGCACAGAGTTCACTAACTATATACTGGTAAACACTATATTCCTCACTAAACTGATGCAATAGGTGATTAATAAGAATGAAGCTCAGAGCTTATAATTAGTTACTTCATGTAAAGCCTTTTAATAAATATGTAAGTGGAGATATTTATGTGTTTTTAGTAATAGTTCAAGTGTGAACTGATTTGGTCTTTGGTCTTACTGCTTTTGTTAATTATACTGCAATAGCAGCTTTATTTTTAAAAAAGTATTTTTAATTTAAAACTAAAATTTAATTTTGAATTGGTCTAGGCAAGTGCTACACTAAATATAGTGAGCATATACAGTATATAAAAGCAAGGCAGGAAAAAGGATTATCAAAATAGATGAAATAATTTTGTAAACAGCATATATTGTATGTCTATTTGGTGCAATTGTCATTCTTGTCCTGTGAGATCTGTGGGGAGACAGCCACATACTTAAACACAACTTGTTCAAGTTAGTTGGTGAATTTACTCCTATTTAGAGCATTTCTGGGCTTTAATTCAGGGCTTGGGGGTTTTATTTTCAATGAACACTGAAAGGTGCAAGTGCTTTGAACAGATGTACCCTAGCATGATTTTTCTACAGTCACCTTGAAGCAGCACTTTGAAATAAGCCTTGCTATTAACTTCAACAGGAGGTTAGCCAGGCACCTGTGAAGAAAAAGGCATTCTCTGTTCCTGCCTGCTGCAAATTCTTCTTCAGTTTGGCTTGCCTAAGCTAAGCCTGTAGACCTGAGCCCCATCCTGGAATTACTTAGCCCAGTTCCAGGTTACAATGGCACTTTTCTGTTGGGCTTCTTTGTTTATCTGCTTGGTTTTGGTGTTTGTCCAGGCAATGAAAGTGCTTAGCTGCAGGGAGAAGCTTCAGAGCTCCCTGGGTATGACGGTGAATGGAATGACAGGACTGCTGGATTCAAGGTCCAGGGCAGTAAGGAAACATTCGATGGCTGCTTCATTTTTCCCCTGAGCTTGCAAGACCTCTCCAAGGCTGTTCCAGGCAATGTGACTGGTGGTCTGGATCCGGATGGCATCTCTGAGGACTTTCTGGGCCAGTTCCCTCCGCCCAAGTCTGCTCAGCACCAGGCCCTGCCAACAAACAAGTGACAAGCAGTTAACAACAGCGCTGAAGAGAGGAAGAAATGGAGCACCCCAAGCTCCCACCAAGCTGCCCTATGAGTGCAGGCACAGGAGTCCTACGGAGGGGGCATCTCCACCTATTTCTGGAGAATAAAATTTCAGTTGTTAAGTGTTGTGGTTTTTGATAGTGATGTGCACTTTAAAAAGTAGTGGTGAAAATAATTTTTATAAAAAGCAGATTCAGATTCAGATTCAGATCTGCAAGTGCTTCTGCTGTGTGTTAGTGGGAGAGCATTTACTGGTGCTATACAGAAGAAGGGTTACAGGCCCTTTAAGCATCCCTCTCTCCTTGCCCAGAAAATGTACACAGGTTTGACTACAGCCAGTATCTGAATTCATTCCTGCACATCTGCAACACCCAGCTGAGGCTGGACTAAAGTCTCTCATCTCCTACATCCTGACCACACTGAGAACTTAGTTCTCAACAAACAGGGGACAGAGGGATGAGGTCTCCTCCCAGCCTTCTATGGGCAGGCTGTATGCAACAGCAAGGGATGTAACAGCTCTGTCCTCCTGCACTTCAGTGTAGATCCTAACGCAGCGTGGGGGAGGAGAAGGATGGAGGAACCTTGTTTAAAAGCTGTCCTTAGGGTAAGAAAAGACACAAGTGGGTGTAACCATCTGGAAGGAATGGGAGGGGGAGGATGAAAGAAGTGTTAGGAAGAACATGTTTTCCTATAGGGCTTTCATGGATGTGTCTGAACCCACAAAGCACCTAATGAGCCAGGCTCCCTGTTAATTACACAGTAGTCAACCACACTGAGCCCAGATGGTCACATGGGCTTTGCAGGCCACAACATATCCATGGCAGTTCTCTGCTTCCTCCTGAAGGTGCACACACCAGGATGAACCTTCCACCAGCTTCATTCATCCAGGGGTGGCCTCTGGAAGAAGCCTGCCACCTGCCAAGCTCCACATGGCCTCTGCCCACATTCACCCATGGAAATGCTGGCAAGTGAGATGACTGCCTGACTTCATGCTTCTCCTGGGACAATGTAGTAGGTGGATGCATATATATGAGGAAAAGCATTACCTTAATTTTTAATCTGTCTAATTGTCTTTAGTGCATATGAAAATATGTGAGAAACCTGAAATTTCTCACAATTAGAACCCAAGTAAATTTCTGATGGAAGAATGGTAATGCTTTTAGAAACAGAGATGATTTTTCCTCTGGTTTGTTTAGTTTCCTTTTACAAAAGTACCATTAAACACAGGGTGCCTCAGCATCCTTAAGGCCAGTGATAGTACTAATACTTGCAGAAACACATTAATTTGCCTGAGAGAAATATTAAAAAACAGCTATTTAATCAAATATTGGTGGTGCTATGAAAAACTTCACTGCCTCCTTCTTGCCCATAACCTTGACCTGAATAATCAACCCAGTATCAAATCTGATCATTTAGAGATGCAGTGGGGGTGTTCTTTCTTTAGGTTCCCTTCTGTGCAGGAAAACGACACAGCAAGAGGGTGTAATCTTACAATCCTCTTGAGAGCAGGCATGGGTGGCACAGAGGTTCCCTGGTGGGAGAGGCTGGTTCCCCTGGAGGTAGCTGCCTGGAGATGACTGCAGGCACGTAATGGCAGACTGGAAGGAATTTGTGCAATTATAATTTGAGTCACCCGCTTGACAGGGATAATGAGGCATAGAAAGGGCAAGAAGTGTGGCCATAGCAAATCTGCTGCTGAGCCAAGAATAGACAGGAGCTATCTCAGCTCAAGTTTGTCCTCGACCACAAACCCACTCTTCCCAAGATCTCTTCCTGTTGTGCTGACCAAGCAGAGCCAATTGTGCTCTCTGGTGGTGGGGGAGCCAGCGCTGTCCTCACCCTGACACTAAGCAGCATCCAGCCTCTCAATGCTCTCAGAGGGTTGCTGGCCCTGGAGGCACAGGGGCCAGCGAGCCGGAGCAGCTGCTGCCTGTCAACCCTCTCCAACGAGGAGGGGAATTCCCTGCCTGGCTGACATCTCGCGCCTCTCAACAATGCTGCAGTGAAATCCACCTCATCGTAAACTGCTCGTGCAGCACAGCTCCCTTGCATGCCCTTGCTGGTCAAGAACCACAGCCTGGTGTGGCTTCCCTGCCGTGGCTCCCCAGGGCTTGCTGTGCCTGTGCTGGAGGCCCAGGAGGAGTGCTGTGCTCTGCACACCCAGCTGCTGTGCCCACTGGGGCCAGATGCCCACCAGGAAGTGCAGCTCACGTAAATCTTTCCTCTTTGGCATTCAGGGCTTTCAGGCTTGCCAGTTTGGCTGAGAAAACATCTCTGAACCCTCAGAGAGAGCTATTCCAGGCTGCCCAAAGCCAAGGGAAGGCCTCCTGTTGATGCTGCAATATACTGCACATGTGAAAAACTGCTATGTTTTTGGAGGAAAAATTTGTTAAAGGACTTCGAGATTTTCACCTTCTCCTTGCTTGCATGCACAACTGCTGGTGCCAAATGCTGCCCAGGCCCGTGGCCCTTCCCAGGCATGCCACCATCCTGCTTCTCCCTCCTGGTGAAGAACAGCCCCATGCCCTCTTCCTGCACACATGCCTGGACTTCCAGGCAGTGTGGGCACATGACCCTGGGCTCCAGGCCTCAGCCCAAGTGGAGCCTGGGGTTTGGCCAGCCCAGGTCTGCCAACACTCCCCAGCCCCAGCACAGACCTAGTCCTTTGCCCAGAGTGAGCTGTGACAGATGGTGTCAGCCTTTTAGCAAGGCTTAACTGAAGCGGCACAAATATGCTGCTGATGTTTAAAGGACAGGTTGAACATCGTTAATTCTGTGCACAGGAGAGTTTCTGGTTTTGCATTTCCTCTCTCCCCTCCTCCCCACACTGCTCCTTGCAAACCACAAGCATTTTGAGAGCTGGAGGCTGAACAAACCTCAAAGCCTCAGGAAGATGCAGCACTGAGCACTTGAGTTTTTGTTTCTCTGAGGTATTTGCACTTGAGAGCTTCTCCTTGCTACTGAATTTCTCATTTCCCCATGGAGTCTGGCTTGCTATAAACAATGCCTGCATGTTGTTGCTATGTAGGTCCAGCTGGAATCTGCTACAGTGCAAAAGAAAAAAATATCTAAATTCAGAAAGCCACCCACTGACAGGCAATTTGCATTTTTATCTGGAAGATTTTTTTAAAAATGATTTTTCTAATGAAAGTTCAGCTCCTGAGTTTCTATGGAAACTCATCTGCTTGGTGTGCATGCATAATTTCATAAAGTCAGATCTCAGGAAGAGGAGCAATTAGTATAAATGTAAGCAGGAATGTGATTAAGGGTTTCATCCTCTTATTCCTGAAGATGGAGGGTGGGACTAGGTTTTGCTGTCTTTCCTCAGTTTCTATTTGTCTTTTTGCCAAAACAATGCAGAAACTGGTGTACAAGGTAGCCTGACTCCTCTGCCACCTCCTGGCTAGCACTGGCACTTTTGTTTTGCCCAGTGATTTTCCTCCCAAAGATGACAAGTACCTCTAAGTATGGCCCTTTCTGTCAGTGCTGGTACTGAGTCAGACTCTAAGGAGCAATGAGGACAGGCTTATTTTTAAAACTCAAGCATATTATAAATAGTAAAAAAATCCCAAACCAACTCAAAAGGTGAGTGGGAATCATTTTTCTTTCAAACTCCTGTGGGCAGCCCAGCCCCTTGTCAGCCACACACAGGAGTTTCATGTCCTGCTTGCACCAACCCAGCTGCACAGTGCTGGGCTGTGAATTCACTCTCACTCACTCACTCACTTGAGAGGGTCTGAGGGTAACCTCCACAAATGAATTTGATTTCTTCTTGAGGTCTGAAGATGTACCTTGGCTCTTGCAAACAGAGGCAGAGTGCTGAGGGCAGAGCACAAGCCAGACTGTGAAAGAAGAGCTGAGAGCTCTGGCAGAGGCTCAGCTGAGGTGAAGGGCTCGGCACAGCGAGACCGGGACAGTCTAGCAGGGTACAAAGGCTGAGAGGGGACAGCGAATCTGGTCTGCTGATTTAGTGTGCCTCATGCTGACAGCTGGACTCCTGAATTGATGGTTTTTAATTTCAGGGAACAGAGGGTGCCTATGGGAAGCTTTTTCAAAAGTATTTTTGACCTCGTCTGCATGCAAAACAAACAAAACCTAAACCACTTCTATGGTGACACTGGACTGGACTCCCTTGCCTTCAGTGATGTGATACTTAGTAACTGATACTTGGGTGAGGCTATTTTTGTTTTAGAATAGGAGAGCCATATTTCAATTTAACTTAGATGAGAAAAAAGTGACTTATTTTCAATTTTCACTAATAAAGAAAGCAAACATAAACCACACTTGAAGTCTCACTTTTAGAAGGTCAAGAAATTTCTACCTGTGCCTTTATTTCCTTAAGAGTTTGACAAAACCTCTTAAAATTCCCAGAAAATAGTGCAGGAATGACATTATGGAAGACTGCAAAATAAGCCTCACGTACAAGCTGGAGTTTATTTTTAGTAACGAAAATCAAAACTTCCTTTGCAAATGTTTAGATCAAACACCTGATGAGCTGCAGGGAGTTGTCTCCTTCCAAATAGGTGGCACAGATTAGCTTGTTCTTTCCTTTAGGGCTTGTATTGGAAAGAGATGTGCAGAAAAACACTTCATTTAATTCCTGGAAGGTTGCTTTTTGTTCTATTTGCAAGGTCATCTCATTTTTGGAGAATTTGTATAGGTGGACTAGACTCTATCCTTTACAAACGCATTTTAATAATCATATTAAATGCAAATTATCACTGTCTCTTTGCATAAGACTCTAATGCCAAAGTAAGGTTGTCTCTGATGCTTGTCTCTATTTAGCACAGAATTTCTGCCTATTATTGTCTGAATACCCCAAGAAGTTTCCAGAATTAATCAGACTTTGCTGCTGGGCTTCCTTAAGTGCATTACTTAATTATTTTCAGGGTAAATGCAGTATCCTTACTGTTGACTCCAATCTGTAATGTGGACATGTCACTTGTGGTTAGGAGGAGGGTAATCAGCAGCTGGCAAAAGCAGGACATGCTGCAGAAAAGTGATCATTCAGAAGTGTGCTTATTCAGCAGAACCCTACAAAAAGCCTTTCAAGATGCATTTGGCATTTGGTGATAACAGTCTCATGTAACAGAAAAATCGGCATTGCTACAGGGCAACACACTCTTCTGTAATTATTTAGCAACCAGAGTAAGTTGTAAGCAAAATCTGTTGCTTTAACCATGAAATATCAGTGTCCTTTTAGAAAATTATGAAGATTAACCCTGGAAATCCTAGGTCTCACAGAATAAAGACGTTGCTCTGTGATTCTCTCCCTCTACATTCACAACCTTTACATCTCTGAAGAGCCAGGATTTTTTTTTAGCTGTGAGCAGTGAAGTCAGTTTTTGTTGTGCTGTCACTTAGTCACACAGTAGCAGCGTGGGGGTAGCTGATCACCCATTCTGCTGATTCAGTCCAGGTTATGGTGAACCTGAGCTATACATTTGAGCTCTGTTTTCTGAAAAGACACTATAGGAGTACAGGGAGCAATCAGGGTCCTCTCACTGAACTGAGTTAGAGACCACATCTTAGTTTGTTGCCCTAACAAAGGATGGCTGGGATTCACTTCTGGGAGAAAGCTTGTCTTTCAATGTTTCTGCTGCCTCCTTTGTTGAGAGCAGCTTTTCCTCCTCTTCCTTCCCCCCCTCCATCTCCTCTGCCCAAGCTGCTGCATCCCCTGTCAGTCAGTGACGCTGAAGTGCTGCATTTGATAAAGCAGAGGAGGGGAAGGAGAAGGGAGGAGAGGGAAGGCAGGCAGGGCCACTGCAACACACAGAATGTGGAAATGAGAAACGAAGGAACAGCACTGGTGAAGGGAACTGGCAAGTGCTGGGAAAAGCAAAAAACCTGAGACTGCATCATGATTTGTAGCACTTGTGCACTGCCTGTGGGTTTTAACTCGGTAGGCTCAGCCTGAAGACTTCAGCTCCTGTACTGCAGGCACCAAAAGGCAGCCCAGCCTTTGCTGTTTAAACTTCACTGCAGCCTCTCTGTGTGCTACAGAGGAGTGTGAGGGAAGGGAAGAAACGAGACTGCAAGGAGGTATCAGGAGAGACACACTACCTGAGTGTGAAAACAGTGACAACTAAAGCCCACCAGAGACCTGAGCACACGGATATCATCAATCACAGGGAGAGCTTGCAGGGAGAGAAGAAAAAGCAGAAGAAAGAAAAGACCAAAAGTAGTGAAGTCCTGAAGAGAGAGACATCCCCCTCCTTAGCTTGCCAACGTGTTTTCCAAGGCAGTGAGTAATTGCAAAGGCAGCATCTGGCCCAGGCCCCCTGTGAGGCCAAGGCACCCCCTGCCCCACAGAAGGGAAGCACTGTGCCATGCTGCACACTGCCCTCTGCCCAGGCTTGCTGTCTCTATTGAGTTCATCAAATGTTAGCAGGGATGTTTTTACTGTGTTTGAAGCTTAAATGTGATAAAACATTTATTGACATAAAAAGCAAACCCTAAGGCAGCATTTCAAACGAGGAGGCTCTGATCTCTTCACAGGGAGGCTCATACAAGCCTAGGGAGAATGAAGAGTTTTTCTGCCTTGTTGGATTGTCGTCACTTAAGCTTCATGCAAAGCAGAATCATCTGCTGCATGCTGAATATTCTCCAGACAGTTCTTCCTTTGCTGAGACCTACATGGAGACGAAGCAGGAAGCAAGGAAACCTAACAGGATGCCTCAGCCATGTATCTTAGAGTAACTAAATCCAGTATTTGTTTCACAGTCTCTTTTCCTAGGGAAGGAAAGATTTCTCCCAGCCCTGATCTTAGCAGTTGTCACAGTAATGTTGCTATAGAGAACACAGGAGATTCAACTACGACTCAGGCTCGTGGTGTCATCTGTAAAAATATGCACCAAAAGAAGGTGCCAAACTAATCATAAATAACAATTTAGAACACATAATTTATAACATAAGGTCCCAATTCTGCACTGTATCAGATTCCCTGGCAGAAAGCCTTGTTGAAATTAGTGAGATTCAGCCAAATATATCCAAGTATTTCAAAATCTGTGCAGAATTGAAACTGATAACCATCAGCAAAGAGAGAAAAGGCATGTAACACACATGCAGGATGTTGAAGAGTGGCAGGTAACCTGCTGGCAAAAGCACTAGACTAGAAAGCAGTAGCTGTGCTCCACTGGCTGCTAATACATTTCACATTGAATAATTTGTCATTACTCAGGAACAATTCCGACAGCAGGGACAGAGTCAAGGGACAAGCTTTGGGAAGCAGAAGTCCTGGGTTTAAGTGTTCTCAGGCTAAGGAGGCTTGAGAACTTGCCTCTCTTGTGCCCAGGGAGTACATGCTGACTTCTAGCAAATGTTTTTAAGAGGGTAGGGCAGCTGTTAGGTGCCCCCATTGCCCCAGGGGGGTAAAAACACTGCCTTTATTTTGATAGTAAGCAGGTGCCTATGCTTTGTTGCACCTAACAAGATGTTGCTGCAGATAGCTGGGGAATGTCTAGGCTTAAGAATTGGACACCCAATTAATCTGAGTGTCCACAGTGTGCTGTGGCTGAGGAATAGGGAACTTCTGCTTTCTTAGGTATCCCTTCAGTGCCAGCGCTGGATCTTTCCCCAGTTTTTAATGCACTGCTTTGCAACAAAGGAGGGGCTGATGCGCACATTTCCCATGCATGTTATCTTCCCCCCTGCATACAGAGTGCACCTTGTCTGAATGTATGACTCATGAACAGGTTCTCACAGGTAACAGCTTTAGCTCTGCTGAGGGTCTCGGAGCCTCAGTCCCACAGAACTTATGGCCAGAGCAAGTATTGCATTTGGTATGGCACTGAGGAGGGGCACAGCGCAGCAAAGACATGCTGACAGAAGCACACAGCATGCCAATGTAGATTACAGCAGATGTCTCCTGAAAGGAGAGCCGAGGTATTTAAAATATCTTAATTTGCTTAGTTTTCCACTACTGGCAGTCTCTGGGAAAGCATGTGATTAATGACATCCTGCACACAACTACAGCCGGAGCCTCCGTGTGCAGTATCGCAGCTGAGCGCTAAGCTTAGCTGAGCTCCTGGGAAACACAGTGAGCTGGGCAGGAACACACTGCTGTGGTCCAGCCAGTGCCCCCAGATTCTGCCCCAGTGCCTCTGATCCCCCAAGGAGTATGTGTCCTTATCGTCTCTCGACACAGAATCTCTCCTGAATCACAAACCTCCATGTACAAAGAGATTTTGCTGAATTACAGTTTGCATTTTTTGTTACATGCTCAAAAGAGAATTAATGAAGACGCTCTTTGAGAAAGTACAGATCTGATAAATACTGCACGTAACCTTAGTGTAAATGGAAGCTCCAGCACCACCGAGAGCTGTGATGTTTTCATGTTTCCCATTTGTTTGGCAAGAAGGGACTTCTGCTTCCTTCTCTTGACTGTGGCCAGCTCGATGTGTATCAGGACAGCTTGCCGAAAACGTGGAAGTCTTGCTAATTCCCACGCTCCTGTTTGCGCAGCTGTGTCTTACGTACCAGGAGGCAGCACACTCTGCTATTGTGCTGCACACTATTTTATTTACTGTATTACCACAGTCTATGACTCGGTCCTGTCCTGCGATAACAAGCAGCCTAAATACCACAGAATTTAAACTAATTATAACTGGTTTCCTTATTTATGAAAAATAGTTTTTGAAGGTTCAAGTATAAAGGGGATAGTCATCCCACACCTTCTCCCTTCTGACAGTTCCCTGAGCACTCTCTGAAAGACCATTTATGAGTTCAGCTGCAGATCAACCTGACTACTACAATTTCTAGGCTTTCATTTGATCTTGGAGCAAAGCACAACAGGAGGACAATCCTGCTTACGTTATCTCGAAGCCTGTGTATAGGAAACCATAACTAAAGCTAGTAATTATCTGGAAGATCAGGTTGGAGCTCAGTTGAGAAGCATCTGCTGCACGTTAAGATCAGGTCAAGGATAATGTCATTAGACCTGCATGCAAGTTTTATTCTGCAGAGATGACTGAACCACGCCAGGATCTCAACGGGATTAAGAAATGTACTGGGTTCTTCTCTCATAAGGTGCTACACACACTTTGGAGAAGAGATCAGAGAAGAGCTGGGGAGTTCTGTCTTGCAGGATTTTACTGTGGTTTCTAAAGTTATATAAACAGAGCCTGAATGTGATAATGAGCACCTCAGGGACATGGAGAATAACTTACCATAACAGAGAAAAGCAAGTGATTGGCACAGATAAACAAGAGCTACAGATTCCCTGGAAACGGGGATAATCCACCTCTGAGAAGCAGAGCACCAGCCCTCCCGCTAATGGACTGAAATCTCTGCGCTGTGCACTGGATCAGATTTGCTCTTGCAGCGACCCCAAATGCCCCAGCAGGCCCTGCCTTGCGCTGGAACGGGAACTGCAGCTTCTCCAGGAGAGGAAATGGCCACTCAGAGCGTCTAAGCGATGGCTTCGGTGTCAGGGAATCACTTATCACCTCGTCTGACGGTTTCACTGTCTCCTCCGGATGGAGGAAGGAAGCCTGGTAACTGCAGAGGAAGAGAACGGGCAACAAACCAGCAAAACAACTCTGTCAGCTCCTGAGTGGTGCTCAGGAGCGCTGATCCTGCCGCACTGCCAGGGATTTGCTCCGATGGCTGGGCTACAGAAGCTGCCAGCTAACTAATGGATTTGCTGGGAGGATGGCAGTGGGGGAGGGCGGTTTCTGCAGCAAACAGAAATGAGGAGAACAAAGTGTTTGCAATTCCTTGGACAGTGAGTGAGCTGACACAGAAACTTATTAACGTGAACACGCAAAATGCTCATTTCTCCTCTGGGAGCCAGTGACTAGAGGCAAAGCCAAGTTCTCTCCCTCAAGCTCAGCTGCTTCAACACAAAAATTTGAGTTAAGAGGCTGCTCTAAGGATTGCTGTTCCCCAAGGAGAGCTTAGAGCAGTTATTTTGGGATATCTGAAGCACAGGAACATTCCTCGGATTCTGCAATAAGCTTCAGAGTTGGGAAAACAGAATTTTCTAACCAGCCATGGCTTGGAAGGAGACTAGCAATCATCTCCAAAAGCCAAATGTTGCTCTACTGTTGTCCTTCTTGGTGGAGATTGAAAAGGTGTGTGCTGGACAAGCATCATACCCATCAGATGAGCTTCTCTTTGGGTCAGATTAGTTTTGGTGGCTCCCTCCAGCCCAGCCCATAACCCACCTGTGTGATTTTGCAGGTTACTGCTGGTGCACTGACAGACAGAAGACAGCTGTCCCGATTTCCCTCTACATAACCGGGGATGCTTCCTGCCACCACAGCCTTATATACAACGGGCTGCAATCACCTGCTGGGGAATTCCAGTGGAGAGCACCATCCCACAGGAGACTGTGCTGATGGTCCACCAGCAAGTGCTGCGCTGCTGATGTGCCATTTTTGGAAGGAGGTGTAACTAGCTATGTCACCCCACAGAGCAGGCTGAAAATAGGATTGCACTCACTGTGCCATGTGGCTCAGTGGTATGTCAGGACATGTATTTTTAGGAAATTCCTCCTTTGGGCAGAAAGGGTGAAGAGCTTGGCCTGGTTTGCAGGCTGCTGGCTTTGCCCAGATCTTTCATTCTAGAGTGTGGGAGCATGTCACTCACCAGTCGGTCTGTGGAGGCTCCTAGAGCCTGGATACAGCGCTAGTACTGGTTACCTGTGATCAGGGTGGCTGTGAAAGGGTAAAAGATGACTGATCTGGGGCTGTGTTTTTCTTTGTTTCAATGCATGCATGCTTGCTGTCTCTTTGCTGCTGCTTTCAGAGAGGGAACTGACCTCCAACAGAGCAGGGACAAAGGAAAAGGTAAGGAAGATCAATGTCTTGGGAAGACTATGGTCCCTGAGGAGGAACAATAAAAATGTACCTTTCAGAATGAATGTGTGAGGGGAATAAGGAGCTCAGAGAAGTTACCTCATGCAGAGAAGAAACAGAGAGAGAGAGAGAGAGAGAAGCAGATGGTAAGTAGGGAATTTGCCTCTGTGACGTACTTTCTGGGTGCAGCATAGTGAAAAAATGCAGTACACCTTCAGGCCAGCCAGTTACTGATGCACAGACAGTGCTGTGAAAAGGACAAGGCAAGGCAGGGCTGGGCTCAGAGTCAGTGTCTGACAGACACTTGCTGGCTTCCTCTTTTACCCATCATTCCTATCAGGCAGCATGTGTTCAGCTCCAGCATCTGGGTTGTGATTTTTTGGCAGCTGCACAAAATTTCTGCTATTAAATCCCACCTGCCAGTCTCATGTCTGCTCCCAGAGACCTTTGCCTGTTAGCAAATGTTTCAAAATCACACTGCCAGGACAGCACATCATTCTACAATCCCACCTCAGGCAAAAACCCTCATGCAAGGTCTCCTTTTAACTTCAGTGGGCTGCAGAAGGGAAAGGCTAGAGGACAGGCCTCTAGATAACAGGCAGAAATAACAGGCTTGCACTGGATTCCTTTCAGCACTAATGTGAAACAGCTCTTTTCCCCCTGAATTATCTCAATAATACTATTTTGTCTGTGACATTCTAAGAAGCTTTCTTTTGAGACACGTTCTGTGATGCACCTGCGCAGCTGCGCAAAGAGAATTTGTGAACTTTGTTCTCTGGAATCTGTTCATGTGAAGTTGTTCTTCCCCTCTTTAAAATTCTTCCCTTCCCTTCTCTTGCTTCTTAGTCCCAGATGAGCAATACTACCAGCATGATGTGTGCATACTCTATGTCACTCCACTGTTCAAGCAGTTCCTTAGTAAACAAAATGCAGAAATACAGCTTGCTCATCTATCTTGGGTATGAGATCTCACAGAAATAACTGCAATTTTTAATTCTGCACAGGGAGAAAGGGCCTAAACTTCCACATAAATCATCTGCTGTTTTATTTCACAATCTGATTTTCCCTGGCATGAGCCTAGGCAATGAGGCTGTGCTTCTGGTGCAAAGGACAACATCTACTGGAGATGAAATAAGCTACTTGATTATGGTATCTCTAAAATTGCAAACAAAAGAGACAATCAGTGCTTTTTGATGTGGACATCTGTCAGTAGAGAAACAACTGCTAATTGTCATGTAATAAGCACACCAGACACTTCCATAGCAGTCATCTTTTTGGAAGTCAAGCATGAAAGAAATGTTACTCATCCAAGCACCAAGCATATTTCTTCTGAATCTGGCTGCATTTCTGCAACTGTTTAAAACTCCAAAGTGATACAATGCTTTTTTACAGACAGATACTTGAAATCAAAATACTTAGCCAAAATAAAGCAATCAGTAATGGTTTTTGTTGGCATGTGGTTAAGCTATCTAGCTTTATATTCTAATATTTGCATTTTAGTTTTAGAAGCAATGTAGGTGTAGTGAAAAGAGGTGCTGGTATCTCACATAAATACAAGCACGTGGGATTTGTAGAGAATTGGTTCAGCAGCAGAACTATTCAACTTCATTCAGAGGAGTCCTTGCTCCCACAGAAGCACTGTAGGAGCTGTCAGTTTGGCAGCTACATGGCTCTACATGAGCTCTGAGCAATGTTAAAGCAGTACAATGCTGTCTAAAAGCCATGTGCGGGGAGGAATAGCTAATTCTCTTTGTATGAAAGGATTGACTCTAGACAGCCTGCCAACTATAGAATCCATACACGTCATTTCCTAAAGCATCTGCATGCCTCCCTTGCAGGCATGGGCTCATCAGCCCATCACTTAATTGAAGAGAATGGAAAAAATAGTTGAAACCTCTCCAGGAACAGGTAAGGAGATGTCTTCTAATGACTGAACCAGGTTTGAACCCACCAAGAACTTCTTTGGAGTATCTCTTGTTTAGATGGCACCCAAGCTGTCTGCACAACAGACCAGCCATTTTGGTGGTTACATAGTTTGGCACTAGTCTAATGATGGATACTGTATTTGGAACAAATTTTCTTGAGAGCTGCCAGAGAACTGCTTGATTATCAGTTAAGTGGGTAATACCAATTGCTTGTGATTTTCAGAAAACCAGTAAAAAAACTCGACTGCCTAAACATAAGCTGCAATCACACATTGATCCATTCACATAAGATACATTTTAGCACTGCCCAGAGTCCTAAGCAAGAAAAACAAAATAACAAACACCATGAAATCTTTTTTACCAGTACAGAGTGAACAGAACGCTTACAGAGCAATAAAACCTCCAGCACAGTATCCATTCTCTAGTCTAGCACAGCCATTTCATTTTAATGAGTTTGGTTTGCCTTTGTCCCAGGAGGAATGACCGTGGGTATATTAAATGAACCAGCCTGCATCTTTGAGGTACCCAGGGAGGCAGCAATGTGGAAAAGACCCATGGTGTCTGGGGAGCACAGGAGACAGAAAATGAGGAAAGGGGCATCTTCAGTTGCTGTTGTGTCAAAGGCTCAACAAAACACAGACTCCAGCAGCAGCAGCCCCTGATGGGGATGATGTACTTGTAAAACATTTACATTTTCAGCAGGATGTTTCTAATTAAATTCAATTGGTTTGCACACCTGCTGGGAGTGACTGCTCTGCACCTCATCTCCTGCTTCTACTTGAGCACAGCGGATGCAACTGCTGAGGCTACCACACAGCACTGTGTTCCTTTTGTGCAGACAGTAATTGAGAAAATGGATGGCAACAGCCTGTTTTGTGTTTGCTACCATTCTAGGAAGTGCTTTATTTTTTTTTTTTTCTTTTTCCCTCCAGAGCATCAGAGGTTTTACAGCCCTTTTGCAAGAGTGGGTGACTGACAGGGCTTTGTGCAGTTTCCTGACTGTAGGATATGAGGATTGATGCTGGTATTAAACCCCTCATGTCCAAGGAAGGTACCTGTACAGATCCTGACTACAATCAGATCACAAGGCAAAGGATGGTATTGAAGCATACCATGATCTGTAGCGCAAGACAGAACAGCCAGCTGTCACTGAACTCTTCTTAACCTGTTTTATGAGCACAGCCTGACTCAAACATTTTAAGAAAGGGTTTTATTGATACTGTGTTATATTGTCTGAGGCATTTATGATGATCAGAAAGATCTGAGACAACCAAACCTTCAGAGAAAGCTACTATAACTGTGTGGATAGTCAGCAGGACTTCTGGCTTATCACTGCTGTCCTAGGCTCCCTTTCTGCATGTTTAGGGAGCCAGCAGTTGTCAGTGAGATGTAAGTCATACCTCAAAAGAATACTTGAATGTAATGGCCCTGTTGTATTGCAGCTTTGCCCTGCTGTGAAATGAGAAAAATGCATTTACTGTGCTGAGGCAGCAGGTCAGCATCCCAAATGTTCTCCCCTCCAACAAGCTCACTGGGTCAGAATAATTCTGTTTTGGATTGTACAGGACAGTCTCCTGGGTAACACGCTTCACAGCAATGCCTGGGGGGAACACGCCCTTGAATGCAAGGCAGTCAATGAGATTTATAATTACTGTGTTTTATAACCTCGTTCATTCAGGCAGGGAAGGATACTGCTAAAGAGAGCTCAAACAAGAGAAATCATCAATCTGCAGCTACGTAAATAACTGTTGTTAATGTGATTTGAATCCCAGATGGCAGAAAGCCCTCTTCTGTCCACTGTGCTGTCCAGAGTCACACAAAAAATGCACACATTAGTGTTAAACTCAGGTGGCTGTAGGATGTGGAATTCTGACTTCAGCTACCCTCTCCCAGAGAAGGGGATGTAAAATCCACTCTGTATCACTGAAATCTTCTAACTGCATTAAGCAAGGTCTTGGCTCAAGGCCAGGTCCCAGCTGTCCCTGCAGTGATAATGACCACTCTCCCCCAGGATGCTGGGCACAGGGAGAATCCAGCTGCATTTTCACACATGCACACATGTAAATTGTCTGAAACATGGTGGTGTTAATGCTTCTGGGATGGCAGACTGAACCTATAGATCATCAACAGCAAGTCCCATGCAGAATACATTTTATTTTTGAAAAAGCCTGGAGATAAAAAAAAATAAATAAAAAAAAAATCTCCTGGTACAGTTTATCTGATGCTTTGTTTTTGATTGTCCTTGATGCATAACAGCATGCTATCATCTCTAAAGATTAAAAACAATCCCTTCTTATTGCTCTGCTGGGTATTTTCAAAGAAATTCATGCATAGATGAAAACAAATAAAAACAATGCCCAGTGGCTCTGAAGAGATCCTGGGCCTCCAGTTTCAAGTAGTCTGGAGACAATTTTAAACATACACAGATCTACTAAATCCTTAACTACAGCTCCAGTGAGGACATGCAGGCAAAACTTCAGTAGCTTTAACAGGGTGAGGCTGGTTGAAGATTTTCAGCATCATCTCCATTTTGTGATTTTTAAGGTATAGCTTAACTAAGATCCAGAGTTTATCACATCCAACACTGGATTTTCATTATTTCTTCAACTGGAGCTTCAAGTTAAATAACAACACCTTTGTTCAGGCTTGGTTTAAACAAAAATTCAGAGTAACCAGGTTGGTTTTCAGGATATTAAAGTCTGGAGTTTTTGATGGACTATGGCAAGGGTGGAGAAAGTCACCCTCTTAATATCAGTGCAGGACTGGGGCCCAAAATGACTGAATTAAATGCAGTGTAAACTGAGAGGGCCTCAGGCACTGATGAAGGAACAGTTCAGCTCGCTTCAGTTAACATGTCTTTTGCTTTTACCCACTTGGCTTCATTGTTCTGAGGATCTGGCCCAGTACAAGAATGAAATCCCACCCCCAGCTCCTGTTCGCCTTCCAGCTCTTGCTGCTGGCTATCTCTGATGGACAGTTGCAGGAATTTCTTAAGGAGAAATCTGTGTGACACTGCTGCACTTAGGAAAGTCTGAAAATAGGCTTTTTTTTCTTTAGTCCTGCTTCTGCGCTGACCTTGCTCAGAGTGGAAAGCACTTTGCCAGGGTATACTTGAGGGTCTGGTTTTTAATGGCTGGGCAAAATCATTCACAAGATCACTGAGAAGCAAAGTAACTCCAAATGGAACTAGTGTAAGATGCTTGGGCCAAACACGTGAAGTTGAGTACGTGAATATTGATTTAGGGGTGTTCGTGGTGTGGAGGATAACAGAGATAATGCTGAACATAAAACCATGCTCTCTTGGTGATAAACAGCCCCACAATGCAGTGTATCACAATACACTGAAAGGAGGACACAGCAGGTCATCTTCAGATTATACCCACTGCAGACTTTCATTGCATTTTTAGAAAATCCCTCATTTATTTCTAAATTTAACTTATACCTGCTATGCACTGCCTACCTTCTTTACTGCAGTTGAAATTCCTTTGCTTTTAACTCTGTATGCTGTCTGGGTGTTGAAACCTCCCTCAATGTTTTTGGGCAGTAATAGAAAAAATCCCCCCATGGCCCTCCCTCACCCTCTTTAAGGCACTGGACTGGTTGTTTAGCTGTGTTTATTAACCCTGGCCATCCCCTATGCTTTGCTGTGAGGCCACTGCTGCTGACCACACTGCTGTTAGTTGGCTCTTTGTGGTGTAAAAGCACTACCAGCAGCATTTTAGATGTACAGCACTGCAGAAAGGCAGGTACTTTCAAGGCTTCTTTACCTCTTCTACTTTGCATGGGAACTACTGGAAGCACAGTGGCTTTGGTTTGGGAGAGTTAGTTTTATCTTGTCCCTGGTTTACCTCTTGAAGTTTTCGCAGCATACTGGGAGAGTTGTGGAAGCATCAGATCCTAGTGCTGCACGCAGTGAGGGACTGCAATGTTCAAGCAAGGTTATTTAGGCTTGTCAAAGCTCTATGCAGCAGTCCTAGTCACCTGGGGAAGGGGGTGGCATCTACACCCACAGCTGTTTCCCTAACTCCTGTCCTTCAGAAAAACATCTCAAGCCCAGGTAAGCATTAAAGGCACGCTATAGACTTTTATTCCTTGCCCCAAGCACTGGGATATTCTGCCACAGGTACCTAAAAGTCATCATAATTCCTTTTAATTTGAAAGGTTTCACTTTTCACCATCTATGGTATCTGAGCAAAGGAAGTCTCTCTTAAAGGGAGCTCTCTCCTAATAGGAGATGGGGAGAAGCAGTCCTGGTTCTTCTCAAACTGTGACAGGCTCTATGACCACTGAGATGGAAAAAGTTTGCAGATTGTCTAGTTCAAAGTATGCAAAAATAGCAGGGCTGCAATTCCAACAAGGCTGCTGTTCTGTCCCTGTTTCATGACAGCTTGTGAGAGTGAAAATGAGTAGTGCAAGACTATTGAGACTTAATCGATTGTAGAATTTTAGTTGTATGAATTTGATTTGAAAGGACTTGTGCCACATGTATATATCATGACTAGTCATTGCTGCCTGCACTGACACTACATATGTGAGTATTCTTATTCCAGAGACTAGCTGCATTGATAAAATCACTTAGTACAGCTGACCAAGCTAAATATAAATACATAAAAAAATAGGCTTTTGGCTCAAGGATCTCACATATACACCATTTTTACTTTGTGATGCTGCTATTTTCGATGCTTCTATTTTGTATTTTCTGGCTTGGGAAAGCTAATTTCAAACAATGGGTTACTTCCAAACCACTTCCTTTGATTGTTCTTCCTTCACTATTCAAAGTAAGAGATAAGTTAAAATTATATATGCTTCAAGTTAGTTTGACTTGCTGTGTCAGCCAGCAAATAATATATAATATAGAATTTTTCAGAGAACACAAAACCTATGAGCTAAGAAAGTTTTCTAATCACTGGTGACTATGGTGAGGTTAAAAAAATAATTTCAAGTTGAAGAAATGTGAAATTAACACCTATCTCAAATACTTCACAATCATCATTAGTGGAAAGCAGTCCTGAGCTTTCAAGGTTGCTTGATAAACATATTTGTTGTATTCCAGGAACAGCAAGGAATACTAAGGTGAGGGTTTCTGCTCCTGAAGCCCAGAATTCTCCAGGGTTTGTGTGTTTTACTGGTCTCTCTCTACATTTATTTACTTTTCTTGCTCTCAAGGCAAGATGGTTTTCAGGCAAACAAGATACCAAATGGTCCATGAACCTAGTGCCGACAATACTGCAGGCAATTTTGCTCTTTAATGTGCGTGAAATATGTGTGGAATCTCTTACTCTCACTGAAGTCACTGGAGAACTGGTATCTGCTTGTACTGCAGAAGCCTGTCCTGAACTATCCTCACATAAATAATCTCAGTTCAGAAAAGATTTAAATGCTGTGGGGTCTGCTTGTGTGTTAGCAAATCTATAAGCTCTCCTACAACATCAAGCTTTGAGCCTCACAATGCAGTGAGGGATTATACAGGACTTTAGAAATGCTTCACTGTGGCATTTGTTTAATGTGATCTAGCTTCATTTGTCTGTATTAGTCACTCCTGTACTCTGCTGAGCTGCAAGTGACAGCCTCAAAGACAAAACACCTCTGCTGGCCAATCTGCCACAAAAATTACTATAAAAAGTAATTATATGAAGTACAGTGACATCTTCAGAAGCTCTATATATTTTGCTAGATGCAGGGGAATAATACTGCTCTCAATCCCATTAGAAGTGCCAAACCTGCTCACCATTAGCTGCTTTGGGAAACACTGGCCAGGGGAGTATTTACATAAGGATGAAGCTAATCTTTCTCCAGGTTTAAAAATCGGTCACAATCTCAGAGCAGCTTGAGAATTTATTTTAGATGCAATTCATAGTTTGTCCTTCATTACCAATTTGGTTTAGCCAGGTTGGTATGTTATGCCAAATGTGCTGAACAAGTACTGTACTTGGCTTTGCAAAGCAAGAGAGGCAGTGGGGGGGGACCTGTACATTAGGGAGAGGTTTGACCGCCTAGAGTTGAATGATGGTGATGATAGTGTTGAGTGTTTAGGGTGAGAGTCAGGAGGAAGGTGGGCATGGCAGATATTCTCGTGGGAGTCTGTTATGGACCACCCAATCAGGATGAAGAGGCAGACAGAATATTCTATAAGCAACTGGAAGATTAAGTCTTGCAATCACTAGCTGTTGTTCTTGTGGAGGACTTCAACTTACCAGATGTCCACTGGAAATACAACACAGCAGACAGGAAGCAGTCTAGGAGTTCCTGCAGTAAGATTCCTGGCGTTATTCAGGCTGGAGAAATGGAGGCTCAGATAAGACCTTATCACTCTCAACAACTACCTGAAAGAAGGATGTAGCCAGGTGTCTCTTTTCCTGAGTAACAAGTGATAGGACAAGAGAAGTGGCATCAAGTTGTGCCACGGCAGGTTTGGGTCAGATATTAGGAAGAAATTCTTCAATGAAAGGGTTGCCAAGCATTGGAAGAGGCTGCCCAGAGAAGCAGTGGAGTCACCATCCCAGGATATATTTAAAAGATGTGTGGATGTAGCACTCAGGAACAGGGCTTAGGGGTGGACTTGGCACTGCTGGGGCAATGGTTGGACACAGTGATATCAGAAGTCTTTTCCAACCTAAACGATTCCATGGTTCAGATGTATTCTGCCTCTTCAGTGCTGGTTCATGTCATGTTTAATGCAGGACACAGACAGACTTGGCAGGCTGTGGAGAAGGACAGGGACTGTTGCTTGTAACACAAAGAGAGACAGAGACCACAAGAATAGGTTTACCACTGAACAGCAACAGCATGTGCTGTGCTACAGTGTGGAACAGCAGCTTCTCATGACCCTCAGGGTTAACAGGCCCAGACACATGAGAGCCAGTGCAAGGATGCAGTCTCCCAGTGCCTCTCAGTATTTGGGTTACACAGTGAGGTTTTGGAAGTGTGGGGGCTAAAGGGTGGCTAAGGTCAACTCACCACGCCCCATTTCAGGTACCCAGCTCTGCCCTCACTCAGCCTCCCACTCCAGTCACCTCAAGATCACTAACTCCTTACAAACAAAGCTTCACTCTTTCAACAGCTGAGACTCCCGCCTAAACTGGCTATTTCTGCAAGGCAAGTCTTTGGAATCTGGCTCATACTTTCCTACTTTGCACTATCCTGGGGCACAGCCCACTTCCCAAACAGCCTTGGGGTCCTGTCCCCTTTTCAAAGCACCACACCCCAGCCACTCAAGTGTTCTCAGGAGATGCTCCTTCCATTTAGGGTTTCATAACCAAATCTGAGCCTGTCAAAACCAGGTGATATTATGCTTCCTGTAGCTGTGATGTGCACAAATACATGTGTGTACATAGAGACACACACAATGACACCATATAACTTATGGCCCTGCTGTAGGCCACAGAGGATGACAGAACCATTCTAACAGCTCACCTGTTTATGAGCAAACAACAAAAGCATAAAATCACATCAGGAAGCCTCCTACCAAAGGTGTGTTTCTCCAACACCTTTACAATAACTGGTGAATTCCCAAAAGCCCTAACTTGTAAAAAAACCCCAAACCTAAGCACTGTGTGGTTTCTGGTAGGAAGGGCACTGAGAGTTACTTAGAAATTCAGTCGTGATACCAAAATCTCAGCATAACTCAGAGATGGCAGCTCTATATCTTATTTAAGCACTGAACAAACAATTTTCTAGTTATTCTGAGTGTAAAGGTTTTACTTGCTGTAAGTGGTCATTATGTGTGATTCGTCTCTGGCCCTTAACAACACAGGTCTTGCTTGTCATTTCTGTGCCCCAGTCTTCCTGCAGCTTTAGGAGGAATTGCATTTGCTGAATAGTGATGTTCTGCACATGGGATGTAATAACCTCATGCAATTGTACAGGCTGGACACCAGCTGGGGAGAAGTAGCTCTGCAGCAAAGAACTTGGGGATGCTGGCAGCCAAGTGAGCATGAGCCAGCACAGCACCCATTCAGTACTCAAGGCTAATGGCTTACTGTAGCTGAATTAGGTAATGCACCACAGCAGACTGAAATTAAGTATTTCTTTCTATTTGGTTCACATCTGGAGTGCTCTCATCAGTTTTGGATTCCCCACTGATGAAAAGATGATGACAAACTGGAGAAGGATGGGTGAAGGGCCACTCAGATGGCTGGGGAGCCATGATATTATGAAGAATTTGAGAGAGAAACATTTATTCAGCCTTTCCTCTCCAGGCTAAGGAGAGATTCAAATGCCACCTTCAGCTATCTAATGGGTGACTGAAAGAAAGACAGAACCAAACTTTTCTGAGAGGTGCTCAGTTGCAACAGATTAAGGTTATGGCAAGGAAAATTCTGGTTGAGCAGCTATTAGGAAAAAAATTCTTCTCAAGGAGTATGCAGCACCAGAACTTGTGCCCATACCAGTGGCAGAATAGCCATCCTTGAAAATACTCAAGGCTCAGCTAGACACAGCCCTGAGCTACCTACATCAAATACAGATGTTTGAAGCTGATCCCACTGTGAGCAGGAGGTGGGACTAGATGACCTCCATAGCAAAGGTTCTTTCTCACCTGAATTCTTCTGTGATTCTAACGTGCCTCATGACATGTGTGCTAAGATATTAAGAGCACTTAATATATCATCACTGGTGTCTGGTAACAGCAACACTTTCATCAGCTGGAACACTGCCGAGCTGACTCAAATACTGTACATCTTGTCTAAATGCAATTAAAAAAGGCACATGGCAGTTTCTGTGTATCTCAATTAGCCTTGTACCATGCACACTGGTGTTCAAAATCAGCTGAGTTGGGGGTCTGCTCCTCACTCAGTTCAGAGTTTATGTGGAGCTCGCCTGGTTCATTGTAAATCTTACTAAGGCTCACAAAATAAGGCTCTCCTTCAGAGTCACATTAACCACAGCTCAGATTTTGAGGGATCAGAGCAAAGCTCACACCGTGCAAACCTAACAAATCAAACCCTAAAACATTAATGTTCCTGCATAAAGCAGCAAACCTCACGCAGAGCTCCACAGATCTGACTCTTTTATTGCTCTGCTCTTAGGTGAAAGAGGAGCAACAGGGCAGTGACATCTCTCCACACTGGTATCTATTATTGTAACCCTAAGTGCTAGCTCCTATCACACCTGGAATCTTGTCTGGGAAGTTCTGCTACAGCATTTACATTCTTATCTTTGTTTAGCCAATGCTAGCAAATAAAAGCATAAACAAATAATCTCCATTGTACAGCTTGGCAGTACTGAGATGCTGCCATTTGTGTTCCAGTTGATTTTTATTTGCAGTCTCTTATGCTGGTGACAATCTTGGAAAGCAGGTGCAGCCTGGTAAGCGAAGCAACTGAAAACTGATGTTTTCATGAGTCTGCCCTTTTTACTCAAATGCTGAACAGGTGAACACAAGCAAAGGAAGAACCAGTCTAATTATGAAAACATCAAAGCAGTAATTTCTCTGAAACAAGACAATGTATTTTACCTCATTTCCTGCCTTAGGCCATGCACTAGGAGATACTCAACTGCCTCATATAATTTAAAGAGGTATGTGATCTACACATAGGCACCCTCTTTAATTGCAGAAGTCTCTCTCTGTACCTTCAGGGGAAGAACAGAGATTTCCACAAGGCAATGCAGAGCAGCAGCCTAACAAAAGGGGCTCTGCCCCAGTGCTGGAGAATCCCTCTCTCTGGACAGCAGGTAGAAAGAATGATCAACTGAACTATCTGAGCCAAAGGCTGAGAACTAGGCAATATGAATTTTCCCCACATAAATTAAAATTAGCACTTCAGACTTTCAGAAGCAAAGAAGGACAAAAGTTTAGTTTATTCCTTACACAGCCAATGGCTATTAAGTGAAGCATTACCCATCTGACTTCCAAAAATACTAGTAATGAGGACTGCCTTAGGCAAACGTTGTATTTGGCAATGCCAGGGAACTGCAAGACTCCAGAGAGTAACCACAAGGTAGAGATGCTCCAGCCTGCTTCTAATTAAGAAGCTCCCAGTTGGTATGCTGTGCCCAATGACTGTCTCCAGCCCATGCCCTTCCAGATGAAAGAAAGGATCGGCTAACTGGTCATAAATCTCCCCACTGAAAGGTGATTAGCTTGAAAATCCCCTGTTGTTCTGTCAGGAAGCCACAGAGGAGAGGTGCAAATCCATTAAATTACATCTGGCAGACACACATCTAAGAATACATGGCATTTGGTGATATATGGAAACTACCACGTTATACCTTCAGACAGCTCATACGAGTATCTCTTTCCAAATTACCATTCTTGCCATCTAATTCTCATTAGACTCACTCAGCTGTTCCATTAATGTTGTATTTTTCTTCCCAAGGGATTAACATTGATTTTTTTTGCCTTGAGCACACACAGCAAGGTCATACTGTTTCCTACAGGGTGGATTCATTCAATAAAGAGCTACACTATTAAACCCGACTTGATGTTATTGTCAATAGAGCTTAGCTACCACAATGCTATTTAAGAGAATTTCCATGCAACTCTCCCGAGTCCAGCTACATCCATCATTCCACTTCACAACACACTAGACACTTGACAACTCATTAAAAATATATATAAAAAATGGAAGTCAGGCTGCATCCCAGGGAAGCCCTATTAACATTCAAACACCACCTCTAATTTAAAAAAATAATAAACAGCAAAATAATTACAAATTGCTCCAGGGAATAGAAGGTCTTCAGCAGAAAACAAAAACAGGAAGGCAGGACAGCAGGTAGGCCTGTAAAACACTTTTAGCTGGATATTCTGCATTTCAGGTTACAGGTACATTATTAATTCAGTCACTGCTGGGCTGGGCAGCCTGAAGAGGCAACCACTAATTTGGGTTTGGTAAAGCCCTACTTTTGGGATAATCCAGTCTCTCTCTCTCTCGTAACTCAATCAAGCCCCAGTATCAGAGGGGTGAGATTGTTCTCCCCACATCATGACCTAGAAGGCCGCTTCAGAACCTCTCTGCAATGATGGCTGGGAACCCTCTTCAACCTGCAGCAGCAACTTAGAGCAGACAAAGCTGCCTCCTCTGATGCAGCTTTCCCCTCCCCACAGCATTCCCTCTTTGTTCCCATATGGATCTGCAGAGAGCAGATGTATCCCTTCCCAGCCTTTGTTTTACTACCTTGACAAGTCAAGCTCTCTCTTGCCCTGATGATCACAGGCCTTTCATTTCCCTGTGGCTTCCCCCCCACACCCTATCTTTTTCTAGCCAGGGATTCTCTCGACTACCTTGGGGAAAACATAGGCAAAAGTCACATTAGCAGATTTAAACAGCAGCTCATTGATAGACTAGAGCTTTATAGAAGCATAAGGAAGGACAAGAGGAAAGAAGCAGAAGGAGAAAATATATTAAAAAAAACGTTAAAAATGCACAATTCTACATGTTGCAAAGAGCAAACAAGAAACGTACAGTAAGCTCCTGACTCGGGAGATGAGTTTTCCAAAGGGCTGAAGACTTCCTCTCAATTTCTTGGTCCTGGATTGTCTGTTCTGCTGCTTTCAGATACTCCCTTAACACCACTGGAACAAGTTTCTGACCTAAGTTCACTTAAGATTTGTAGTGAATTTTACATTTGTTTGATAAATAGCAAATGAACAGCATTGAAAAAAGCCATCTGGGGCAAATCAAGGTTGGGTTCATGTCCTGCAGAGATCTACAAGGTGGAGAGAGATGAAAAAGGAAGAAACATCCTATGGAACAGCTAATGGAAGAAAAAAAAGAGTAATTTTAACTGTCTCTGACTGATCAATGCTTTAGCCTGGTATTTTAAAAGTAAGCAGCAGTCTATGCTTTTTTCTGTCTCTTCTGTTCCTTCCAATTCTTTCCCCTCCCCTTCTCTCTTATCTACCTATATATCACCATCTGCCTGTTCTCCAAATGTACTGGAGAAATGCAGTGCACTGAACAGAAAAAAAAGTAGTGAGAAAATCATTCATGGCATACAGGGACTTAACCCACATTGAGGGAAAACTTATGGGGTGGGCTGAAATGTTTAAATGTTCTGTACTATCAGAGCAGTCCAAAAATATCCTGCTGGATATTAGGACTTAGCAAATTCACCCTTGCAGTGTTTTCTTGAGCAGTCCATATTAGGTAGACCTAAGAGAGTGCCAGTGTCTGTAGCTCTCAGAGCTGCAGGGCAGAGGACGTCACTGGTCTTCCTTTGGGTGGCTCAAATCTCCTGTTGACTGTCACTACTACTTACTTAAGGAAGGAAAAGGGAAAAAAACGGCACTTCATTCAAGGTTGCTCCATTTTTGAAATTGCTTGTAATGACTGTTATTCTAATGTTGCTTCTACCTTTAGGACTGTCATCTCTCCCTTAAAAAATCCAAACCCTTTCTCACCAGGGAAAAACTGCGGACCTGTACTGGTACAAGGATGGTCTGCTTGTACTGAATTTGCAGAGCAGGAGGATACATTCACTGCCAGAGAAAGGAAGCACCCTCCCTCTCCCTCCCCCTGAAAAAAGCTATTTTTTGCAGGCGTTGTCATATCTTATCCCCAGGAAGAGGAGAGGGCTGTGCTAGAAAGTCAGAATCACATTTGCTTCTGTTTTATTGTCCTTCACAGCACCACTGTAACAATGTATCCATACAGCTGAGGGCAAGGCACAACACACAGGCAAAGCAGATTCTTCTAATGAAAACAAATCCTTGCTAGAGGAAGAAAGAGTTTGCAGATTTGCCTCCTAAATCCCACTCCCACCACAATGATGTTTTCACCACTACTTTACAGTTAGGGACGTAAGGGTACTCAAAGCTGTAAAGCACATCATTTGTGCTGAACAGTTACGGTACTTTGTCTAAAATAATTTGTGGTCCAAAATCCCACATGAATAAAATAATCTAGACATATAATTAGAATAAATAAGATTTTACGCTTACAGTGTGTCTATCATCTGAAAGTATGTGCTTTTATTAATTAAGCTCCACAAACCCCAGATGAAGTAGATTAGTAGCTTCATCCCTGTTTTACAGAGGTTTAGGGTAAAGTGTGACACATAATCAGAGCTGAAAGTGCAGCAGGGCTGGCCGTGCCAGCGATGGTGAGAGCCAGGGCTCCACCTCCTCTCCAGCCTCTCCACTGAATTGCCTTCAATGGAAAATGACGGAGTTGCAGCTCTTTGCCCTCTGGAAGAGAAAGGCACACCCTGTTGCACAACAGTAGCAAAGCCCCAGCCTGAAGTGCTTTGATAAATACCAGGAAACGGTGCTTAGTTTGGGAAGAGAAACCTGGAGCTCGCTTGCTCTCATACATTTGCTTTGGGTGCTCTGTGTCTCCCTGTCTGAGACACAAGAGATGCCCTCTGCAGCAGCACCCCCCACACAGCCCCAGCAGCTCAGCTCCTGGCTCCTCAGGCTTGGAGGATAAGCTCTAGGGAGTATCTGAAGTACTTTAACATGCACTATTGGTTGGTATATTTATGTTTCTGTGCATTTTTGCTATAACTCATGAGCCTCACCAACCTAGGATCACACATACAGAATGTAATAAAAAACTGTAGTCAATACATACCTTCAAACCTTAAAATAACTGTCCCTTGAAGCAGGTGTTACATTCTGTTTTACATTTCACATTTGACACCATACAAAAATATTTAAAAGTAATGAACGTAAAGTATATGCGTATTAAGGAAAAAAATCCCAGACCCTTAGAAAGTATTACAAGTAAATCTTCAGTGGTTTTTTGTATGTTAAAGAATAGTTAAAAATTTATTTTGCAGGCGTTACCTACTGCAATTCAAGTTCTTATGACAGCAGTTTCTCAAAGATTCCTCTCAAGTAGTAGCTGTGATAATGAAAACTATTTTTCAGTGTCACAAAAGTAGTACAACTGTCCAATTCCTCAAAATTGCCCAGTTCTTAACTCTGCTCACTACCTTTGCCTAAACAGGAGCAATGAGAGCAGCAGGAAGAAGTCTCTCCAGAACAGACAAAACCAGGTTATCCGCTGTGTCTCTCCAGACACAATTATCCACCTAATTACACTTAGGACAAATGCAGTTGTCCTAGCTACTCGGGGATGCATTTTAATTGTCATGTTCAATTCTCTGTACACAAATATAAAAAACTGAGCAAGAAATGTCACTAGAAAATGGAAACAGACCACAGCATATCTATCTACAAAATAGGCAACAAATTGGGTAAACTACAGATACAAAACAGCTCCTTAGAAGATAAATAACTCCATTAATGTGAAAACTAAGCTCTTTCATTCTCACATTTAATCATAGAATGCATTCTAATTTCAGTATTCAAGGTAAGAATTGTTTTAATTAGCATCCTAGCTACCTTACAGACCTTGGTATGATGGAGCCATGATAATTTACCCACGCAGAGAATCTGCCCTGTGATTTATACCATTACTGCATGGCAGCATGAAACAAATCCCCAAGGAAGTAACACATGTCATCCTTGAAAATATTAAGCAATCAAGCCATGTTTTATTACGTGAATGGATGCCTTTGAAAACAAGGATGCATGCACCATACTGTGAGGTAAAATGAAATAAATGAACAGAAATAATTCATTTCCATGTACTAATCAGTAGAAACTGTAGTGTTCAAATTACCCTGATGCTACCAAATGCGAGTCTGGAGACAATAGGTTGACTCTTCTATTAAAATGAACATGAAATTGCATCCTAAGTACACAATGAAGGCCAAATTAAACAGTCCAAGACTTTTGCAAAGCCTTTTTCTTTTTATTCAGCCCTTGCACCCCACTGAACAATTAAGGGCAGAAGATTTAAATAAAGCATCATATAGTTTTTAAACACTCAAATCTCATCAAGAGCAAAGCACTTGGGCAAAAGGAACATAATCTATAAAAAAAATCTGTTCTCAATCAAGCTCTTCAGCTTCTAGCATTACCAATAGAGAAAGATTTGTGTTCTGCCAGTAAAAGGATGTCTCTGGCAAGGAAAATGAAGTGTGTATATATATCTATCTAGCAAAGACTAGAACTGCACGCTTGCTGGCTGCACTGTACTCACAGACTGGGACACTGACATCTCTGCAAGGACCTGAGACAGGTGTTACACTGCTTACTGCTATTATACATCACCATTTATCACAGATGCTGACCATTCAGAAAATAAAATCCAGCCCCTACAGGCATGAGGAGAGAGAAACAGAGCTTTGATAAAATAATCAGGTTAATAGAAACCAGCTGAAATAGAACACTATTTCTAGTATTTCTATGAAAATGTATATAGATATAATTATGTGCGTAAAAGACTAAGGGGTGGAGAGGGTTTTTTTAAACACTGAATCTAAAACACTGCCTTTGAAGCTAAGCTATTTTTCTGTAAATCCATTATTTGCTTTAGCCTGCTCATCTTAAAAAGAACAGTAAGAAGTTCAGAGAGAGGTAACAGCAATAATGAAAGGAATGGAACTGGCTCAGTGACAGATACCTGCAAAATCAGTAATGGGAAGGGGATGAATAAGAATCAGCAGTAAGGTGTGTCTTCTAAAGTGAGAATAATGTGCATCAGTGCAGCTAAGAAGAGCTGCATCAAGAACATAGAGAATTTGGCAGTTCTTTGCACAGTAGAAAAGAGACCTGTGGTGTAGCGGTTCGTTTGGGGTAGGGGGGCTCCTGGGGGAATCCCCAGAGGGCCCCCTAAGCTGTGAGTTCACTGGCAGCAGCAGGCTGGCAAGGAGACTTTACACAGCTTCTGAGGTTGCTGATTAGATGAGTGTTTATTGGGGGTCCCACCGCCGGGAGCAACATGGTTACTGAGGGAGAAGGGGAAAGGGGGAGGGAGGGGGAGAGAGAGGGAGAGCCTAAGGGAGGGAAGGGCCAAGAGGGCCAAAGGGCTAAGAGGAGACGAGAAGGGCCAAGAGAGGGACTGGTCTGCCTCGCACAGCTTAACAGGGAGATTCAAAGTTGGCGCAGAGTAAGACTTGGGCCAATGGGATTACAGGTACATGAGACTTCAGGGGAGGATCACAGGATTGGAATAAACCGTACATTTTGGAGGGGAGAGACAGAGCATACCATTTAACTAAAATGCAACACCACACCATAGGTCTCCTTGCCAAAGGGTATTGTGGATGGTGAAAGCACTAACATAGGCTCAAGACAAGCTCATGAAGGAAAAATCCACTGGGAATTACTATGCAAGTACAATCCACCTCTACTTTGGGATGTTCCCAAGCTAATTCCTAACCTTAGAAGTACCACGTATGCCTGCCCTGGCGTCATTCTTTCCTAGACACTTCTTTGCTGCTGGTGGTGAGAACGAGTAGTTGAACCTCTGGCCTTACCTGATACAGTCATGCCAATGTTATGTTTAGTATCTACTTGCAGAAAAAAATCCTGGTAATAGCTTCAGATTCACTTTGGGGAGGAGAGTGATGGCTGGATGAAACACAGCTTTGCAGAGAAGGACTTGGTGAACAAACAGCTGGCCATGGGCCAGCAATGTGCCCTTGCAGCAAAGGCAGCTCACAGTACCCTGGGCTGCATTAGGAAGAGTGTTGCCAAAAGGCTGAGGGAGTTCCTCCTGCACCTCCACCCAGCACTGTACTGGTGAAGCCACACCCAGAGTACTGCGTCCACTTCTGGGCTCTCCAGTACAAGACGTGGACATACTGGAGAGAGTCCAGGCAAAGGGGCATTGAGATCAGCAAGGAACTGGAGCATCTGTCATACAAGAAGAAGCTGAGAGCTGGGACTGTTCAGCCTTGTAGAAGAGAGGGGAGACCTTATCAGTACAGTTAAATATCCAATGGTAAAGTGCAAAGAAGTCAAAACTCTTAGAATTCTCAGGAATATCCTGTGACTGAAAGGGCACACACTGAAACATGAGAAATTCCATTTAAACATTACTCAAAGGTTTGTTTACTGTAAGGGTGATAAAACACCGGAAGAGATCGCACACAGGTTGCCCCATCCTTGCAGTAACTTGCCCAGCTGGACATGGTCCTGGTACCCTGCTCTAGCTGAACCTGTTAAGGATGGAGTTGGAGTTGGACTACAAGATCTCTCAAGATCCCTTCCAACCTCAATCATTCTGTAATTCTAGTATGTGGGTAATATGTCCCTAGCTGCATTTACCACAAAGAATTTCTCCCAGACAATAACCAGGTCTTCCTGTATCAAGGCCACAATCTACACTAATCTTGGAAAACGATGGTCACCAAACAGCCTACAGTCAATTTGTTGGCCCAGCTTAGGTGACTTAAATCTAGTTTGTTTTTCCAGCTTCAGCTGGAGAGTACTCTGTGACTCTTTCCTGCATGGCTGCCAATCTTATGTTTCGTGGTGCAGATGACAGCCAAAGAACAACTCTCATGATTAGCACAACCTCTGTTAGCTGTGTATTCTCTTTGATTTCATTATGGAACAAATCAAATGTGATCACAAGACCGTGTTTTCCACCCATTCATGTGATCACAACAGACCACATTATGAACAAAACCCAATATATAGCTGCTTTGTTTTGCTATCAAGGATAGGGATGAGGTAATGCAGACAGCTACACTGCATTCTGATACCAACCTTATTGCCCTTGCTCCAACCTTCAAGAGAAATAAGAAATCATTACAGTTTTCCACTGCATCCAGTAATATCCAAATATGAGTCAAGCAGTTTTTTTGTTTTGTTTTGATGGTATTTTTTATTGTTTTCATTAAATCCAGCGCAGTGATGGAGATGAGGGTGTCCATTTCCTTCCCTTTAAAATTGATGATTCTTTCTCTTCTTCCCTGAGCTATAATGTGTTGAGAGTTGCTGTGACTTGACAGAGTGCTATGTGAGATGCACACTGGGCAGGAGTCTTCCAAATATCTCAGTATGTGTTTAGTTTAACTTGCAGTATCACATACAGAGCTTTCAGACTCAAATCCAACATGCTGGCATTGATATTCTCCTCCTCTGAATCAAAAGTGAGAATGGTACTGAATGCACGGTGGCTGGGAACTAACAAATTTCAGTGCCTTTCTCTAGTTACATACAGGTAGGTGGATTTGTGTATTGCTTTAAAAGGAGATGTCATCTGCTCCAGCTTATATTTTCTGACTTGGTTGGGCACATGTCAGTTTTGTTATCACCATCCCAAAGCTGTGTACTGCATGATGTTATATAACCAAATTTGGTACATACTGAAGAAAGCCAGTTATTTGGTTGTAGAAATGTGCTGTCACAGGTCACAGTGTAAGAGAAGGAGATATGGACTAAGCCCTTGTTTTCAGACCAGCTAAGACACCTGCTCAGTAGAAACTCCATCAGCCCCCAGGAGGGAGAAATGCTCTATGACCCTTGCAAGCAGGCCCCAGAAGGAGCCCGTGAAAGGAAAGAAGGAAACAGAGCTGTTCTAGTAAAGGAGGGGATGACAGAAATTTTTGAGATGGCATCAGGAGCAATGTGGAAAAAGAACCCTAGCAAGTTGTATTTATTAAAGAAACTATGGTCTCACAGGATGTACAATTTTTAGGGGTCAACCCAAGCTAATTGCTTCTGGCAGCAAACAGCTATCTAACCAAAGGAGTAGCTGCTTACCTCACCAGGATTGTGCTTCAAATAGCCCTGAAAGCTTGTTCTGTGTGTCTTTTTCAAATGAAAACAAAATTTCTCAACAAATATACTTCCTTAGATTAGGTATTAGCCAGTAGTACTTTAAAGCCAAAGGTGGATTCCTGATACAGACTTCAGGATCCTGTGACATCACTCAGAAACTGCAAGTGTTACAGGAAGCAGCACAGCTGCTGTGTGTGGTATTTTTGAAGTGCCTGTGGTTTCCCAACCACAGCATTGGACACAAAGTGCCAAAGGCCCCTGGGAGGAAGCAGCGCATAGCACCCACCCCCTGGGATACTCTTGGCACAGCAGTGCTGCTGTATGGTGCTGCTCTGCCATGCTGCAGCGTGCTTTCTATGGAAAGCATGCTGATTTGACTGCTATTGTAAACACAGTCACAGCAAAACACAGCCATTTTCAGCTGTGCAGAGACAGCTTGTGTGTGTTATGGTGGCGACTCTACCCTGGGTAAGGGTGAAGTTACTGACACCCAATGGACTCATTCACTGCTAGATCTGTGCCCTTCATTTAAAGCCAGCAACACTCTTCAGGTTGGAATTTTCCAAATATAGCTTTGACAACCCAGTTCCAAGAGCCCAGGGGAAGAGACATGACTACTTTGTTAATTGATGCTGGTACACCAGGGAGGCTCAGCACTGTCTACAGCAGAGTTTTCCCTTAAAGTGGACTAGGTCAGTTGGATGGCAATTGTACCAAGTCAAACAGTAATTCTCACAAGCAGATCCTCTTCCTCTAAATTATCCCATATCCACAACAGTACTACTAGAGTGAGAAAACAATGCATTCAAACTGGGAGGACCAGCACAGAAACATGTGTGAATTCAATTACATTTGCCTGTGTACATGTCTTGCATCATTTCAAGCCCCTTGGAACTGGCTCATAATCTAGTTTGCCCTCTTGCATAATCCAAGACATATATTTCTCTCTGGTAGGGGACTGAACATACTGTGCTCAAGAACTTGTATTTTTAATAGAAGTACAGCTAGTACTTGGCTAATACATACATTTCAGAAAGACATTCAGTTTTCTTCTGATGGTCTTGAGGAGATTCAGAATTTGTCCATTACATCCTCACTTGTCACATTACATCCTCAATTGCATAAACCCAGTCTTAAGTTCTCTATGGGGACAGTGTCTCATTCAGTACACAGGACAAAATCACTTAGCTAGCAGCCATTCAATATTTTATTTTCGCCCTTTTTATTTGATGTATAGCCCTAAAAGCCTTGTTTACTGCACATTATTCCAGCTCTATTCTGAAGGCAGAATGATTAATTTCTTTACAGACTTTTCTATACTGCTCATCAGATGCTTCTAACTTGTTATGTGCAATTTCCTAGCTTTTGGAAAAGCACATAAAGGAATGCCATTATGTGGCACCATATAACTACTGCCATGATTCATATCAGCAGGGATAGACCAGACCTTTGCTATCTTAGCTAACAGGTGTGAACCACAGTCTGCAAGCAGGGCCAAGTAAAGGAGGTGAGGTAGACCTTAAGCAAGTGATTTTCACTGATATTTGCTGGCACCAGGATGGGAAGATTCGGAATCTTAAGGAAAATGAAGGAAATGGCAAGGAAGTACTCTTACAGGTTCCTGCTCCTTTGTCATTCTCCTAAAACTGACCCCTTTAATTCACTCTTTCTAGCATGCCCACCCCTCCATCCATGTGTCTTCGTATCTATCTAGTCTTACCTGGTGTTATCTATCTTACCCTGTTCTCTATCTATGTGTATTTCTCTCACTTTTTCAGTTTCTTTCCTCTTCCCTATTTGCTTACAGTCTGAGTCTCTGTCCCCAAATTTCTCATCTTACTGTCTTTTTCAGCTCTTCTAAATTTTATATCCATCCCCTGACTGAAATATCACCACAGAATACTCTGAACTGGAAGGGACCCACAAGCATCAAGACCGTCTCTTGGTCTCACACAAGACAGCCCCAAGAGCCACACCATGTGTCTGAGAGCACTGTCCAATTCCTTCCTGAACTCTGGCAGGCCCAGGACTGTGACCACTTGTCTGGGATGCCATTCCAGGGCCCAACCATCCTCTGTGTGAAGAATCTTTACCTTATATCCAAACTAACCCTCCCTGATACAACTTCAGGCCATTCCCTTAGGTCCTGTCACTGGTCACCACAGAGAGATCAGTGTCTGTCCCTCCTCTTCCCCTCATGAGAAGTTCTAACCGCAATGAGGTCTGTCCCCAGTCTCCTCTTCTCCAAGCTGAACAGACCAAGTGACCTCAGCTGCTCCTCATATAGCTTCCCTTCAAGACCCTTCAGTGTTTTGGTTGCCTTCCTTTGGACACTCTCTAACAGTTTAATGTCCTTCTTGCACTGTTGCACCCCAAACTGCCCCCAGCACTCGAGGTGAGGCCGCCCTGGTGCAGAGCAGACTGGGACAATCCCCTCCCTTGCCTGGCTGTGATGCTGTGCCTGATGCCCCCCAGGACAGGGATGGCTCTCCTGGCTGCCAGGACCCTGCTGACTCATGTTCACCTTGTCACTGACCAGGACCCCCAGGTCCCTTTCCGTGAAGCAGCTTTGCAGCCTCTTGCACCCCATGCTGTACATGCACCCAGGATGGCCCCAGGACAGGCGCCCTCATGAACCCATGCTGGCTGTGACCAACAACTGCACTGTCTTTCAGGTGTTCTTCAGTATCTCCTGGAATAATGTCCATAATTCTAACAGTCACTGAAGTGAGACTGACAGGCCTATAGTTACAAGAGTCATTCTCTTGCTCTTCTTGAAAATTACTGGAGTTTGAGGGGAATAAGCATTCACAGACTCCTTAAAACTTTCAGAAATACTTACCTACTAAGCATATATGTGTTTTTTAAAGGTTACAACTTGGATAACCTAGGAAAGATTATGGTAAAAAGCACTTTCATATGTTACACATTCCTGACAAAACCTGGAGATAACAAGGCCCCATAGAGAAGATATTGCAGAAGCTTTTAAGGTCTCTTCTTTAGCCTCCTTTTCAGAAACAGCAAAACCATATTGGAATGACATTTTCTGAAGTAAACTGGGCCAGAAAATCTGAGATGTGCACCTTGGAAATTTTTATTCCAAGTTACTATAGTTTCAGAAAATTGCAAGCAACTGAAACGTGAAGACTCGGAATGTGGTTATGTCCATAAAATAAGACAAAAAATGAGAGCTACTAGTATCATGTTGGCATCTAATTTGATGGCTTCTCTGGTATCAGCAACTTCTCTTAAATTATGACAGAGCAAAGAACATCATTCCACCTAGCTAGGTTTTTACTGAATGAATTTGTGAAGGCTGTATCACAGCAACAAAGTAATATTATTGCCCCATATAAGTCTGACATGTGTACAGCAGACTTGTAACGTTCTCCTGACATGCACCAGCTATTCATCTGCTATTTTTGTACTGAACACTAATTATTACCAAATATCTTGCCCTTTGCCTGTATGTTCTACTATTTTCGCTAACTGTAACTTCACTTAACATTTGATCTCTTGTACACTGAAACCCCTTCAGTTTCGGAGTTGCCAGCAAACCTCACCAGGACCAAATTTATGTCAGGAGATACAAATACGCTAGCAAAGACACTAAGCAGTCACATGGATGTAGAATTCCTGTAAAAATTCAGTTAGTCAAGATAAACTTCTAAAATTACTGAGGGACCTGGTAAGAGCTACAGTTAACAAGACACACCATTGATGAACTATGATTAACTACTCTGATTTCACAAGAGAACTGCTTTTGGTCTTACACAAAGCTCCCTGTATAATTATTATTGTTATTAAGCTCTAGGCCCAATGTCTGGAAAACAGTTTGTTTTGGGCTTGGCGCCACAGAAAAACAATACTTGCTGGGTAGGAGTGTTACCAAAAAAAACCCCGCAAGTGTGGAGTCCCTGCCCCTACAAAAAGCTGGAACTAAGCTGCAGCTTACGACAGTAACAGATTCATTTTATTGTAAACTCAAAGTTTATCTTGATTTTAGCAGACACAAGAAACTAGCCCAAGTTTTACAACCCCCATATCTATCTATCTTTAATGATTTAGTTCCAATCTTTCAAACATCAGTGTATTGCTTAGTTAAAATGCATAACAGCAGGAAAAGCAGCAAAGACAAAGCAGTCAACTGACTTCCAAAAGTATCAGCCTTTGTCAATTAAAATACTTTTGACACAAGTCCTAATTAGTTAAGAAAATTCAATCCAGTCTTAAAATAGAGGTTCAAACTACTCAATTTATTCTTGGAATGGTCACTTGCTCTCAGGATTAGGAAGACAATGGCATCCAGAGCAAGCATAAGCCCTCTCCCCTCTTATTATAGTTAATCAGCAACATAAATACTATAATGGAGCTGAGCCCCTGCAAACTCACCAGGCTGTGCATAATTTCCACTCCAGCTGGATTCACGGTGAGCGCTTCATCATACAATTGCTTAGCCTCCTCCAAATTGCCTTTCATCTCTGCAAGCCTCCCACGCATGTACAGTACAGCATGAGATGTGGGGAAAAGACTAGCTGCCTCCTGGGTACAAAAGCCTGCTTCTTTGAGATGCTGCTGTTCCAGGAAGAGTTCAGCTGAAGGAAAAACAAAACACCAAGCCATAAAAATAAAGCAAAGAACACCCTGCCATTAGATGAAATGAAGCAGAGACCTTTCTTCATATTAATTATATATCATCTGACTTAAGCATATTAAAACATGAGGCCATGATCCTGCACAATGCTTAGTACTATGGTTAGTGCTTATTATCATTACTGGATTCACTGAATTTATCTCTTCCTAACGCTAAGGGATCTATACAGATGTTCATGGACACCTTTGGGTGGTGTCCTGACAAAGGCCTTAAGGATTCCTCCACTGGGAAGGTAAACAGTGGTGAACTGAGCCCTAAGGAAGCAGGGCTACTTGGCGTCATCACAGGTATTTCCAAATAATCTGGAGGAGAAAAACGAGTAAGCCATCACTGTCTACGGAGAATTTCAAAAATGCCAGAGTAATAAGACATGTCTGAGATGGACACTGGATAACTTACTTAGGAGAGCACTTTCCCATTTAAAAAGATGATCAAAAGTGTTTTTTCTCTTCTTATTTGGCAAGGTTATGAGACAACTGTCTCTTAATATTTCAGAGACCTACAATCAAATGGCTCTTATATACTTATTTATATTGCTATTCATTATTATTTATATTGTGTATTCACCCATTTACATCCTCATAAATTACAGAAAAACATAACACAGTTCTTAGAAGAGACTGCTTATTTACTTTCTTGAACTATCAGCAACTATCTTAGGGGTTTTCTTAGAAAAAAATATGTAACAGGCGTATTTACATGTTTGAATGTCATTTTGTTAATAAAATAATGTGTCATGATAAATTTCATAACACATCTCATGGTTGAACTTTAACATTTCTCAATATTTGGACTAGATGATTGTGGTGTTGGACTGAATAATTATTGTAGGTCCCTTCCAACTGAAATATTCTAATTCTTTCAAAAGGTCAAAAAGTGATACCCAGTTTTCACTGCTACATGTAACTGAAAAGGGAAACTGTTTATATATATATACACATACACACACATAAGCATGTATGTAGATAAAATAATTCTCTTCATACAGGCAGGCATTGCTCTTTGGTCCATAACCTGTGGTCTACATGCTCTCACTGCAAAAACTCAGTGTCTCTCTCTTATTTTTTTTTAACTGATGTCATGCAGTAAGTATTGACAGTTCAAGAATCCAATTCAAAATTACTAATCCAGGCTCCAGATTTAGAATAACAATTCTGAAATTAGACACAACCTTAAATGTCCTGACTTTTTAAGGCAGTGAATATTCTTAGGAAGCCTCTGCGAGGGGGGAAATTAGAGTGAAAATTCCTCCTGAGCATCTTTGAAACTGCAATTTCGAAACACTGGGAGACCCAGATGACTGTGGGGACTGGGCATGGTGACGTGGAGCTTGCTAGAGGTGAGCAGGGAACATCTCAAAGGCAGTCCCCTGCCTGACCACAGGAAGGCCCCACCTTGGCCTATCTGATATGAGACTGGGATCATGAATGGCATTTTTACTGGCATACCAAAAATGATTCTGTAGTGAAGTGACAGCATGGCTGAACACCCTTCCGCTTCTGAGATGACCCTTCTAGAAGAAGGGTGAGACACTGTCAAGAAAATGCTTGAATATTTCTCAGCCATACCTAGGTTGTGGTACAAGATAAATGTCATTCTCCAAGGTTGTCAACATGAGCAAAATATTAGTTCCTTCAGAAGAGTTATACTCTTTCAGAATGACTCATACACATTTCTCCCTGGTTAATCATAAAATCTCTGCATGCATCCCTTCCCTTGGCTCCAAGAGGCTGCAGCTATCTATAATAACAGAAGGCAAGGCCATGTACCTTGTCAAGCTGAGTATGTGCACAGCCTTATGCAAAAATTGGTGGGAGGACAGTATTTTCCTTGCACTTCCAAGGAACAGAGCGTTTTCCTGCCAAGTGCTGCATAGCAGCTGACGCCATGCATGTGGCATTAATGAGCCTGGGGATGTGCAAAGTGACACTTCACAGCCTGGAGATGAACACTCCATCCTCAAAGTTTGCATAAACTTAGCAGCACAAAAGAAGGGGTGAAATCCTGGCACTGTTTGAAGTCAGCAGAACTTCTAGATACTGCCATACTTAAGCTCTATTAGCAACTAAGAGCCTCATGTGACTTGTTTCATTTCAGAACAAAACTGGGAGCAAGCGGGTTTAGATGTGAAATCATGCATGGCCGGTGCTTCAACGCATGCAAAATAGAGAGTACTTATTCTTTCTATGGTGCCTCTAAATCATCTTCAGTAATAACAATTATTTAGAGGAAGTACAGCAACACAGAATCTAAATAAGAACTACAAATTGTATTTTATGGTACGGTAATGTAGCATATTAAAGTTCAGTCTGTTTCTTTGCAGGCTCAATAGTCAATAAAAATGATTTAATGGTGTGGGAGTCCTAATTTGCATAAAAAAGAATGAGAGGGGTGCCTTTTGGTTACAGAAGGAAAGGAGTGCTAACATTTTTAGCTACCCAGCTAAAAATAGACATTAAAGGACATCATTTAGGTCTGCATTAAAATGTGTTTTCTGTAAACTCATTTTTCACTTCTATTACACACTCATTTTATTTACAGATTAACAAGATATGCTTATGTAACATGGAATAAAAACACAGCTAGAGGCAGAAATCAAACTCAAAAAACAAGGACCTATTAAATTTACCATGGTAAAACCCTCAGTGGTACTGAAAGTAGTGAGACACCTGCTTTCATGTTAGCTGGGTTAGCAGCTTCCTGACCATTGGATTAATCAGCCTATCTCCTTATATAACCTAATTTTGCTGTAAATAACATCTAACCAAATTTGCAGCCCTTGTGAGGAAGTTCTGTTATAGAGACTTGGCATCCAGTTCCACTTCAAAGAAGAGAATACCTTCTCAGGCTGACACAGGTATCTAGTATCTGTAATTCTTATCCTGTGAAAGGGTCAATGCTTCAGGGAAACCATTTATGAACCTCTCATTATTGTACTAGATTGTACTTGGTACTGACTTTCTCCAGAGCTTTGAATCTAAAACCAAGCTTCCTTGCTCTCTCTCACTTAACACCATCTCCACAAAAACTTCAATAAATTTACATTCTGTTTTGACCTAAAAGCTCTCTAAATGCTACTGAGCAGAGAGATGATGATCCTGCATGTATCACCCTTCTATTAGTCTCTATGGAGTAATGATTGAAACTCTGAGTGCGAATGACATTAGGGAATATTTCAGCACTCTTACCTACAGGAAGGAGACAGTGCACTGCATGGATGGGCCAAGACAGGTTGAATCTCTCCTTTCAGTGAGTTCTTGAAGCCTGTGCCTGCACTGAGACCATGAAGAGCTATCCAGCTGACTTCAAGGTTCAGCCTAGCACAATTCATTCCTTTCTCAGATCCACTTTTTGCTTCCCATTTGTGCTCTCTTGCAATAGTGTCCAAACTATTCTGCTGTTCTTCCAAACAACTGCTGTCTTGTGGCTATGGCCTCTTCTGTCTGGACTTGCAGCTGGACTGATGCACCTGTTTTAATGCTGGGCCCAGTCCCTGAGAGCAGCACACCTCTGCACTGAGAAGATTATTAACTTCTACTACAAGCTCCTAGTTCTTTCAGCTATTTCTGCTAGCATTTAAACTCATCTACAGTGAAGATCCTTAATCAAGTGAAAATTGCCAGAAGCATATAATCTACTTGCTCTCCAAAGACCCTAAAAAATGCACAGACCAAGAGCAATTCCCAGAACACTGACAAAGCTGGGTGCCCTACAGTCAGCCCCTTTATTTTGTCCAAGATAAAGTTATTTGCAGAGTTCTGTTAGGGAGTCCATCAAGGGTGTAACAACAGCATAATCCAGTTTGCAAACAGTCATGTCTGCATCGCACTGTTGTCTGAGAAACAGCGTTGATCAACATCACCTTAAACACTGACTCTATTCCCCATTTCAAAGCAGTGTCAAGAGTGATAGTGCTTGTCACTGCAGTAACAATTTTAATTCTAGCCTAAAGAAATCAAACAGATCCGAGATGTTTTTCTACAATGTGAACAATGCAAGAGTTAAAATTTCATTACTTGTGAATCGTGTTTGGTGTTATCCAAGAGGCAGCACTTAACTCCCACAAAGTAGACTGCTCCACATCCCTTGGTTGTGTGTGCCTGATGCATCTAAAGCACTCCACTCTCGTCCGCCCCAAAAATGTTACTGCATAGTGACGTGGCCAGGGTAACACCCAAATGCCCAGCAGGATGGTACAGTGCAGAGCAGCTGTTCACACTCAAGAACGTGAGAGCATCTGTGAGGGTGTTGGAAGGTGATTTCTGTTCCACATCATCTGCCTTCAGGAGTTATGAATGCTTGTTACTGCAGGAGCCCTTAGCCAGCTGGAACGACCCACTCTGAGACAGCTCTGCCATCAGCAGTGACTACCGAGCTATTACCATGACAAAGGGTTCCCCCACTGCCTTTCCTTGCTGGCAGGTGAGGTTTAGTCATTGTTCCATGCTATGACACCACCCTGCATGCAGTAGCTTGACAATTCGTGGCAGATTAGACAGAAGATTCCTCCAGGCATATCCTGACTACAATAATTTCATTTGATGCAAACATTTGATACAGAAATGAAGTACAGAAACTGCTTGTTCCCATACACCTGAGCTCAGCCACCTGCTCTTTTGAAATGAGGCAACAGATTTACACCCTCTCTTTGCATGCAAACTGAATTCCAGGGACTGGCTTCAAATTCCCAAGCTTCAGGTCTCACAGGGCCTGAAATGACCACCAAGCTTGTTTATTTACAAATGCAGCATTAGAGTGAAGGTTTTTGGAAGCAGCACATAAGTGCCACAAACTACCTTCTATACTAAAAGGTGCAGTCAAAACATGACTAACAGCCCAGTTAAGTATAAATTCCTATTTTCTGTCTCTGGTATGAACAAATGTCCTACCTCCTTCTTCATGACTGTGTACATTTTATCACTTGTCCAAACTTACTGAGCAGCTGAGGAAATGCTACTTTTCGGTACCCTCAGTCATTCTCTGGCAGTGCAACAAGTTTCTCTCCATCTCTTGGCAAATTTTCTACAGAATGCTAAACAAAAGGCATTGGTAGCTGCTGCCTGTTTCCATCACAAGTGAGTGTTCAAGACACATGCGAATGTTTGCATGTCCCAGATTTTGAGAAAAGGTATGTGCTCTTTGAAGATTGTCCATGCCTAAGAATTACCAGTCCACAGAGTTTCACATCCTGCTCCAGCAATGAGAAACATCCAGAAGGCTCAGGAATGGAGGAGGCAATCCCAAATGCCCTGTACTGACATAAGGCTGCAAGAAACCTTTTGACTTTTTAAATTTATTGTTGACAGAAAATAAATCAAACTGAAAAGTGTAGAACAAAACTTATTAATCCCTCTTGAGAATGTTCAGACGAAGAGAAATGGGGAATTTGGGGATCTTTAGTCTCTACCACAAGTCTAGAACAGACCTTGCTAAACCAGGAGGCTCAGCAGAACTACTGCTGGCTTCTTAACTTCATTTTGAAGGGGACAAAACCAGCTCACTTTACCATTTCCATCACCAGTTGAAGTGCTCCTAATCCCTCCTAGTAAGTAAATTCTGCAGGGGAGCCATCTTTGCAGTACACCTTTATTCTTCTCAGAAACTGAAGTGTAATATAGGACGCTCTCCCGTTCCCCCTCACCAGGCTCCAGCTTTTCACAGTGCTTTGTGTCACTGTAAAGACACAAAAATTAGCAGCATTTATGGAGCTCAAGAACTCAAGCAGTGAATGGGAAAGTTCTAAACTTGAAATTCTAAAATTTGGAAGCACTTAAAAAAAAAAATATTAGAATTGGTTCAACAACCAGTGCTGCATTACAGGACAGTATCTGACTCAGCCATTCTGGCAATATCAACAAAGATGTCTCCCACACCTGATTAACACCTTTAATATCAGAACTAATAACTTGCAGGGGCTTAGGACTGCTAAAAGCTTGGAGAAGGAGAAACACTGAGGTGCCCATGTGCAGGCTGTGCAAACACAAGCTGTGTTGGGTGAGCAGAGGGGCAGCAGGGGAGGGCCTGGCTGCACCCTTGGCTGCTGCCAGGATCCGGCTCCATGGCTGCGGACCAGGATGTTGGAGACTTCAGCCCACTGGCCCCAACAACACTTTCTTGTGGAACAAAGCCCATCTCCTCTAACACAGCTTTTTCCCAGGAACTGGCCCATATGGAATAAAATAAATAAATCACAAGTGTTTTGCGAAAGGGAAAAAAAAAAGTTCCTGCTGTACATAACTCGGGGGAGCAGATGTTTTTCCATTAGCTCACTGTTCTCTGCTGCACTGGCTCTCTGCATTTCTTGTTTGTAGCATGTTCAGTATAAACTATTTTTCCTAGGTTAAACTTTAGCATGTTACTGAGACAGCAGGTAGTCCACTCCAGCCCCACTGTGAGGACATGGAATAGTACCTTGGTAATTTTTCTCTAAATCCTCCTTTAAATTAGCCTCAGGGTCTACCTGGTGAGGTTCACAGGCTGAGCTTAGCAGGCATTTAGCCAAACTTAGATCAAATTACCAGACCTACTTTGCTGTGAGTGGCCATATTTGGTAAAGTATTGGGTTAGTCAAGAAGCTAAATTGTCAGATATAAACTACTAGTAAAGACAAACAAAGTGGACCCTGTAGTTAAAAGTAAAGCTTAAAATAATACAGTAACAGGAACTAGAATATTAGAACTCTTATTAAAACTGACCTTGTAGCATTCTAAAATGCTGTGCATAAATAGAGCATATGGTTATTAGTGCCTGGAAATATAATCGCACATACTTTAGATAAAAAATCATTCCAGTTACCCAAAGAGCCTAGAACTATTAACACTATTTCTTTCCAATACTGACATGCTTTGCTCTCTGGGTCAAAAGTGATCTTATAAAAATGCCGAATGAAGGTAGATTATGGTCATAAATTTGAATGATTTCAAGTACATTTTCTTTAGTCAAACAGCATGAGTATTTTCTAAACAAAAAGGAGTACTGGCATGACTGTTAGAAATACTAGCACTAGTAATCTCTAGGATTCCCCTTGCAGCTCTTCCTGCAGGAAGAGGGAGGAGTTAACAAGCTTTACCAGTGCCACAAACGTTCCTTGCCTCTTCTCAAACTTGAATTCAAGCTCTCAGCCATGAAAAGCAGAACAAAGAGGAGAAATGAGCATAAGGATTGCATAATGACCACCTCTCCTGGAGCTGCACCACCACAGCATGTGCACTGTAGCACTGTTCCTAAGTACTCCCTGAAACGAGCTGTTTCTCAGACATGGGGCCAAGAATAATGTTTAGGCTCATAAATGTTAAAGTGTTCCGAGATGACTCTTTTTAAGCAGCAATTGTATTCAAGAGGACTAGGGGGGTTATTGTTAAAAGGGACCAGACAAGCTGTGTTAACAATCTCTGCTGCAGAACACTTGGAAATAGAATACGCCTGTTAGTATTCCAAGCATGTCTGCTGCAGGGGACTTCTCTAGTCTTTGAGGACAGCACACTGCTCTTCCAAAGCTGTGACTACCTGTGCAGAAAACAGGAAGATATAGAAGCCCACTAAGGCAATGTGCCGAGTTCTGTGCTGCAGATGACTGTATTCCCAGGTGGTCCTGTAAGAGATGGCTGGACATTAGATTACACAGTGAGAATTCACAGTTTTATTTTGATGCTTGAAAGAGAAAGGACTCTTTCTAGAGACCACAGATCCATCAAGCAGCTCTTTGTTTACAGGAGGCTACAAAAAATTACCTTACCAAAGATCACTAGGCATTGCTTCAGGGAAAGACAAGGTACAGCACCTGTTACAGTGCAATACATTTTGATTTAGCAGCTGCACATGCAAAGATGGTGCTTTATTGTCTTCCCCATAAAACTATGCTGGTCACAAACCCAGAAAAACTACAGATAAAACCACTAAGTGTATGCTCTCTTGTGGGTGAAATAAGCATCTTTATCACAGCACAAAAGGGATTAAGTATTTGCACAGGGTTTACAGCCTTCCCTTCAGCCACTGTTAAGGGAACGCACATATTCTCATAAGCTAATTTTGAAACCCGTTAGAGAACAAGGGCTCTGCAGCTTGGAGGGACTGAGGACACTTCTGTACAGGGCAGGAACTCCTACTGCAGCTGCAGCTGGAGAATGACGCACTAAGGATACCCCTATGTAAGCATCACTGGATAGGTACCACCCCCTAACAGTCCCTTTTTCAAGTATATGTGCTGGCGTTGTGGCCTGGCTGCTGGAAGGCTGTAAGAGCAGTCCTGTATAGCTGTGGGATAGCTGGTTTTGTGTGCCTCTCACCAGTCCCACTGCACAAAGTTCTAAGTGGGCCAGGTGGTTGGTACCATTACCTTTCATGCCCTGGGATATCAGAAGGCATGGCAACTGCAATGGCTTTAATGGCACCCAGATTGCAACCTGGCACTCTCAATCCCTACCTGTGCACAGAGGCACGGCCAGCTGTGTCCTGTGAGTGTCTGAGAAGGATGGATGCTTTGTTATAAATTTACTGTAGTATGAGGTTAGGAAATTTTAATAACTTTATCTAAGGATTTATGAGTCATACTAAAAAGGTCGAAGTGTTAATGACAACAAAAACAACAACATACGAGTCATTTCCCAAAGGTGGATTAACGTTTTTTCCCTTTGGAGATAGGACACTGAGGTATGAAAAAGTTAGGCAACTTGCCTGGAGTCACAAGATGAGTCACTGACTGAAAAAGGACAAGTCCAAGCTAAACCTGATGAAAATCTACAGGATACTGATGCAGACCTTCCATGAATATCAACTGACTCCATAAGCAGGCATCAGAATGTTACTTTCCACAGCCATTAGTTTTTGGGCGAGCTGCAATGTAAAACCACCTGACTACCTCAACTTCCTCTAACTATGCATATCTGTTTAATTTGTTGTCTATGAAATATCTCTGTTTTGGAAGGTACTTCTTACAAGTACACTTGATCCTCCCTTCCTCTCCTTTCAGACAGGAAAGATCCTAGTAGTGAAGGTCAGTGACACCCTTTGGATTATGCCATTCAATAGTCTCAGCATAAGGCCAACCCACTTCCAAGAAGTCCTTTAATTATTCAGGCACTGTGCCCTTCTCCACAGAGAGTAAAGACTACCCCAAATACTTGCACCTCTCTTCATCCCTCAGGATACCAGAATCCAGCAGCTTCCACACCACTGTGAGAAGAGAATGGCCAGTACCTCAGCAGGAGCTCATTAAGCTGCATCCATAACACTAACTACTTCAGTAATGAAATTACAAAGCAGTCACAGTACATGTTTTCAAAATATCAATCCCGAATTGAGTCCAGCTAAAACTAAGCATGAAGCAAAACAAAGGCTTACAAAAGATAAGAGAGAAAAGTTACAGCTTATAAAAATAAATTCTATCTAAAATAATTAATTAACACCTTTCAGAAAGGCACTCTATTCACACTGAAAAGCAATCATAGTAATTCACAGCAAGCACTAGGTCTTTATTGCTTTTGTCTTTTCAGACAGCAGTAAAAATGTAAACTGCCTAGAGCCAGCTGTAGGATGATGGACAACAGACACCTGACTTCTCATCATAATAAACTCCATTTATTTTGCTCCCCACCAGCCCCCTATTCAGCCTTAAATCAGGAGTATAAACTGAATAAAGCACAATCTTGCTGGTGATTTTGAAGCCCACAGCACATCACTGAAATTTACATCCACACAAGCCATTAAGGAGAACACATATGATTAACTTAAAGGATGATGCATTCTATAAGGTAAATTCTTTTGTTAATATTAATCAAATTGTAGCAAAAACAATGTAATATATTTTGTTCTAGAACTAAAGTCTAATTGGTAGGAAACTACCCACAAAAACAGCTACGAAAATCTTTGCTGCGAAGTAGAGTGAGACTGCCAGGTCTTATGTGAGAACTGTCTGTCAATTGCATAGATTAGCAAAATGAGAATTTGAAAGGTTCTCCTGCACGAAGAATAGAAAACTATCAGCAGCTTTCCAGGGGGTTCTGCTTTTCTTTCTGCATTGCAAATGGTGAGACATCTAATAAGCAATCACAGCACTCAAAGGTAATTTCAAGTGTGCAACTGTGGGCCCAGTTATCGAAGAACAACTGTATCTCCTAAAAACAAAATTATAGGGTTGGAATTCTATCAGTTCAGAAATGCTGGAATGCAAACACAGAAAGTGCTGGGCAACTCTGCTCCTCAACAAATGTCCTACATAAAAACCCTCCATGGGTTTGGAGGTCGCTTGTGGGTAGAGTCTCTCTTCACTGTTTTCCCTTTATGTGCTCTGCTGCAGCATCTTTGCATTAGTGTCTCAAACTGATACTCAACCTACAAGACCCTGGGAGGTTCAAATAGTCGAGGACAGAGTGGAGAACATGCTCATTCTAATAATTTTCACTTAAACCTCAGCAAAAATTGGAATGATTAAATCACATTTAAGACATGGTTTGCCCAGTCTTATTACAGGGAAGCATTTAGTAAAAGGAGACTGAAAATAATTTTCCTTATGAACTACCATTTGTTAGTGTAAGAACTACCTACCCTCTTTTGCAAAAAGCATATTATTGTGATGACTAAAGTTTTCTGTGTGTTTTGGAAAAACAAAAGTGAGCTGAGAAATCACACTACCACAGTATTTGGGGTCAAAATTAAATGAGTGGTGTTTCATCTTAGATAGACAGGCAGATTTTCTACTGGAATAGAGTGATTTTCAACTCATGACTTCAACTACTCTGTTAATACTTATGTAATTTGATTCATCACTGAAGGGAAAGAGGAATTCCAGGTAGCTCAGGACTTACCAGCTTGTAGCCAAATTTGTTCTAGAGTTGTCCACAGCTTCACAGGTCCCTGCTTCATTGTGCTGCTCTGCATAGTTATTTCAGACATGGCCTGTTCCAGTCTTGATGCAGCAAGGGAAGAGGCTCGTTGTGACCCTACGAACCAAACAAACAGTGATGTATTTTATACTTATTTATGATATTTCTTTGACTTGCTAAGGCAGCGGGTCTGATCCTCCACTCAGTGCATTGGTTTTATGTAATAAGAACTCTGCTGAATTTTGGCATGACAAACTGGAGAAGTATGTTTTATAAAAGGTTAATTTACTGAAAAAAACCCCCCACTAAATTATCTAAGGGCTGCAGCTCAAACAAGCATATTAAGAGACAGACAGTAATTCTATAAAGGTCTGCTTAGCATTCATCAAGGAAACAACCATATTTTGCTTGTTTGGGAAGCAGAAGTCTAGCATCAAATATTTTCAACAAATACCCATTTCATAAGCACAGTCATCGTACAGTTACAAAATGTGCCCCACTAAGGTAAAAAATTCATACAGCATTACAAGGTAGCTTAGCCCCATTCACATAGCACACACATTTCAAATGACAACAATATTGTTCTACTGATTTAGAGACAGGGTGGTTTTTCACTTAACCTTGGGGAGCACAGAGTTCAGAGCTTTGACTACATTAACCTTTAGAATGCACTGTAACATTTACGCAAGAATGAAGTATTCAGCGCTCACACCTCTGGGACAAAACATCACATCAAAAGTTTATCCCAGGAGGGCTGCATGGGCAGAAACCACATTCTCCAGTACAGCAAGTGGGATTATACTGGTGAGTCAACCTCTCAGAGGGGTATCAAGATGGAGGTAACAAAAGAAGCAACAAATTGAGATTTCAGAGTTGGCTTTGAGAAATAAATATTTTAATATCCATAGGTTTTAATGTGATTTTATGGTTGATAAGCTCTTTCTCTGGAGAGCTGCTGTGACTGAAGCACTTGTGTTGATTAGCATTACTCTTGAATCTATCCTTACAGGCTGACCTCAGAAACCACAAGATCCTAGAGTTAAAATCCCGCTTTTTCTCTCCCGCAGCCACGGGGCACTTAATGGTCTCTCTGAGAGGGACAGCACGCTTTTCCAGCTGGAGCGTGCTCAAGAGACAGAGGGTTGCCAAACCACACCTCCTCTCCGGCGGACCAACACATCACCCTGTGGTCCCCAGCCACGGCCTCCCGGCCATCTCCGCTGTGGATGCGGAGCAGGGACCCAGCCTCCCGGCAGGCATGAGGGGAGGCTTTACCCTCCCGTGCCAAGCACCTGTGCTTTGCAAGGCAGGACATGGCTGCAGCTTCCACTTAACCCGAGGTGAGCATGTCACGGCTTGGGAGAGACCAGAAGTGCAACTCCAGGCTCAGAACTGCTATGGGAAATATTTGTCCTATTATCTCATCGCTAACTAATGTCATTCATTTCAAGCAGGAGAACTTCAAAACAGCCCTGCAGCAGGCGCCGCCCACGGCTCCCTTGGAAAATGCAAATGTGTTCTTCCCAAATGCATTTCTTAAATTCCTACATATTTTCAAAGACATTCCTGATCTAATGTTCCAAGAGATGACAGTGCAGTAATGTAGCAATTACTGCTTTAAGGATACGGCAAAAGACATTCAGCTTTGCAGGAAGAATTTATTGTATTTACCAGTTTATTTAACTGATCCACCTTCAGCCTGTTTCACTGCACGAGATTCCTCCCCTGCCTTGCCCACTCACTCCTCTCCCCGATCCCTATCTCCACTAGTGAGAAATTCACTGCATCTCCCAGAAATTTAAGTCAGTCTAGAGCCATTTGACACAGGCAATACTACCAAGCATTTATCCCCAGCCATCTAAAACACATACAGCTTTCCTGCAGCGCAGAGACAAGAAAATGGACACATGAACAGTTTATTAGCAGAGCTTCAAGGTTAGGGCAGACTTCATGCCTTTTAGACTGGCAAACCTGGAAAAAATTGCATGAACTTTGTGGATTGTGCAGTCAGCCTAATGAGATTCTTATATTAGCATGTTTTGCATTCAACTTTCAGTACCACATTTTCCTGCCAAGGCTGCCCTCCCAGAGAAGATTTGTGGAGTTGTGTTTCTTGCAAGCATCCAAATGTAATGCTGGGCTGTTTGCACTGGGTGGGCAGATAGGCTGGTGCCTTATTCACATCCTCACAGAGCTCAGGGAAATCCTCTTTTCCTTGCAAATCAATCCAAGAAAACTAAGTCACCTTTGTGCATTTTGGAGAGGTTCACACGCTGCCTAAGTAGATCCAATTACAATCTACTAAAGCATCCTTCCCTCACAAAGCAGACTTCACAGGAATATAACAGCAGAGTTGCTCTCAAAGAAACCCAAGTTAGCTGCTCCTCATCTTATCTTCATTGGCCCAGTAGTTGCTGAGAAGGGAATTTGAGACTGAGACTGATCCTGCCTAGTGCAGTGGGCATCTGCACTGCTAGACAAATGAGACCCAAGTTACTTAGCAATTTATATGTAGACTCTTTTCATTTAAGATCCCTTGGCATTCCAATCCTGTGATGTTTACTTTCTTTTCCTTCTTTTCCACCCTGTAAGAGGAAGCAAAATATTTTAGGCAGAGATCATGCCATCCCTGCTTGGCCTTAGACACAGACACATTCCTTGTTCTGGACACGTACATGCCAGATGATCAAGCTCTCTCCAAACCAGCCCATAATCCACTTTTGCCACCACTGTTCTTGCCCATCTCTGCTGGGATGCTCACAGCAGTTCTCCTTAAAGCTTGCCTGACCAAATAAACTCTGTAAGAGAGTTTTTTGGCAAGGTTTTTGCCAGCCTGGCCCTTCTGGATTGAAAGAGGCTCAGCCACATCTCTGAATCTCAGGCAAGCAATACGGTGCCCATGGGGGTGGGCTGATGGCTACTGCAGCCACAAAAGTTTACCTCAAACACACTATATCCTGAGAGGGGAGATCAGCATGTGCCACACTGGCAGGACTCTGACCTGAGGGTGGTGGGGGGAGATGAGAAAACTTCAAGCAACATTAAAAAATTTATCTGAATGTCTCATTATAAGCTATCTCCTCCTAAAGAAACACGCTAAAAAAACCTCCCCACAAAACCTGTCTCGCAGAACTTTAATGTCATGCCTCAAAATACATGCAAATGTTGGCATACGAAGATATCATATCAATTTGTTATTTTAGTGCAGTCTCTTTCTCTATTTAACAGCTCAACCAGACAGAATATAAACTTCACATTTTACAATAAATCCCTCCAAACATTTTAGAAATAACTCATGAAATAACAAACTGATTTTGTTCTGATGAGCTCTGCACATAAGCCATACAAAATCTATCTAAATAATTTAAAAGCACTGTTCTAGGGTGTTTTAAGACCAAAAAGACCAAGTTTAATATTTTGCATTTATGCGAAAACTGCTATCAAAATAGAAATGTAGCTCATTAGATATACCAGGCTTATAAGAAACACAGAAGTCCCAAGCCTAAATCACTTCAGGCAAAAGCATTATAAGATAAGACTAAATCAGAGAAAGAATGAAACAGCAAGGCAGCTGACTGATATCAGTGAATTTAGTTAGGAACACTGCTTCAGTTAGGAGAAGATGAAGAAAATAAAGAGGAATTAATCTTTCTGGCAGCAAACCTAAAATTCTGGCACAGCAAATAATCTTATTGTGGTCTAGCTGAGGGAGAGGTCAGTGTCAAAGCCGGCCACAGTAACTGCCACCCTTCAGTGATGAGCCCAGAGATGACAGAGCGCCTGCGCAGCGCAGCGATGCCGCTGCATGCTCCCGGGGGATTGCACAACAGACAGCACTGCCTGCTCCACAGCCATGCAGAAATATCAGACCTCCTCCCTCCTTCAAAGCAGGCAGCCCTAGCCCCAGCCCTGGGGAAGGGCAAGGGGGGTAGAGCTGTACCCTCCAATCTCACCCACTACTGTCTTCAAAGAGGCTCCCAACAGGGACAGCAGATCAGCTGCTTCCCTTCTGAAGATGGAGAACAGCAACACCCAGTGCCTGCACAGAAGGGAGCCACAGAGCCTTGCTGAAAGCAGCCAGTGCCAGCTCCACACTTAGGTGGGTGGTGTAATTTCAGTACCAGCTCCTTTCTTGCATTCATTGTGGGGGCAACCATGTTAGCATGGAAACCTGGATTCTCAAAGTGGAGGAGGAATATATTTCTTGGCTAAAACCAAACTGCATTCAGTGCAAATCACTTTAAGTGCATGAAAAGCTGATTCAAAGCTTGTACTTGACATTAATTTGCCCTTTCTGGCAGGCAGCATCATGGCATATAGCACAATTAAGACTCAGACAAACCCTAATTCCCTAGAGATCCATGAGATTTATATGTTCGGTTTTTTCCTTGTCCATTTTCTGAGTTTGAGATTCACTTTCTTTGCTTCATCTATATCCACAAGCATAGGCACTTGATTCCCTAAAAACCCCTCCAAATTAAAAGGCAAGTTTCTCACATCATCATCTGATTTTGAGCTAGGGTTTTAAAGAAGTAAAAAGTATCACAAGATTTACAATAGAAATCACAAGTCAGCAGCACTCTCTGAAAGCTTCCTTTCCCCTTTACTGCCAAGATCAGCTTTGATGTCTCAGTTACTTCCATCTGACTGTATCTGGTACTGTGAATATGTATTTGCCATACAATAAAGCATCACAAGGTTTATGCATAAATCCCAGAGCAAATCACCATCTAATAGGAATAGACACTCTCTCTCAGCTTTCCAAAACCAACAATAGCAGCTGGCTTGATCAGGATATCTAAACAGAATTAAATGAGGAGGCAGGCTGAGGGAGGGAAGGAATAAAAAATAAAAAGAAGGACAGAATTATACATCTCAGAGAGCTTTGTGAAAGAAAGCAGAAACTCCTGTCTGTGGTATGCATGGGGAAGCCAAGGTACAGGCAAACCACAGTGACACATTCCACAGCAGAGCTGGCCATGGAGGCAGACCTGGAACTCCTGACCAGCAGCCTAGCAACACAGACGTGCACAGGCCCACCACCCTCTCCAAAGAAAACGAAACATTCATCTCTCACAAAAGCACATGTTTAGGACAGGAAAGCACAAATCTTGTTTCCTTACCAGAATCAGTGTCGTGAGCATCTGGGAGAGTGAGATGCAGTCCATTATGCTTTTTGATTACTGGTGTTTCGGTGACACTACTTCCTTTCTCAGAGCCACTGTAAAGAAACAAAACTGTGTAACACGGACATCTCTCAGTGGAGAAATGTTCCCCTCAAAGCAGGCAATAGTTTAGCTGCCATGGGAAGTGAAAAATCAAGGTTTCCAGTTGTGAGAAATCAGCTTATTGAATGTATTAACACCTGGCCCACTGCCAGTGGACAGGAAGCTCAGAGACTGCCCAGCAGGGGCTCCAGGGCACACACACTGGTATTTAGTTTATTTGGCTATAGGGAGTCTTTACAAACCACTGGACAAGAAACATGCAGCCAGAAGTCAGACCAGAGGAGGCCCACTAGCAGACCCAGACCCAGCAAGAACCACCATCTCTTGGGCTTTTCTGCAGAATAATTTGTTCACAGGTTTACTGTGCTGATCCTTTTGAAATAGACCAATTACCACCTTCCACCTGGGTGCTAATTTCTTCATATTTTCATTTCAAAGGGCTTATTTGCCCTTAATTTTAGGTTTGCTCCCCTTCCTCTTTTGTTCTGTTCAAAAAGAGGAGGAAGATAAAAACTACCAGAAGCACTGCTTTATGAAACAGGTCTGTTTATGAAACTCTGGTCTGTTCTTCTACTGGACTTCTGTCCTCACAGGAGAGGCCTTATAAAGAGAAACTCACAAAAAAAAAAAAAATCATGTGGCTAACAAAAAGTCACTTAACACAGATCTCTTGAGCCTTCCTGTCACCACATAGTCTGCCTTCCCCCAAGGATCAGTGGTGATGATATCGCCTCTCATCATCCATTAAGGGATGAAATACCAAAAGGAAAAGTGACTGCCCTGGCTACTTTTTCTGGCACACTTCCAAGCCTGCAGCTCAGCCTTTGGACAATATTCCTTCCAGGAAGCAAGCTGTCAGAGAGACATGATTGGTGTGGATGCCCCCATCTTTCAGTATGATGAGTCCTTTGGTAGGGATTGCACAGAATTCCCTTGAATCTGCATTGATCTAGCAGAAGAATTAGCTTGGGACTGCTATTTGGCTTTAAACACAATTATTCTATTATCACAGAAAACAACAGCAAAAGATAAAGCGAGTCTTGTCCTTCCCAGCTAACAATGTAAGACTGAAAGCCACTTACTGTCATTCATCATAATAGCAATCATATTTACAGCAGCTAAATAACCTTTTACTTGGGCTTTGAGATCAAACATAATGGTTTCTGTTAATGCACTCTGAATTTTTGGGCACTGGACTGCACCAATCTCTGTCCTTGAATGGGCCTCCCTTGTCTTCCGTACTGGTTTCCACACTGATAATTCATTTGAGACTATCAGGTAGTGACAGAGAGAAGGGAAAATTAAATTACCTGTCCTATGCCTCAGCCTTACCTAGACAGAACTGACCCAAGTGTAAGTGCCCTGGCCAGCAGCTGCTGGTGGAATTCTATGGACAGCTCAGTCTCACTCCTGTGTATGCAGGAGTAAGGCAGCTGCACTTCCATATATTACTGCCATGAGGTGAGTGCTATATTAATGCAGCAGCCACCACCGTGGAATCACTGCTCAGGCACATGCTGGAACACTGGTTAATACACTGTACTCCTACTCTAAGGACAGGTGAAGAGCCTGGAAAATCCCAGGCTGAAAACCCAGTGTAATGCATTGTGCAAAACAGCCACTCCCAATGGCTTTGTTGTCCCAGAGAAGGACTGAAAATTAACTACCCTTTAAAAGCTGCAGTACAAAGCCATGAGCCAGGAAAGCTTCTGATGTACCACGGAAGGGATAGTAGCCAAATGACTTGTTTTCTACATAGAGTGCTGGAAAGATTGACAGCAGGACATCTACTACCCATGTTTTTGAAACATAGTGGAGACAGTGGACAAATTGGTGACAAAAACGCTGAGTGGGACACTTGGTTGTGAGAATGCAGAGGCACCAGTTCGTCAGAGAGAAGACAGAAGACTTGAACAGGGCATATGAATAGCTGCTGGGGATAAAATACTGGGCCCTGAAAGACTTTTTGGTCTGTCAGAATCACAGTAAGATTGCAAAGCCAGCAAACAGGCCAGACAAATGCAACTGAAGTGCCATTTAATTGTGTAGGCAATTATCCACTGATTGAACCAGTAAGGAGTACTGAGTGTAACAGTTCTCAACTTTGTGTAAATACAACCTTCTCTTTTGCAAGAGGCCCTAAAAATGCCTTTCTTCAAGTCTCACTGATAAGAATTCCCCTTAAGTTCCTCTGCCAGCCCTACCCAGAATACTTTACATATTTGTTAGCTGATACTGCTGCAATTTGCTAAATACAAGGGGCTTCCTGAGTCACTGAATCCAATCTAAAACTGCAGGTACCAAGTTGATTCTTGTTACCTTTCCAACAGCATTTCCTAATATAAAAAACTTTATGGTGTGTTTTTTGAAGAAAGAAAAAAAAGCCATGCTGGGAATAGCAGTGAAATACATACTAGAGTTTTTAAAAGCGAAAGCAAAGCAATTTGTTTTGTTTAAGATATTATGGCTAAAGCTTATCAAAAGCCTCTAAAGGTATCACATCTTGGGTTTTTAAGTATAAGAACCAAAGCACAGCTTGGGATCCAAATGCAGTCCAAATGGCTGAACTTGTTATTTGTCTGTTTTCCAATGTACTCTCTACAGTCGCAGGTTTGCAGCCCCCCCTTGCAAAAGTAAACCTTCCTCAGTCATAATTGTTCAGTGTGGATTTGATCAGCTTCATGAGGACTACTCATGGGTATAAAGATTATTCTTGTGAGAGGTACAGGATTGAATCCTTAGCTACAGATACTAAGGCCTAAGGAAATCAATGATTCAAGTCTGTAAAAGACCACTGCTGCTATGTAAATATCCTGATTTTTTGTGTTTGGTTTGCTGCTCATTAGCTAAACCAACAAGAATTACTAATAACCCCTCAAGGACAACTTGTACATAGACATGCACCATACTGTGCATATACTTCTGGTGTTTATAAAACTTATGCAAATGCATACAGAAATTGGGGAACAACTCAAGCTACATCATCCTGCTGTCTTGATTGCTGCCATCAAGCATGCTGTCCTTCCCATCAAACACAACCCCTGTGGACATTATGGACAAGGAATCTTGGTAAAATATTCCCAAGACACTGTACACTGATACCTTGACTAGGGCAATATCCTAAGGGTGCGGGAAGGAAGAAAACCAACTTAGTATCTTCCACACTTTTTCAACTTTATCTTTCAGTGGGGCAGCACATGAAAGGGAGGAAACAGGGAACGTAGCATTCTGTGAAGGCAGATTTACTAGGACAAGGGAAGGGTGAAAGATGCTACATCCTTCCTTTCTTTCCTTGCCCCGTTAGCACCAGGATGTGCAACCAGCGTGCAACTACAGCATATGAGTTTGGCATTGTGCCTTTCCTTGGCTTATTCACTTCAGGACTGTGTCACCCCACACATTCCTGGGTGGTGCCAACTACTGCAGACTGTGAACAATAGCTGATGAAAGCTCAGCAATATTGGGGAGAAAGAGAATCTGTCTCCATTCTGGACATCCAATTATGGATAGAGATGTTTAGACATTGGTTCAGAAACCTGTGGTTCAAACCGCTTCTTCAACACTAGAACACTGAAGTTTTGGTTGTGTAGTTTTTAATTTTTTTTAAATAATGGCCATTAAAATCTTCCCTTTTCTTTTTTAAATCACTGCTAGAAATATTACGTATCTTTTAAACAGTACTATTTATGACCTTTCTTGCAAAATAACTCAAGTATGACCTTTCTTGCAAAATAACTCAAGTATCTAGAAAATTAAAAAAGATAACCATGTTACCAATTACAAATCTGAACGTGCTACATTGGAGAAAGCCTACCTGTGCTGTAAAACACTGTATACCATCTGCCACATCTGCAACATATGTCTGCATGTCACCAGAGCCTCTTCAGGTCCTTTATGTATCCATTCCAGTTTTACTTTGGTGAAGAGCAAGCTGCAAGATGAAAAAGAATAACTCCTATTTTATTGGCATCTCATAAAAGTAGAGAATCAGTATCACTCTGGCAAGATCCTGGCAGGCAGCATTTTTACTTGCTTTGTCCATGCAGTAATAAAAGAAAACACCATAGCACAAAACATTTCATTTGGCTCAAGTTTGATTCCCCACAAAGAGATGAGAGGATTAGCAATATTCCTCAGCTGCAGTCAAATTTGCGTCACAAAGCTGGCAGGACAGTGTTAAAAGCAAAGCATTGCAAAGCTAACAAGGTGAAACATAAACTGACTCTCATTTTATTTTGGACAGTATTGAAAACAAGAGAAAACAGAATTGCCATAATACATATGCCCAGGCTGTTTTCTTCTTCTGGCATCTCCTTATAGCACTGGCTTATATAATGAATTTCAGACAAAAACCCCAGCACACTTAACATACACAGATAATTATGTAATGCCTCACAGGAAGGAAACACTTTTTCTTAACCCCAGCTGGCAATCATCTCATGCCCCTAGGCAAGACAGCTGATAGCCTTGTACATTCTTGTTCTAGGTAGTGTAACTGCTGCTACTATTCTTGTACCTAGAGAAGACATACTTGCACAGACCACTGGAATTCAGCAGAATTGGGTCACACAGAGGTTAGAAGACAGATTTGGCAATGACACAAGCTACCACTTGCTGCCAGCATGGCTTTTAATACCATCTTTCACTACACCCATTTTATCTAAATTGTGAAGAAGATATAATTTATTTCTTTTATATTAATGAAAAACTTACTTTTTGCTTTAAATGTTTTCATAAGGTACAATATTATCACAATTTTAATTCACTTGATATGGCTAGCAGTTAATCCACTGGAAGCACATATGTGTACATACATGCATACAACAGCTGAATGTTAAAAATCCTAAAAACAGGTTTGTGAATGTGACCTGCAGGCTCCTGAGGAATCCAACCTACTTCAGAAAGAGACAAGAGCAACTGTATACACGATATTAGAGAAGAATTCGCAGCTGAGTAAGAGATTCTTCACTTGGAATAATTAGAACTCTATTGCCAAGACTGTGTGGTGCATATCTACAGGAATGTGCTAAAATGGCAGTTCCATTTGGCACTAACAAACATTAGGGTGGGCATTTTTCGTTTGCGTTTTTTGGTTGGTTGGTTGATTTTTCCTTGGGGGGTGGGGATGTTAGTGACCAAAATGTAGCCAACTGTACCTACTGTTATAGTGAAGGCTGCTCATGGCTGCTGCTACAATTTGATGTGGTAGGACAAGCATTCCAAGAAATTCCTCAGGTACAAACTTTGACTAGGAAAGGCACATGAAGATTCATAATCAAGGGAATTTGTCTGCACCCTTTACTATTTTACATCCCTACTCTATATCTTTGATTTTCTTGTTACTGGCGTGAACAAAACAAATACTGGTAAGAACATAATCTGCTCTTAGACATGCTGACCACCTAACTGGGAGGAATTCCCTTTATGATTCAGGTATTTGAGGCTAAAACACAGACTGATCAAAATTTTGCTGGGACAAAAATGTAATAATGGATGGATGCACTGTTAAAAAAAAAAAATCTGAATTCAAAGGAGTGGTTAGCAATGGAACTGGCCAGTGATACCTGCTGCTCTGTATTCCTTGAGAACAGGGCTCATAAGAACCAAGCCTGTTTCAACACAACAGGATACAGAATCAATCACTTGGGTATAAGGAATACATATCACACTAGAAAGATGGGAAGTTACATCATGGAGTGCAATGGTATTAAAAAAGACATGCAGTTCCTGAGCAACAATGCAGTTAAAAGGTCAAACATCCTTTACCATCCATATACAGAAATGTAATCAGGTAGGAACTGGAAGACATGGCTGTTCTTGATCAGAGCATCAGCAAGACACTTACTACAATTCTGTTTCTAGTTCTTGCTCTTTGATTCCAGAAGATGACTAAAAATGGGATATGGTTCAGGAAATGATTATGCATGTGATCTGAGGGCTAGAAAAATGTGTTCCATCAGAGGCTTGATAAGCTCAGTTTATTTGCTTTAACCAAGAAGCAGCAAAGAAATAGTTTTGTCCCAGCCTGCAAGCATCTACATGAAGTCTCTCATTGTGAGTCATTGATGTAAAAGAAAAGATACAGAGAATCTAAGAATTTGTTGGAAGCTGAAATCAGTCAAATGGAAATTTATAAGTAAATGCATTCACGTAAGTATCAAGGAAAATCTTTGCAGCAACTACCTTGTGTGAACAGTAAATTCTGTAGTCATTAAAGCCTTTTCAGCAAGGCAGGATAACATCTGGAAAGCAATGGTAGTGTATAAACAGAAGCTGTGGGTTTGATGCATAGGCTCATGAGTGAGTTTCTTTGGGCTGCACTGTACAGAGGGGTGAGACTGCAACACCTTCCTTCTGGAAGTTACTTTATTAAAAATGTTCTTTTAGTCTCAGAAGCAAGCACATTGAACAATCTATGCTATTTTAAACATACAGAATAATTTTTAAACCATTACAAACTTTCAAAATGAAAGACCTTCTAAAGCACTCCTTGCAGTAGAAGAACAGTGGTCAAGAAGACCAAGGCCCAGAGACCAGTTGTATTACATCCCAGAATAAAGCCACACTTCTCAACATAGTAAGATACCACGCAGTATTAATTAAATAGACAAACCTATTAACAGTCAAACTCCAGGACAGGACAGCTATATTAAAGGCTCCTTCTCCTTCTTACATTAGCAGGGACATAGATGGCTTAGCAGCAGGCAAGTAAAATCACTACATAACATCTTTATACATTGCAGTTGAACATTAAAAAGACAAAGCAAGCATTTCATCATTCTGCTGTTTACTGCTTACAGTAAGTATATGTCATCTGCTCTGGATGAAGATGCAATGTTCTATCTCAGGAGAGAGAGCAACTAATGAAACCAGGAAAAAAAACCAAGTCTCTCACAAAAACATAATGAAGCCTCAGCACAATATTATCATGAGTTGTAAGACATGGGCACACTACAGAATCTTGGAGATACTAAGCCCTACTAGCTGCTGTGGCAGCTCACCTTGGGCTGTTATAAAATAGTGTTATCCATGTTATCATGTAGTCTTATAATGCACCAAACCAAAGACAAATGGGAAGAGTGTAAGAAGCAAAAAGAATTAAACCATACTAGTGGCAGTAGCAAACAATGCAATTAAGCATGCTAAGTAAAAGGTGGAAATACAATCAGGGTATCAGGCTGCATGTGCTATATGCTGTTAGTCTTTCTCAGTTTCTAATAAGTTTTGTAACAGTGAAACCAGATAAGTAAATACATAGAGAAAACAGTGATATAGTATCACATATCTCAAGCTTATAATTTTATTACTGAGCTATCACTCTTGCTACACATAAATCTAATGAGTACTCTGTCCTATCAGTGTCTGCGCACAGTTTCAGGGGCATAAATAAAAATTACTTAGCACAGATCTCACCTTATTGTATTTCTTAATATCATTGTACATTTGTATGATGCTTGTAGTATTAAGCAGTGTTGACTTTTAAAAGGATTCAACATATAAAAATAGCCCCAAGATTATCAATATAGTCATTGGTAATTCTATTAGCCTGTGAATATGAAAACAGATTCGGGCTAAAGTAAGTATAAAAATTGCTACTACCAGCATAAGAAAACAGAGGAAAAAAAATCCATAAATCATTCTTGTAAATGCGTACAATTTCAGGGAGAGTACCAATGGAAAATAACCAGTACTTCATCTTGATACGAGACTCTAAGCTCCCTCTCAGTAAGAGGTTTTCTTTTGTGCACGTGGACAGTATGCAAAAGCTTTTTTTCTCTAATGGAAAATCAGGTAACTGCCACAAGCAAACACACTCATCTCTCACTCTATCACATTAGCTCTAGCAAATTAAAATCCGGATACAGCCGAATTTGGTGAGACCTTAAGTTATGAAAATTTAAAATGAATTCATAGTGAGGTTTCCCAGGTATCAAAACTTCAGCAGAACAAATTATCATATCACTGTAATATGTCACACCTTGACAAAAAAGGTAGAGACTGGAACCTTGGAAGACCTACAAAAATTTTCAGGAGCAAGCTACTTCAGTTGATTTCAAAAGGCATTCAACATTTGTTTTCATAAAGGCTGACTTCAATTGCTTATACTCATGATGTCTCAAGGCCTGGCCAAATACACCTATCTAGCACTTCCAAGAGTCTTCTAATGTTACATGGCTAAACGCTCAGCCTTTAAGTTCTTTAATATTACCCATGAAGAAAAGAGGCAATTCTTTCCCATCCCTGAAAATTCAATTACTGAGGTTTAATAGCTAATACTTATTATCAGAAGATCTCATCTCACAAGTGCATCTGTATACCATAAATGCTTATGAACACATGTGTGGAAGTTGTAAGTTGCTGTGTATAGTGATAATCAATTGAAGATTTTATGCATGCTCTAGGACTTTTTAAGATTTATTAATCAGTTAATTATTGGGACTTTTAAAACCTGCTTTAAAATTGAGTTCTTAGTATCAAATGTAGCCCTTGTAGTACACATTTATACAGCATCACAGTGGGATCTGTGTCTTATTACTTGACAAGCAATAAATAATGCCAGTACTATAACAAACAAGAACACCTTCCACTCATTTCAAGGTTGAGAGACTAAATTAGGACTAATGAGTATTATGTAGTCATCTGTCTATATATTTTGCCATTCACTGTCTGCTTAAAGCCCCTCCAGTTTTTGAGAGCTTGTCAGCAGCTTCTCAAAGATCTACATGTCTTTGAGCTTTACCAGATCAGTGCTGTCATTCCCCAAAGTCTTTCATTATTCACCCAGATTTGTCTACCTACACACACAGCTGCTGGGTTATTTTGGATTCTGAACGCAAAAGAAACAAAAAACCCCACCAAAACATGCAGGAGTGTTTCTTAATTCACCAGACAACTGTGTACATTAGCATCAAGCTACTGACCTTCTCCAGCTAATACATGTACTTTGCTCCTCTGTTAAAGGATGGGATTCACGTGCCTGTTGCTTTGTACAGACATTTGCTTGGAGATGAAAACCAGTGACAGCTCCAAGAGCAGCAAATGCGATTCCAGTGTCTGGGTGATGGGGGTGGGACAGCAAAGTGCCATAGAACAGCAGAGACCAGCTCACCCTACCACCTCTCTGAAGTCCAGATACATATTCCACACCAGAAACAATGAAAACCACAATGCCACACAACCTGGATGAGTGGAGGACCCAAGTATGCCCTCTGATGAACTGTGAGGTGTGGATTCAAACCCCTGACACTTTGATCCTCTTGAATCAGTTTCTTCTCCTTTAAGGTAATGGATACAAGGGAAGGATACAGGTGAATACAGGACACAATCTGATCTAAAAGAGCTGGAAAGAGGATGAAAGAGACAAGAAAAATGATCAAAGTTTTGGAACCCTTTTGATATACAGAGATAGTAAACAGACTTCTCAGCCTGAAAAAGAGACTGAGAGAAGAGATGACAGATTTATAAAATCATTAATAGCATGAAGAAGGATCAGGAAGTCAAAGCAATCTGTGTTGCTTCAATGAAAGAAAGAATATCCAATAAAGCAATCAAACAGTGGATTTAAAATGGGCAAAGTGCTTTTTCATACAACACAAAACTAAAGAGCAAAACCCACTGCTGCAGGATGTTCTGGAGCAGACACAAATATGTTCAAAAAGAGATTAGAGGAATTCACAGTTGACAGGCCCATCAGGGGCATTAAAGACAATCTAATGCAACCTCTGGCTCCAAAAGCCTCTGAGCCAATCTGCTGACAGAAGCAGGGATCACAAATGAGGGGTAGGATCATCCTGCTGCTAGGTTTCTATACGCTTTTCCCTGTGCATTCACCAGATTCCCTGCTGAAGCCAGACAAGCCTTTAGTTTGATCAAGAATGGCCACTCTTACATTTTGATATGGCAGAAACAAGACTACAAGCCCATATTCTTCTTATAACCCAGATTGTCTAGTCTTGTTTTATCTGCCAGTGGAACTGTAGTGTCTTCACAGAAAATCAGTTACTCAGCTTCCCAGTTATTGAGTTTAGCTTCAGTGGTGAGTCACCTAAACAACTCAATTAGATAATGGATACTCTTTCACCATAACTGTTATGGTTTTATTAATATTCCTACAATACCTGCTAATGCTCTAGTCAAATTATGAATAAGAAAAAATGGTAGCAAAACTGGGGAGCTGCTTTTAATCTCCTGTATTTTTGTTGATAAAAAATCAACATCAAAGTTGCTGTCTTCTCAAATAACTCTGTGCTTCTTGCAGTCTCCTGACATTTAAGGGCACATTCTCTAGTTAAATTAATGCCAGCAACTCTGACTGCAACCTCCTTTTATAACTTCATGCTGTGCCATGTTATCTATCACTTTCCCAACAAAAATAAATTGATCATATACTTTTACAGACATACGGTCCTAATTTTTATGGCTCCCTGCCCAGTTAGCCCCCAATATGAACAAAAAAATAAAAACAAGAAATCTGTCACCATGCCAAAGAATTACTGACTTCATCTTCCTAAGCCAGGGAAACTAGCCAACTCAGAGCTGCCATCTCCTCCTTGATAAGAATGCCCTGCTCTGAGACCAGTCCTGCATGACAGCAGCAATTTGGCTAATGTTGCTCCACAAACCATGACGGCTACAGCACGGGTGAAAACAACTTCCAGGGTAGTAGATTGTAGGCTATTTAAAAGTTAACACAATGAAGACAAATTGCTATGTTCAGCCTCCTGGCACAAAACACCTAGAAGGTTCTTGCTTATGGAGAAGGAGGGAAACACAGAAAGAGGTGATCAGGAAAGTCAAGATGGCAGCTGAAACTGTAGGAGGCGACTGCAAAGCAAAAGCAAGAGAGCAGCCACTGGATGTTTTTTCTTGGACTACCTCCTCCTGCAAGCTGCAGCTTTCACCTGATGACAAAAGGGCCTCCTGTCTGTCAGGTGAAGGTCCTGCCCATGGACTATGCTGTATAACTCTGCACAGACCCAAAAGCCTCTTCCCAAGACAAACGTGTGTAGCCAGTCCAGCAACCTCATTCACTTAATTCAACCTTCAGGTCCACCAGATTAATTTCTGATACAGAGACCAAATATGATAACATGAATACTTATGTGGTCCTTTCAGAAAGTGCCCCTTACATCAAAAGGGCATCTAGTAGCAAACCTCCTTTATCTACACTAAACCCAGGCTGGTTGTCACTTAACGGAAAAGCAACAATTAACTAATAGTCTGTAAAAAGCAGGCTGATTTGCTTGGAAAGAAAAAAAAAAAAACCAAAAGACACTGAAGTTATTCTTTATCTTCACTTGTCTTCAGTATCAAACCATATCTAGTCATACCCAAGAAAAGAAGTCAGAAAAAAAAGGGTGATAAGAATTATTGTTTGCATTCCTTTTACTTAAGTCATTACTTTGAATGCCAGACTTGTGGTATTTTGCTTTTTATTATGAATGTAGGAAGCAAATTGTTCGCAGAGCTGATAAAAACGCTTGTCTCACCCGGTTCATAGAATCCTTTGGGTGATACACCTGAAAAGAGTTTTTATCTTCCTCTCACCCTGATGAGGAATTGCCCACAAAACAATCTTGTACTATCACAAATCATCTGTATTTCAGTCCATATCTTGCCTGAATAAAAATGCAAAAATAATTTTCACAGTTTTAAGTTTTACAGCAAAACTTGGGGAAAAAGCTCCCAGTTTTTCTGTGAAGTGTGTTTTCATCAAGTTTTTATTTGCAATATGAATATAGGTATCCTTGTAAGAAGAGTGAATTAAATTTGGCATTGTAACACTTCAGAAGATTCAGAGGTTTATTCTGCAAGTTTCCCCCAGCATTGTTTTGTGAATTTTTTCTTCTCTGACAGTCTCCACCTACATGGAATACACCCCATTGTGCCGGACACTGTTATGAACACATTTGAAAACCAGAGCCAGGTCTTGGGCATTCAAGGCTAGGAGCTTAGAGGTTCACCTCCTATTTAATTTCAGTCACTCATTCATCAGGAGTTCAATGCATAGCTTCTCCATCCAGCAGACCCAAGCCCTCACACTTGAACTCAGGTGACTCTGTGGTGCAGAATCTCATTTCTGGGTGGACACTTATGTGGCAACGCCAAATGGCAGCGTGATATCAGAGGTGTTCTAGGAACACAGTCCACTATATTCCACCCATGGGGCAGCGTGGTAAATATCCTATGGCTTGGGCTGGGGAGCTGGGAGAGCCACGCTCCATGCCTTGCTGTCTCAGATGGCTTCTTGGCCAGATTTGGGCAAGTCGATCCAGGCCGCTGTGCTTTAACTCTTCCAAATGCAGAGCAGATAACGGGAATGACCTTTGCAAAGCATTTGGAGAACTAAGGCCCTCATCACTGCCTGCCCCATATCCTTTACATTTAATCTCTTAATACAGGTGGCTCTCAACTTCAGAGTTATTTGTGGACAGGAAGGAAAGCAGGTTGAGCTGCTCGGTAACTGACATTTAAAACATTTTCTCATCAGCTGGGCCTGATTCTTCAGAATTTCATCAGATGTGCCTCCTGAATAAATTCAACCAGCTCTGATTAAACTGGAATTCATTTGGAATGGCAGAGCTGAGAACTATCAAGCTGCCACAACCACTGGAACAATTCTTGATTTACAGAAACGAAAAAGGAAACCAAGACTAGGGTCTTTGATTGCTGAGCAGAGTTCCTTCCAGACGAGAGAAGAGCATTAACAGACTAAGCTGAATATTTAACATGCTGCCAATACTTCCTATCCCCAAAGACTGCAGAACTGGATGCTGCACTTACACTTCTAAACTATTGCATTTTCATAAAAGCTTCTATTATGTATAGTTTAGGCTGCTTTTAGAGGAAAGCATACCAGGACTCTGGCTTGTAAAGTAACAGTCGACATCAACCTCTAAGTCACCTCAGTACAACCAATAACATAGCTTCCTTTTCGAAATGTATGTCTGAATCCTGATCCATGTATTTAAAACAGAGTGAAATACCTCCTAATTAACCTAGTGTCAAGGTAATAAAAAGTGATAGTACACTCTTACTATGGATCTATAAATTGTGCAACAAAATACAGTAAAGCAGAACCCCGTAACGGATTAATAAAACATTTCTACCCAACTTGACATATTTATGAAACCTTGTATGTTACTGATACTTGGAGCCAACACTCTGAAACTGCATCATGCCCCCACTGTATTAGTAAATTAGAACCACACAAAATTTGGCTTTGCTGTATAAACAATAGGCATAAAATAAGCTTTTCTTTTTCAAACTGCATTATGCAATGTTGGTAAACAGACCTCACTCTTTTCATTTTAATCTGGAGCAATATAATTTATGTTACCTTGGAACTATTACAGTAACACACGTATAAGAGGTCTTCATCTTTAAACACAAGTCCTGCTGAAGTCAACAAGAAACCAGTTATTCCTCTCCTTATAACTTAGTGTGTGCTTAAGAACTCTGGTAGATCCAGCTCTTTATGAGGAGAACGATCTAGGAGATTCTCTCCTAAGTGCTTAACTTTGCAGAGGACAAAGTATTAACATTAATAACACAAGAAGGGCCAGAGTTTGCCGCTATTTAGTGCACACTGACTGCACGTCTCAGCAGAGCTGAAAAGGTGGAAATCAATCAGTCAAACACCACTGAATTTCACTATAGAATACTGGTTCTGGGGCACATGTGGGCATGTTTCAACCTAGGTTCTGGCTAAGACAACCCATCATACACTTATGACAGTTCAGAGGCAGTGCTTTTTACAAGATGAACTTGTTCTGCAAAATATGAAGGAGCAGGTTTATATGCCAGCATGTAAAAATATAGGGAAACACATGGTTAAAAGGTGAAAGAAGTGTCAGAAATTAAGACATACAAAAGCTCCTTCATTTCTGAAAAAACCCCTAACAAACCCAACCCCAAAAACAACCTCCAAGAAAACCCAAAAACCCAAACAAACCCACAGTATGTAGAACAAACCTGCATTTTGGTAAGTAAACAGAAAACTGCTGGCTTCACCAAAGAAAATTCCAGACAAAGAAATGGCTATTTTGCTACTGCTACCATCAGGAATTATATTTGTCTGGGCCTGCAAAGCAAAGATGTAACTGCAGCCTATGTCGGCACCAGCTGAACATGGTTAGTGCAGGAACAGCAGCAGGGAGTCACAGGAGCACAACCTTTAATGCAGGGCTAGGGACCAGCACACAGACCCAGGTCTGCACTTCAACAGATGAGCTGAAGACCAGCTACTGCAGTTTCACTCAGTTCTCCACTAGCACAACTGAGCTAACCTAGCAAAACTTGTGTTACCATCTGGCTCGACAGAACCCTGACTTAGAAAAATCAGGCAGACAAAACTGTATTCATGGTAGTGCTGGGCTGCATTTTCACCACAGAGAGTGTTTTGAAGATGCATTAAATTTCCTCATAAAGTTCTTACTTTATAGTTCCTTTTCACTTTGTACAAGGCTAATTGCAGAGTCAGGACTTGTAGCCACTAACCCTTGTCAGGTTTGAGACCATGCAGATTGGCTTTGGCAATGGTAGCACTTTTTGTCACGTTGTTGCCTCCCCACGAGTAAAGATTCCCCACAGATCTCAGGCCAGACAGCTCAACTGATACTGTGATAGCTCTCCTTGGCCATTACTCTGAGATAAAAACTCAGAATATAACTGTGAACAGCTAGGTTTGTTTCCAACCATTTTCTTCCTAATAATTCCCCAACTACACACATCAACCCAAGGACACTGCTGACTTACAGAATCCAGTCCCACAGCTTGTATCCTTGACTACTATTCCAGTGTCAGGTTTTCCCAGCAGAAAGCTGCACACAGTTCAGCTGAACACAAACATAATTTGGGATCTTGCAGGCTGTACATTAAACGTGAAGGTTTATTCCCTAGCTTTGCTGTAAATTTGAACTGCACTGTTGCACATACGACTCCAGCAGGTATACCTTATACTGTATAAGTAAGCTGAGTCACTGTTCACGTGTAACAATCAGCAGTCTCAACCTGTCAGAGATACCTAACAAATTTCAATTAGAGCTGCCAACAAAAAATAAAAGCCTTGAGAGAAAGGTGAGAAATATATATGCACAGTAAAGAAAAAAAACCAAACCAAAATAAATCAAAAGGAGAATCCACAACAGATTGAACCGAAAATCAGATTAATGGATTATTTTTCTGCAATATAGTACACCCCAGTGTGACAGATCTTCCAGATGTGCTGAGAAAAGATGACACAATATTATATATCTAAAGCACTGCATATATGATTAGAGAAAATCCTTTGAGAAAACATGCATAATAATTACATTTTAAACATTCAAAAATATTTGGCCTTCTTTCAATAACAGCCTGAGAAAAACACCTTAGTGTAAAACTGCAAATACAATTTAAAGGCTGGCTGGAATTAACCCGGTCTGACTGCTGAAAAACAGGTTTCATTTTGCAGCACAGTGCAGGTGACAAGATTACTGGTTTTTGGTTTACTTTTGTGTTCTTCACCCACCCACAGAAGGCGGGTTTTTTTTGAGACACAGTCCAGCACTTAGCAACCACTGACCTTTACAAATTTTTACACAACAGTGCTTTTAAAACTGAACTCTGTTCCAAAATCTAGAGCTAACAGCTGTAATGAAACAGGTAAAAAGAACTAAACATTCAGGGTCTGACAGTCAGCTGAAGGTAATCAGCTCTGTTCAACTGAAATGAATAGATTTTTGCCTTTTTAAACTAGCTGAGGATTTGGCACTCGAGCTTCAAGTCAGAAAAGCTCAGGCAGCTTTAACTCTGAAGAAATGAGCATGCATCAGATAAACACAGAAATGAAGTGCAGGGTTCGGTCAGTTTGCATCAGCTGACTCCCTACTTCATGCCCTTAAATAAATTGTTCATTTGCAGAATTCTAGCCTTCCATATATCCACAAGGATTCTGCAACTGAAAAAAAGAAAGGAGCAGAAGTGATGATGCACAGCAAGCTCCACCCTTTCACAGAGAAGAGTCCTATGATTTCCTTTCTCCTGTGTGGGGAGAAAGCCCATGCAGAAATGCCCGGCTTCCAGGGGTTGCCAGTGCTGACCATGGAGAGCACAGCAGCCTGAGGTCAAACTCTGCACCTCAACATCTCAGCCAAGGAGAGGGACAGAAAGAGGCTGCACAGAACTCACTGAAATCTGAACACAACGAAATCTCCGTGTTTATCCAGCGTTACATATTCTGTTAAGTCAGTGCAGAGCTCTCTGCAGAGATCGCAGCACTCTAGGATAAATCAGAAGAGTGTATTTATAATCTGTGCCTTCTGATAAGTTAGCAGCATGTACCAGTTTCTTATTGAAGTAAATCAGAAGGGAAAGAACAGATATCAACCTAAAAGCATTAAGAGTATTATAACTGTCCTGTTTACCATTTACCACTAGGCATAAAAAGTGCTGTGCATTTATGTACGCTTTTTTTCCCCTCTTAAAAGGCTACCATGCAAACCAGCTGCATTTCAGAGCTCACAGTCTAATTTCTGTTTCTTTTCTTTTCTAAGCCAATATATCCAAACCACAGGTATAGTACTCTTCTCCATTCACACCACACTGAGGGCATTGTATTTTCATTAATATGTCCATACCCTTTCTTAAGTACCTCACTGAAAGGATACCCAAAAGCCACTGTGCAGAACTCAGTACTCCAAGGCAACTGAAAGTGCTCGGGCTCTCTGCTGACCTGATTGACAGTTTTTCCTCCAGAAAGCTTAACAGAACCTGTCATTATGTATGTGATATATCCTACCATAATTAATTCCCTCAGGGAATGACATCCAGAGGAAGCATGGTTCAAATACACAGCACGCACCAGAAATGTGACAATTTGAAAGAGACTACCAACACCAAGATGCACCCATGGAAGAGCTGATATTTTTATTTTCCTTGACTGTAGATATATGGCATAAACTAAATCTTGTCATAAAAAGACTGGCTTAAAAAATGTTGAACCATACAGATAAAAATTGGTGGTTTTGCTCTTGAACAGATTTGATTTATTCATTAGAAATACAGAAGGTGTTTAAAATTACCATGTGCCATTTAATATACAATGAAATAACAGCTTCCTCCAGCCTTAGTCAAAAAGCTTCAGAGCTGTAATCCTTTTTCAAATAATTACCCTGTTCATCAGGCTTCAGCACAAGATGACTCCAAGAAGAAGTAAAATGGCAAGACTGACTATGAAAGCCTCAGTATATACACATACCAAGCTGAATGGCAATGAGAGCACTTTGCAAGTCTTTGTCAAGTCACAGGCCCAAACTGGGCTAAAACTAGAACTGGGAGGAAAGAGCATATGAAAGTATCAAGTCCATCTGCCATATGAAAGGGTCTTTGAAGAAAAAAATGTAAGAAGGGTGGGTAGGTATGCTGACTGAATGAGGCAGCTATAGTGAATTACTGCTTTCACATACATAACCTGTGGTTTTGGCTCAGGCAAGAGCTGTGCTGTGTGGCTACCCAGGAAAGTGAACCACATGCAGAAAAGGGAGAGTTAGTGGCTGACACCAAGAGCTAGCATAGCTTACTGCTACCCTGCCTCAGGAGGCAGGCACAAGTATCCCGCTTGTGCAATTCCAGGACACTGCAGCTGTATCCTTCCTCAGCATAACTGCAGCGCTTCCTACCCACAGGGCAAGGATATCCTGCACCAGCTTGCATGAACGATTCTTTCCAATAGAAATGGCAACATAAAACCCAGCATGCTGATGAAATAGTACTGCAAATTACATCCTTAAGGTCAATTCCTGTGCAGAATATTCAGAACAACACTCAATAAACTTCTTGGACATCTTTTTCTGGAGGCCCTAGAGGCATTAGTAAAAGTAGAGACATGTGAGTTGCAGTGCACTTTTAGCATAAATGAGACAGAGAGGGAATTACTTTGGAGAAACATCAGCTCTGTTGGAAGCTGACAGATTCCTAATGCATCAGATTTGTGACTGCTTTTTTTTTTCCCCCTGTGTTTTTCTTCCATTTTGTTTCTTATTCATAATGAAGTTCTACAGTAGTGACATTTGGCAGATTTGATAGAGATACTGGCTTTGTCATTATATTTTTCTCAACCCCTTTCTCCTCCCGTTCTAGGATAAGATCACAGCTCTATCTGTCAGGTCTCTCCAGGTCCAAGTTTATTTTTCATGTAATACCTGCCATTCAATCAGTGTCAATGCAGTGTTTTCCATGTGATTCCAGCTACCCAAACAGTTGCATTTCTCCACTGAAAACTAAATAATAATGTGATGTGCTTGACTGACCCAAATCTGCTGAAGGCTGCTTCAGTAATCCCTGCAGATTTATGCACTTCAGATTGCCATCTCTTCTGAGCAGTTTGGTCTTTCCAAAGGACACAAATTCTGGTATTTCTGTTCAGGACTACAGCCAATGGACAACTGAAGCCTCAAGTACAAAAATACCACTTTTGCAAAGCTCCTGCACCATAACCACCACAGAGCATATAATGCCCAAGTCCATAAAAGCTACCATGGAGACACCATTAATGTTGTAAAATACATCATCTACTTGGTTTGCTTCATAACACAGTTCAATAGGAATTAACCCAGCAAAGACCATCCTGGGAAATAGATTAAGCCACTGAAACATTTTGCCTCCATGTAAGCTGTGTGTTCCCTCTTGTTAAAGCAGCTAATTGCACTGACAGGGCAGCCTGATGTGGCTTGGTACAGCTCCATTCCAATTAAAGACACCATGTTCCACTGTGGGCAGCATCTGCAGCAGCACACAGAGGCTCTGCTCACATATACGAGCCCTCCCTGGATAAACAACACAACTGTGACACTCCCTGCACAAGTGTGAAAAACCAACCAGGGAACTGGACTCATCTCTTCCTCTCCTCTCCCATGGGCAGGGCATCAGGACACATCCACTTGTCAAATTTTTCTTCAGCTGCCATAAATAAAAGTTAAACTTACCTTGTCAAATGAGTCATTCCATGGTTTATTATTGCTACTCAGGAAGCAGGCCTAAATTACAAGAATGGAAGAAAGACTGCTCTAAATTGTGTCTCCGCTTGCATCCTCAGACAATTTTTCTTCAGTTTTACAGCACAGACCAGTCCCCAAAGCACCTATGAATAACATTTTTTGTGAGCATGGTCAACTGGCAGAAGGAGAAAGGGACAACCCTAAAAGCAGTGACTTCAGCATTTCATGCCCTTGTACCCAGAGCTTGGAGCCACACTAACTACTGCATTGCTATCTGTTTTCAACATCACCACCATCCTGCCGGGAACTGTGATCTACAGCTTCGGGAATTTTGTTCCAGAAAAACCCAAGGGATGAACCTGTCCAATCCAAAAGCATTAGTTTGATGACCACTGATCACAAGAACACTTAAGCAGAAGATACGATGCAGAAACTGCTGTACTCTTAGAGCTACTATACCTACAGCTACAACATAAAGTTAAATGCTTTAGGAAAACAAAACAGTAGAATGAAGCCCGAAACTTACTGCCTGCACTAACTCATCCTGTAATTAATTTATTAAAACAGAGAGAAAAGCAAGAGTTCTTCATTAATACCCCTAACTAGAACTGTGCAGCAGAGACAGAAAAGCCAGCCACTTCTACTAATTTTAGAATGTTCTATTATGGGATTTAGTGCTGTAGCTGATTTAAGGGAAGCCAAAAAAAGTCTTTCCAATTGTCAAATGAAAGAGGTAGATTCATTTATATATGGCCAGCTTTCCTTAACACTTTGAACTAAATTGCTTTTATTTAGAGTTTTTAAGATTACATTTGTCCCCTTAAGATTCAAACATTTTAATACCCATCCCTTGTTAAGATATTATTTAAAATGAAATGTAAAACCCAAGTCTTAATTAAGTGACAATATTAAGGAGCCTAAGTCACACTTCTCACACAGGTGCTAGCTTCTAATACATGGTAAAACTCCAGCTCTGTTCTCTATATTCTGCTTCTCTACAACCATCTTGTCCACTTCAATTTGCAGATTATTCTTCCTAACTTCACAGCCTAATCAGATACATACTATTGTTCCCTGTTACCCAGCTGTTCTACTCTTCCCCAGTCACAGCTGCATTTCACCAGTGTACAGATTGATTACAAAATATTTGATGCATCACAGGGCTCCTGGGAAATTCAGAGAGTATCACTGCAAGGAGTCTGGAGCTGAAATGGTTTACTACAGTTACACACCTTCCAGGAAATGTGCTTTTGCAAAAGAACAGCTTTTTGCTCCCTGTCTGCTGTTGCAAAAACAACCTCTCACTATGCAGAAAAGGTGAATTACCCAATTGTCTGAGTTACAGGAACAGCCCCAAAAATGACATAAAAGCTTCAGATGGATTTTTCTATCTTCCCTCAACTCCAAAAACCATATTTTTAGCTTTCTTTTGCTCCTTTCCCTTCCATTTTCCTCACCTCCATTTCCTTGTGTGGTGCTCCAAAAACTGCCACCAAATGGCTTAAGAATTGGCAGGAGCGAGTAGCTGATGCTGGAAGGAGGAAATACAGTGCAGTAACACATTTAGTTTTATTAAAGGCTCATAATGTAATTGGTGTTTCACGAGCCATTTGAACAGAAAGTAACCAAACTTTAAAAAAGACTATTCACACACAATGGAAGAGAGGATTAGGGATCACTAAAAAAAAAGAACACTCCTTTAATTTATGAAGGTAGCATAAGGAAACTCACAGGCAGACTGTCCAAGCAATCACAGCTTTGGGGCCATTCCTGTGCTTTCAGCTTGCTTCAGCAAATGCCACGCTTTCTTTAAAAACGTCTTTCTGCTCCTCATAAAACAACTGTTTGGCAACAGAAAAGCTCTCTACTGAAGTTTTACAAGACCTTTTTATTAATAGAATAATAAGTCTTTCTGCTGTTATTTAACCAGACTGTCACTTTCAGGCTAGAATTTCTGTGAAAACCTAAGAAGTACCATTCCCTGGTTTCCAAGAGAGGTCCATTCCTGCAGGCCTTGCTGAGATCCAGCCTTTTACCTCACCTCCAGCGTGAGGAAGTTTTGTTAGGATGTGCTAATTACCATTTGCAGCATGCCTCCTTTCCTTCCTTACTCATTCTGCTATGATTTGTTACACATGCAAATGAGCAGATTAGACACAGAAACAAACAGTATGCATTTATATAGTCTTCACTTAAATGCCACAAACTGTCCTTTCCCAGGTGGTGTGCAACTTCCTACAGATTTGCATCCTCTGCACCTGTCCCCAGTGCAATCTGTCTCTGTTTCCGCAGCCATCCCTTCTCCCAGAGCCACCAGCTCCTGGCAGTGCTGCTGCCATGTCCCTGTGTGCTGTCCCTGCTGTCCTCCGGCTGCTGCTAACCCTGGTACCACATGGCTCGACTCTGCCTGCCCCTCCAGCCTTGACTCAGCAGGCTGCTTTTAGAAAACTTGCAGAAACTTATCTTAAGGACTTCCAACACACTGTCAAAACTTGTTTTAAATCAGCCAGTACTTCCAAAAGTGTTCAAGGTATAAAAAGCCCAACTGCATAATCCCCATTTCTTTAGGAAAACAAGTTAAAAAAGCAGGAATATAATTAGAACATTTCCATTTGAAGGCAAAGGAGCAAGTCCCTCCACAGGTTTTAGGAAAAAGAGGGAAAAAAAACCCACACCAAGAGCAAACAAATGAAAATTTCTAAATATGTTTGAAAATACAGTAGTAGTTATTAAAATAGCATTGTATACAAAACTGATAAATAAGCATATTTCAGAGGCTGGATCAGAAACTGATGTCCTGCTCATTGGAAATGCTTCTTCACTAGCTAGAAACTTTGTTTTGTTACTATAGTTACTGTCACTACAAGTGGCCCTGACTAAGGCATGAAGTATTTGTTATATAAAACCTCGTCGCAACTGCAGCCTTAAACTTCAGAAAGTACCAGCTCAGTCCCCATTGCAAATTCTATTCCAAGCCTAAACTCAAAATGCTTTTGTGCCAAATAGGGCACACTCTCGAGCAGCAGTTTAACAGCACTATTTAAGTGCTGAGAACATAACCAACATTGTTCATGATACACACTACAACTGTGAGGGAATTTAGATGGACTGTGCACTGTGCAAGGGAGCAGTGACTTCCTCCCTGGAAAATTAATGCTCTTAGCAGTGGTTATGAGGTACAAGAGAAACTGGCAATCAACCTTAATAAAATTTGCTGACTGACCATTGGACTTGATGAGAAAAAATGCCTGGAGCCAGGAAGTGCACCATGTAGAAAACACATCCTGCAGCACTGCAATTTTTTTATTTTATTATATTTTCATCAGCTTAGTTTGATGAGGTTTAACATCCATAAGAAAAAATTAAATATGCTCTCTTTCTTGGCCTTTAATATATTCAGGTTTCACGGAATTTTCTTCTTGTTCTTGTGGGGGATATTTTCAGCTAGACAAACCGCTATTATGGATAATCTTGGAAAAGCAGCTTATGAGATCCCCAGTGAAAACAGGGAGATGACAGAACCTCACTTTTTAAGGTAGTCATCTGCTGCTGATACTCCAGCACAATGTGCCAGCCTGCTCCAGGCCATCTGCACCATTCTCAGCTGTGCTTTTTTCCCTTACTTGGGTAGGGTAAAACAGCCTGGCTTCCCTTTTCTTCAGCTTGAAATCCAGACACTAAGCATTTTCTTAAAAGGCCAACAGCCCACACAGAACCTGCTTGCAAGTGACTGTAAGCACTAAACAAGTGCCAAGGTCAGAAAATACATCCGCTTGTACACTTGCTTTCCTGCAGTAAGCATTGCTCAAGGTTTGGGTCAAGCCAATGATCAGGGATATTTCTACTACAGCACTATTTAGTTAACTTCTGAAATGCCAGATGTAGCCATTTATGCTACTTAGCTTAAGCTTTAAGCAATTTAAATGCTACAGAAGACTGGAAGAGAGTATATCTTCTCTTTCCCTTCCGCCCTCAGAGCTGACACCCTGTACTATTCTTAGTGTGGTGTTAATTTCAGAGTTCACACATCAGAGGAAGCATTTCAAATTTATTCATTCATTTGTGAGAACCTCTACAGGGCTTTGTCCTTAATGACTGAGCAGCACTTTTTTTTTTTCAGCTGTGACATTATTTGCAACCAGTCTTACAGCTTATTACAGCCTCATAAGTGCTTAAGGGCAAATCTGCCCTACCCTGTAAGAAACATGATTTCCTTAAGGTGCTGTTTAGATACAGAATTGCTTCATTGGTTCTTCCCTGTAATAACAGCGCTTACAGTGACACCTAAAACCATGATTTCTGTCTCTTGTATGTCTGGCAACTAATCCCAGACTAATGGCCATGTCTATGTAGGCAAATAATCAGTACCTGCTGGAATACATAATTTTGAGTACTGCTTCTATCTTTTTGTGGCACTGCAACTTTACACTGTACTGTTGCTTAGACTGTCTTAGAGAAAAAATAAATGATAGTTCAGCTGCGATATTTTTTATGCCCAGAATTCCTGGGTTCAGGGTGCAAGTTGCTAAACCATATAAAATGAGACATTTGCTCTGCCATGTGCAGAGGCAAATTAGATGAGATCAGAAGTAGATACTGCCTTATTTAAAATACAGCTTTTGCACCAGAAGTTTGCAGGACATCTAGGTGGAGAAATTAGTAAAGTCTAAGTTAATAACTGATGAATATCAATTAAAAAAACCTTGCAAGGATTAGGCATGTTTTGAGCCAATGAAGTAATTTTTTTCTTTTAAGACTAGACTGACCTCTAGAACATCAAAAATCTGTACTAGAATTCCCTATACACTTTTCAGTGTTGCTATCACAGTTAATGAGCTGAATAAAATCCCACTGCAGCAGCTTATTAAGATACTGTCCTTCACAGCAGCATCACAGGCTTAAATAAAAAACTAACATTGCAGAAGTTTAACATGTTTGCTTCTAAATCACCCCAGAAATTAAGTGAAAGGGTAAATCTTAAGTTAAGCTTGCTTTGCTGTCCTTTCCCTGTGTATCAGTTGAACCTTTTAAAACAATGTCTTGACCCAGATGCATTTTGCTTTTTCTTTCTTTTTTCTTCCCAGTTGGAAGAAATGTAACGGGGCTTTGCTCAAAAGCAGTCTTACACATGCGGGATAAAATCTGTCTGCCAAAACTAAGAAATACACCCTGTCTAGGGCAGTATGGAGAAGGGAAATAACACCAAAGATCACAGGCTTTCAAATGCAAGTTTTCCTGCCCTGCACAACACACATTTGGACACCATTATCCTGCAGGATCTCCCTTCCTCTTCCCCACAGGCATTTTGCACAGGACCATGCCCCTGCTGTGGAAACCCTGACATTTGCAGGTGGCCAGTGAAGCAGCAGGCAATTGCTGGTTGCCACAGAAAAAGAAGCAACATAATTCCAGCGTTCCTACTAGAGCAGGCTTCAATCCCTATTATGTTTGAAAATCATCTGGTGTGAAGGCTCCAAAGAGCCCATATATACTGAATCTCTTTTTTCCTTAAGTGGACTTGAAAAACAAAAACCTTGTTTCAGTTGGCATTTCCAAACTGACAATGTGCAGCCTCTTGATTAAGATGGGACATAGTTTATACCCCTGGCAACAAAGGAGACTCCAGACATTTCCAGCTACTTTAATAGCAGAGCAATGAACAAGAAAATGTACCATCCAGTTCAGTTTCAGAAGAATGTTTTTCAGGAAAAGATAATTTAGTATATGCATATGACTTTTACATATAAGCATATATGAAGTAGCACTAATTCACATAAGCACTCTGGGTGCAAAGAAAACAAAACAAACACAAATCCTTCCAAACAATAAACTCCCAATATTATTGCACACAGCTTTCAACAAATCCTACTACAGAACAGCACTACAGTGGTGGCTCAAAGGCAGCCAGAGTCTCAGCGCTCCCCCTCTCAGGAGCCATTCTTTCTGGAGATGTAGAAAGAGCATAGATTAAAGCAATCCCACATAGATTAAAAATCCTCCAGGGGTGAGATCAGCACAGCTGGATGGCAGCAACATGAACTACCCTAAATGAACACTGGCCCCATGCCACCTACCAGCGGCTTCCTGAGGCACACATTACTGCTAGCTTTATTTTAACACAGTACATGGGGCAGCTAAGCCTTGGAGACTGCTTTGTGCAGGCCAGGAAAATCCCTCACACTCTTGCTCTCAGAGTCCTTGGCTGCTATGCGATGGTATTTACCACCAGTGCTTTGCCTGCTGTGGTGGAGCATCCCCACCTCTTTTCGAGGCTGCACTGCGAAATCTGACTGAAATCAGACTGCATCTGAGAAATCTGGGTTTTACTGATACCCTTGCTGCTGATTTTTAAGCTGTCTCAAGTACTCATTCTTAACACCTGCCTTGCAAAAGCTAGGAGATCCAGGCTACTCAGTGCCCATCTGTCATTTCTGCATCTTTGTCTGGCAAGGAGTTCCATTCCTGGTAGGGCCCCTGGCACGTGCACCTGGGGGTGGGAGATGCTGTATATTCTCCTCAAGTGCCATTCTGCAATGCTGCATCACACTGGCCTCTCAAAGCACTTCTGCTGCAATGGTCTGTGCAAGGCTGGAGAAGACTTAAAGCTGCTCCACACAGCTGTACTGTCGCATCCCTTTGGATCATGCTGGGTTATGTCATTCCTACTGTGCAGTGCTGCACATTTAAACATGACTGAAATGCCAAGAGGAAGAGTTTTCCCTTTTTCTTCCCAACACAGAAAGTACCTACATTTTGAAGATATACAAAATGGCTGACTGATGAAACTCATGGGGCAGGAGGCAGGGCTTCCTCTTTCACCCAGCAACACAGCTCCTTGCCAACTGGTCATTCTCCCGTTCATTACACAGACCGCAGACACATGTATATTCCCAGCTGGGTTCAGACCCCCACTGCACTACATAGCCTACCATCAACGGAAAGACATTTACCTTGTCCTGAGAAAATACAAGAAAAACTACAGGAAAATCTCAAGTCATCACAAGCACCCAGATGGCAGATACAAATGGCCAGACTACAGAAGGAAAAATAAAAGAAAAAAATATTATTAAAAAATGTCCAGGGGTCTACTCACTATGAATTTCGATTCAACTGCTTACTGGTATGAACTTGACTTGAGGTGCTAGATATCAACCTCCTGCCACTTCTCCAGCTGATAGAGACATATGGATTAGAGTTCACTGCATTAATTTCCAACAGTTCACATGTCCAGCCACAGTTCTCAAAAACACAATTCTATGTCATACTTGCATCATTCTGGGTTGAATTTTCTGTTGATATATTAGGAAAAATCTCTGCTAATGACTGTGCCACTTGATTAGGCCATTTAGCACTCCATCCTGATATTCCCTCTTCCTCCTAAAATACAGCCTTATAACAAATTTAATGCCAAATTACATACATAACAGAAAGCTTAAATTCAAGGTTAAAGTGAATAAGGGAAAGTAAAATTATTCATATTATCTCTTTTCTATTGTAAAAATGTTAGCATAATAGGAAATATGTCATGATATTTTCTAAGACATGTTGGTAGCACAGAAGTTCTAGTTTACAATCTCTCTCTCCATAAAACCTGCATTCATCATTATCTTTCCTTAACAGAGACTAAAATATTAAGAAACATCAATAGTGACTAATATCAAATAGTATGACTGTGCCTGCTTACATATTTGGTTCTGCAGAAATTAATGGCAATTGCAACAGAAGCTGACTTCCCATCTAAGATGCAATTATTGTCAATTACTGCAAATATTTCTAAGACAGTGAAGAGCAAGGGCTTTCCCTGTTTTCAGAAGGTAAAAACCACATCTGTGGCTGAAAAATTACCATACTTAGTTTTTGCTCCCTGGTGAGTTCTTCAAAACATCTGAATAAATCCCCCTCCCTCTTCTTTTTGAGGAAAATGCAAATCAAAACATTTTGTGCTCTTCTCATTAGATAAATAAATACTCCTAGGACATTAGAGCAGAAGTCACTCAAGTCTGAAATTTCCAGCTGGAAATAAAAAAGCTAACCCTTTCACTGAATGATCAGAGCATTATACTCTACTCATCTCAAGACAACATAGCTTGACCGCACTGCACCCTTCTTGGAAAGTAATCTCCTGCACTGAAAAACTATTTGCTAAGCATAATATCCATGCCTCTTCATATTTCAGGATCTGCTTTTCAGTAAAGGTTATCAACAGTAATTCTCAGTGAATTCAATTTTTTTATTCTCAAAAACCAACTAAAAAAATACTCTTGATCATCCTTGCATTTGAGACTTCTTAAAGGTCTCAGAAAATTCAGAAAATATTTTCCCATACTTCCTTGGTAATGAGTTTCTGAGAGCCTCAGGAAACAATTTCAGATTATTGTATCTGTGTGTCTGACAGCAGACTTTTCAAAGCCTTCTACTGCATTTGCAGGGTGCCCTGATGAAGGAAGGAATGATGGATCTGACTCCATGTTCTCAGAAGGCTAATTTATTATTTTATGATACTATATTATATTAAAGAACACTAAACTATACTATACTAAAGAATACAGAAAGGATACTTACAGAAGGCTAAAAAGATAATAATAATGAAAACTCGTGACTCTCTCCAGAGTCCCAACACAGCTTGGCACTGATTGGCCAATAAGTCAAAACAATTCACATCAGAAAACCAATGAAACAATCACCTGTTGGTAAACTATCTCCAACCACATTCCAAAGGAGCAAAACACAGGAAAAGTAAATGAGATCATTTTCTCTGAGGCTTCTCAGGAGAAAAATCCAGGGTGAAGGGATTTTTCAGAAAATATGAATGTGACAGCATTCACCTTCACCAGGTGTGAAGCAATGAAAAAACAAGACCAGCTGGGTATTTTGTTTTCTCCTTTATCCATATATTGACAGTGCCTTGAAGGAGTTCAGCAAGGCTCCAAAACCCTGTTTTCTGGCAGAACTGCCATCTGAATTTGCTAACAAAACCTGGCACCCCATTCAGCCCCACTGAATACCTACGTAGCCCCACAGAAGGAGGTGAAAGTTTAGAGCTGGGCTTTCCACACCAACACCACTTTTATTCTTTGGTTCTCTTTTTGACTTCCAGGCAGCAAGTATGCCTTAGGCTCTCCTTGGGATCTCCATGACCCACATCTACCTTTGGAGGTCACAAAATCACCTGGTAGAAACACAGGGATCTCAGTCACTAAGTCCCTTCTCACCTTGGATAACCCCTACATGCACATACTACGGCTAAGCTCCATTTCTAAAAGTTCCTACTGACAATGACTCTGCTGCTCAGATAATACACACATGCTATTTTTCAATATACTTTGGTATCCAGTGTAGACAGTCAGGGCTCCTAAACACTTCCTTTGAATATAAAGCAGAACATGCTGCAGCTGTTCAAAAGAAAATGGCCCTTAGTAGGGAGCAAAGTGTGTGTTGGGGGACTAACTCATTGGTAAGGCAGATATACTGTACTCTGGAGTACAGAACCTGTGGCTCGTAACTCAAATGAGCCATGCTAGTCCTACATTTTTGAATCTATTCTTAAATTCCCTATGTCTGCATTTGCATACCTAGTGTTACCTCTGCAATTAAAAAACAAACATCTAGAAGCACTGCTGCTCACTATAAAGGCCTCAAATGCATGGAGGCAGTAGCCATTTACTCAGATACTAGAGAAAAAAGTTATAATGAAATAAAATTGACTTTTCATCCAGAGGAAAGATTTGAACCATTACTGTTAAGGCTGGAAATCTGCTTGTCTGTTCCTTCTTTTCATACCATACTAAGAAAATTAGTCTGCAGTAGGTTTCTTCTCTAAGCTCCATTTAACTCCTTTTATTCATATCCTGAACCCTGTGCTATAAGGGAATGGAATTCTCTCCAGTTCCCTTTGAATCCAGGCCTGTAATTTTAAGATGGATTGATATGTACACTAACACAAATCCATTCCTGGCACAAACAGACATTATCTAGGGGGATATTTCTTTCCACCACATCAAGTTGGTGAATAAAAGGCTATCATGCTCACCTGCTGAATTTTTGGCTTAGATCAGACTACAACCCTTAGAGAGGCATGCATATGTCAATTTGAATCTGCCAAAAGAGGAATCCAATCTTGGGTACTGTAACTCAAAAACTCATTTTGTTTCTTCATCATGGGGGGTGAGGGGGGCAGTGCTAGAAGTGTGAAAATAAATCCAAACAAGAAAAAATCACTCTAAAACTTCTTAATTTTTTTTTTAGCTCTAGGTATCTGTGTTATCTTTAACAGAAGTCAGAAGACTACCTTAAAGCTCTTCCTTCATATATGTGCCATACAAATACTCGCTATCATTACTAGTTCTACAGAGTATAATCCCAATTATCGCAATACATCACCAAGGTTTTTTTAAGGTTAATTCTATAAAAAACAGAATTGTAACATGCCAACAGAAACAAACATTCTTGGTTACTACAGCAAAAACCCCAGCTCAACCCTACCATGTCCACATCTCCCTTGCTTTAGTGAATCACAGAAGCCTAACACATTTTGTATTCTTGTAGCACAGTACTGTTACATCAAGTACATTCTTCCATTTTTTATTACTTTGTATTATTGGCTGGGGCATCAATAAAGAAATATAAACACTTTTGGGTCACTCTCACCAGCCATGGTGTGAACACACCACTACAAGAAGTCAGCTTACAAAAGCTCCACCCTCAAGAGTTTTGAATATCCTATTTATAAAAGTTGTCTAGCATGATCAAATGCTACAGCCAAAATATTAATCTGTCCTTGCTTTAGATCTTACACCCTTGAGGAATTCAAACAAAACAGTATTCTGAGAATTTTAACAAGCTGTTCTCTCACCAAGATGTACTGACTTCCTTGCCTCCTGCCTGCTGATGAACTGGAATCATATAAATGGGCTGACCTGATTCTCTAAGGCTAAGAGGCCACCACCATTTCCTGGAGAAAAGTGGTAAAACCCTTCCAGGGCATGGAAAGCTGTAATACCTGGGGTTGAGGTGGCAAGGGTAGGTGGCACAACTATCTTCACTTAACAGTGGCAGTGTAGATCAGCCACAACACAAAACCATTGACTGAGGGACAACTGACACTGTGTTCTCCATGGAGATTACAGGCAAGAACACAGATCTACTTTACTGCTATCAACAGTACTGCTGGCCTCTACCAGTGCCCAAAAAGATATGGCTCAAAGAAGGCATGAGTTGTTTATTTTCAACACAAAAGAAAGAGCTTGACAAGCAATGGAAAGAGAATTCAAACTGGAAATGACAGTTTAATCCTGCATTTTGAGATCCTGATTTTACATCAGGGTTGGAGGGGGTTTTTTTGAGGCAAATGGAAGCACCTGGTAAATGACATTGCTTATATTCCACAGAATAGTTCTCCCCACAGTAAGTGTGCACCAGACTACGACAAATAAATCTTGCCACACAATTACTTCACATGGCCTTAATGAAATTAATGTAGCAGTGATGAAATCAAGGACATTTTCTGTCAGCACACCACTCCTAATCTAGAAGAGAACTTTATATTTTGAGGGCTGGCTGTAACAAATAAACCATTTCTGCTAAAACAACACTGACACCACGACAATACGCACAATTCCCCAAGCAGAATTTACTTCCTTTTTTTTAAACACTTTCCAAGATACACATTTAACATTTATTGGTCTTCTGAGCCTTTTTTTCACTCCATTTACAGTAATTACTCTTGTGCTAGCTTTCTGCAGAACAAAAGCACCTGCATTTGACATCTACATTGCTCCAGAATACCAACCCACTTGTTTCTTTTTGAGTCTTTATGTGTAGAACAGCAGCGCTTCCCAGAAGTTTTGTTGTTTCTTTGTAACTAGTTTACAGACTCTGAGAGCAACAGAATAGTGACTTACAGACTAGAAAGAGAAGGAATATTAACATCTGTTCATTTAAGAGAGTTACAACCCCTGTGCAACATGCAGAACCGCCACAGAGACACGATCATTTAACAAAATATTCACCATCACATTGGGCAGCAATTAGATGATGTGACATGCTATGCCAGAGGACTGTATTGTTCTAACATAATGGGGAGCCATCCAGGAGACATGAAACTACCCAGTGAACAACAGAATAGGTTTGGATAAGCAGTCTGGGAGCAATAGAGTATCCATAAAATTGATACGCTATTTCCAACTTTATACTTGGTATAGACATTAATTTTTTTGCACTGCTGGAAGCTAACCAATTAAAGCTAAAAGATGACCAGAGAGCAAAACAGTAATCTGGAAGAGGGGCTGAATTAGGAAGACAAAAACACTTTTATACAAGCAAAACTGGAAGGAGGAAATCTTACTAGCTGAAAATAAAGGACATGTTAAGCTCTGTGGTGGATTCTGCAGGCTGCTAGACCCATGGGACTTCTGCATGGAACACTGTGAGGTGGATACAGATTTTAAAAAACAAAATTTCTTTCAAAATAAACAATGAATTACTTTAAGAAGATCATCTGGAGGGCAAAGGAGTGCTCACTAACACAACTTCTCCCCTGAGACAAGCCTGTGAAGGTAATCACTGCCAGACTCAGGTAGAACACTACCCAAAGGCTGGCCTTTGAGTTGGAAAAAAATTACAGGAACCCATCATCAGAAAGGTTTATGGTTAGCATTACTGACCTGGAGGAGAGGCGCCTGATGCTAACAGGAGTCTTCTTACTCAAATGTGCTGAAGACAGTCCTTTCAAAAATATATACCAAAGCCAACTGTTGGTACTACATTCATTTGCTTCTTTTAAAAGCATACCATCATGGACAGGATGTAAAATCACTAAATTTTATCTTGGGCAGTCTCACCCATAGAGAGGTGTCAGCAGCTTTTCAGATGATACCTTCCTTGTAAAGGTTGCTATTTCTATCTTTTATGGTCATGGCAAGACAGTGTATTTCTTCTGGCTCAGCCCAGCTTGCAATACGTTCAGCATAGCTGGCTCTCATTCTTCTTTTATAAAGTCTTCCTCTGTCATTGCCTGACAGTACATTCTAGTGTTCAAATCCAGCCAGTCATTCACTGACTGGAATGTAATGGATTTGTTACTACATGCCACCTTTCAAGAAGCCATCTTCCTAGGTTCATTTTGTGCCTTTTGGACATCCAGCTCTTCAATAGCTCAGTCCAAACCACTGCATCTTTCACTGTATTCAGTGCCTACATTTCACATCCCTCCTCCCTGAGCACCACATCAACCTCTGAAATGTGCAGTAAATGTTTAAACACATGAACAAGGGGCACTTGCAGACATATTTGGGTCAGTATCATGAAGTTCATGAAGTTCAAAGGATGTTATATGTTAGCTGAGCAATGCAGTATATTTTTTCCAATTGCTTCAGCCAACAGCCAACTACATGAACTATCCTAAAAAAATTTATTCTTTAAAATTTGCAATGAAAGGATTTAATATAAAACAAAAAAAGTAGCAACTAACTAATTTTAATTACATACAGAAACAAGGGAAACAGTATGAGATGGCTGTAGTTTGGGTCAGCTAAATCCTTAGTTTTTCCATCTTACACTTTCTTTTATTTAGGATATACATCTAGGTAATGCTTCTGGGTTTTTTTTCCTGCCATCTACAGAGTCCTAAGGTCCTTTAATGCAGCTTTCATCATCTTTTCTTGATACATGCCATCAAACTGTGCTTCCAAAAAGAGATGTCATTAGGAAGGGAGCCCCCAGGCACCACATTACACAGCTGCCTGGTTCATATAAATGCGAATTGGGAAAAATAATCAACCATTTTTAAATACAGCTTTAAAATCACGCAGTTGAACTTGCCTACACTATTTACATGAAACATCTTGTAGTCATTCCATACAGTAGTAAAATTAGCATTTTTCTATAAGGCAGTAGCAATTGGAGACACACAATAGCATCAGGTTTTTGTCCCTTCGAAGAGGTTTTACAAAGCAGTAAAACCCTTCTAGCATACACTGCACTAGAAAGCCTGAAATGGTTTCAAATTTGGTACAAATTATAGATGTACTCTGTTATTCTTGCTTTTCCCCTCCTTACTGGATTCCCATTCCTTTTTTCAGAAACACTTGTTTAAATCTATTTTTTTTAGCTTTTATTTTTTTTCTTGCCTTGCAACTCTGACTTTCTTTCTCCATTCCCTCACTCATGAGTTATTTGCTGGCTGGTTAAGAGAAAGACCCACATGGAGACAGGGCAGTGACACAGCAGAGGCAAGAAGCCAGCCCCTACTCCTCCATCCATGTGTACCTGAGAATGAGTCTCACTGTCAGCCTTGTTACACAACCCTGTGCATGCAAGGAGCAAAGAGGGGCCCTTCCAAGGGCACACACTTTAGCAAGGTTGTGTCTAGGAGCAAGCATGAACCTGGGCCTTCACTACCAATACTAATTGTTTCTATCAAAAACAACCTAATCTGCTACTTCTTAGCAAAGGTCTTTGTGCACATCAAAATTTGCACTCACAGAAACATAAGAGATAATAGTCTTTTCAGGAAATCAGATTATCAGACAGCACAAAGGAAACCACCCAGCAGCCCTCCAAGCTACTCTGCATACAATGCTTGCTATGTTTTGTCCTCCCCTGAAACATAAATAATCAGTCACTGCTGGGGGAAAAGATCCAGGACATGATGGACCAGTTGGTCAATCGGACAAGGCAAACACTCCTCTCCTGAAATAAACAACCTCTTCCTCCGTCTTGTGTATCATTAGGTGTTTTTGTAGTCTTCAACAAACATCTGATCTCCAACTGTACAATGTGGCTGTACAATTGTAATGTTGGCTGTATGAGGGGTTTTTACTTTGTTTGTTACTTTAAAACCCTAAAATACAGTTCAGCAGCCACTGGGATATTTCCTGCTTCAGTCATACCCATGTTCACAATCTAAGAGTAGAGCTGGCTTCATTTTTAAAAGCGTTTTCATTACTAATTTCCACTTAATTCTCAAAGAAATGCAGTCTTAGCTCCTCATATACACAAAGTAACTAACCTCAAAAACACAGGCAGAAAAGCTATTTTAAATGGCAACACATAGTTTGCAATAAAAACATTATATGCTGATACAGTGCTGAAAGATCCTAAAGCATTCAAGCTCACATTTACACAGACTCAATCTTCCTATGACCTGCCTTTGTTCTGTTTCGACAAATTCCACTCAGCTTCTGGACTAAACCTATGGAGGCTGCTCCCTCTTGCTACTGAGAATGCAGGCTATGTGAAGACAATGATGCACAGGTTTAGAACACTATTTGAGCACAGGCAATTCCAAATGAAAGCTGGTTTTCCAGCAATAGGATTTTCTGCAGTTTGGCTGAGAAACTCAGCTAGTATGAAATCACCAGAGAATGCTACAGTAGCTTTAATTTTTGCACAGAACAGACAAATTCATTGTTTTGAAAGGTCATGACAGTAAATTGCATGGAATTCAATTTACCTCCCTCAGATGGATGAGGATCTGAGTCAAACACAGAACAGTGGAAGCCTTTGGCTCCAAGAAGTCTGTGCTGATTCAAACCTACTCCCAGGCAGGCAAATCGTCCTTCCTCTCAGCTATACATTATCACAGCTTGTGATTTTCAACTGATCTTTTTCCCCAGCTGTCATATTGCAGTAAATTGTGTCATGGATGAGCATCAAAACGATGGTCATTGCAAGAAAAATTTGTTTTTAACCAGGGAGTTACCAAATATAAAATTACTTGTGATACAGACACTGTCATAGTTGTCTCACGCTCATTTCTCCACATCTAAAGTGAAATACAAAAAACTACAGGAAACAACACCATCAGGACAATACAGAAAGACAAATACTGGAATAGAAAGCAACTGTAAGGATTACAGAAAGACCATGAAGACAGCAAGTAAAAGAATACCTTCCCCAGGAGGAGAGTGACACACCTGTAACAGCCTCCTTGTGTATAGCTGAGAACAACAGCTAGTGAGCAGTTCATTCCTGACTGGATGCTTGGCACCAGGGAACAACTCTTACCTAAAGCTTTCTGGGTATTCAACAACAGCCATGTTGATAACATCCAGTGCATGCTGATAGTGCTTCTGTGCAGAAAAGAGGAGGGCCAGTAGATGAAGTGAATTCATGTCATCTTTGCACAGTTGCAGGGCTTCTTGAAGATAGTCTATAGCATCTGAAATCTAGGAGATGGGGTAGAAATAGCAAAAGAACACATTACTCTTTCAGTCCTACATTATACCTCAAAAATAAGAACAAATAGAGTAAATAGAAATTTTGAAGAAATTCTGCTTAGGCACCTTCTACTATCAAAACAGGCTGCCAAAATTAACAGACTGCAGTGCTTGAAAAAAACCTACACATTCTAGAGAAAGAAGTCTGCAGCATTACTAAATCACTGCTTATAAACAAGAGCAGCAGACCTGATCCCATCAACCCCCTCATCCTTTGGCATGGTGATTCTATGATGTAAACATATCCACCACAGATGCCCAACTCTCAGCTCCATTTTCTAGGATGAGTGGCTGGCTCTTCACCTGGGGGTGAGCACTGCACATGTCTGCTGCATTTTGTCTCTCATAAAGGCTGCACAAAGCCCTTCATGATTTGGATCAAGAAAATAAAAATCAAATTTGAATATTCAAGGGTAAAAGAGTCAAAATTTAAAATGCTGTCAGAAAAAGAAATATATTTGCAAGCAGTGATGTAAAGAGCAGTCCCTGACAGTCACAGCAGCATCGTGTTATTAGAACCAAGTCTCACTTGGCAGAAAACTTAACATCTATAATGAATTCAAGTCTATCACACACTCTTTGTGATCCAGTACACTATTTTAGGCTATCTGTTCAAAAAGGGAACTTAGCAGATTTTCTTTTGTTTGTTTGCTGGTAAGTTTTATGTAGAGGCTTTTCTTTAAGATTCTCTAGTGTCTGAAATTACTGAATTTATGAAATTACATAAATCATTTCTGTGGCTCTGGAAATCTGCAGAAAACAAAGCATAAAAGTGTATAAATGTCCCTTCCTCACGTATGCTTTCCTGCTCCTTCTCTTAGTGGATGGAGAATGTAGTTCCTTCTTTTCTACTATGAGAACTTCCCACCTAGCAAAGCTTTACAGACATTCTTCTACCCTGGCATACTAGCACTGTCAAATTCCCACTGCCTCCACAGACCTCTCACAAAACCAAGTAGCACGTAACTAAGGAAAGCAACAATGGCACTGCCTGAAGCTACAACAGAGGTGGTTGATTATCTAAAGCCCAGGTATCCTTCTGAGAGTAGTGTATATTCTGTTCATAGGACAGCTTCATCCTAATGTCCAAGTGACATTTCTCTCTTGCTGTGCACACATGAGCCATGGTACTTAACTACTGTATTACTGGTGACTCCATGCAAGCCTGGAGATCAGTGTGACTGCTCCAGACATAACCCCAAACTGGCATCTGGCCCACAGCATCAAAACTGCTGAAATGTCCTGGCTTGGATTCAGACTGGGATACATGACTGATTGCTCAGCTTTAATGAATTACTGCTTGTCAGGGGAGCTACTTTAACTACATGTGTTATTAAAGCCTACTGCAAAGGTAAACATGTTGGCTTAATCATCCATGTTCCCTCAGCAGTTTACTAGAACACATTTTCAAACAATATAAAAATTCTAGCAATGACAAGACAACTTGGAGCCAGGACCAGACAGTGGTGGGCCCAGATCTGCTTGCCCACAAAGTTCTTCAGTAGATATACCACAGGTATATAAATTTGACTTGATAAAACAAAGCTGCTGTCAAGACTTCTTGCACTCAGGACTAAAAACCCCTTTTATTTCCTTCTATTTCTCTGTCTCAGAGCTGCACAAGTGCTCATAAAGAAAATACAAGTTTGGGGAAAAGTTCATTAGAAAGAAAACCTGCAAATCAAACAACTGGAGGAGACTTGGAGCAACCTCGTCCAGATGATCCTGCTTTGAGCAGGGATTGAACTGGGTGATCTCTAAAGGTCCTCTTCAAATTATTCTATGATTAAGACTTGGGAAGGGGATCCTAATTTGCTAGTATGAATCAGGCAAAGAATAACACTTGCAACTAATGCCTTTACTGAAAGATAATTCAAAATTGTAAGGGACCTTACTCATGTGTGAATATGCAAACTGAGACTTCGCTTTATGTGTTGAAAATCACTTAGGATCAAACTGCAGGTAGGCCCATACCCCTATCAGAGGCTGGCCATCCCAGAAGCTCTCTGACTCTGTTGCAACATATATAAAACACAGCAGAAAAAAAGTGAGTTGTGGTCACTCCTGCAAACCTGTGTCTGCTGGACAGGCAGCTACATACTGCTGAAAGAAACGCCATCTAAAGTAATTCTGTTCTGCAGCATGGGACCTGCAATGGCTACATCTCATTTCAGCGCTTCCCTCTAGTACCATCAGAGTCACAGGCAATGGCTGGCTTTGAAAATTAATCATGCTTCCCTGGCACCTAATTTATTAACTTGAGTCCAAAAAGACTCCTTAGTGCTGTAACAACATGAGTAGCCTACACAGTACTGCTGCATAATTAGAAACAGTGGACAAAAATAATATGAACTCTATGCCTTTACAGAAAGTATTATGTGAAGCAACAACCTGCAACAGACCACATGCAATGAAATACAAACTAAATTTCCAGATCAACAAAAGCAAGATACTTGGCAGCAGTCAACACAAACTTCTTTTGAAAGATGGATTTTTATTTAAGTAACTATATAATTTGAGAAAGATGGAAGCCGGTGCCACCCCAGATGACACCCTGAAACATCAGGGCTTTATCAGAGGCAGGCTGCCAGTTTAAAATTCCCTACAAGTACTGCACTTTAAAATAATCTTATTTCAGCTGGACTGCAAGTCTAAGTAAGGTCTACAATTAGAAGAAGTTACAGTTCCCTGATTTATCATTCTGTTAAGAAATATACCACATGTTTCGCATGGCACACAGGTATCTTCACATGACACTGATTAGGAAGCAAAGATGCTGCAGTAGGCCAGAAACAGCATCTTGCAGCATTACCAAAATAATGCCACAACATGGATTGTTCAGGCTGCCTCTTATATAGTAGGATTTATTTCAGTAATGCTACATGTCTCCTTAAAAACAATGCTGGTACGTCACAATTATAGGTATAAAAAGGAAAACAGAGTGAGTGTATTTCTAACAGTCGAATGAACTTGGATATTTGAAATGGTAAATGAAACAGGAACCCTTAAGAGGAATTTTCAGGCCTTATAATTTCACATCAGTTGACAGTTACACTTAATTAACCATTACAACTACCCACTCCATCTCTTTTTATAGCATGGAAAGGAGAAAGCTTTACTGACTGGCAAGCGCTTCCATTGAAAACAGACTTGCTACAGTTCACCAGAACCTCAGGAAAGCAGGTATACATCTATGGGTTATTACTTAGTTCTTCCTACAAGTCATTCTTGATCACCAGAACAATCTAGGCTGGGATGTAGGCAGAAAAGCAGCATGTTGCTGTTCAGCAGAGGAGGCAGTTGATGGTCTGGGAAAAAGACAGACCAGAACTACCTACATCCAAGCAGTCACTGAAAGAAACACCTCTTGAATACCTCCTAAAACAGAGCTCCTCTCTTTGGGCAGACAGCAGTCTCTTCTCCTTGAAAGCAAACAAAAACTGGGCAAAACGGGTGAAATATTTTCTCTAGTCTCTTAACTGATGTTTATCTTAGCTGTACATCCAGACACTTGGGAAGGAAGTAGGTGTTTTCTGGATAGTGCCACTTGAAACTTGAGGTCTGTTGGAAGTCCACAGGAAACTGGTGAGACTTGCAGTGCTCAGCTGCTGACCCTTAGCCATCTTTCCCTTCCCATTTTCATGAAAAGAAAGGTTAGATCTAAACAAGTATTAAAATGGCATGATGGCTATATATGTTGTTTTTACATATTCAATACTGATTTACATGGCAGTCAAGGTCACAAACACCACCACCCTCAAAAAAAATGGATTCAACACAAAATTAACAAAAGTGCTGCTGACTCTAGAGAGTCATTTCCATAGAAACTGGTCTGCTTTTTAAAAAACAAGGCAATGCATTAAAATCAGTGAGCTTTAAAATGTTCATTCTACCTTGTTTTTGCTGATCCAAGTGCTGTTGCCACAGAAACAGGAAAAAGCAGCCGAACCAGCCACTGTGAGTTGGGAGCTACAAGTTTCATTTGTCGCTGGGCTCTGCCAGCTGCCAGCCAGGCACTGCAGGCGGAGATATCCACTGCAGCAGGTACAGACCATGGCCTCCTGGCACTTCAGCTCAGGGGGAAAACCAGACTGAGAGACCCTCCTCACAGAACCGGTTATTCTACACTGTGTTGCTGAAAAATCCACTAAAACACTCTGGGGCTGATGTAGACCCTCCAAGTCTTCCCAGTGACTCCACACGTATGAAGCTCATTATCATCATTTTTTATCTTGGTTGCTGGTGGTTTCAAATGCCAACTCTGCATGAACCTTTTATAACCATACCTCCTCTGTCACATCCTCATCTCATGTCAGAGGGATGCTTATGTTTTTCCATTTCCCCTTTGCCTTGCCCAGTGGTGCCAGAGATAAGTACTACTGGAAATATTTTACAGCCTCCAAGGAAGATTAATTGCTCCAGATTTGCCTGGCACTCTACTGGTCAGCTGCCTCTCTTGCTTTGTTCCATGAAAACACTCTCTTATCTATGCAAGCTGATACCTACATTTTTCAATGCTGGCTACAGTTACCTCATTTATGGACTCTGACTATGGAAACAAAAAGGCCTATTTTTTGAGAAAAACATTCAGGTATTATATTATAACCTACTATGTAGAAAAGACCTGATTTATTGGTATTATAGCATTGCCTGATGAAAGCCTCAACTGTGATGTTCAATAGTTAATGCAATCTATCAAAAAAGGTATCATTTATCTTTTCAGTTAATCAGAAAGAGAATATATTAGATACTTTAAATAATTAAGGATATTAAAAATGCATTACCAAATGTATATCATTAAGTAAACCGGCAAAAGAAGAGTAGGGTATTTTACAGCAGTCTAAAAATAAAGATGTCTCAGGTATCTCCTCTCTGTCCAAGCATGCGTTAAAGATTTATATCTCACTTGATGGGAGCAGAGCAGGAGCACCATCGCAGGGGTCAGGCTGACACTACATAATACACTGAGATCACACAGCTGTGGGAGCAGAGGCGACTGGCACAACATCAAGGATGAAAACACACAGGTGAACTAGACAAAAGAGGAAAGTGAACACGGAGACAAGAGACTGAATGGAAAGAACAGGAGGAAAGGGAAATGAAGCAACAAGAGAGATGAAACAGCACTGCAAAGACAGGCTACAACCAGAAAAAAAAAGGGTAATCAGTTAAAATGCCAGTAACAGTGAAAACAACAAAAAACCAATGACCACAAAAATCTTAATTTTATTTTTCAGGATATTTCAGCTGAAAAGCTGTAATGCTTTACTCATGGCAAGCAGAAGGGGCAGCAAATCAGACCATCTCTCTATGAGGCAAAAGCTGTGAGAAAAAAGGGTAGCTGGGTGTTTTTTAATGAAAACCCTGAGCAAACTGCATCATAAAGCAGCCAGTAGGCAGATGAGAAAGTTAAATAAGCCATTTTAATTATCCTTTCTTATTGCAGGCTCACAGCACACTGCTCTCATTATGAAAGGGTTACAAAAGTGACATTATCAAGAGGGTGCTCTCTTGGAACAATTAGTTTAACCTAATGAACACACAGCTCCCCTAATTAGCTCAGGAAAGTAAGAAATACCCAACTGTTCAACTCTGTAGGGCAGACTAAAGAGAGAAAACTGCAGCAAGCAGAAGGCCTGACAAAGAAAGAAACTACAATGATGAAATTTCAAATCTAGCTGGAGAGGTATTTAAAAAACAGAAGCTGCTCCAAAAGAAGACTTTAGCTTTTAAACAGAAAGGACAGAGAAATACAACACCCCAATTTTAAGTAAAAGGGGCAGAAAAATAAAGCACAGTCCAAGTGGCTGGATTTTTTTTCCTAAAAGTGGTGCAGAGCATTTTCTGATCAGCTTCATTTTTATGAGTTAACACCTGCAGCAGCATTCAAATGCCAGCTAATCCCACTCGCTGCAGAGCTCCAGCACGCGTCAAAGCCTCGCGTCAAACGTGCCCAAGTTTGGAATAAAGCAATCCCAGCGCGCGATCTGGCACGGATACGGAACCCGGCATAACGGGAGAGCCCCTGGAGCAGCCTGCAGTGGGACACAGCATGACACCAGGGAACAGGAATAAACACACCTCGCTCATCCCACACACACAAGGTTGCTCCAAGACAGCTCAGGAGCTAGAGCTGAACACATTCCCTAGGGAAGGCCATTCCATGTGCTACAGAATTATTATTTTTAGAGTAAGAATTAAAAAATATTTTACATAAACATATTCTGACTGCTTGTTACCGGTTACAATGCAGGAAGGAAGGGACCCTGTTTAGCAAGCCTGGGTCTTGTTCAACTGGACTGTCGTTCCACCCTCCCATGACTCAGTGATTTCCAAATATTTCACATACCTGTCTGACAAGAGCCAGCTGCAGTGACAGGTAGAGGATGATCTGGTGATCTTCGGGGGCCAGGTCATGTGCTCTTTAAGGAAGACCACATAAGACAAAAAGAAAAGTGACTGTTAGATTGCGCTTTGCAGAACTCCTTCACCATGAGTCACATAAGCACAGAACAAAACCCAGTCTTCCCCCAAAGAAAACCAGTCCAGTAATAGGGGAGCACAATGAAACTAGACAAAAAGCAGAACAGTGCTGGCCTGGCTAAGCCAGAATCCCAGGAAAAAGTATGAGAAACACAGCTGCCAGGATGTTATACAACTTACATGCTCCTTTATTAAATGCCACTTAATATTTTGGAACTTGGATGACTAATAAGGAAAAAGTAGCACTGAGCGTATAACAAACCTATCAAAGCATTAAGTAATTCAGGTGATAGACATAGTTGTCTAACTTGTTCCTATACCGCCACTTTTCAAACATTAAGAGAGTGTTAGATTAGCACTGAAAAAGCAGTCACCATGAGCATGTAGAGGACTAAATATCAGGAGCCTCTGACACAAGCTGAGGCTCAAACATACAAAACATTTTCCACCCTGCAGCTTCTAGTTTAATTTTTGACAGCAGACTCCTAATTTGGAAAGGGAAGACACTGAGGGAGGAACGATTTGATGACAGGAGCTGTGCCTGGACCAACACCAAGGCCCTTACTTGTCAAACTTGGACTCCGAGATATTCCCTTCCAGCCCACAGCAGGCACTACACTGAAGTGAAGCCTTGGCTAGAGAAGGCTGCAGTGTCTCCAGAACCAGACGTGCAGGCCCTTAACAAAGTCTTGTACAAGGCAGGGAACAGGGATGGACAACCTGTCCCCTTTCAGACTATGCTAGGCACAAACTTGCAGTCTGAATTTGCCAGCCTGTGGAGAAGCCATTAACCAAGGCAATGATGGGATAGTGTCTTGAGGAACCCAACCTAGGAGGAAAGGTGGGGCAGCAGCTCATGCCACCTGGCAGCCCGCTCCAGGAACCAGTGGATTCTCTCCTTGTGACTCACAGAGCTCACTCACAGCTCTGCAGCACAGGGAAGTCATTTCACATGGGAGAAATGGGGAAGAGGAAGGTCCCTTATAGCCAATTAACATTCCTGACCTCTTTCTGGGCTGCATTCCAGACACCAGGGAAACCTGCACCTGCACTGCCAGGCCCAAAGTGAGCACAATTAATGCCCTTATGAGGGAGAAACGACAGGCTGACAACACTGGTCGTTAAAACCCATGCCAAAACTATTGATTTGCTAATAATAAACAAGTAGCAATAAAAGAATTCCTTCAGGAAGCAAACTACACACCATTTTAATGCCAGCCACTTTTCAAATACCATCTTGGCCTGTGAGCAAGAAGATTTTGAAGCTGATTTTTATAACTAATGGCTCTAGAACAAATTAATTTAGTATGGACTAAATATGTCCTGTAACTCTGTAAGCCAAGGTGGCACTCAAGTGTTCTGAAGCAATGCCAAAGACATCAACGTGCAATTAGTACAGGCGAGTCAGTAATTTCTCCTTCCACTTCAAAAAACACAAAAAAACTCCCAAACCCAAATAGCCACAACCCCCCCCACCCAAAAAAAATCCCCAATCTCCCAAAAAATTGCAACAAACAATAAAACTCCACAAGATAGAACCCAGCTTTGCCCTCAGGTGTTAGACAGAGTGAGCCACCTCTTTATAAAGTGTCTCTTGTGAAACCTTCAGTAGCTTCTCCAGCAATAAATAACAGGGGAAAGTTCACAAGAGTATAGCAGATGAAATTAATGATGCTTTTGGAAAGAAACAAAGGATTGTTCCTTTACTGCTCATTTTCCTCAGAAGGAATTAGAAAAACATTTGGTGCAATCTTCCAGCTAAAAAGGCCCCTTACAGAGATGACTACAGGCCAAACCATGGCCTGAGAGATCATACATTTTCTTCAAAAAAAGGCGAAAAACAAGGAAAATACAAAAAGGAAAAAAAACAAACTTAGGTATTTGGGAAAACACTAGTAATCAGCTCACTGTCACATTCCAGTTGGCTGATGTTTGAGTAACTAATGTTTGGCTAGAAGCTTGTCTGCCTCCTAGGCAGAGTTAAGATACTATGACAACAAGTCTCAGCCAATGGGAAAGGTCAAAGGATAAAAAAACAAGGAAGTTTAAAAGCAGTGCAGCACCACAATTCCTTAAAATTGGTCAGCAGTTAATGTATGACACTGGAGTCCATAAACTAGTGTGACTTAAAAGTAAAAGTACAGTCCTCATCCAAACAGTGAATGAATACATGGCTTTTAGAAGTTTTCTCTCTCAGACCTCCATAAGGTAAATACCCAGAACTGTATCTGTGGTTTCAGTTCTTGCACTCACTACAAAACCAGTGTAAGACAAACATGCTGGCCCTCCTTCTTGGTCAGCATCCGCAAAACAGCTAAGATCCTTTAACACTGTTCAAACTGTTAAACCTGTACTTTGAGATACCAGAGATCTCAAGTTTTCTTCACTGATGTAATTATGACCACAATAAATTTAGAATTACATACTTCAGCCCAGACTTAGACCACATAAGCTTCCATTTAATTGCTATCTATAGTCTGTAGGCATCTACATTTACAGTAGGTTGTAAATTGTGAATGTAATTGTACAAATGTAAATAACTGCCTGAACACCACCCAGTGTATTTTGGGTGGTGTAATTTAATCATAACAGAGTGAGGAAGCTCACACCTTACCTCTCAACTCCACAGAATGGACAAAAACGGGTTTTAAATCAAACAGTTGTACTTGAGGTCTCAAGTGTAGTTGCACAAGAGTGTAATTCGCAGTTGCTTCCAGGGTGGAGCCACTGTATCAATTTTCCCCAGAAATATAGGGATGAAGAAGAGGTGAGTGGTGCCTGCTTTGTACCGCTAGCTCTGGTGCCTCCTCTTCCAACAACAGCTCATGTAAACACTCATTAGCACAGCAGTTATTCTCTCCCCTAGGTGCACTGGTGCCAGGTCCCATAGCTGCCTACACCCTGATGGTGGAGGTACTTTCCCACCATAATAGAAATAGGATTTCAAGCCTGCTTCACACAGGAATTGAGACAAAATTAGCTTTCCACATCTGCCAGCTGGCATCATGTGAGGAAGCTGCATCTCCCAGCACTGTAGATCTCACTGCAGCTAATTTGGGGCTAAGGTTTTTTTCTGTAAGGTGGCAGAACAGCACTCTTACCTTGGATATTCAATCAAATAATCACTGCATTTAGCCATCACAGAAATGGTTTTGACAGACTACTGCTGAAACCTAATGAACTGTTTTCAAACTTTCCAGCAAGGAAGCCTTACGCAGAGAAAAAAGAAACACAAAAAGAAAATTTTTTCTGAATTAATGAAAAAAATACACAAAGCAAATCTGCAAAATTCCTACTCACCTCTCCAAAGTCTGAAGTGCTTTCTTGTTTAATTCATCCTGAGTGCTCTTTAGAGTAGCTGTAGGACAAGATACAATGCCATTTAAGCGCTAATTCAATGTTTCAGATCAAATAAATAAATGTATAGAGTATTTCAAACTGTGAGCATAAACACTATGGAAATCTCTGTGTATTTGTGCATGTGCTCATTCTGACATGAATTCTCAAATTCCTTCTTATTAAAGATTATTTTAAGTCCTTTGTTTGAAATACTGAAGCATTTTTTATTTACATATGCTACTGAAGGCGGCTGGAAGAAGGGGTTAAACACTAACTAGATAGCAAGAAGACATCTAGTTAGAGAAGGCCCTCAGCCAGACTGCTGCAAATGCTACAAGCAGTAACCAGCATCTCATTCTGACTCAGGTACAGACTGCCCCCACCACCATCTTTGTGTAGGAGCATGCTGCAGGTTGAACAGGGAGCACCAGCAGCCAAACTTACAGCTCAGTGACAAAACACCACCATCTTTGAGAGCACAACAGACTTTTAGGTTACTTCAGATGTGGCATTAGCCACTAATGCCCTTCTTCCATGCCTCTGATTGCTTGACTAGCGGATCCTGCTCAGTACAAACACGTGTCAATGTATACATTAATTCCTACCTAATACCAGAAAAGGAAGAGAAGAATCAAGCTCGTGTTATACCTGGGTATCGTAAGATATTATCAAGATCAACAGGAACAGAGGAAGAGCTTAAAGGAACACGGCTTTCTCAGATCCAAAACATCTAGAAACCTAGTGATGGTTTTTAGAAATGCACTGGCTGTCTTGTTCTGGTTCTTAGGCTTTCCGATTTTGCACAGCAGTTGTTTCTTGTTCTGCCTATCCTGAAATTGAGAGCTATTGATCAACACCATAAGGAAGTGATGAGTAGTTAATCCATCAGCTAACATCACCCATGAACGTATCTGATTTGATACATTAAGTCAGTGTATGCTCCAAAATAGAAAGCTACTAAGTAGTATATAATAATGCAACAAAGACAGTGAAATTCCAGTATTCTTAACAGTTGTTAAGAAGAAAAGAGATATGTTCTTCTGCAAGACCTGCAAAGGTAACCAGTTTCTTTGCATTCTGCAATATGACAGCGAGTGAAATTTTGTAAGTAAATTATTTGCTGCAGTAGCTATAGTGATCAGATGTTTTTTATTTCTACATCTTCCAACAGTTCTTCAGAACACCAGGTTCATTTGGGAGGAACAGCAACCTTCAGGATTTCCTAATCATAAAGATCAGAACTTGCTTAGGCCACAAAACCTACTTCAAGATTAAAAACTGATCCAAAAATTTGTATTTTAAATAATAAATTTAAAGACATGGACTTTCATGTAAAATGCAGCATCTATTAAAAACACATCATTCTCAGTAGCCTTAAATCAGGCCACAAAATACTGGATAAAGGTAACAAAGGAAGAAAATTTGGAATTTAAAGAACCAAGATTGATGTAAAAAAAATGCTTGAGGAGACATTGGAAAGGATTTGATCATACCTATAAACATTGCTATAGAAAAAAAATCTGACATTCTGTTTCTCAAGGAAACTACCATTCTTTAAGTTACAGAGCAATTCAGAAGATGTCACACAACAAGAAAGACTGAAATTAATGTTACCATTTGTCCCTCAAATTAAACACTAAATGGAAAACTAGAATGTCGAGCTTCCACCTGTTAAGACATTTGACTAATGTTCAGCTTGTAGCCAGAAAAAACACAAAATATGTTGTGGAAATGATGTGATTACTCTACAACTAGTCAGCTTTGCCTCTGCATTACTGGGAAACAGCATGTGACTCCACCTCCCACAATGTGGACTGCATCTTCAGCTACCACAAAGCTGGAATGCCGTGTGCAGCTCTGGCATCCACAACATAAGACATGGTGGTTCCATTGGAACAAATCCAAAAAAGGGCCATGAAAATGGTCGGAGGGCAGGAAGACGTCTCCAAAAGCTGAGAGAGTTGGCATTTTTCAGCCTGGAGAAGGGTCAAGGGAGGCCTTACTGCAACCCTCTTAATACTTCAAGAGGGTTTTTAAGAAAGACAGAGAGTAATTTTTTTACAGGTCCTATAAAGACAGGACAAGGGGTAATGGTTTTAAACTAGAAGAAGAAAGATTTAGATTATATACAGGAAGAAATTCTTTACTAGGAGGGTGGCAAGACTCTGAAACAGGTTGCCCAAAGACGTTGCAGATGCCATACCCCTGAATTATTCAAAGAAAACTGCAACCCACTTGTATCACTGAGAAGCTCTCACTTCAGACAAAGAAAAGTTTGCACTAAGGAAACAGAACCTGGTGGGTCTGATTAAACTTTTAAACTTCGTGCTCCATTCTCCCAGGTCAATAGCACCAAAGAATTCTTCAGTCCCTACCCAATTTTACTTCCTGCGAGCATGTCTGCTACAGTTCCATCAAATAAAACAAAATATGACTTATTACTAATATTAAAATAAGCTCCAAAAGCAGTCTGATCAATGGGAGAGCGGCACAGGGGTTTCTGAAACCCGTAAGATACAGTACTTTTGCAAATGCCACTTGAGCAGCCAAGATTTATTTTCTGAAGCACTTTGGGTTTTTAAAGCAGCTTCAGCCTTACTAAAATTCAATAGGTTCTTCAGCAGTATTTTGTACCTAAGTACAAAGCTCTGGATCACATTCAAAAACAAATGAGGACAAGTTCTGTCCTAGTAAAAGCAGTTAGAGCACAGTAGGAGTACTGAATGCATGGAATGAAACACAGTGCTGAGGATCAGAATCAACACTACAAACATAGGGACAGGAATCTAGTTCTAATCTTGTCCAATGGATTGAGCACCCATTAGCAGCTGAAGCACAGTCACATCTATTTATGTAAAACATTTGTTTTGTGGGAAAGGATTCAGTTTGTAATGTGCAAAACTGTTCCTTTATGTGAATCACAATATAAGAAGTGGGGATGACAGATAAATGGACTTCATAAATAAATTTCTGATCCAAACTGAAACACTGACATGCGTGCACCCTTTTGCAAATATGACTGAGTTTTGGAAACTATTCCCTTAAGTTAAGACAGCTAATATGACACAACATACAGTTTTAGCGCCGAGAATTATAATTAAAGATTGCATGCACTGTTATTTCCAAAAGCTAAAACTGTAAGTTTGTTCACTAATAATTTATTCACTTCTTAGTGAAAAAATTGGGGGGTTTAACACTACCAGTGCTGCCAGTACACTGACTGTAAAATCCACAAAGACTGACAGAATGAGTTTCTAATTCAGTCCCTGATCCATGACCTTCTACCAAAATTCTAAAAGAAAACAGAGATACAGCACACTCATCTCTGAAAAAATAATGAGGGACTGTTACATCTACAAAGATTTCACAATTTCTGAGGTGGTGATGGGAGGTAAGAAGAGCACTTGTTCACAATACATTCTCAACCTAGTCCTTCCTCTTCAGCCTTTGGTAAATTCATGTCACCTTTCCCTGTCTTCAGTAAATTCTTCACCAGACCTAAGGGAGGAAAAGTTGACAATACAGCTTATGTCAAAACTGGAAGTGTGGGAGGAAGACAAATGGCTTGCTGTTGACATTGACCCATTGGAAATTGATCTGCAGAAAATGGACATTAACTATGCACAGGAGGCTTGGGCTTCTAAGACTGAGGCAAAAGTGTAAAAGTGTCAATGGCTTCCTCTGAGGACACATTGTTCAGGTACTTCAATGAGACTTATTTCAAGAAACATGAAATTAAACAGTAAGAATAAGGAAGCTTTCCAGCATAAGTTTCAAGAAATCTTACTTCCTACAGGAGCTTTTTGCAAATCACAAAGGAAAGGCTTTAATACAACTCCTCAGTGCCTCTGTCACACAGGAAGAGAAATAATTATTAGAAGGTTATATTAAATAAAGTCTAACTTGAATGGAAGGCTGAAAGCTTTAAAAGGTAATTGGTCAAACGTCTCTGAGACACTTAGCTACCACTGAAAATACTGATTGACTGAAACTCATCTTAACTAGGAAGTTACACGAATCTCATATATACACACACATAGATGTTTGACTTGTCTGCATATGTCAGTAAGAACTGGTATAAATACAATGATAAACAAGATTGACAACATGAGGCAGGATTACATCACAGAACTGCTGTCTTTCAGCATGTTCTAGCTTTGCTTCCTCACTGTCATATGCTATTTTTTAACAATGCTAATGAAAAATGTCTTGCTAGTGCAAATTTGACATTTTCCAGTGAAACACAGTTCCATATTCATGACCATCATATGTATGCTTTTGAAAGACTTAATCCATTTTATTAAAATATAATCTGCAAAATGGAAATATACCCTTCGTACTTCCCTCCAATAACTGAGTGACTTGTCCTGTTGCCTTAAAGGCTAGAGATACAATGAGAAGGCCAATATATTCTGCAGTTTCAAAACATAAATCAGAGGCTAATCTGAATATAATCCAAGGCAGTTGTTGTGAAGACTGTTTGTTTTACATTAAAAAGGACATAATATTGAACTAGTCTATTGAAAACTCAAGATATTTCCAGAAAAAGAGTTTCCAACTCACATTTTGCTGTGCCAAAGTATTTTTAGATCTAGAGTATGGTATATGGCTCTCTATTCTTTAGAAACCACCTTCTTTTCATACTGAAGTTTACAAAGAGATCATAAGGGGCAGACATACAAAACCTTCTCTCCCCGAAAATAGTCTATGGGATCTTGTATAGCTTTACAACAGTTTAAAGAACGTCTAGGCAAAACGCCTTAAAAACTAGGCTGTTAAGCAGAACCCTATTCCTAGTAGACTTAATATATATATGTAAGACAAAGTTCAGGCTAGGAAGGACATACTTTTTGACATGAACTTTCTAGGGAGAACTAGTCTGAGGCAGAGAAATGGAGAACTGGAAAGAGCTGCCGTGCCTGTTAGCCTCCATGATGAAAAGCAGTTCTCAGAACAGCTGATCAGATATGGCTGGCTGAAAAACTACACCAACTTGTGGTACTGAAGAGCACAAGAACACTTTCTCAGACAAGTGCCTCGCAGAATTCTGGTATAAGTTGCAAGGCCTGCATATTCCATGATAACATAATAGAGTAATTTTAGCTTTGATTCAGGCTTCTTTGCTGAATCAACTTTGAAGAAGTTGATTTGTTTCTATGGAATCTCTATGACAGAAAAGTTATTACTTGCCTGAGGGCAGGAGTACCAAAATGATTAGGAAACACACCAGCTCAGCCATTATTCAAAGAAAATGTGTTAGAACATATGTTCACCTATGTTAGAAGCCACAGAATAAACAAAGACTGTTCCCACCTGTGAGCTTGATGAAGGGCAGAGCTAGAACTCTCCCAAACACTTCAAGCGCTTCTAACTACAAAGCACCAAATCTGCAGGAGCCCCTTGTCCACTCATTCAAAATCCAAGTAAGCAGCATTAAAATAAAATACTTCTTACATTCAGTGGTCTGTTTCTAGTCAATATCCACATGTACCAGTGAGGCAGATATTTTTATCTTGTTTACTTCTAAGTAAAAGAAACTACATCACAGAGAGGTTGAATCTCTGTGGGGAATCAGTACCACGCCAGGAACTGAAGTGAGGCATTTCTGACTCCAATTCTTGGATTGTATTTCTTTATGATTTATGAGTGGGTGACAAAAATATGAAAACAGATGGAAAGTTTGACTTTTTGTTGTGTAAATTAAGTGAAAAAAAAGTATTACAAGTATTCAAGTAGAGCACACCAAGCATTATCAGCTACACTCACATTATCGCCCCCTAAGTAATGACCTGCATTTCTTCCTTTACCTAATAACTTCACTTTTATTACCAGAGAAGACAGTTCTCTGAGCACGTGAACAGCTCCCATGTATCTTGTGATCTGATTGTTTTTCATGTCTAGTCAGCACTGAAGGCAGACTTTCTAATAAACTCCCACTGGTTGCACTGAAGACTTTGAACAAATGCTCTCTATATGACAACACTTGATGAACAAGTAACTCACCATCAGTAGCTTGTAGGCTGTATGTCAGGCCCAGTGCCAGATAACCCTTTGCTAGGGACTCTCCAGCATTCTCACCCAGGTCTATCACCATTTTAGCAAAGCGTTCTCCTTCTTCCAGCTGCAAAAGAGATAGGTTGAGACTTACAGGCATTTCCTCTATATTTGCTCCAATAAAATTTACCATTAGGCTTACCTGTAAGTGATCTGAGAGCCATTCACACAAAGGCTTTCAGTGACCTCAGTAAACACTCATAAAAAGGACAATGTAGAAGGTCAGATTAGCAGACCTCAGTGCACATGCTCCACAGTTTGGAGAAAAGTTTGGGTTTTTCACCCCAAACTCTTTCCAGATGTTTAAGATTAATCAAGGACACTATCTTATTTTATACCTTCTTTCAGGCACATTTCAATCATGCAGCCTTAAATGCAAATGCTGGATCAGCTGGACTACTTATATGCCATTCCAGTAGGACAGGTTTAGGAAAGGTCTTACAGGTTTCTTCCTTTAAAGGAAAACTGTTCAGTTTTGCCGTTTAGCAAATTTTACTTTCTTTTAAAACATTAGAATAAAACAAGAAACCACTAACTTCACTGAAAGCTCTCAGCTGCTGCTTGAAGTTCTGTTGCTACAAGGACGCAGAAATTTCAGGACACAAATTTTGATCTGAACTAACACACTACCTTGGCAGCTCTGGCTGTACTAACCACTTGCTGCATCTTTTGCAAAGACACAATTTCCTTGAAAATGCATTTTATATTATAGATAGAAATTGGAGGAGAGAACAGTCACAATCTCTCAGGATCAGTCTCCAAAGTGATGAAATACGTAAGCTGGTCTCCTCTACTACATCACAGACTGCTCCCCACAACTTCCTTTCGACACATATCTATCAGCATCTTTAAAATCTGAGTTACTGGCAATTTTAAATAAAAAGAATAAGTTAAATATTATTACAGAATGGAGTTTTTCTCATTTTTAACTTTAAACTCTCATTAATATCACTCACCCATTTTAAGTAGAAAAGACTAAGACCTGTACAATGTATATATATTGAAAAGGGTAGGTTGGAGACACTGGCAAAACTTGTAAGAAATGCCTGAAAGATAGAGCCTACAGGAAGATCTCATTTCTGTACAAGACAGTATGCAGATCCTGTCACCCATAATCAGAGTCATCCCTAATCAAGAAGTAGACAGCATTACACTATCTGACAAATCCTCCCTTTGGAAACTTTAATTACATCACAACTGACTTTACGAGATGGGGTTGTTTAATTCTGAAAAAGTACTTTTTTAGTTTGAAATCCAGCTAGTTTAGACACAAGTACTGTGGATGTGTGCCCTCTTTATATTCAGCATTGTCAGACTTCAGCACCTCATGGCTCCTTAACATCTAAAATGACTCACCCATAACAACCTGGAATTAAAATGCACCATCAAACGAGAAATCTGCCTTCTGCAGTGATCTGTTAATACGCTACCTATGAACAAAATCTACTTGACTTGATGTAGCATCCTGTCAACGAGCCTCCTAATCCCAACACTTGAAAACATTCAGGTGACAACATTAACTAATGGCTTCATAAACAAACAACCTGGATTGATCAGATGATATCAAACATCAAAAGAAAATTACTTTTAACATAAACCTGAAGAAAGGCTGAAAACTGCAAGTGAAGAAACAAATCTCCACTGTTTGGATTTCTTCCCACTGGTACAACTCCCGAGGCCACAGAATTCAAACTAGATGTAGAACAATTATTCCCCAATTTCTGAAACCTCAGGTCAGTCCAATGACTAACACATATGGTATCATCAAACCCTTTCCTGAAAGCACTATGAAAGCATTAGTACTGCTCATTGCCCCATCAGCTGTGATTGTGAAAGCCACTAATTGACACAGGAACACCTCTTGCGGAATACTGGGATTCGCCAACTAAACTGCAAGGCTTGTCTTTGAGGGTAGAATCCAAGGCCTACCAAGATCACCGGAAATAGTCCCACATACTTCAGTAATGTAGAAATAACACCCTTAAACTCTGATCACATAAGGAAGACTGAGATTTGTTTCAGGAGATTTCTTAAGCCGTCAGTAGCCCTACCAGCTTCCCTGCCACATACTGAAATGTGTCCTGGACCAGAGCCCAGTGGAAGAAGTGGGCCATGACTTGCCACATAGAACAAACCCAAAAAAGAACAGCAAAAAAGCCTCCTATATTATAACTGAATTCTTAATCTCTCAGAAACTTTTACGTAAGGCATGAATCTCTGCAGTCTGAAAATTCATTATGCACTTCTTTGCCACCATAAACAGCTATATTCCCACTCTATTTCTTCATTGTTTCTCCTCTTTTCTCCACACACACTTTCATCCAAGAAGTCTCCATTAGAAGAAGAAAAGAGCTATACAAGGTATTCTAATGACTAGTGAACAAGAGTAGGGGTGGGTAGAGTATATGGGAAAAAAAGACTGAATGAAAAGTTTGAAGCTGAAATGAAGACATGTAAAATTGGAGAGATTTTGCTCCATTGTTTCTCTGAATGGTCACCTAATGGTAATTCCAGTCTCTGCCTTCCTGCCTGCCAGTTACCCAGGGCGGCCTGTCAGTATTGGATTAATCTAATGAATGAATAATTAAAAACATAACTTTTCAGAATGGCTGAAACAGCACTTCTAGCACATTCTTGTAACATTTATTCATACTAAATACTAATGGCATTTTGACCAGCCACAAAGATACTTATAAATGCAAACCTGGGTCAGCTGAAGTCTGCTTTGAAAATAAGTGGCCTCACGAACTCCAGCACAGCTGGTTCTGTTTATGAGGACATTTACTTTTCCTTCTTACAGCACTCAGACACTTCTCATGCCAGCCCTGCTGTGGCAGCCATCTGCCCCCTCTTCTCCCATTCTCCTACTCTTCAGTCATTCTGAGCGAAGTGTGAAAAGCCAAACCTTTCACTCATATCACCCACTGTGAGGTTTCAGCTCTCCAGTGCATCAATCTTGCAGACGGCCTCCTCAACTCGGAATCTGGAAAGTACTACCTGAAACAGGAATAACCCCCTTGGGACACTCTTGGGGTAACCAACTAAACTGCAAGAACTACCAAACTGCAGTCCGGATGGATAAAAGCTCCCTCTCCATGCACCCGAGTGAGGGACTAGTAGTGAGCCTGAGCTGTGCTTTCCCAGTAAAGCTGTGTCTGTGGGGGTCCTTAAGGATACGGGGTGTCTTCAGTCTGTATTGCAGAGATGAGAAAGGGAGGAGGGAAGGCCTACCATGTTATTCTCTTAGAAGCACCAAAAAATGAAGTCTCAAAGCACTCCCTCCAATCTGGCCCTTATTGTTCTAACATTTTTCTACATACTTTGCACTGAAAAGCTGGTGGGGAGAAAGGCATCATTCCAGGTTGCAGGGAGAAGTTCCCTGCCTCCAAAACTTGCGTGGACAGAAGACAACATGGGGGAAAAACAACCTTAGAAGAACTTTCTGCATTTTGAACTCCAGCTTTATAAAGTGTCAGGAGGCACCTAGAACCTCTAGCTAAGCAACCCCTCTATCACACCAGAAAGCAAACACCTGGCACCTGGAGAGAGACAGGCTGCCCAGCTGTGAACTGACACCAATGAGATGGTCATACTCTGGGGTTGGTTGGGCTTTTTTTTCCCCTTTTACTTCCTCCTTCATGTTTGAAAGAAAAAGAACAGTTGCTAGCTGTGCTATCCTGAGGGATGTTTCCCCTGGTACAGAGAGTGGCTGTTCCAGCCACCAGTGTTATTTGGCCACAGGTTTTGGTATGTGCTCAAGCCAAGCCCGAAGGCATACTGACAAGGGAGTGGAGAACAGCAGGTGCTGTCCCCTGGCCTAATGCCACCCAGCTGGTGTCCAACTGCCACCCAGATTGTTTTCAGAAAAGCTCAAGCCCTACCCCACTGAATCAACAGCTTGCAGGACTAACTAGAAATTGCACTTCTCACCAGCACACATTTAGAGTAACTAAGGACAAACAAATCAATGATGTACAGCAGGATGAAAACAGCATTTTATTGCGCCAAAAAAGAGGAGCACACCAAGAAGGAGGCAGAAAATACATTGAATGACACTGGACTTAGGATAGCAGACAAGGTTAATGAAGCAGGTGAATTTGGACACCCATGACACTGAACAATACCCCAGCACTTAAGAGATCAAAATCCTATAGAATGGTATTTATACAAAATTACACATGATGTTAACTAGTTGAATCGACCTCTTCTTAGAATTTTCATTACACTGGGTTGTAGCCATAGAGAGTAATTCAAAGAGAAGAACATAAATATAGCGAAATTAGAATGATAAAAGGAAACATGCATAGGAAGAAAGTGGTCCATAAGACACAGTCTAATGAAAAGGTTTTGTCCCACAGCTGTTTATAGCACACAAAGCCAACCATGTTATGTATGTCAGGAAAAAAAAAATCCTGTGCTTTCTGTTGCTGGTCTAGTCAGCATTTGCTCTCTGTGTCACCATTGTTAAGCTCACCAATTTAGACTGTGTAAACTCAGCCCCCAGCACTTAGGAATACTCAGGCCTTTCCTCCACTGTAGTTAAAGTGGTTTGCTCACAAAGGCAATGTATTGAAGACAAAATTATTGGTCGTTTTTATTGTCTAAAACCCATGGGGATTGCCCTAGAACAGCAGTGATGATGTAATCAAGAATGTATTTTAAAAGACAGAAGAAATACCTAGTAGCTCCTTGCCCTTCCCTGCTTTCTCAGTAGCCTCTCACTCTGGTGATGCCAATCCTCTTGGATGTCCATCAGAAGACAGAGTAACTCCACTAACAGGACTAGATTTCATCTTTTAATATTATTCATACTGCAGTATGACTAAGCATTTCCAGGTGACTCCAGGGCTCCTAAGTGACTGGGTACCAGCACACGCACAGCATTTATTACCTACAGTGGCAGGGTGAACAACAGACAGAAGGGGAGAGAAGCACTCTGATTAAGTGCTCTGTGAAAGTAATGAATGGTAAGCTGTTACCTCAGAAGTATGCAGCTCTACATCTACATCCTGCGAACCCCCCTGACACACACACACCATGACGTCCTGACCTCATGGCATGTCTTACTCAGTTTTTATGACTCCATGCACAGCCTGCCCTGGCCCAACAGCACTTCTCCCTTTCCCTGACAGATTGCATGATCTCTGTCTTCCCTGCTGCAGTAGAGCACTTTGTTGTGCATACCAGTTCAAAGAAATGAGGGAAATATGAGGTATAGAACTGTCATGTGCTGCAGCTTTGAAAAGCTCATATTAGCTGATAATACCGGCATCATTTGATGCTACACAAGTTTAGCACAACACCACTTTTGCTATTATACCAACTGAGGAGCAATGGAAATTACAGACACGCCTCATGTTTTTCCAGCTTTTTGTCAGAGCAGAGTTCTAGAAGATTCAAGTGTATCCTAGGACTACACTCCACTTTGCTCTATGTGTAGTTACAATATTTTCAATATGCCTCCATTGAAATCAACTGAGTAAAAGGCAAAATACAGCATCAGGGTAACCCTAAATACCTCAAACAAGGCTCCCAAAAATGGAGAAATTCAGTATTTAATGCTTGTCTGTAGGAAGAAGTTCCATTTTTAGTATTTTCACAACACCTGCCATAACAGCATCCTGGAAAACCTAGATTAGTATGAAATTAACAGAACCGTACTATTAAAATATTAAAAACAACAACTCATCCTGCAACTCAAAGTCATTGCCAAAATAGGCAAGTGAGCATTCAGATGAGACCATGCCAGGGAAGGCTGAGTGAAAGAGGAAATTGCAGAAAGCCTTTTAGTGAGTAGAACTCTGAATTTATAGTGGAGCAAGGCAAAGCAACCTCAGTATGAACATATTCCTGTGCAAGCTATCTCAGCTCTTCTACAGAAACTTAAAACAATACTCTGACCTACAATAGTTAAAGATTTCACAGTGCATTCTGGAAAGCTAAAAGACAGCTGGCTAAACACAAATGGGCTTTGTGTTCGCTTGATAGAATCATCCATGTGCAAGTCCAGCAAACTGCTGTGCTGAAACCCCAGCAAGCTGGAAGGCTTAGCAGCATGTTGCCTCAAAAGTAATTCTGAGCCTACAACAAAAACACTTAAAACACCTGTGTAATGGTTTAGATACAATATAGAAGTTCCAGCTTTGCTGTACAGGTCCAACTGCATCCTGACCATACAAACGTGGTTTACATATGTGCATTCATTTTGAAGCTTTTCTGGTCCTCCAAGTCTACTGGCTTAAGCTTTAGAATTAATGAGGTATTGATTTATTGTTCACACTGGATTTTTTTTAATTTATGTTTTTGAAAACCTTTAATTCTGAAAAAGGTAGCCAAAACACTGCTTATACCACACCCAGTTTTTTACTGCAGGCCCAATCCTAAAAGCCAGCAGCTGATAGGGCAGATCATCTCCCAATGTAAGCCAGCATGGTATCCCTAACATGCCAGTAGAGTACTGCCACCTTACATCAGTTAATGATCTAGTCATACTGCCACAACAGAAGCTGGGGGAGGCTCAGCTCTTTTCTGCATCAGGCTTTGCTATATATTGATTTGCATGGCACTGTATGAATGCATCCACGTTTTCACTTTGATTTGTTCTGCACTGAGAGATTATTTCATAGATGTGATCAGAGCATCCTCAATGTTGTAAATCATTATAGTACATTTAAATTAATTTTCTGTTTTTTCTGCTCTTAAAAGTGTGCTGAGACACCATGCACAAAGCCAGCAAAATGACTTAAGTGATCACTAGATTAATCATGAAAGAAACTGTTCTGTGCTTCTCATGACATCTGCAATTATCCATCTGCATAAACATTGTATTCTGGGGGTGTTTTTTTATTGCTAGTAGCTGAAAGAAGACTAAAGTACTGCTTGCCCATGAGCTATAAACAAACTGGCTACAATACTGCACCACACAGTAGACAGATGCAGGATATAAATTAGCTGTTTCATTTGGCTAAATAGTGATCTGATTGCACCCTTTTCCCACCTAGCCAGCAACCAAATACACAGACATATTTCCTAATTGAAAAATTAATCATATTTTATATGTTCTGAAAAGGAAGATATATTTGAATATTTGTAACTGCTAATATTTGTCCATTAGACTGTTCCTGTCCCATGTCTATCTTCCTTTCTATTTATACTGGCATTGATCAGCCTGTTAACTTCCAGTTTAAATTATTAGATTCTGATTTGATTGCCATGTAATTTAAATGCAAATAATTACGGTAAGGATGACATTTAGAAAAACAGCTCTGCTAAGCAGGAAGGTCTTTATTAGGCACAGAAGTCTGCCAGTAATATCAAAAGCACCCCTTTGACTAAGAGATGTGGGAACCTATCATTTCAGTTCTTTTAAAAGATGATCTGATTTACCTCAGACTCCCCTTAATTAAAATCCTTCTATACCATCATCAAGTTTGCTATGAGGGTAAAGCATAGGCCACTGACTGAAAGGAATGGGAGAGGGAATATTTTTAATTTGGTTTTAGTTCATAAGGCTGTGCTCTAGATAACTGCAGTAAAATTGCCCTCTTGTGAAATCATGATTTTATTTCATAATACCCCCAGTTTTGAGCCAGGGTCTGATTGAATAACACTGAAAAGCATTTCACACAATAAAAAAAGCAGTACATTGAAGAAAAAACCCTCTTGCAATAATCAAAACCAGCTCATTTTTCCCTTCGTCCCTTGCCTTTCCTACTTTTTAGGGTTAGCCAGTTGTTTCGTCAGCTCTGTCATGTATGAGAAGTCTGGACATACTGGATTGCCCAAGCTGGAATTGAATTACAGTCTCACTGTCTTTTCAAAGTAATGAGGTATTTTTATGTGCTAGCTGTGTGTTGAAAACTTCATCAGACATACTAAGAGCAGCATTCAACACAGCTGTAATGCCTCACTTTCACACTGTTTTAATATCTCTAAGAATCAAAAAAACCCTTTATTTATTTTAAAAAACAACATTCACTGTGAATCTTTTTATACATCACTGAATGACTTTCAACCTTCAAAATTTAGAGACTGAGCTGTGGGTACAAGAGAGTTAAATTGCTCCAAATGTAGAGCAGAAGTAGGTTGGGCAGTTCAGCAAGGATTCCCTGAAGGTCCTTAGACTTGAAGATTTTTCCTAGAAAAAGATGCTGCCCATTTTTTGCTGACTCGCATATAAGCTTAACCATTATAGTTCAAACAGTGTAGTTCATTCAAAAACATGCATAATCAAACACCCTCCCTGATGCTGGTGTAAACTGATACACCTCAAGTTTAGCTGAACAGCAGCTTTCATCAGACAGGGATGTAGAAGGTGGGGAGGTGGGGTAAGGGAACAAAACAACAGCAAATTGGCTTCTACAACTTTTCTCCAAGATCTATGCAGATCATTCTGGTATTTTCTTTCATATTTTCTCACATCTTGTTTCACTTCTGTTCAGCAATTGTAATCCTTCACTGACTGCAGGGACACCTCGTGGTGAGGACAGGTGAGAACAGCAGGCTGCCATTCAGTTAATTAAACCAAGTAGAGAAAGAGTGACAGATGTTTCTGCTCCTTTGGATAATCAGAATTTCACAGGCACCAACTTCCACTCCCACTCTGCTTCTGGGGCATACATTAACACATCCAGAACACAAAACACTGACACAGCAACTTCAAGAACAAAGGACTGAGTTGTCCAGCAGACCTGAACTATCTAACAGTCCACTCCTAACTATTAACTTGTGTCCTGCAGGGGCTACAAGAGTGGCCGATTCAATGTGACACTCAGTTGAAGCAGCAGTCCTCAGAATGGCTCTTTATGGCTTTCCCCCCTCCTCCTTTCTTCAATGTGCCAGCAAAATACATTTTAATGATTCACTACAAAATTTCTTGCAGGGATTTTCATTTTTTATAAAGGGCACACATCTGTGTATGATTTTAGCAGGGATTCCCTTTCTCCTCACTGCAACTACACTGTGGCACTGTCACTGCAGCACCTAATCCATTACATAATGAGAATTGCATCAGCTTGCTTACCCAGTGTAGTGACCCAATGCAGACCTTGGCAGCCAGAAGAGGAACGGTGGGATCGGCAGGTCGCAGTTTAGCACACTCTTTGAGCACTGACACAGCATATGCCGACTGGAGGAGTGGGAGAGAGGAGGAGGAAATAAAAAAGGCTGATTAGACAATGCTGTTGAGAGTCCATGCAGAACATTGCAGTGACACGTACAAAGAAGTTCTGTGGAGAAAAGAATCCTATGTCAGCAACAAGTCAGCAACTTTATTCCCACCTCCACATGCAGACGTGTGTACACACATGCACACACACTCTTCCCACGCTCAGAGGAAACGCCAAAGAGGCAGCCCTGTCTGTGCACTTCACAAGAAACAGTTTTCTTAGCTATCAATGCACTGGTTATTTTAACTCTGCCCTCCCAGTACACAAGAATTCTGCTGTAGTTTTCCTTGCATATAATCATCTTCCAGTAAGCCAGAAGAGATCATAAAGAGCTTATACTCCAGAACATTCATATTTTAGGCCAATTTCACTCAGAGAGGTTTGTTCGGCTAAAGTAATCTGCTCAGTAGGTCGTTTTATGTCTTCTCCAGTTCCAGAACATACAAGAAAGCAACTGGGACCCCACCATACAAAGGGTGGGTGCAGATCAATGCACTGTTCACTGGGTAGTCCAAGCACGTGTTAGAAAGAAAGCCCATAAACTCTTGCTATTTTGCTGGTATTAGGTTACCATTAATGAGGATTTTTTTCAAGATTAGCACTTGCATAGCCCTTTGGACCCGATGTGCTCTGCAAACATTGTGTTTTACAGCACATATTCACGGCTGTCACATTTCAGATGCTTTAAAGGGGAGTGAAGAAAGCTCTGGTCTGAGGCAGTGATGAGAAGGCCACCTCACACACTAAGAAGGTGACAGGAGTTGCCCTACCAGAGACTCCCAGCCCATTCCACCTGAATGAGAGTTTGTCTTACATTTAAACTTTCCTCACTATTGACCCTAATCCACTCAAATTTTCCCATGCTTAAGCTCAAGGGGAAGTTTTATTCTCTTGGAATTTATCCTCGCATGCCTGTCTCCTCCCAAAGTCTTCCACACAGCCCTAAGACACAATGTTCCTTTTCAGAAGCACGCTAAATAGTCATGGCCTTTCTATATTACAGAAGAGCAGCAACAGAAGCTTGCAAAGTCCAACCATCTGCTATTCCCATCAGGTCCTGGGCATCTCCTCCTGACTCCCAGGGGCTCTCCCTACCAGAACTCTGACACACACACAGTCTGGTGACTTCTGTGATCCCCTCCAGCAATACCACAGCTTCACATTCCCACTTCCATCAGCACTTTCCCCTCTGCCACCACATCAAAGTGGGCTGCACGTGCCAGCTCCTTCCTCCACAGAACTGAGGTCCACTTCTTGCTACTGAATTCAAAAGCTTGATTAGGAGTTTGCTTGGGAGGGAACCTGGAAAAATAGAAAACCAGATGTACACCAGCCATGCCCACCTTAAGGCAAAGAGGGGTTTCATAACCAATGCAGCAGGGAGCAAATCCTCCTGCTTGAAAAGCTTGGGTACCAACCTTGTGGTCTGAACAAGAGCAGCAGCACACCCTATATTCTTCAGGTTGCTCCCACTTATGTAGAGCATCAGGCATGATCAGTAAAAGTGAGGAAGCATTTGCTAATTTAAAATTCAAAATGCACAATTTGCCTAAAGCCAGAAGGAATGGAAATTTAGACCAAGGATGGAAATCAATAAACTTTGTCCTAGAGCTTGAACCATTACTTCATCCCTCTCAGAAATAAAGACATGTAATTCAACCCTGAGGTACAGGAACAAACACATTGCTGTGCTCTGTTGCCACGAGGTGACTAGCATCCCTCAGAATGAACCTCCCCGACAGCTATTTGTTCAGAACAAGTGGTGTCTCAGGTTTTAGTGGCATCTTATTCCTCTCTCACATAAAATGCACTGAAAGCAGCTGGTACTCCCATGGAAATACAAGCATAACCCATAAGGGACCTAGGCTGCATATCATCTTCTTGCCCTCGTACCTGTATTGCAGCCCCCCAGCTGTTTCCAGAAAATAAATGTGACAGCAGGACAATATGCACTGTGACAGCCAGTATATCTGCAGCTGAACCCCAGCAACCCCTGTCATCTCACCATGCAAAAGTGAACTGCAAAGGCCAGGTATGTAAAAGGCCATACACTGTCCAGAGCCAATGCTTGCAAAAACAGACACAAGCTCAACCCAGTGGTCATTTCTCAGCTCCCCACCAGCACTGCAACTGCAGGGAAATCAGAAGGCACCTGGGAGCTGGTGGCAGCTCTCCTGTGGATCACCACAACCAGCACTAGCACAAAGCAAAGCAGTGACAGGCCTGTCCTAATTTGGGCCACAGCTGTAGGACCTACACCAGAAGAGAAGTGACACAACTCATTCCTGTCCAGTTCCTCTTGAACTCTGCTCCCTCCCTGTCTGCAGGACCAGCCAACATCACAGCCTCCAATTGTCTCAATCCACAGAACCCTTGCCATGTCTGTCCTGCCCCAAGCCTGTTCAGGAGGCCACTGCAAAGCAGTGACTACTGAATGCTGCACAGGAGAAAGTCCCATCTTGTGCCTACACTCAAACACCTCAGGTGTCAAGTTACTTTATTACACATGCACTTGAGAACTTCTGAACATGGATTTACAGAGCAAGAGACACAGTTTCTGCACTGCTCCTAAAACATTTACAAAGTTATGTCATTTTAAAGAAGTTTATAAAATTTGCAACTAAACATATGGAGCAGAACTGGTTTTAGAAACAGGGTGACATGAAGCCTTTCTCCCCAGCTGCATTTTAAAAATTCAAGATATTATATAATTTCACCTTGAAAATTTTACTCAGCAGATATTTTATACAGTTGATGAAAACATTAGTCAAGGAATGACAGGAGAAATAATATCTCACTCCCACAGTGACCTTACTTAGAGGAGACTGGCATGACATGTAATATCAAGGTTTCTTAAAGATACTAATTACAGACATTAATAGAAAAAATATCAAGCACTTATTATTGAGTATCATTGGTTTGTAAAAATATTTAATATGAAACAGTGTTTGTGCAACATTGAAATAATCTGGTAATTAAAATGTACGTATTCTTTTACTTAGAGTGGGTGGACCAGGCAGCCAAGCGCATTGTTTGTGAGATTCACTGCAAGGCAATAACAATTTGATTTATTGGTGAGGCATGTTTTGAGAAGAGAAGAAATTGAATTCCAAGTGAGTACACGCTTCCCACTCATGATTCTAAGTTTCAAAGGGGCTCACATAATAATTCAAGCCAGGATTTATAGTGTTTCTATTTAACTTGCTAATTGCTGGCTTATAATGACTGCACTAGAATCAGCTCCCTAGGACTTCAGAAAACTAGGTCTCATTTGGCCTCTCACCTAGAGCAAGGAATCACAAGGAAGCTATTGGGGAGGGAGAAGGACAGAGAGGACACCTCCCCCTACATAATTATGGCAACCATGTTTTTGAATCCTATAAGGGAGTAAAATGTAAAGAAAAACAACTATCCAAACACAGAACACAACTCCCACTCCTTATTTACTAATTCAACAATGAAGCATGGAGGCATACTCCTTCAAGATGCTTGCACATGAACAGAAGTAAACCAAGAGCATACTACAGTAAATCTTCTTTCTTCCTTTTCCAAATGGCTTGAGAGAAGTTGCCATCAGTTATGGTAAACCCATATATGCTGCCCAAATGGTTTTCCTGGGTTACGCCAATACAATTCTCATTCTTTCCCCTCCTTTGCTCTCTCATAATACCAAAGCAACCAAAGAAGGAAATAAGAGAGCCATTTAATATTTAGAAGATAAAGAAAACACAGATATAAGTAAAAGGAAGAATAATTTCCAGACAGTAACTAATGCCTGATAGACTTTTGACATGACATGAACAGTTGCTCTTCTCTTGCATAGGTTCCCTAAACCTCCCTAATTTTTTCCTTCTTTGCTACTTTTCAGCCAGAAGGAAAAATGTTCCTCAAGATGGTGGGTTGGTAGACAGCCTCATTCCCAATTTACCTGTCAGTTTAGTACACAAATGAATTTCCACAACTAGTGCTGCTGTATTTCTTGCATCATCCTGTCTAAAAACTGCACTATTTCAAAGGGATTGTGGGGAAGTGGAGGAAATATTTCATCCCAATGCAAGAATTATTATTCCCTGTGTCCTGGGATTCACAGCCATTTAGATATAAATGACCTTGAACTGACACAGAAAAATGACAGAATGAGCAAGCAATTGAGAACTCTGGAATCAGTAGTTTTGCTGTAAGCTTTCCACTGAATTTAGAGATTTCTGTGAATCTCAGCATGAACATTATTCCCCCAAGACATTTACTTAACACAGGAACTGATTCCCTCCCTTTTCTTTTACCTTGTGTTTATCAAATTAGAGCACTGGAGTTAAGCAGCTTCAAATACTCCCTCTTAAAAGCACCTCTTACATTCTAAGATCTATAAGCATACATTTGTACTTGCTAATGTGACAAACACCTCACTTCACACTTTCTGTCAAGAAAAGAGAGGTAAGCCTGAAGGCAATTATATAGCCCACCTAGGTATTCTGCTCAACAGTCAGGCATCTTAGGAAATTTCCATTTTTTGTACTATCTACAGCACACAGGCAAACTCCCTTCTAATCTTTCCTTTGCACCAAAGGAAACCAAACTATTGAATATCCCCAAGATAGCTGACCTTTGTAACAGGATCTTTAACCAATGAATGTTCAATATTTTAACTTTCATTCCCCAGCAATGCTATTTAAGGAGCTATCCGAGGCCTCTGCTGCTCCCAAGGTTCCTGCCTGCAATACAAAGAGAAATGTACTTTTTTTTTTAAATGTCAGTTGCCTAGCAACCAGCCTAAGCTTTTGCAAGGATACCAACAGAAGGAACAGCCTAAATCATAAAATTTGTCTGCTGTTGCTGCAGAATTATGTATTAAATATATTTTTAACTTTCCTTCTAACCTTCTGGAAAGCTGTATGTTGGCAATACAGGCATGGCTGAGTCAAACTTGAAGCTCCTTGAAGCACTTAGAGACATCTGCTTTTGCTGCACTGTTTAAATAAGGGGAAGGATTCCTTTTTTTGGGTGCAGCACAGATAGGAGCAGCTCAGACATTAGCTTGTCATTATTTGGCTATGACCAGTGTGTATCAGCAACTTGCTAAGGGCTCTAAAATCAGAGTTCATGTCTGTGTAAGACTGGTTTCAAAACCTTAAAAATGCTACCAGCATGAGCTTTGGGCAAGACTGCAGTATCTCCAACTGCTGAGCAGCCAAAGGGCAGTGACACTGCAAGACTAGCTCTGGGAAAAGCTGGAGTCCATCAGAAACATAGCTGAATGACAGATGCCAAGAAGGATTTGATTACTTCCCTTTGTATAACACCGGACACCTCCTGAAGCATTACATGATTAAGAAAACCATTCAGGTAGACATGCATGATTTTTCTTCCCTGTTGCCTTAAAGAGGAACAAACATAATGGCTTAAGAGTAGAAAGGAGCATTTTGTGCAGCTGAAAGCAGCTTTAGCTGCCTCATTTTGCAATGTATCATGCTTGGAGCTTACATCCCCTACTGCCAAGTCTATCCATCTACACGGCAATGCTGACCCCACTGCTCTTGTGCTGCCCTCAGTATGGGCTTGAGGGGGCTGGGGAGGGTCAGCAAAAATGCAGCCATCTCTGAAGTCACACAATTGCTGTCTTCAAGGCAAGCACTGAGCTGGCCATGTTCTGCAGGGCTGGAGAGCTTTGTGGCAGACACCACAGGAACACATAACCCCCAGCAGCAACCCCAGCACAAGGCCTGCTGAGCACAGTCCTTGCCTCCGGGTACTTGCTTCCAGCTCCACTGAACTCTCACAGAGGCTTTTCCTCACAGACCCTTCAGTTGTTCCCAAGCTCTTCCTTTACTCACTCTCGAGGTACTTCAGCTTCTCACTGCGTATACAGCTGAGGGGTGAAAGCAAATTATCCTCTCCTAGCAGATACTCCAGCCTTCCTTCAGTTGGCCTAAGGCTATATTACTACTCACTCCTCCTCTCAAGAAACATACATCCTAAAGTTCTTCACTCACCAACCAAGTTGTGTTGTGGGGTTTTTTCAGGCAGAGACGTTGAACACGATTGTGAAAATGTTTCCATGCATTACACACACTAACAACAATAAACATCTACTGTACTATAAAGATTAAGACTCATGAGAATTGAATGGCTCAATTAGGGCCCCCAGCACTTTTAGACTACACAAACTCAGTTCAGTGTTCACAGAATAATTTCACTGCTATCCTTGAAGAATCCCTCCCTCACTACAATTAGGAAAATGGCAAGTTAGTATACTAAACACAAATCTTGTCTCCTTGGATGGTAGCCAGAAGAGAGGCATCAATGTTGCTTCGTGCTGCCCAAGGCATGTATTTTAACCCTCACAATGCAGATCTAGGAGACTTTCTTAAGTACCATAAATTTAAGCTAGAGCCTACTCACTATGCACTTCTTCTCTACTCCCAGGGAGCTCCAGCGACACTTTGGGACACCCAGGCTCTGCCCTGTGTGAGGGCAGTAGGTGTGGAAGGGGACAGAAACCTGAAAAAGGAACATGTAACTGATCCAACTGGTCCAAGGCCAAGGAAATGCTTGCGAGTGCACAAGGACCCTATTACACATCCCTTGTGCTTGTAATACATCATCTAGACACTATGATAATTTTGCCTCCAAGTTCACAAATGTCGGTAGAGCTACCCTAGTCTGCAGGAGGGCTGTGTGCTGGTAACCTCCACGACCTCCAGGGAAAACTGTTGAGCTGGAAAGCAGCAGCAGAGAACAAATCTACCCCAAGCAGCTCTCTCTCTTCTTTGCCAAGTCTTTTCTACTCTGTGAAAGAGTTTGGTCCTTCCTTTCCCCATGTTGCTCAATACTGGTCACTTTTTCAAAACCTTGAGACGAGCAGATGCAACTGTCTGCACTGGTTTTACTCTGGCAGCAGGACAGTGGCTCGTCTCATTGCCTGAGGACTCTGCCAGATGGCACCCGGCTATTACACCCCTTGCCACTCACACTCCAGCCTGTCCACGCACGGCAGCAGAGGCAGGGAGCTGCGGTGCCCACTCAGCCTCCAGCTGATATTACCACATAGCTGAGGTTATTACCAGCAGAAGCAACTCAAAGCATCTGTGAAGAATTCAACATTCAGCACCACAGGAACAGGGCTACTGCATGAGAATGATTTAAACCTCTTTGGCCTACACAGAACTGCACTTGGTGACACAGGACATCTCCCACCACGTCTTGGCCATTGTCTAGGTTTTCCCACCACTTCCTTTCCTTTCCTTTCCCAACTAAATTTGCCTACAAAAGTATTTCAAATGTAATAGTGAATTTTTTTTCATTTAAATATACATGCTTCTCTTGTTCAGTGAATACAGTTCAATATAAAAGGCATTCCTAAAAACGGGTTAAAAACCAACCATCTCTCTTATGATGCAAGTTTCTGAGAAACACAGGAAAGTGAAATTGCTACCACTCCATTATTTCCACCACTTAAGTGGACAAAAGACAGACAGAAAGGTTATGCTTCCCTGAGTTTTTTCATTTACCCTTTTAGGAAGCCCCAAGGCCTGTAGGAACTCACTGAAGTGATGTGCCTATTTTTGTTAAGACACATGCTTTTCAGAATAATGTGTAAACTCAAGCCTACATGTGGTAATGAGCCAAGGTGGTTGGCCTGATATTTAGACAGATCACTTGTGAAAAATGACAATCACCATTTGGCAATTTTTCGGCTGGTAGAAGAAGAAACTACATTGAAATTTTGATTGACTTAATCTGAATATACAAATAAAACACTCTAGTCAAATTCAGTGTAGAATAGAGGGAAAGATAGGGTTTTATGGCACTTTTAAGAAGGTCAGAATTGAAAATCCTAAAAACATGTTTAAAAAAAAAACAGAGAAACCAAAGTTTCCAGTATTTACAGGTTGATAAAACTGTTCCTGTCGTGCCCAGGATTTATGAGCGCAATTTGCTGTACTGCAGAACAAGTAATGCTGCAGAATGTGAGGTTTCATTACCAAGAAATGAGATCATGAATTGGCTGTGACTGAGACAGGTGAAAATAGATCTTCACCTATAAAAGCTCAGTGTACTCTGCATTTTGCAGTCTAGACTGACCACACTGTTTTCTCATCAGCTCTTTCTGCTACACTGGAGCACTTGCTTGTAAATGAACTCTGTCCTGCTATCAAGCCGCAAAGCAATATAAAAATGTATGCCACATCTCCCATTAGCAAGATGACGCATTGCAGAGTATATGACAGGAATTCTCAGGGAATACTTTGGGATTAGAAGTGAAATACTGCACAGATGGGATTGCTGGGTAAGGGAATTCCCTCTGACCCATATAGAGCTCAGAACATTTAGCACTTTTACTTCAATAGGCAAGATCAGGACATTTTACCTTGTAAATATTTAAAGTACAGGCAAAAAGACATGAGGTGCTTGAAAATCTGAAAAGATAGGACAGCTACAGAGATTAAAAAAATAAAAAAGTAACAAATATCTAAGTAACAAATATTCTGTAACATGTAGGGAAGGTGAAGAGGTACCCAAACACAGAATGGACAAGAATGGAATTGCCACGCAAGTTGTCAGAAGCTAAAGATCAGGCCCCACTTCTCCTAACCTATGCTAACCTAAGACTCAAGCACAATTATTCTTTGCATACACTCACTCTCAAACATCAGCAGTTAAAAATCTTCATTTGCTCTCCAGCAGATTACTAGAGCTATAGCATTGTCTCCTGTTGAGAATCAGGTTACACAACTTGTAAAGCCTATAGAACTCCCAGACAAACCCCATGTTCATGGTAAGATTCTGTGCCTTTCTGTCATGGCCTGTGTATCATTGTTGTCCTCAGTATCAAGGGGTCAGGTACCTGAAGGATTTGCAAAGACACAGAGGGCTAACTCCAGCTGAATTCCAAGGTGAGCTGGACATGACATGTAAGCCCCCACTTGACATAGGTCAGTGCAAGGTATTAGCACCATGGCACCAAGCTCATTATTTAATTATTCCACCAGTACCTTCAGGTTTCCTTACACATAACTGAGTCTAGCCACTGTTTTCAAGCTTGGAATTGAATTTTGAAATGCTTGTACTGAACTTCTGTAGCAATCTGTGAGGCTCCTTCTGACTAAAGATCTCTGTTCATCTTCCTGCTGATCTAATAGGCATTGCCAAAGCTTTGGTATCTCATAAATCAGCCAGATCTGTTATAATTAAAAGGAAACAATGATGGAGTCCCAGAGTTTGCAAGGTCCCACAGAAGACACCCCTGGTGCCTCACAGAGGGGTCACTACAGCTTTGCCTAGGGTGTTCCACAGGTCCCCAGTGATTTAGGCTCCACACGGCATTCTTTTTCCAGTGTTCTGCTATCCTTATTTTTTTTTTTTTGCCTCTTAATAAGAAACATGAACTTGTGTTGTTGCAATTAGATGCCATCACATCTTGTCCTAACCACTACAGACAAGATTAACCCCTCCTTTTAAAAGCTCTTGAGGACTTCTCTCAGGCTTTTTTTCTTCCCTTTAAGGTGAAAAAATCATTTTAGTATTTCCATAGTATTGCTTTCCATAGTATTGCCCTTAGTCACATCTGATGCTCTTTATCAGACTTTCTCTCCTTGCTCTACCATTTTTTTGAAGTAGAATCCTTAACATTCAACAGACAGTCTTCCAAAATAAGGCTTTACCTATGCTCACAAAAATGAAGGAATTCCTTCAGACCACTTCCAAGCTTTGCAGCCACTTATACCTCACAAGACAATTCTTTTGCAAAAGCATAGATTAATCTCCTCTTTCCATGCCAAGGCCACTATTTCCAGCTCAGCTTACAGGCATAAAATTCCAGTAATAGCTGGAATTTGGCAAATGAGTGCTAGCTGATGGTCTCCACTCAGGTCCACATGGATTCCTGTATACTCCATGGGCACAGAATACAGGACCATATTAAGTGGTCTACTATCACACAGCATCAATTTGCTCATACCTCCAGAACGTGTAGGTGGGAACTCCAGAATGAACTGACTACATCTTGTACCATCTACATTTCCTACAGGAAGTCCACTTTTTTAAGACTAATAAAGAAAAGCTGCTGTTACCTTTGCCTACTTTTCACAACCACATTTCAGCCATCTCAGTGGTTTACTGATGGCTTTCACAAATACCACACTAAGTTTAAAAAACCACTTATGACCACATGACCATGCTAACACTCACATTTTCTTTTTCTACAGCATATTTTACACAAAGCACTTCAAAAATATTAAACCTTACAAGTTCTCTACAAAACAACATTTACATTTCCTTCAACAGATGGAGAAACCACAGCTTAAGTCAACTGCCCAGAGACACAGAGTGAACTGATGACAGTTTTAGACATCAGTTCCTTCTTATACTAAGCCCATTTATGTTGAACCTGCAGACAATGGATAGCTGTATAATGCTTTTCAACCCACAGCTATGCACAAAATTAATTTTTCTCCATGATAATGAGAAAAAAACACTCCACAGAAAGAACAGTACTCAATACCAAATGCACACCGCTCATCACAAAGTGCAGTCAGAGACTAAAAGGAGAGCACTGTCCTTTCACAGACCTGCCTGCTGGCACCTACTCCCACAACACACATGACTCTACACATTCAAACAAGTAATCCAGATCCACTCTTCCAGAGGAAAACGTGCCCTTTCTGAGCCCTTTGGTTTGAACCTTACCTTTCCACAAGCTACCATGGACAGGGCAAGCTGGTACCAGAGGTGAAATTCATCAAATGCAAACTTCATGGCTCTCTCCAAGCACTGAGAAAGAAATGACGAAAGGAATATAAGACTTCATTTTTCTCCTTACACCTTTTGTCAAGACTGCTGCTTGGATCAAGAAACACTTTGCTGTGGCCCTAGAGACCCAGGTGATTTTTTATTTTTTTTAATGACACCGTTTACACTTCTCAGCTAATGGGACGTGCTAGTGTACATCATCACTTCAAAAGGCAGCCACTTTGTTCAAGTGCCTACACATAAATTACTTTAACATCTCTAATAGTTCTGTGTACCTTTCTGGCCTGTGCAGCCATAGCTCTGTAGCTGATCACTAACTAGCACACTCCATTTTCACCTTCCCCGACAAGCCACACAAAGAGGGGCTTTGCCAGCGTGTTTGGAGGGGCAGAGGCCGAGGGAGGTACCTCAGACAGCATCACGTACTGCCCTCTTCTGCCCAGCGTGATGCTGAGGAGGTCGTAGACTGCAGAAGCATCCCGGAGGCTGACGGCTCGGTCATCCTGCTGCTCTGGGGCTCGGCTGATCACTGCGTCCCGGTTCGCCTGGGCACACACACAAGTGAAGTATCAGAAACCAAGAGAGAAAAATAGAACTGACTCCTCCATAGCAAGCTACACCTACCACTCACAGCATTTTGTTTAAAATAATCTCAAAGTTTTTTCTTTTAAAAGTTTATCCCAACATAACGAAGGTGCTTCCACAGAGATGCTTTCTACCCAGGTGAAGGAAACTCAAGAAGACAGCTGTATCTACAGGAAGGAACTGCTACACATATCTCATTTGGATTTGTGTCACAGAATTAGAGCATTATGAAACAGACCTACCAGATCTCATTTCCTTAATAATTAGAAATTCAAGGCCATCCTTAAATCATCTTCCTTATTTTCTCATTAATTAGAAATTCAAGGCCATCCTTAAAGCATCTTCCTTATTACTTCAATTGCCTGCAACTGTGATAACTGCTTCCAAGGCTGATAATTTATCTTCCATGTCTACACTAGATTTCTTCATAACAGCATCCATTTTTGTTCTTTTTTGCTACTGACCTTTTGTTGTTTAATTTGAGCAGGTTGCCTAAGTAATCAGATTTGCTTGTCATCAACTTAAAGCAATTAAAGGTTTGGGCAATGCAAGAAAAAATTGTTTTTTTCAAGTATATTTTATGTGTCTTAATTTTGCTAATATATCAGTACATTGCTGGGCCTAGATCAGGAAGAAACTTCTGACAGAAACAATCAGTTCAGCAATTTATGAGTTGAGCAATTTCTGTCCCAAAATATCACATGCCACAGACTCAGATTTACATCTGAATCCCAGCCCTTTGAGCTTTTCTGAGCACAAAGAAGGAGACTACAATTCCAGAGTAAACGGAAAAGTCCGTCTGATTTCCAAACACAGACTACCCAGCCTCTGGGAGAGGCAGTGCTGGATGCCACTCAGCCTGAGCACCATCTGATAGCACAGACACGCTGCCCTAGGCTCCTCAGCTGAAAGGGGTGCAACATCAGACACTCAAGTCTAGACATCTAAAAGATTAGAAAAATTAAGAAAATTGCCAGCAATCTCACCTTGAGCAAAGGCAAACAAAATGTTCCCTCCTTGAAACAGGAAGGTTATGAGATTTATTTTACAACACAACTATAATCTTACACCTATTTCTTTCTAATTGTGGTGAGATTTTTTTTTCCATAAAAAGGTTAAACATGGGAATTAAGCGTAATAAAAATTTCCAGAATATGCAGCCCTTAAAGCCCACGCATACTTCATTGTGATTAAGCTGCAGCTGTTTCATCATGATTTTATCTGTGTAATGCCCCAGTTCCAAGCACTCTTCATCACAGCCTCCAGCCGAGACTGCAAACAAAATTACTGACAACTAACACAATCTCAACCGAGAGCTAAATGGTGACTGCAGTTAAAGGCAAGCTGACAGATCAGACCCAGTCCAGTGCTTGCACAAATAAACTTACAGCAACTCATGCAGCCACAAAGGCATTTTTCTTTTTCATGCTACTGCAAAAGATGCAATCTGTGATAAAAAAATAGTTCAGAACAACAGAATGCATGACAGAATGAAAACTACTTTAAAAATTCTCCAAGAGCACAGAGGCATAGCATCTCTATTAGCAGAAATTAAAAAAAAAAAATTAAAAATAAATGCACGTTTAAGCTCTGTTTGGATTTAACATAAGACTGCTACTTTAAAAGGAAAAAAGGAGTTAAATAAAGCCATATACTGTATGATCCTTATTGCCAAGTGAATCCTCCCACACATATACAATAGCATTAAGAGTTTTTTCTGCACCAGTTATTGTTATGACAATTGTTTGTAGCAAACAGCTACTGAGATAGCACCCCCATGCTCTGTAATCTCACCAATAACCTCCCATTACAGTCAGCTATAGCCTGATGGTTCAGTATACATCAAGTACCAAGCTATGATTTTTAAGTGGATGCATTAGCACAGATACAAAATTAATCAAAACTCATGACTGTCCATCACGTTTTGCCACAGATACTGGTACTAGAATGAAGAACACACCCCAGCCGTGCAAAAGCAGGAATACAGGGCATACTACAAGGATGCAATATTCTAAAATTGCAGTATGATATATTGTATATATCATACCCAAGCAGAGAGTAGTTAAATGCAACATATGCACAGGCACAATGAATATTCTTTCCAAGAAGGTCATAAACCTGCTGATTTTGTTCAAGCTTTTAAATCTCAAAGCCACAGAAGGTCTTCGCAATCTATCACTCTCTATGCTTCCATACATAAAAGTTGCCACTAGCAAATTCATTGTTACTTCTATCTCAACAATTTCCTCAATACTGAACCTATTCCAAATTGCTAATTCCAGCTGCTCTAAAAAAATAAATCAATAGCCCACATGATAGTAGAGACATAAAAACCCCACAAACCCCAAAACCAAAAGGCGCAAACCTCATAAAAAACTGACTGAACAGTAGCAAGGATATGGATTGTGTCTAACACAATAAGGTAAATCACCATCCTAAGTAAGGCTACTGCAGTGCAGAGCTCAGAGAAGGGAATGTGAATCACTATTTCCTGAAACCCACTCAGGAAACTGGCATGTCTCTATGGCCTGCCTCTCACAGAAGGCAGGCTGCTGTCCCTCAGAACATCATCAACCTTTTTCTTTTCTTTGCCTTGGTTTACGTTTTTGTAAATATTTGTCAGTGAGAAATCCTGACAGTCACTGGCAAGTACAAGGGCAAAAGAGTTGCAGAGTTACTGCAATAAAGAATACACCCATTCTGTGGGATAGGGAATTTTACCTATTGAAATGTGCATTTGAGAATGCAAAAAATTCTAAGCTATTAACACCAACATTTTTTCAATACCTGTGTTTCTGTTGTTTCAGACCACTGACTTTCCTGAACACAATCAGAAAAAAGATTATTTGTACAACACTGGTCTCAAGTAGTGTATCCATAACATAAGCAGCAATTTCAATTTGTCCTACTGCATTATTTCCTTCCTCTCCACTATTAGCAGCAGTAAAACATAGCTACAAATACATTTTCAACACCTCCACCATGACTATTCCCTTTAAGCTGCTCCCATTGTCACACAGACATGCCTTACAGCATGCAAGCAGGATGGAGAGAGATGAAAAGTCATACCTAGAGAAGCTCTGTTCAAGGCTGTTTTGTGGGATGGGGAATGTCACCAGTGCTACCAACACAAGTTTCACCACGGGAATTAGTATAACTTGCATTATAAAGGCAAAAATACACAGTAAATACCCCTTTTTTTGAAGTATTCCAAGGCATATGAGCAACTCAGAGATACATCACACTTGGAAATTCTGGGATGCATAAGGCACAATTAGCTGTGCATGTAGGTGGCTCAGACATGACACCAGTCCTATCTGGGGAGATAAAACACATTTTGTAGTCAGCCCAGACCTAGGACATTGAGAATCTTCAGCCCCCCTCTCCACAGCCCGGTGACACAGCCCATCTGCAGGCCACACACCCCCAAGGGGCCCCAGCCCAGGCTGACAGCACTGAGCTGACCCAGCATTCAGTCACTGTGGTGTCTCTGAACCTGACAGGGCACAGAACCTGGGGGTCAGCAGGGCTTTTCAGTCTGCCTCCAAACACAGCAATGCCACCATAGGGAACTTTCAGACCCCTGCTGGCTCTGCCAGCCGGGAACAGCTCTGCCTTTCCAAGCACCTGCAGTGCTGAGCTGCACACAGCTTGGGCCTTCCTATCCACACACACAGCACACTTACCTGCAAACTAGATAAGCCCCCCATCCACAGAGGATTTGTTGTACATCAATGATGCTTATTTATGGCTTGTTTACTTCAGGAAGGAAGGAAAAGAGCCACAGCAAATCCAAACAGCCATTACTTCAGCAGTTATTACGCACACGGTTACACTGCAGAAAATTAAATTTACCACAGTACAAAGAAGTGTTTCTTAATAAAACGTCAAGTAAGCATATGAATTACAATAGAGTATATTCCATGTAGCAGCCCCTTCTCACAGCAATTAGCTATGAAGTATCCTTTAATTGCTCACTTTGAAACATGGCTTCCCCTGCTTTTTTCCAAAGAAGAAAAAGAAAGCAATTAAAATCTTTAATGAGTGCCTGCTGCCTGCCCCCTAATTCATGGGCATTCGAATGTTCAACTTGTGTCTTTTCATAATAGACATAATTGCCAGATCCACTGCAACCCATCTATACAGAACAGCAGCGTGTTTTACACAGTGTACTGTAATAATGTAATTGGTGTGATTCAATACTACCATTAAGAGAGAAAAACAAATGCCGTGTGTGTAAGATTGACAACAGGCCTTTGAAATCATGCAATTGATGCCTTTTCTTCTAAGAGCTGGGGAATATTTAGCCTATATCCTTTGAGTCTCCCTTCTGGCTGTTTTGCCTATACTGCCAACAAAATAAATTAATTCTTAACAATGGCAAGAACCTGTTCAACGCAAGAGGCTACAGGCTTTTTGCCTAAGTTATTGATCATCTCTACACAGCACCTGAAGTTTTCCCTCACTAACATATGCAAAGAAAATATTAAGGGTTGACTGCACAGCTGCTGTGAAAATGGCATGTGGGTAGAACAGGGAGGAAAAACCATGCCCCAGGAACTCACAAAACTCCTCTCAGAGAGATACTACAACTCATTCCACTTGAGACCAGAAGCACAGCAAATGAAAACTTATCCCCTTGTGAACCACATGGCATCTGTCTCATTTCTGGTAAGCAACAGAGCACAAGTTACTGGTGCCCAATTCAGATTCTTCAAAACAGCCCCTTATAATTGCCTATTAAATATGACCACATAGATATATCTTACATGTTTCAGGTGCATTCTAACACCCTGTAGTGTAGCAAAACTAATTCTGGAAACACCACTGAAAGCAAGACAGACATACACCCCCAAAACAGCCAAACAACCCTAGAGAAGCAGAAAGTAAGAAAATTTGTTTATGGATATTATCTTGGGTAACAAAGTCATCAATTTGCTAACAGTTATCTGGATTTAGAAAGCTATCTACCAAGAATTTATATCCTCCTTGCAAGGCTGGAAACAAGACTTACTACTGCAAAGCAGAAAAAAAAAAGCTCTCATTCCCTGTTCTCTAGCAACTCACATTAGAACCATTTATTCAAGAGGTAATTAGTAGATAGTATATTTCCCACTAGAAACATTCTGCAGTCCATGTTTGCAGGTCCCAAACACATAGCTTTGTCTTTCAAACCAGTAAAGAGACAGCCAGATTTGCTACTGTAAATGCACAACTGTGATTTGGTAACCAACAGAGCAGGCAACCCTGCCCCCAGTTGTCTCTCTCAGCTGCCACAGTCCAATGGCCCTCAGTAAAACAGTCATGATGGTCATCCAGCTGTTGTATCACCACTGGGCTTGGTGCCATTTTGAAAAAAAAGGAAAAAAAGAAAAACCTACAAAAGCAACAAGAGATTCTTCTTCACCAACCCATCTGTTGGACAGCGTTTTATAAAACTAGGAACTGAAGATCTAACAGGTTTTATTTATTTCTGTGTTTAAAAATACATGGGTTTAACGTTATTCTGTTAAAGGCATGCTCTCAGCCATGAGTTTGTTCTCACCAGTAAAAAGAACAGGACAAGTCCCAGTATCTTCCTTCCCCCTCACCATCTGTTCCATGCTCTCAGGCCCTCCAAGGTCAAATTGCCTTTAGGGATTCAAATCAGAGATAAGATGGGGATGACATTTCTAATCTTTGTTACACAGGCACAGAATTTATTAGTTTTGGATACAAGGAGCTTTATTTCCAGTATGAATGAATCCAGAGCCAAAAAAAATATACCATGTCACCTGGTTTGTTTGGTGGACCACATCAGCCAAAATCCCCAGTTGTAAGAACCAGCATTGCCAGCACTGAATAAAGGCATTTCAGACTCTACGTTGGACCTCAGATTCAAGAAGGGAAGGTTCCTAAATGCAAACAAAGAACTTTTTCTTTTTTTTTTAACCTCATAAGCAAACACAAAAAGTAATACTAAGTGTTCCATTCCTGGCTCTAAGAAGCTTCTGGCTAACTTTAAGGGCAGTGCAGTCAATTCTGAAAACTCTTGAGAATAGCTATTAAAATAAACAAAACTGCAGCTAAGGGTTAGTCATGCCAAACCTCCTCTGTCTACACCCTGCAGCTCAAAGCACCCAAGTCCCTGATGGCAGAACCAGTCCTGTCCCCATTGGTAGGTGAAGCAGAAAAATCACACTGCAGCAAGTGACAATATGTCCTCAGTTCTCCTCACAATCAGTGGCAGTGGTTTAGATGGGTTAAATGCAGTAAGAGAGAGGACTAGTGGTTTAAAAATAGGCAAGTCCATGTTTCTCCAAGATGTGATAAGAACACATCATTCTGCCACAGCCTGTGCTTGTAAAGGCCGTCACCAGCTGGTCTCTTGGTCTGAAGGAGAGCATTTTTGTCCTCTCAGAAACACAGCCCATCCATACCATAACTTAGGCTACGCAAAAGGAATTATAGAGTAGCCAGGAGGCCACAAACACCCACAAAGACAGCCTCAACTGTGGCAATCTTCAGGCTGACTGATTTGTTTCACTAGATTCCTTCATGAGAACTCTACAGCCAAAGGCTGTGACTAAGTAACAGCTGGCACAGAGAAGGAACATTTGCCAAGCTCAACAACCAGGATTCTTTTCATTGATTACTGAGATACCTCAGCTCATGAAAATAGGCTACCATTTTTAACAGGACATAAAGAACACAGGAGGCAAATCGTGAGAATCCCAGGGCAAAGCAGGCTACAAGCTTTCACTGAAAGTGTTAATATATCCACAGAAGCATCTTCAGAGCCTTGAAAGAGGACACTATGTTATTTAGCCATTTGAAAACCTTTTACATACTTAGGCTCAAAGGCAGAGTGAAATACTGAAGGAACTGTAAATTGCCCCTTTCGAATATATTCTCATTTCATCCCACCAGAATATGCAAACTGAGTCCCTTGCAATGCAAGGGAAAGGGATAAGTAACCACAAGCCAGAAGCGTCCCCCATTAAGAGCCAGAGAAAGTTTGGTGACAAATAGGCTCTGGCCCTCAAGAATCACAAGGCAATTTCTTGCTTTCTCCTTCACAGGAACAGTTCTACTCCCCCATAACATCTTCTTGGAAGTCACAACAGACCCTGGCAAAGCAGATGTCAGCTTCACCTTAGGAAGGCAAGTCAAACATAGAAACAAAGTAGATTTCAGCCGCCAAGGCGCTCCAGGTGTATACTTCTTGAAAAAGTACTACATCTCCTTTTCAGCACATATTTACTTAGAGGTTCTCTGATGATTTATGCTCCTCCCCAGTTCGTCTTTGCTCTGTGCCCTCCACAAGCTGAAATTTTTTTCTGGGCCTCCTTCCCCTAATTCTGTCCCTCTTCAAGGTAATTTTGGAGTGGTAGAAGTCAGAAACTGGTATGTGAAGAAGCTGTTTGGCTTTACAGTCCTGCAAGAGAGTTACAATGGCCTGACTGCTCTTTGTCTCTTTAAAAATCAGAGAGAAGTACCATCTTTCTGGTCAGTTTTGCTCTGACAGACCAAAGCATCAGAGAAGCCAAAGTTATTGCATACTTCTGTTTCATTTTAAGGGGTCCACAATTGCAAAATACTGGAAGAACACCTAATCCAGCCAAAATCCAGGAACACCAACTGCGTAGCTTACTGGCCTACAGAAACACTTGCCACTGACATTCTCTCAAATGAAGGAAAGTATATTTTATTCAGTTGTTAACTTGGTATCATTAGGGAGACACCTCATTTGGAAATCTGCTTCCCCTTAGCTCATTTCATGAGCTTTTGAAAGTTGTTTTTCTAAAGAAAAAAAATACACAAAACTAAAAACCAAACCTTCAAACAAATAACAAACCTGTAGGCTAGTGAGAAAACTCACTACCTTACAGCAATGCTGTTCTGGAAAACATGTCATGTCATAAGTTAAACAAAATTTCCCCTTCTGAGTTCCATAATAAAAATGTACAGTAAAGTATTTATGGATTACAAACACATATAAGAATCAGACTGCTCCCTCTGTTCCTTCACTTAGGAAGAACATTCATGTGATTCTTAAGTGTATTTCTATACACTTGTCCTGAATTTTAGTTAGAACAAACTCGCAGCAAGGTTGATGCAAGATGAAGGCTCAGATGTTCCATTTCCCCAAAATCAGAAATACAGTTACGTGTCTCCTACAGTGCTCTGCTAAAAGAGCTTCTTTTGTTTGTTTTATATGTAGCAAATCAAAGTCCCTTGCATCTTCCTCCAAGAAGTTCCTATATATCGGAAGAAGCATTTAGGCACACACCAAGTTCCTTATTTAAACCTGGAACTCAGCACAGCAGTCCTGTTTCTACCAATACCATTTTCACACTACTTCATCCATAATTTAGCTACAAGACCAGTTAGTTCACCATTTTACATGCTATTAGATAGGGATAACTTTCTCCTCCTCAGCAGAACAACATTGTGGAGTTTGAGGTCCCACATGGCCTCTCTAACAGCAAGTTCAATCCCAGAAAGACTGGAGCAGCCAATTTTGTCACTGCTCCAGACCCCAGTCCTCCTCCTGCTTGGATCAGCCCCAACAAGCCCCACTAACATGAGTACTTCTGATTTTAATAGACGTTCACATGATATCCTACAAGCCCTCACTCCTGTAGTCTCCACTTCTAATTATGAAAAGCCCTTCTGACTAAAGAAAAACCCTTGAAAACACAAAGCAGATGTGCTGTGGAGGTTTAATCTAGAAAGCACTGAAAAGCACATAGCAATACTCAGATGTACATGATTTTGAAGTCAATTTAATATTTTGGGGTGGTTCCACCTCTTCAATTTCCCCCTGAATTTTAAAAGCAGACAATATTAAACTGCCCTGTTCTGAAGAAGTTTGTGGGAAAGGAAAAGAACTTGAGCCAGAAGAACAAGACAAGAAAAACCGAAGCAAGCAAAAACCAACGTTTCCACAGTATCTTTTTTCAATTTGTCTGAAAGTTATTAAAATTTTCTAAGAGAGCTGTTGATGTTCCAAGGTTTTGAATCTCACTTTGAGGTACAAGTGACCACTCTGCATTTAAAGCAAAATACACATTACTTACACATTTTCTGTGCATTTGCATCTTCTCAGAACATGAAAATTACCAAAGGTCACCATGCAGTTATTTTTCCTCCAATTTTCTCTTAAATGGATTTTTAAAGCCACCAATGTTATAAATAGAAGAAATCTAATTATTTCACTGTAGCTTATTATGAATGTTTCTTCATGTCACAAGATTTCCTGTACCACTGCATCAGAAACTGCCAAAGATCACTCCAGACTGGAAAAGCCAACAACTGCACATTAAGGCATGAAAGCAGAATACTGCATCCTGCAATTCCAAACAGCACCACCAAGCCTGGCTTTAGGTAAGGCTCTCTTCCTCTCATTCTTGATCCATAAATCCACACAGATGTTATGAATGGAAACATCTGTCCACTGAATGTATCTGAACATCAGAACCTGCATACAACTATGGTGAATGCAGTCAATTTCTCTTCTTGACAATTGCCAAAACTCTTCACTAACATTCCACTTAATAAAAGTGGTGCCACTAATAAAATAATAGATACCATTTTCCACTCAGCATCTGAACTTTGTTTCTAGGGAAGATTCTGTAAACAAAACCAACCAGGAGACATGGAAATGCTAGATATACCTTTGCACTATTAATAATAAAAGCTCATTTTGGCTTACCATGGATTCACTGATTAGGAGGAGGAGAAGAGCCTCTTCTACATTGTCTTGAGGGCAGTACACACTGAAAGACAGAATACATTTTTCTGAGGAAGATCAAGAGTTATCCTGCCAGCTTCCTTCTCATTTCACAAGAGAAGCGGTAACTTGAAACATCTCATTCATAATTAATTTGCTAGGCAATACTGTCTTTGCAGGTTCACACAATTAAAAGCTCTGCAATATATCTTAGATGAGCTATACTGAACCCTAAATAGATTATTTCAATTTCATAGCAAAGACAGCCCTTTGGTTGGACTTGCTTCTTCCTGGGTTGTGGGGGGAAAAACCAGAACAAAACAACCACTCAAAGTTTAACGTTTTATTTTTTCAGCAGACTTTTTCAGTGGGAAGTTGAAAAACAAGAAGGCACAAAACTACTACATGAATCAGTGACATAATTAGTAGTACTGAAGAGTGTTCAAATACACTCCTTCCTCCTTCCAATAAACTGAAATAAAAATGAACACTTACTTCTCTTCTGAGTACAGCTCAGGCCTCCGACAAAGAAGATTGCTAACATAAGATTGATATTCCTTGTTCATGAACTCAGGAAGAGGATCAGATAAAGGGCTCCAGTAACAGTCTTCACTGAGGGAATGGAGAAGTACTTGGGCTAACTGTTTGGCTGCAGTCTAGAAATCAGTACAGAAAAAACATATATCAGTGGAACATTCTCCAACACAAAAGATTCACCCCTCACCATGTTCCACCTTGGGAAGAAGATGTACCAGTGTGACAGTACCAATCTTCAGAAAGCTGGAGTAGCTGCTAAGGTCTACAAAAGGGTCAGTTTCTTCCCTCCTGAGAAAAGATCAAACTCCTGCATTTACATGGTCTTGTTGCAATGCTCTAGGAAAAAAGTTATCAAAAAGGCCTGACAGCAAGGGATGCTTTGGTGAACAAGGACAACTAACTGCCACATGAACTGCTGAGACAATCTCACAATAGTTACTATATACGAGTAGGATGACACGACAATTGTGTTCTCAGCCTCAGAATTTTGTATGCAAGACCAGAGGCAAATTTTGTTTTAGCTTTAAGAGATCAACCTTTTATCTGTTAATATCACTCCCCCTTATAGACTCTTATAGTTTCATCTTGGTACTGCTTCTCTCTTCCTGTTGCAGTAAAGGAGGGAGGAGAGAAGATGCTTAGGAACTTTATAGTGGGACAGCAACATCACATGTACTTATTTTACCATCAAGCAGCTGAAGACCCTTCAATAGTTGCTTTCCACTTCATACACACAGCTGGCAAGCTGGGCCCAAAAGGAGGCAAGTTAACTTCACTTAGCAAAACTATCTTTGGCATTTACCCTTGTGTGATACCCATCAAATCACTAATTCTTGCACTGCACATAGATGAGCCTGCAAACAAGCTCAGAGTCATCACACTGGGTGGTGTCTTCTGTGAGTGGCAGGCAGCACACCACTCTATGCTGTAAAGTAAATCCTGTACAAAACAGAGGGTGGGCTGAAACTTCAGCCCTTCTGTCCTAATATTTGCAAATAGTATTCTGCAACTTCTCTTGACTACTGGATATGTATTTTATATGAAATGTATACTTAGAGATGTGTTATGAGCCCACCAACAATAATTTTATTTTAAATATCAGGACACGTATGTTATAGATGTCATACCTCAAAATCTATGGGATCAAATAAGCCACACTTAGGTTAAAGTTCCTATTGTCAATTACAGCAAAATAGCTTGTTATGATGCAAGGCTCCTGATTTTCACCCCCCTCACCACACATTAATTCACTGAATTAGTCTAAAATGCAACCACAGTACTGCCTCTTAAACATCATAAAGGGCAGCTTCATAGATGGCAGTGGTCTGAGTGTACCATGGTGTCTCAAAGAAATGTCATCACATACAACTCCCTGGAAACCCCAAGACCTTCCCTGCCCTGCTACTGACAAGTTACAGAAAGCTGTCTGTTTCTAACTAAGCTTTTCTATGCTTTTTATAGCAAGTAACTATGAACAAAACAGCCTAGGGCCCTGCAACATTAGCCAGTATCATTTTATCATCTCAGTGTGTAATTATTTAGTCAGTTTTACCCTGAGGAATCAACTCTCCTATATTTTTTCCTACCGTCTTAGAGGGGAGGGAAAATAATTTGCCAGCAATGCAAAGATCTCTACTGGTTCACACAGAAATAGGAGTACAGTTTGTGGTAAGCCATTCAGAATGCAAGCAACAAATACTTCTAGTGTCTTTAATTTTAACATACAGTACAGTAGCTGTGTAAATTAGCTTCATTCTTGTTTTGAATAAGACCAAACAAACCAGAACAGGCCAAGACTCTGATTTATGTTATTACTGCCTTTGGCTAAAAAAAGCATCATTATGCTTGAAGAACACTGTGATCCCACAAATTAGGGGGAAAAAAAATCATGTGTTTTACTTTCATGCTTGAAAAACTTGTTTAATTAAGCACAATCCTCCCTTTGCCTTCTTGACGGCTCTTTAAAAATAAATAAGAAAATGAAAGTGCTACTTCTAAATCTCAGGAAAAGCTATTGAATGAACAACTTGAGAGCTCCCCAAAGGGATAAATCCCCCAGGGGTGTTGTACAGCTGTCCCCAGTTGCACAAGGACAGGAGCAATTGAGCCACGTTCTGTCACAGTCTAGGAGCACCAGATGGTTAGATTCATTTCAGCAAAATGATAAAACAGGCAAGCACAAAAATACTGCTGAACCCTGATCTCAGTTTGGAATGGACAATTATTTAACTCATCTCTTCTAATTTGCTGCACAAGCCTCCACATGCATCTGTATTCTCAAAAACACTACACAAACCCATGTCCACCTCCCCTGCCCAAGTTCTCTGGAATGACACGAAACACAAAGCAGAATCAAGTACAAGTTTAGCTGTAAGAGTATCAATGCTTTTAGGGCTGCAAAGCTTTCATTCCCAAGACTGTTATTCTGCAAGCTATTGACCTTGTCACCTCCTGAGTAACTTCAGGACAAGATCTCTCCAAGAGGAGACAGGGAAGAACCCGTTAAAGGTCCAAGAAATTAAACAGGAACATAAATACTTCTTTACCTGAGACATTCAGGATAAAAGGATGCAAAGATGCAGAATGCCAACACCAAAAAGAAAAATTTAAAACAATTAAAGTCACTCTGTATGGTATTGAAGGGGGCTTTTACAGAAGGAACACTGAAAGATATCAGTCTAAAAAAGCACTGCTTGTTGCAAGAGACAGAAGTACTTAATGCTTTTACATGCAAATGCAGAAAGGTGTGCATGCAGATCAAAACTGAGAAAGAAAACAAGACAGCATCACCTGAGGACAGCACTGTCAAACTAGTAACATCTCTGTTTCTACTAGAAAATGCACTGAAACCAAGAAAACAAAACAAACAAAACACAAACCCAAGAGAAGTAACCTGTACGCCCAGGTCTGAAAGCCTGGAGGTTTCAATTGGGCAGGTCTTTGAATTAAGGGGATCACTTGACATATCACTTCCAAAAGTTTAAAAAAAAATTTTAAAAGTAAAAGAAATAAAGCCAGCAATCAATCAAGTGAGGACAAATACACTTTTGTGCTACAGCACTGATCAATCAAGAGAATTTCTGCATACCAGACTGCCCCACCCTCCCATTCCCTTACCATTTTGAAGGTCTGAGTAGCTTTTGTTTCTACAGTCCGTAGTATTTCTCGCAGACTCCTCATTCCTTTCACAATATTTCTATGGGGAAGACAGAAAAAAAAAATAATGAAAAAATCCCCAAAATCAGCACACTGGAAACAGAATATTTTTATGATGTGGCAAAGCTCGGCAACACACCTGAAGTTCAAACAACCCCTGAAACAATCACTAACAGTAGTGCAGTAGCAAGACAAGTCACTCTGAGGCACAGACAGGACAATGGCACAGAGCAAGGCTGCGACTGTAGCATTGCCTACTCCAGATGGCTTTCTAAGAGAAGATCACATTCACATTTGATGAACAGAGGGGACATTTGGAAGCCTTTCATAGCTCATATTTATAAAGCAGATGCTGCTCCTTAAAAGTATGCACATCTCCTCTTCATACACACAGATTGTACTTGTTTGAATTATATTGAGCTTACGTGATGCTTTTAAATGACGATTTCTTTTAGGTGGTGCTTAAACGCTTTGTGTCTGATGGCCCAGGCACATGATGAAATTACACTGGTTTAAACAGTTAATTATCAGGCAGCTAAGTTGCAGCAACTGTCTGCAATCACAGCTTAACCTGCAGTAAAAGGGTTAGACTAAAAAAAACAAATTTAGAAAAAAATCGTATTATTCTGCATACACCATGAGCAATTAAAGCTGACTAGTTGCCAAATGCTATCTTAACCGTGCCTGTGCACTCAGAGAGATGTAGAGAGGAAAGATTAAACACTGTACATATCAGTTAACACGCTGGCAGTCTATCAGCTGTTCAAGGCTAAGGATGTGGCCCCACCACCACAGTAACTGCAAAATGGTTCAACGCACATTCATTGCAGGGTCAAAGTTACCCAAAGACATACAAGCTATCAGAAAAGAAGCAATGCTGTACAAGACAACAAAATAAGCAGTTGTACTGGTACATTAACTGTCACTTCAGCTTATCCAGGAAAATTTTCTGTGCAGACAAAAGCTAAATCTCATTTATAAAGAAAGCCATAAAAACGTTTTCTGTCAAACTGATTAAATTTTGAAGGTAAGCAGTACAAATTGCACTTGTGCCTGCTTTCCTGCACTGCAAACCTTCTTGCACTCCAGAATCAACAGCAAACATTTGATGACAATAAAAAAAAGGTAATTATTTTGGAGGTGCAGAGATAAAAATGTCATCATGTTTACCATGAATATTGGCTACATAAAATGCCACCCTAAAGCCTGTAGTCACCATGTCACAGAACGCAAATGCATATGGCCTTACTTCCAATACCCATCTCAGTCAAATTCTGAGGTAATCTGTAGAGTGTCTAATCATGGGCAGTGTACAGGCAGGCAAGAAAGTACGACAAGGGCAAAAAAGCTGAAAACTTGTAGAGAAAAGTCAAATGCTGTCTTTCTTGCTTCCACTTTCTCCCAAGTCAAAAATGTGCTTCAAATTTATCAAGAGAAAAAAAGGTCAAGAACTTTTTTTTAAGTTGGACTTCAATACTTCAGCAAGCACTCCAGTGACAGGGCCAAGACACTAGGAGCTTTTTTGTGTTTCTAGAATAGAATAAACCCACAAAGATGCAGTTTTGGACCCTATGCACAAGTAGTGACCAAATCCAACAGAACTGTTTACACGGTATTTACTATCAAGATAGAAAAAATTAATAAATTCCCCCATCAAAACAAAATTCAGCTGCCCAACTGCTCTTCCAGATTACTGAAAACTACCAGCATTTTCTGTTCTTCCACGGGCTCCTCAGGCCAGAAGAGTTACGGAGTATAACAGTTCTACAGCATTTTCAAAAATGCATTTATTTAGGTCTCTTTGACCTAAATAATGACATTTGTCTTAATAAAGTGCCAATGAATTGCATTAACCAACATCAGAAAGAAGACTAGTGACCACCTGCAAAGCCAATTAATTTCACATTTGGCACATACTTGCGAGAAGAAAAACCTACCAAATGTGATAAAATGAGACAGTTTTGTTCCTAGAAAACTAAAGCACCATCACAGTTCAACATTTTAGACAAGGCCATAAAACAAGTTAAGCCTCCTGGCAGAAACACCTTGCTCTGGGGTGGAGGAAGGGGAGATTTAAAACAAGGAACAGACACACTGAAGTGAATGAAAGAATAAATGGCAAACTGCTGCCTGTCTGTCAATAGTCAGGGCTGGAACCCTGCAGCACATGACAAATGCTTAGGAACACCTTTAACAGACTTAGGAACACCTTTAACAGATGCAGGAGTGCAAAATGGGCGGTACAGGAGGAGCACCCAGCACTCACCACCTCCCAGACAGCTGCCCGTGTGGCCAGGACCTATCAAAGAGCACCCACTCCATCCCCTGAGCTCTCAAAAATACCAGTTCTACAGCACTGAGGATTTGGTTTGGCAGCTTTTGTATTTTGAACTTCATCAAACATTACTGAGCTGTGACAGGAGACAGAGCACACCTGCCTGCAAACACAGGAGTTTGTCTTTTCACTCTACTGTTCCAAGCCAGGAGAACATCTGAGCACATTTCATTTTGAGCATATAAACTGCTCTGCTTACAACAATAAGGAACTCACTGTTCCATTAATATATGCCCTTTATATACTAAATGTGCAATTGAAGGGATTTTTTTTTAAATTAGGACCTTAAGAAATTAACAAAAAGAAAAGTATGTATTTGGAACAGGAATACATGCTATGTAGGTGACTGGATGAGGATGCAGTCATAAAGCCTCTGGCAATCCATGGTGCAAACACTTGATCTTACTTAGATTAGAAACCAAACAATCTTGAGCCTCTGGAGGACTTGGATAGAGGACTACCTGGAAATCCCAGGTAAGGCTGCCTCAAGCCATGGCATCATAAGTGAACATTAGATCATGGAAACAAAATGAGTTGGAAGAGTCCATAGGCCCCTATTGTATTGCTAAGAGGCCAGAAAAAGAAATGAGGAAAAACAGGAAGGGAAAGGGACATGATCATTAAACTGCCTTGGTTTTAGTTTTAGCCAGAGTAGTGGTCAGAGCACCATCTGAAAAAAACATGATAAAGAGCAGTTTTGGATTCAGTTACGGCTAATCTAATAAAATTGAACACAGACAATCATGGGCACAAACTGTGATAAAGAGCAACTTTAGAGTCCAGTCAGTCCAGCCTAGCATAAAAATTTGTTTTGTGCATGTACTCTACTAATATAGATTAATTACCAGTCCATGAATCAAAGCAGTCAAGTAGAGTTATGTCATGCAGTTTGGCTAACATTACATAAAAGACACTAGAAAATAAAGAAGTACACTGTTTTCTATGCAAATTGCTGGGAAAAATATTGACAACAAAGGAGTGGACTGTGGACACAGAGGCTGGCAAAGATGGTCCCCCAACAACATGGTCAACAGCAGATCATGTTCTTATCCCCCACTCATTTACTGCTAAAACAATCAGTTGCTGACAGATAGAACAGACCATCTTGAGATAATTAGTTGGTGATTTGCAGCATCACCTCTCCAGAGTAAAGCAGTACCCAGAGCACAGAAACAGCAGCAACATCAACTGCCTCTGCCCACCTCCTTTTGCATCTTTGCACCTCACCCAGGCTTCTAACAAACTATATCCTCTCCTGAAACAGCTGTTCATGCATAGACACAAGAAAAGGCAAAAAGAAATGAGCCTAATATTCATACATCATGCATCAGAAAAAAAAAAACCAAAACAAACAAACCAACCAAAACCTAGTGCAGATGATAACCTTAAGAAAACTGGCTGCCTCTTACAGTATGACAGCATCTGCTTTCCTGTGTTCTGCATCCACAGCATCAACATTCCTCACTGGAGGACCAAAAGAAAGGTTTCTTGGGTTCCAGCATGGCAAACAACTGCAGGAAATGCATCTTCAGCAACACAATGTTTTTTCGTGGCATGTCATTAAAAGCATCTGTGACTTCTACAGCTGCAAGACTTGCTGCTCCTTACAGCTGGCAGTTCAATACCTGAAGGGGAGACTGGACCTTTCTTTTATACTGGTGTCTTCTTTTCACTGCACACTGCAAGAGAAAAGGGCATCCCTGACCACACTCTGAGAAGAACACATCTGATCCTGCCAGTAGGAAGAAAGGCATAACAACAGTATCCCTGAGCTCTTCTGCCTGTTGAGACAAAAATAAAACACTCACCATTCCTTTTGTGCACATGTAGCACTGGGGAAGGACATCCCACCTGACAGAACCTACCCTCTGAGAGCCTGAGCAGCCATCATCCGAGGCTTATTTCCTACCTGAACGTAACCTGAACAAAAGCATTTCTTTGAGCTGTTCAGTATCAGGTGGAGTAATCTACCATACTCATGAAACATCCTAAAAAGCTTCTTCCCATATCCCTCGCCCTTCCATAATACATCCCAATGCTGCTTATGCCCTCTCGTGGCAGAAACAGTTATCAGCATCAGCTGCGGGGGTGGACAAGTTGCCACATCCCACCAGGCTCCTTTTATCCCAGTGGACTTTGCAACCCTGGCTGATTTTTCTCACTTGCTCTGCAGGAGGTAAGGAGCCCGTGGGATTCCACTCCCACCCCAGCTGCAGGAGCTCCATTGCTCTTTCATCAGGAGACAGCTATAGAGAACATTTTGCTGCTATTGCAGCAATTCAGCTTATAATCAAAGCATGCCTTAATTCACACATGTATTTTGCTTCAAATTGCGTTCCTGTACAGTTTTTTGTGGTTTGTTTTTGTTTGGGATTTGATTTTTGTTTTTAAGGCTATCATTAAAATAATATGGGAAGGGAGCACGCAGGGCCCACAGTAATGGCCAAACTATCCTGCTAGATATAATGAACTCATCGCTGATGAAGACTGAATTTACAATGTTGCTGAATAAAATGAACATGAGTTTGATATTCAAAAGGTGCCTGAAGGACATCAGTGCCATATGTTCTAAATGGGATTTTATTTTACTACATAGTTAATGGGCTTACTGGCAAGACCTGAGCTTTTTGTTTGCCCTGAGAAGGGCAGAAGGTTAGGAAAGCACATACTGTGCCACAGCTGGCCAACCCCCAGCTCACCTGGGAAAACCACATACCAAGCAGACACTGAGACTATGCTTTACAAGTTCATACTTCACTTTATGCATAAACTTGTACTTTCCTGACTAAAGGGGTCATTTTACAACATCTGAGCTATGTGTTTTTGTAAGCCTCCAAGTTAAAACAAGGCTTACCTGAAGGCACATCTCATGGATATGCTTACAGGTACAGCTTTGCTCCACATACATGGAGAACAGCGACTATTCACAGCTGCATTTAAAGTCATTCTCAAGGGATAAAAAGGTAGCAAAAAAAGCCCTAAAGAAGAAGCAAGCTCCTCCTCCAGCAGAATGAAAAAATATTATCAGTTTTCTACGGAAGGATTTAAACTGATTTTTGCTGGGATTTTTTTTCCCCTAGTTTTTTCTTTTCCATCTTCTCTTGTTTTTTTAATTTTTTTTTTTTTGCTTTCTTTTCCATTCTGCTCACCAGGAAAAGAAACAAAGAAAATGAGAGAAAGTATCTTTCACTGGGGGTGAAGGCAAAAAGAGCCAAAATTAAATATTTGTGAACACAGTTTGTAGTGAGATACCCAGAATCTGACTCCTTGATAATAAATGGGATAATATGGTGCAAGAAGAGGACTAAGGAAGGATAGAGTCTTAAAAGTACTGTTTACACATGCTGAAGAGACACTCTCCTACATGACAAAATCTCTCCATTGGATAACCAGAGTTAATTATGTTTTGAAGACACAACCTGCTTTAGGGAACAGCATGTCCTCACCAACGGCCTTTGGAAGCGGGCATTCACAGCATCTTTTCTGCTGATCTTGAGAAGGTTTCTCACTGTAGGCTCATAAAATTCACTGTAGGCTTGTAGATATTAACTCCTCCTGCCCTTCTGAAGTTCACTGGGAGCTGTATTTCAGAGGCATAATAAATACCCTGGAGCAGCGCTGTTCCTGCATACATTCTCCATAGTAAAAACACAGATTTGAGGCACTGATTGGCATATTTAAGACCTTACACAAACAAACAAACAAATGAAAGAAACTACCTGTAAGACTTTACTGAACTCTAAACCAGGCACTGAAAATTTTAAGGGCACACAGCCGTGTAAATTACACTCTCCCTCTACAGTCAAACTCCCCTTGTCTCCACAGGGAGCAAAGCTGAGTCAAGACAAGAATATTGTTCTACCCCACCTTACTTGCAGGTGTGGAAAAATGATGCTTACGTCTCTTAAGTAAGACAGAGAGAAGACAAACAAAAGAAAGGGAAGGACACTGAGGAGACTTGAGGTGAGCCAGCAGCCAAAAGTCATAACAGAACATAAGAAAAAAAATTAGTATTCATCTGAGACAAAACATGGGATATTACCTAATTTTATTAATATCTGCATCCACCTACCCTTTCTTTAACTGAGTCACATAGGCACTCTGCAGAGCTGCTTCCAGAAAGTAGGAAAGTTCAAACTCAGAGTAAGTCACATTGCTGCCCTTGATACTCCTTGAATGTGTGTTGTTTAAGGTCTGTGAGGGAAAAAAAGAAATATCTTGGAATACAGATAACTGTCGGAACTAGCCAGGTCCTTGTGAGCTAGTGTAGACTTTAATCTTCAACAATTAAATGTTACATTTATCAGCTATTCAAAAATGTAATAAAATCAATTTTAAAATAAACTATACAATGACTTCCATGAGATATTCTGCATCCAATATGAGTTTTGAAACCTTTCCAACCTTTAATAAAGTAAGCAGAAAGCTGCATATTAACATCAACAGCTTGGGAAATACCACACAAAGATCCAGTATGTTGCACAGAAATATCAATACAATGTTTGAATAGGTTTATCTAATTCAATATAACATAAATATTTGTTAAGAGTTAGCAAGCCATCAGGAGTCCTGATGGAAGAATCTTAATCTTTCCTCTGTCTGTCCTATCAGATCTTCCTTGGTTTTGCTTCCTTACTGGCAACAAGCCATTTCCATTGCTGAAAGTTGCCTCTCCAAAGCAGGGCTTTTCATCTAGGACTGGAGAAGGACTATGAACTTCTGCTGTGTCTGTCATCAACCCTGCATTTCTGTCTCTGTATCCAGAGACAACTATGTGAAAGAAGGTTGTAGAGAGGTGGGGGGTCGGTCTTCTTCCAAGTAACAAGTGACAGGATAAGAGGAAATGGCCTCAAGTTGTGATATAAGGAAAAATTTCTTCACTGAGAGAATGGTCCAGCATTGGAACAAGCTGTCCAGGGAAGTGGTGGAATCATCATCCTTGGAAGTGTTCAAAAAAGCATGTGGTGTTGGCACCTGGCAACATGGTTTAGTGGCAAATATGGTAGTGCTGAATTAATAGCTGCCTCAGTAAATCCAGAGGTCTTTTCCAACCTTACTGATTCTATGATTCTAAGTGAATGAATTGCAGGTCAGACCCTTTTCCTTCTTCGCAGACCCAAGCTGTCAGTAAAAGAAATTTACAGCGTCTAGCACTGGCAGGAACTCATTCTTCCACAATGGAAGGACAGTAATAGTTTCAATTTAAAGATGATTCCATTTTTTTTTTCTGCAGAGAAACAGAGCAAGCCTCCTCTCAGTTTCCTTTGTAATGATTTTTTGTATGTAGACTAAGCTTATTTTTTTCTCGTTTCAATGCAATTAAAAACAAAACTTGAAACAGAAACACATCTTTGCTACTGAGAAGAGCAGAAGTATCTGGTCAGAGGTCAAAAGCCTTTCAGTTATAGGACAGATAACAATGCATTGCCATCAGTACTGCTGATGTCAAGCATAATGTGTGGCATAGGAAAGGCATGAAAGCACGTGGTATGTCCTCAGCTAGGCAAAGTTTGCATGCATGTGCCCAGCAAATCAGCAGCACCTATTATCTGCATGGCACAGTGGAAGGTTCCCAGTATCCACCCTACCAACCACTGGCTAAGCAGCTACTTGCAACTAATCACAGAATCACTGAATGGTTTGGTTTGGAAGGGACCTTAAAAGATCATCTAGTTTCAATCCCCCTACCATGGGCAGGGACACCTTCCACTATACCAGGCAGCTCCAAGCCCCACCCAGCCTGGCCTTGAACACTTCCAGGGATGGAGGACTTAGGTTCTAATGATCTGGATTCCTCAAGGTTCACTTGGAGAAGGTGAAGCACTGGTAATTAAACTGCTACGGCTGACCCAAAAAGGTTTCTTTCAACTCACTAAGGATCTCAATAGCCACTGCTGTGCATCATTTACACAGCAGGTATGTAAAATGTCTTGAGTTCCTTCACACCAGCACTTGCCATGCAAAGTTCATAGTTCCTCTTTAGTAAGGGCTAAACTTGAGATGCAACTTGTGCATATCTGAAGTATTTGGTGCATTACCACAGGCAGAACTTATTTCCAGACCTCATTCTCAGAAGAAATAGGTAGAGACCAGCTAAACTGCTGTTTTGCAAATGATTTTACTGACACGCCTCATTTCTTCCAACTTGTTCTCAGATTCCTTGCTATGATCACTTGACATTTCTCCATTTTCTCATTTTTGCTGTCAAACCCCTAGAAATTTCACCCAGGCCATACCCTAAGAACATTTTTTCTTACCTTCTCAAGCTCTTGCAAGTATACCTGGGCAATAACACAGGCTCTCTCAAAACAAGCCATGACTTCCTCCTCCCTCTCACACAGTCGAGCACGTGAGGCAATCGAGTTGGTTGAGCGCTCCAGTGACAAACCTGCAAAATGGCATCATCATCTTTAGCTGAAGCCCACCAACAGCAGTATGGCCATATTATTCTTAATTTACCAGCTGTTAGGAAGGCTTTTCCACATGTGGTTTCCCTCTCGATTTGATGACTTTCAGGATACTACCCCCATGAAAATAAAATTCCTACACATGCAAGGCATCTTTGTCATGCTGCTCTAACACACAGTGCCACTGCACACTCCTACCATGCTTTTCAAACACTTTATGAAGGCAGGACACACAATACCTCTGGTAGGAATCAGCAAACAGAGAAATTAAGGCCTACATTTCCAGAGACAGCTACAGATCTTGGGTGCTTCAATTCAGTGCCAGCCTGGCACTGAATTTGATCATTTCTAGGCATCTGCTACTTCAAGTGAAGCTTTCAATAAGCAGCAGTGCTGAGGGGAAAAAACAAACAAAAAAATTGCCCAACTGGAAAATTATACAGAAGCAAAATCGGAAAATCTGAGGCCTCTCTTGGAAAATCTGAGCACATGCAGATTGCTCATGGACACACAGCAAGCACTTGGCAAGGCACAGGAGACTCTTAACCACAAGATCATTCCCTTTCCAAAGGAAGGAAAAAACCCTGGGTTTTGTACTACTGAACTTCTTTCTTGTATCATTATCCAACACCACCAATAAACACAGAATATGTTAACTGAAGACACACAGCTAGTGGTCCCTACGTTAAAAATTTCTACTATCAGACCCTTGTCTGGCATCACACTGACATCCTTTACACCCAAATCTAATTGGATGGGCTACACATCCATATACCAGTTTTATTCTGATTGATACAGGTTCTTATGCCACACTGGATCTCTACAAGACACCACTGCTCGAAAACTTGGATCTTCACCAATCACAACTGCACCGACACCTCATAGCCCAACACACGTTGAAAAAAGTTCAGCAGATGCTTTCTGATTAATTTTACATATAACAACATTCCCTAATAACAACAAATATGTAAGATGCAATATAAAGTTCTAGTCTTCCCGACACAGATCCACAGAGGTGACAAAAAAAGAAAAGAATTCAGCTGTCCAGACAGCTCTCCAGTGAAGTAATTTTAACTGTTGCAGCATGTGGCAAGGGATTTGGGAGGACCCACCACAGGCACCAGCCATGCTTTCCTGGACTTCCACAGTTTGAGAAGCACAGCACCTCAGACTGCTCATTCCAGGAGTCTTGGCAACAAACTGCTGTGAGGCAGCAACAGGCAGCCAGGTTTCCCCATGATGTATGATACAGTCTGGGCGCTCATGCTGGAGGAGCCTGAGGTTCCTAGGCAGTCTTAGCTTTGTTTACTTCTGATGTCCAACATTTGTTCTGTCCCCTTGGTTACTCGGCGAGGAGTTTCCCTATCTCATGTCTTACATTAGAGCCAGACATAAGCGGTTAGTTCACTGGGTTGGGAAAAGGCCTCCCTGGTTCAAGCTCAGGAGGTGGCTCCCCACTCCTCCTATCCCCTCCCAAGTCACAAGTACACAGTGTGTGCTCCCTCAAAGATCTATATCTTGAAGGAACACACATTCATACCTTTCACCTCTGAAAATACAGACCAGAGTAGAACAGGAGGACTGAATTTACTTCAAACTGACAGGGTGTGTGGGACAGGGATGACAATCATTTTGCTGCTTTTAAGTAATGCCCAGTCTTTGTTTTCTTCTTCCTTCTGGTGAACACCTTGTACAGCATCCAGATATAACAGATTTTGTCTCTAGTTTGTCTATGAAGTCTCCGTCTTTATATGATGGGTTGTTTTCCTGTTATTTTGATGCTTCCATTTTCCAACCCCGTAACTTTGTAATGAGTGAAGGGAAAAAATGTTCATTAACTCTCTCTACAGCAAAAGAACAAACCAAAAGTATCCAGCGCTACAGTCAGAACAAATAACCTATAAATGTTCTTATACCCATCTCAGTTTTATCTACCTCTGAATTTCTAGTCATTTCTCTTAAGTGAAAATAAATTTTAAGAAGTCTGCATTTCAGAGTCATTTCCCTTAAAGTGCAAAGTAGGGCTGAGGGCCCTGCAAAAAAAATCCAGTAAGATCTACTGACATTCACATACAAGCAGCATTTAATCAAACCGCAAGAGGCATCCTAACACAGTCTGTATGGGGGCGTTTATCGTGGGAGATGTCACACAGATAGAAGAGGCTGATAAAAAGCCATTTACATACAGGCTACAGCCCACTGCAAGGAGTTACTACCTCTAAGCTCTGACATGGGGGAGGAAAGCAACCAGCCTCTGCCAGCATCAGGTACTGACAACAAATATGCCCATCCATGCAAGTCAGAAAAACAGAGCTAGGGCTGATCAGAGACAGGGGAAGGAACATATCCAGAAGGATTCTTACCACAGTAAGTATCCAGCAATACAGTGTGTTAAAACAGATACTATGCTACACTGCACTACTTGTAAAGGGCTAGAAGGAAAAATGACCCACATGATGCAACATTAGTCATGGTTCTCTCTCTATTACTGTATGCACTGACCTGATGTTATTTGAGTACAAAATCTTCTACAGAATCTAAACAGGGCTATTCTTCCCTACCACAGAAATGCAATGAAAAGAAAAATTAGAGCAAGCAGACTGCAAATGCAGTATACAAGGGGAAGAACAGAAGAAAACATAAGTTCCCTACTCTTGCAGCCACCAATTCAGTTCCCACTGTACAAGGTCCCACCAAAAAGATTTGCTTAGGATGCAGCTGGGTAAGACTTGAGAAGCCCACCAGCATAAAGAGCACCAATTCCACTAACTCTTGTCTATCCTCCAGTTGCCAGCACAGAAAAGACTTTGCAGCACAACACACAATTTAATTTCAACTCAGTTTCCACAATGTGTCAGAAAGCCACTAAAGTGCATATTACTTCCACACTGGGTTTAGCAAGCAAAGTGGAGCTATTGCAAAGACAGAATTAGCTTCCAAGTAAATCATAAGATTACACGCTTCCTTGTTAGCTGGTTAAGGAAAAGGGATTCAGGTATTTCTCACAATCAGCTGTGGTAAGAGAGTATCAACTTAAAGCTTATCTATACTAAGATTTTTCTCATATGAATCAGGTGCCCAAATTTAAATAGATACATACCTATATACTGTAGTAGTTTATCATACAGTGCAGACAGTTTTCTAACAGAGTATCTTAAGCCCAGGCTCAAGATTTCAAGACCTATTTTGAGATTATCCTTCTTTAAAAGAACAAATTCTACCCACTTTAGAGGAAGTAACTTTCTATGTATAGAAATGCTGCTTTTCTCTCCTGCATAAAGGCAAAGCTTCCATTCACCTCCTCTAGTTCTCCCAATGATTCATCTCTGGCTCTTCACCTTTCTATCATCTTTGCCCCTTCTTCCCTGCCCCCAAATCTAAGCTGCATTTATGTAAGAAAAATCCCAAATCTGTAAGGTTTATAAGATGTACCACTGAAGTAATCTCCTCCTTAAGTTGAAATGCACTGCTCTCAAATACAGAAATCTGAAAGGGGAAACTTTATGAAGGCGTATTTCCACTTTCATCTCAGTCATTCCTTGCCAAGGGAAGACACTGAAAACATATAGCTCTAATGCTATGAGGTGATATTATTACCAGAACTGGAACATCTATGTGCACATGGGCATGAGGTATCAGAGTCTCAGCAACATAAATGGGATGAAAATTCATGCTGGAAGGAATCCTTGAAGGTACATTGTCTGACTCACTACACAAAAAACGGCCAGCTCAAGGTGTTACCCAGCTTGGTCTTGAAAGCCTCAGTGCACAGATGGAAACTGCACACGGACTAGGGAGGAGATTAAGGTGGCTTTATTTTCCTATGGTTCATAAACTAGCTCACCAAACAGCAGCTCTCCTCCTTCCAAGTATGAACAATGTACCAATCCTTTCCTTTTTACACAGATTTCAAGCTTCCTATACTTGGATGTATTTAGACAACGAGGGAATCGGTGCAAGAATTCGGGATCATCACTTTCACCAACAGTGCTACCCTGCAGCTGCTAAAATCCCATGGCCCAGGAGCATCAGAGCTACCTGGCAAGCTGAAGAAGAGATCAAAGAAAAGCAACAGCATGAAGAGCATGAACCCAAACTCACGTGTTGCATCCCAGTGCTATGTGTTGAACACACCTATGGCAACATGAAGCAAAAGACATCTTAGTGTGGAACTTACAGCCCTGCCAACAGCACCAGCCCCAGTCTGCAGAGCAAGGTTCCCCTGTCTGTGCTCCTGGGCCACACAGACAGGCCAGCCTGGCCAGAAGACAGTGTGATGCTAACATAAGTGCATGCAATAGGTTTACTCTATGTACAGCAAGGTAAGTAATTTGTCTTGAGGTAAGCCATGCATGACGATACTGCATGGCAACAGCTGCTGCAAGGAAACTTGTTGTGTGCACATTCCCATCCTGCAGAATGCCAGGTCATTCCAGGTCACTGTCCCCAAGCAGAGGATGCACTTCACTTCTACCCTGTGGCCTTCAGTCTAGTTCCGAAATGTCGCTCTAGGAAATTAATTAGCATTGAAACAAGACTACTTTTAAGACTTCAAACATATACACGTGCATGCTGACTAATCAACATTCATTAGAATACCAAACACTTTTCAGAGACAGAATTCAAAAGCACAACCAAACCACTCTAGAGATGGTATTACAACCAGTGTGCCCTGCCAGCTAAGGTTTGAACTTAAGAGCACAGTCCCCAATTAACCTATTCCATTACAGTGTCTTGGAAAGCAAAATAGCCCAACTGTCAACAAGCAGCAGTTGGGATTAGTTAGACACAGGCAAGACCCAGCACCATGCATTATTTCTGCCACAATCCACAGCAGTTTAAATAATTCAAAACCTGGTCTAGACACTTTTCTCCCCAGCAACTAAGCTATGACGTTCTTCAGCAGGACTTATTTGCAATGGAAATAGAAGAGGGGGAAGAAAGACCTAGAAGCCCTTGATTTTGAACACATTGATTCATACTGCAGCCCATGAAAGGTGGGGACAAAGAGACAAGTTTTGCTGTTCAAAAAAGCTGCATTCTTTGCTGTTTCCTATTATACAGGATTATTGTAAATTTCTGGCAATCTGTTACATTCTCGAGGTATCTTTCATATAAAAGTCTCAAAGGTAAAAAAGCAGAAAATTCCAGTAGCCCCATGTACAATTATCTGAAGACCTTTCTAACTATAAACTGGAAAAAAGCTTGAACTTTAAGCAACCTGTGAAGGCTGCTCAGTTGCATCAATGCAGAACTCAAGACCTCCTTCTCCCCACTTTCCTAGTAGATGCAGTAAACCAATGTTACTCCAATTATTTTCAAAGCAGGAACTCTATCTGGTTAGACTTGTAAGTACAGCTCAAGTTTATTGCTAAAATTAGGACAGCTTTTTGATCAAGCGGCTGTGAAGCCCGAAGGCAGCAAGCACTCCCCTGAGACGCAACCTCAGTGTCCTGCCCTCAATCAATACTGCATAGGCTCTGCATCACACCGCATACCCTATCCATAGCAGAAATCAGCAGCTTTAATCCACAGACACTAATTCTTTGGTGCATATCCAGACCTGCTCAACTGGCTGTTCTTAACCTCCATGGCATGTCTTTTAATCTTTGCTTTAACCTGTAATACAGTGGTCTCCAAAATTCCTTTATCATATTAAGAAAAAAATCTGAGCAGGCATACTCAATATACGCATATAGCTACATACAGACATTGCTTCACAAACTATTTAGTATATATTTATGTGTTTATTTTTTCAAAAATACCTGCTAGATAACATGCTACTGGCAGCTACCTATCAGCAGCGAAAAGCCCTGCAAATTCAGAACATTTGACTTTTTGTAAAAGCAAAAAGGCAGTAAGTCACCTTTAAGTTTGACAACTATTTTAACCATTTTGCCATGAAATAACCACTGAGCTGTGGTTTGTACAGATTTTCATGGTCATTCCCATCTTATTACAAACTAGATTCTATTTAACTCTTATCATGATAAAGTCAACCTCAAATGCCGTTTGATAGATGCCATTCTACAGCACTTTGTGCATTTCTGGGCCAAACTGTGCTCCTAAGCAGTTCTTAATGTATTTCATTATTGAACCAGAATGTGGCAAGTTCTTTAAGATGAGATACGTTAGAAACATTTATACTTCCATGCTACTACAATACCAAGCCTCCCACACTGCCCAATTTCTTCTAATACCTGTTTTTTCAAGTCTTTGGCAATGTCTTCTGTGTCTCTTTCAAAGAAAAGCACTTTAGTCTGCTGCCATACAGGTTTTTTCATTACTTCAGCCATTTTTCCACAGCAGGAAGAACAGTGTTTCCCCAATGGTATCTTTTTTTCACATTTTGCTTTTACATAAGAAAGCTCAAGAGAGGCTTCTAAAAATTTAAGTACTTAATTGAGTGTCATTAGACTTCACTGATTAGATCCAATCCAATTGTCACTGCTTTTACCCAACTGAAGAGCTCATGCTAATAATGTAAGCGCTGACATTCTTATGATTCACTTGTGCTCCTATTTCTAGTATTATCTGAAATCCACAGGTTTTTGAGGGAATCTTTAAGCTACATATTTATTTCATAAGGGTTAGTTTAATTAAAACTAGACAATATACTACATAAAATCCACTTAAGTAGGCACAACTGAGCTTCAGCATATGAAAGTGAATGAAATAGTGAGGATGCCCTTCTACAGTGTGAAACATTCTGTTTTGTAAGACACTTTTGTAGGCTCCACATGACACAAGACCCTCTGACATACAGACTAAGTCAGGGAACCACTTTCAATAAAATACTGAAAATTTATTTCAATGTGAGGTTTTCGGTTTTTTTGCTGGTGGATTTTTTAAGAAAAAAATAAGTTATAGTATTTTCTTCTGTACCACAGTAAATCATCTTGCTCAACCTCTGGGGCACATGCACCACTTTGGGGGCCACTGCCATAACATATTGATTGTCCTGGTTGGTATAAGGGGCCACCTCCATTCTGTGACATCAAGATACATCTACTGGAGCAATGTTCTGAGGCACAGCAAACACAGGCGTGACCAGCAATCTCTGACAGCCCCACATCTAAAGATTTTGTCAACACCATCCACATCTATAAACTGTCACAGCATACTGCAGAAATTACTCTTGTTCCCCAGTCAAACTACAACAGGAAGAAACAGAAGAGAAAAAATGCTAAGTTGAAGGGGTACAAGGGAAAGGAGATGGTACTGATGACCAAGGACTGGAATTTACTCAGCCTGAGTTCATCTGCACTACAGTTAAGCAGCATCACCAGCAAGAAAGTTCTCTTCTAGCTGCAGAATCACTGAATCAGACTAGCTCTAGAATCCTGTTTTCAATTTTTTTGGCACCTGACTACAAGAAAGACCGTGAAGTGCTGGAGCATGTACAGAGAAGGGCAACAGAGCTGGTGAATGGTCTGAAGTAGAAGTCCTATGAGGACCAGCTGAGGGAACTGAGGGTGATTAGCCTAGAGAAAAGGAATCTCTCTAAAATTACCTGAAAGGAGGGTATAGCAAGGTGGGGATCAGTCTCTTCTACAAAATACCAAGTAATAGGACAAGAGAAAATGGCCTCAAGTTGCACCAGGACAGGTCTCAACTGACTATCAGGAAAAATTTATTCACTGAAAAAGCAGTCAGGCAATGGAACAGGCAGCCCAGGAGTCACCATCTCTGCAGGTATTTCAAAGATGTGTAGATGCAGTGCTTTGGGGACATTGTTTATTACTAGATTCGGCAGTGCTGGGTTAATGGCTGCACTTCATGACCTTACAGGTCTTTTCCAATCTAAATGATTCTGTGTGTATTTGGGGAGAAGAAGGGAGAGAAAGGAAGGGTAATTCATATTTCACTATGCTGATTTGTATCAAGCATTCAACACAATTCTACTTAAAGTTACTAGAATGGACAGAGCCTGCAAGGACTAACAGGCTTGTTGCCCGGTCACTTGAAAGACAGTCAGACATATGAAGCTTACTCCAGGGCACACCACCACATGGAAATCTTCCCATAGCCACTGGACACATACCATGCTACACAACACAGCCCCAGCACGACACCATCATCGCAGCCATCTAAAAGCTACCTCTAGCTTAGGCCATCTGTGAGAATGTTTGTATTCCTTCTCTTCTAGTGAAAATAAGCGTAGCATGTTGCTTCATTGAACCCTACAAACATTGTTCCATTTCCTCAGAAAAGCATGGGCAAATACTCTTCCACTGCCTGATGCTGCTAACCCCACAGCTTTAGAGAACTAAGTCATAGTGCAGAAGGTGGAGAAGGTTTTATGCATGTGTGCAATCACCACCTACAACTGTATATGGGGAAGGGAGCAGAGTAACTAAACTTTAACACTGCAGAAACCAAGTCACATTAACAAAAGGAACCAGAAGTTATTCCCTTTTTCTACTTCCCAAATTTCAGTAATCTGCATTTAGTGGCCTGCATCTAACTCCTTGAAAGTCTAAAGTAAACATTCATGCTGCATTTGTGCATAGCTGTGCTAGAAGTGCAAACTACTTCTGGAACAGTAAGCCATCGGATCCAGCAGCAGATAAAAGCTCATGGAGCGCAACAGAAAAGCCTAAAAGTGCATCAAGAACACCAAGGCTGGGCTTGGCAACTCTTTCACACCCAAGCAGGAAAGCAGTGGCACAAAGGCACGCTCTTAAAAATGCTTTTCTGAAACCCCAAATAAAACATACTAATACTAGGTGCTTTTATCAAGACATCAACATCTACAAAGTGGGGCTTTTGCCTATCAGACAGCTACTCTGATGTCAGCATGAATTAACAGCATGCTTCCTGTCTTGCTGTCAGAACTGTGATAACCAGCACTTTGAAGTGCGTACCAGTATAGAAAAAAGTCTCTCTCTCTCTTTCTCCCTTTCATGTGGATTAACATTTAAAAGATGCATCTTTTGCCAAGCAAAAGTGAAAACAAGTTCCGCCAACAAAATGTCTTATTTTAATTTTAATGTCCTGTTGTATCATACATCCTTTTGGTTAGGACTCAATTTTTCTAATGGCCAGGCAGAGAAACTAATTTTATTATTTAGGTTCCGTTTAATGGGTCACATGTCCCACAGATCTCAGTTCTCAGAGAGACAAATCTCAACCTTTTGTAGTCATGAGAGGATTCCAGCAAAGGAATTCATGCCCTGCCCCACCAGATCCTTAAAAAAGAAAAAACCAAACAAAACAACACATACAAAAAACCAAAGAAAAACCATACACACACAAAAAAACCACAATAAAAAAAATCCACCCCAAAACAAAAACCCAACACAAATTCTTCTCTTCTCTTCTACTGTGTCCCACTAAGTTCTACTTAGTCGCATCAGCAGTTGAAATTAATGACAAAAGTAACGTCACGAAGGAGCTGCCAGTAGAGGAACAGCAGTTAAGTAACAGAGAACTGCAAGCATATATATCATCTCAAAAGCAGCATGGAGGTTAACAGTTGCACGCTGGCAAGTGTTCATCATCCTCATGAAGCCCATTATCACTGAAAAGCTGTATCTGCATATGAAAAAAAGTGAAATCGAAGTTTTAGGTAACTTTCCCCTGAACCATCACCCAAACCTATGCTCTTCTCATCTCAGCTTTGTGCCCAGTATAATGCTGGCTCTTCATGATCAACAGGCTTTGCTAAAGCCAATGAAAAACAGTGGTGTTGTCTTAACCTTCCTAAAGAAGGAAGGTTCTAGATACCCTTCACAACACTTCAATGAACTCAAGTGCCTCAGTCAGCATCATCACTTCCAAGGTGGGCAGGTTCCAGACAGCAGTGAATTGGGACCCCTGGGAGGTCACAACATATTAAAGTAACAACCCTTCTGGTTTAAATGGGATTATTAAAGTATAGAGGATTTAGACTTTCAAGTAAAAGCCTACAGTACATACGCCATAATGTCACCAGTGCCTAAGCAACACGATACTTGACACTGAAATTAATGGAGAAAGACAGAGAGGAAATTCAGGCTCAGGATTTTTATCCCTGTACCTTACAAGCTGCTGCCCATTTCTACTAAATGGGTACACTGCCCTCAGGTCAGACAGGAATAGCAATGCAGGCAGGATGAAAACTCAGCTTCTAGGGAGGGTGGGGCCAGCTGTGCTGGAAGGAGGTAAAGAAGATCTGAGCTCCCTCTACTTTTGCTACTCGCAAATTTGAGTACTTTCCTTGCAGCCATGTGGCTCCTAAACAACAATACAGAAATGGAACATCTTTATCTTGACATGGGCTATTACAACATGCTTTCACTTTTCTCCATTAGTGCCTAGAGAGAATACAAAGCAAACTACTTAGCTGAACATGGAAACAATGTCTTCAACCTTCCATTAATCCATTTCCTGCACTTGTCTCCATCGAGTAGACAAGGTATGTTCTTACATAGTATGATATACACACTTTTAGGTATTACAGCAAATTTTTCTTAAGGAACTTCAAAAGCTCTTAGAAATTATCCTGTAGTAAAAATCTCAAGCACAAGAGTATGTATAACCACTGGGAGGGGGTTTTTGGCATGCAAGAAGTGGAACAGTACTCCAAACACTGTCTGCAAAAAGGAGAAGGCATCCTGAAAAGTGCTATGCCCTCTAAAATGAGGGACAGACTCAGAAAGTGCATGCACAGTCCATCAAGAGGGTTATAAAAACCTGAATTAAAAATACTTCTGACAAAAAGAAGTTAGAAGTGTAAATTCACTTTCAAAATAAGCTTATGAAATAAATTATTTCATAATTCCCTACAAAACTATATGATGTTTCCAAACTCAATTGATCTGTATTTGAAATTGCTCAATCTACTGGTACTCAAAATCATCCCACACAGTCTGTATTCCAGAACACTCCACAGTTTCATCTACAATATTATCATCTCACTTACCAAAAACTAAGTGGACAAAAATCTCATTCTAGAGAAGCTAACAGGAAACTCTAATTAAAAGTAAGGCTGCATAAGTTAAGACAATAACACACAATAACCCATTAATGTTACTTGAGTGGAATATATCCTTGCATTATGGGATTGGTAGCATTTAGTAAAGAAATTAACTAGAAAAGTTAGTAGCTTAGGACCTGAAATAAGAGTTTGATGGAGCACTGGAATAGCCTTTAACATAGCCTTCTTCTTGCAAAGAGCACAAAATAGAAAACACACACCCCAAACCTTACTTTTCTCCCTTTCCATTCTCTCTATTATTTCGTTCAATGAACCAATAATTAATGAAATAAAAACGAACAGGAAAGCTTATTTTTCCCATTTTAATCTATGATTTTTTAAAAATGTACACATGACAAGAAATTTATCAGCTTATCAGAAACACTGAGTTAAATAAATTCATTTATTAAACTGAAAATTCTTAATCAAATTCTTTAGAGAGGAGGGAAAAGTAGATTTACCAGAACACAGCTTTGCAATAAAGCTATCTTTAACTCTACATTTTATTCTAATTTTTAAACAAAAGCAACTGAATACAAATCTCACCTAGGAAATTATTCATCATGTGAAAAATCATATTAGAAAAAGGGATGACACACAAGCAAATGTCAAAATTAAAAATTCCAATTAAGTATATAAAGAAGTGTGTGATACATCCTCTGATTAGCTAGAATGAACAACTTTAATACCAAGCTTCCATTTACTGTATGCAAACCTACTGTTTTTAACAGTAGTACAAGTCAACAAAATAGGAAACTAATTAACAATCACTAAGAGGTTTAAAACAGTTTATTCAAATTTTGAGGCTTCACTTGGTCAATTTAAAACCATGAGTAAAACCAAGCAAATAGTTTTCAAACCTGCTGAGTAAAAGGTCAGGTTTTCTGTTTATCTCTGTGTGATATTACCATTCTCCTTTCAGAACTCCACCAGAATCTCCAAACAACCACTTCCAGTATTAGAAACCCAAGACAATCATTTCACATGGGGAGAAAGCAGAACAATATAAATCAAAGTATACAGATCTCATCACCACTGAATTTTTAAAAGATACAACCACAAGAGAAACAGGAACACACGTAAGCTCAGCAATTTTTTCTAAGACTGAACAAACACAAAATAATCCAAAACAAGATGTGCTGAACCCAGGACACTGGAAGCAGGTTCCAGTCTGTTTATCATTATTGAACTCAGGAAAAACCGCCACGTGATAATTTCAAGGTTTTGCTTTCAGAAATATCACTCACAGATCTTAGGAGAGCTCCAAAGATCAGTGGCTTAATCCAGCAATGTTTGTCTCAAGACTTCATCTTTGGTTTTTCAAAAGTGTCACACCACAGATCTTAAGCATCTTTAAATTACTAAAATGGGTCCAAGAACAAAATGTAGATATCTCTGAACCACTGCACTAACACAGTCATTTCCTCGTAGATATGACTGGTGGTTGGATTTGTTACAATAAAACACAGACAAGACCAAGGCTTCTTACAGGCATATTATCACCTTGTTCTCTTCCACATCTTTCTGAAGATCTAAAAAGACCAAGCTCACATTGCAGCTTTTTGACAAAATGGGCATCTTTTCTGAAGTTAAAAAACCCCAAAATCTAAAGAACAAAACCACTTAGAAACAAAATTACAAAAGATCAATCTCAACTTAGTCTGCAGTCCTCTCACAGTTACCAGAGAAGAGGCTGTATTGTACACCACCATTCACATCAACTGCGTCAGATGCCATTTGAAGAGGTTAGGAATCACCCCAGAACACCCAGAACTTCTGACTCTACAGAGAGTTCAGACTGAAGCTGCACAAACTAAACTCACCCTGAGTTGCCAAATAGCCAATAATAACACAAAAATTACTAAATTACAAAAATTACAGGATGGACTGGGAGAAAAGGAGAAAAACAGGCAGTGGGACTTCTACAGCTTTAACTCCCTAGAAATCCATTTAGAAACTAGATACCATGTGCAATCCTCTGGCATTGCTGCACAAATATAGACAGGTAGCTACCTCCAGGCTACCCCACACCAGGTAGAGAAGTCCAGTGCCTGGCCTGAAAGACATGGGGAGCCCCTCAGCACAGGGCTGACTCACCTTGCAGCAGCTCTGACACATCCCTGTCCACCAGCTAAAACCCCTCTCAGTCATTACAAAGACAAGACTCACAGAACACACGAGCCCTGCCTGACTCTCCACCACCAACAGCCTGCCTCAGTTAAAGCAGCTCTCCTCCTGCTCTCAGCAGCACAGCAAACATTGCCATATCATAGAAGCCTCTTTCTTGGAGCTTAGCTATGCTGAAGCCCCGGCTAGAGCTACACAGCACTTTGTAAGGGTTAGGTATAGCCTAACCAACTACCAGGAAGACTTATTCCTTTTGAACAGAGGGATATCTGCAGAGTTTCTGCAGCAAGCACAGAGGGAAACCAGTGGGCTCTAACAGCTACACAGTTTGTTCTGAAGTCTTTTTTGCTTGCTGTTTCAAGTGGACATCAACAGGTAACAAAGCCACAGTGTGTCCCAACTGAATTAGAAGCAAAGTTTGCTTACTCAGTACGAGTTTATGCAACACAGAGCTGCTTGCATCAGACTACCAGCAGTAATATGAACTGAGCAGAAGTGAAATTTTAAGGAGGGACTGGACTTCATGGAGGATGGGGAGGAAGCAGACAAGTACAAACCAACCACCTTTTAACTAACCAGAGAGGTTAAAATTAGTCATAATGAAAAAATCAAACAATTGTCAGAGCTCCACTCACAGCGCCCACAAAACTTGTCTCCTCACAGTGCAGGGATTTAGAAACAGAACAGGAAGCAGCAGTCAGATGAGACACTGGAGAATTTTGCTCTCTGCCATTTCTCCTGTGACTTGTCAATTGCACAAGCCCTCATACTGATAAAGAACTTAAGCTTACTTCTTGAAACTCGCCTTGTGTGGAAGTTTAGCGAGAAGACAAGCAAGAAATTTTTTCCCTGCTCAGCTTCTTCAACCCAAACATCAGGGTACAAATCCATACTGCCTCTTACCATTATTTGAACCCACTACATGCTGTGAAGAGATTTAGTTCAACACCCACCTTCAGTGTTGCAGAGGTTAAAAGGTGCTCTAAGGAAGGAAACTTGTTTTTGCTGGATTATTACAACGGGTTTTTTCTGTACAACTCCTCCCACTGTATCCCACATGTTTCTTGTTACATCTTTGTTCATTTCCAATGTTAAAAGGACAGGTGTCAACATTAAAAAATAAGCCTTTTATCTGACTGTTCTTCGTTCCATGACCTTCCCAGCCTAATCCTGAGTGCCTGAGAACCTGTGCTGCCATTCTGCATACAGGCATAACTCAGCAGTATTATCTACACAAAACTGAGGCAGTTCCAATTTCCCACTATGAGGTGACACAAAGTTCTGCTGCTTTTAACTAATGCTGGATGAACAGGGATATTCTATTAAACCAATGGCTTTCTCCCATTTCTGAAAATGTGAACAACAAATTGAGTGGGGAACCTAACTTTTGCCTTGAAATAGACAGGACTGTGGCTTTTCTGAATATCTGCCTAAATGGCCCCTGCAAAAATTTTACTATGAGCAACATTCAAGAGTATTTTTAAAGAAGGCTTCAGATTGCATAAACAACCAATAGTTCAACAAAGACAGTAATATAGTATGAATTAACATAATTTCTGGAGAGATACCAAATTAAAAAGGGGAATAAGAAAAATCTACGGCACAAAGTATCAATGAATTTTAAATAATTCAACTCCATATTGTTATTTGCCCTGCAGAAGCAGCCTGGACACACATTTTAAAATGAAAATTTAAATCTACACTGCTATTGCTAGAGCTACCTACACAAAGTGCTAACATAAGAGTGGCTTAGGGAACATGGCATGAGGGAACAGTGATCCTGCAGCAGTGAGTGCCCTCTCCAAACTCAGCTGGACAAGCTCCACTCTGCTGGACTTTTTTCCGCCAGCAACTTTGATAGAATACTGAGTGATTTACTACACTCTTAATATCTTAGCTTATATGAAAATAATCATCGTGGAGGACAAAGACTGTGGAATCATAACAGCACAGAGGTTTCTCTGCAGTGGCAGAGACTGCATATGGTTTACAGGGGCAACACAGTATTTACATTCCATGTTAAACCACATGGGAAAGAAACCAAAACCATTGCCTGACGCTCTGAGGCAAACGCCTCCAACATCTTCATATGTAAGTTAGGTAATCAACACAATACAAGGGGTCTTGTAACAACAGGGTTATTCCATCAGTTTCCACACACACATTATCATTACACTCACACCTCACCAAGGGTGGTTCCCAAGAAGGACAGTGCATCTGGTTCCCAATAAGGACAGTGCATCTCCTTCAGACTCTGGAATGCACCAGGAGCTGCTCTCAAATACACAGCTGAGAACACACTGGCAACTACTTGCTCCACTGCGCCATGCAAGTGTCAGTGTGAGGTACAAGTAAATTAGTCCTGCTCCACAAAAGCTCATTAATGAAGCAGATTTGATCAGTACCAAAAGAAACAAAAATCAAAGCAAGCAAAGCAGCACAACAGGGTTTCAAAAAAAGCAGAATGACTCAAATTATTATCAGTAATACTAGCAGCCCAGTCAAACAGTATTTTGGGTTGATTTGGTTTCACTCTTTTACATACCAGTTGAAGGTATCTGATCATCAGAGTTCTCATTCACCTAATTAGCTGGTGGACATGCTGAAAAGAGTAGAAAGCAGTAGATAGGTAGCAGTACTTCAGCAACATTTATAAAGGAACCGAAAGCAAATGAAGGAGAAGATTACTGATCTTTTTCTCCTCCCAAGTCAAAAACTGACAAGGGTCTTTCCCCCATTCAAAAAGGAAATGCAAATTCACTACCCACAGAGGTAGTTTTAACTAGAATCTCTCAAACAGTGCAATGTCTATAGAGTTACAAGGGGGAGGAGAGATTCCTGTTTGTACATAAGGTCTGATACTGTGTGACATGCATTGCAAAAATATACTACCTGCTTTGAAAGCACATATTCCGTTAGTCCAAAGTTTAAAACTTGGAGACATCGTTGTTGTTTAATTCACAGAAATCACTGACAAGTACAAGTAGATGAACTCTTTCTGACAGAAAGCATAGGCCCCAATTCAGCCAAGGGCTTAATTTAGATGTTCCCAAAATGGACACACAAGCTCAAGCATGTCACTGACTTACAGCCAAGAGTTACCACAAGATTTCCAATTTCAAGCTTTTCTTTAAAAGCCAGCCAAGTTTAAAAACCATGGACTAATACTCCATAATGCCTTTAAGTTTGAACTACACAGACCATACCATGTAGGATCTTCTACAGCATACATCTTTGCCCTATTCCTGCTCCAACCAAACCATTTGGAGAAATAGCTTCAACCTAAAACCAGCATATTTCAAATACACATACACAATCCTTTACCTTTAATAACAAAGGCTTCAGTTATCAAACGCAGCATGTACAGAGGTTCATCTTTGGTTGAAAGGTCATCAATTCCTGCTTTGGCATACATGCTAATAGCATCTCTGTAGCATCCCTCCACATAATGAAGCTTTCCTAGGATCAGCATAGCTTCTGTCATATACTTCGGCTGAAATGGAGCAGAGAGAGAAAAAGTGTTAACAGGGTGAAATACCAGACAGGAAGAATGAAGTACTCCACAGCAAATTAGGCAGCTTCAGACTTCTTTCCTCTCACAACTGCAAGGGCTAGGCTCATGAGAGCAGTAGCCAATGAAGGTCAGGCAACCGCTTCAGAGCTCAATTTTGAAATACAGTTTGTAAGCCAACTCTTTGGTCTCAGCTGACTTGCTCTTACCGATTTAGCAGCCACAAAGAGTGCATAAAAGGCTGGCACTGTCAGAATTGCCTACACACACACACACTAAGAAAAACCCCTGCTTTTAAACTAGACAGTAGACATCACTTTTTAGACCAGGGCTCCCCTCTCTTCTGTATATTTAACTAAAGAGAAAACTCCCAAATTTTCTTTAGTTGTCAAAGAATTTTCACACAACAGTGAAAAAACAGAAGGCACACCTGCTATTTCTAAGATTCATTTTGTTTAAGGATTGAAAACGTATGTAACAGAACCTCAGTAAAACACATCTGTTCAGACCCTCTGGAAAGCATGAAAAGGTTCCTAAGCCTTCATACCCATTTTTTTAATACATGCAACCAACACAGGGTCAATATTGCATCAGTAGCTAAAGAAACTGTAATGCCAATTCATGCAGCCAAACTAAACACAAGGAACTGGAAGAATTCAGTAGTTCTGACTGTTAATGGGGCTAAACTATAAAGAGGGTTGGACAGACCCCTCTTCCTTACTCTCTCCCATTTTATGCTCTAAATAGGCTGACCTTGCTCATTGGAAATTAGCATGGTGAAAGTACAATATACATTTCCAACCTAACTAAACTAGCCTGGCAATTTCAAGACCAAAAGTAATACAAGTCTAGAACAGATTGCTGTAATTCATTTACATCTAAACACAGTTATGCAACTGTGTGTCAAAGGACACCAATGCAGCAGCAGCCATCAAAACAGAGTGTTAAAACCCTCCTGCTCTGCAGAAGCTCTGCAGCTGAGTTGACAAGCAGCTACTGGCCACACACCCAGATCACAAAACAAAATAAAAGCATTACTTCTCTAATAGACACCAAAGGCAGTGATAGGCTACAGTCCTCCCAACAGAATCCTAAGATCCTGACAGCAGCTTGCAGCTCCAATCAGGAGCTACCAGCTGTGCAAAATTCCCTCAGATCTGGAGCAGCAGGAGGTCACTCCGCTGTGCTGGCCTGACAGCACCTTATGTGGCCACACTCCACTACCCGAGAGCAAATCTAAGCATTCATCCTGCTTCTTTCCAATTAAAAAAAAAAAAAAAAAGAAATTGGATACGCCCTTGTAGCACATAATTTCTTTGCATATGAAAAAGCAAGTCTCACAACATTAAATCCTGCCTAGGGGAATTATCAGTCTCTTAGTATCACCTACAATGCAGCACTGTATATCCATAGACACGAACAGGCAACACCCACACCTTGTAGCAGACTAATAATCATATGAAAAAAGCAACCAGTTGGCAGGAATTATGATGATAGAGCTCACTTACTCTTAGCTTCCCTCTGCTCAAGATATTGGTCAGATACTGTTTAGCTTCACTTAGTTTGGGCTCACTCTTCTCTGACAGTGGAATGGAGTCCTTCAGTTTGGCAAAATTTTCCTTCAAACATTCCTCCAGCAGAGCCTCTGCAAGCAGCAAACTCCCATGGTCCTCTGAAAGCACACACCAACCAACAAGAAACATTGCTTACTGCCATACTGATGATAAACAGAATTACAAAAACAAAACAACACACCTTTGAGACAGACAACAAACTCAAATGAGGGGATAAGGAAGAACTCGTAGACAAAAAAAAAAGTTCCATTAACTTTTATCTAGTGGAAACAGCATGCTTTGTATGGAAAAATGAAACAACACTTTGTTGTAACTTGAAGATTTTCCCTCCTTAATCCTTTAATTTTGGCAGCACCATTCCTTCTTACATTGTCACTAATATAACAGTTAAGAATTTTCATCACAAAACTCATTTTCAAAAATATAAGAACAAACTCTGCAAACATTTCAGTGCATGCTTTTTATTTACAAAGGTATTAGCATGATCTGAATGCTTTAGACTACAGAGAAGTAATTGCATCAAAAACTTCAACTATTTTCCTGAAAGTATACAGAAAAAAAATTAAAAATATAAACTATACAGATTCCACACATCCATTACTCTGCTGTAATTAACATGCCACGTAAACAACTATTTTCCTGAAAGTATACAGAAAAAAAATTAAAAATATAAATTATACAGATTCCACACATCCATTACTAAAGGCACACAAGGACTGATCCTCTGCTGTAATTAACATGCCACGTAAGACTCTTTCTACATTAAAATCCATCCCTGCTCAAAGTTCCACAAAAGAGACTCTCAAACACAGGTAGCAGCAACAGATACAGGATGAAGCATCGTGCAATGTGGCACTCGTGCTGAAAAAAAAAGTTTCATCTGCCAGAGTACTCAGAGTTCTTACATGACAGGCCCACTTCTGCAGTTCCTTCATCTATAACAACAGTACCTCCATCAGCAGACTAGTGGGTCAAGGCAGGTAAGGAAATCTCTGAATACCAAAGAGCCCAGCCCTACATTCCATGTACATGGCATATACATGCCATGTTTCAAAGTCCGAAATTTGAGAATGAGTGGAATGCAGCAGTGTACCTATTTCTGTATTTTCAGCCCAGGAGACACCTCATGCCCACTTTCTACCTATATACCACCACACACAGCATATAATAACTGTGGTGGTTTAGACTTTTTTGTTGTTGTAACTTAAGTGTTCAGCTACACATCAAATTATAACCATAGCTCTTCCTGCTCATTTGCAGGTCTGCAACTAAACAAAGTACAGGTACATAAAATGGGAAAGTGTAAGAGTTCAAGTATATTTCCCACCCAAACTTGCATGCAATCATTTCTACACACTAAAGTGCTTTCAGGTAGTCATTAACCTCTCACTCAAACTTAAGGAATTAGGTAAGATCATAGACAATTAAGAAATAAATACACAAAACCTCACAAAGCAAATACCTCACAAAGCAAATTTAAAAAATCCCATCCAAACACACAATCATTTCTAGAAGCACAAAACCTGCTGAAAGAAGTTCTATAGCAGTAACAAAGCATTACTCTTTCGTAACTAGCAAGTTATGATGACATAGCAGCAAATTAACAAATCATGTTTTTACAGCAATTGTACTGTTGTTATACCTCTTAATTACAAGGGAAGAAACTACTGTGAACTCTTCAACTACTAATGCTCCCAAAGTTCATGGTGATCTCTGCACCTGGGAAAACACAGCTGAAACCTGACTAAAGTTCAAAGGTTGGCCATACGATTCTCAGCACAGGGCTCAATCTGTATCATGTAAACACTAGGAAAGCCTCAAAAATAAACATTAATTAAACTACCAACATCTCCCCCATCATGGTTCTCACAGTGCAGTTTAAAGCATCCCAAAAAGCTTCAATACTAGGGCCATATTCTGGACATGATCCCCTAAAGAAGGGGGTTTATTCCCAGAAGTAGCTCTTCTGACTTCAGTGGCAGAACCCTTTGTACCACTACCGCGGGTCCTGTTCACAGCTTACTTGCTGACCTCAGACTGAGTTATGCTGCCTCACTCGTTACAAAAGATTGCATAAAAAAAAATAAATAAAAAAAAAAAAAAGGCAGCAAATCAGTGTGTTGCAAGAGAGGGAAAAAAATACTAATATACTTGCTATTTATGAAACCTGTTTTACATGTGAAAGCCTTTGAGTAAAGCAGTGCCCCTCGCAAACGGAGACACGGAACACAGGGGCATCTACCCAAGGACAGGGCAGGAGAGAACCAGCGTGACACATATCGAAAAGCTGAAGAGACCTTCCCAAACGGGGGCAGCCCGGCCGCAGCCCAGTCGGGCCGGCTGCGGCCAGGGCGGGCTCGGAGCCGGGCAGCCCCACCTGCGCCCCGGCGCTGACCGCGGCGGGGCGGCATCCCGAGCGCTCGGCAGCCGCCCCTCGCTGCCCGGCGGGCTCGGCAGCGCTGACACGAATAGGAAGCGCAGCGTGATCTTCCCGAGCGCTGCTTCCTGAGCTCCCGCCGCCTCTCGCACTCATCCCTCCTTCCCTCCCGCTACGGAGCCGGGACGCGGGCACGGGACGGCAAACGACGCCCCGCAAGCCGGGGCGGCCGCAGCTCCCGCCCACGCCAGCCCACCGGCACGGGGCTGCCGAGACCGGGCGGCGGCAGGGAGCGAGCAGCCGGCTCCGCCGCCGCACGCCCGGGCAGGTCGGTACCGGCGGCCGCCCTGCCCGCCCCCCGCCGCCGCTTACCCGCGTCCTGCGCGCCCCTCGCCGCCTTCGCCTTGCGCGGGGGCCGCGGCGGCAGCAGCTGCTGGGCGAGGTGGCAGAGCCGCCCCCACTGCCCCTCCGCCCGGCACCGCTCGATCTCCACCTCCAGCTTCACGTGCGAGTGCGAGGCCTTGGCCGCCATCTTAGCGCCGGGAGAGACCCGCCCCGCCCCGGCCCGCGGGGAGTCCCCGGCGGCGCCTCCCGAGCTCTGCTGCCGGGGCTGCGGATCCGCCAGGTGCTGGGGGGCGGGGGCGGCCGGGACGTCCTGCCCGAGGGCTGCGGTCGGGGACAGCGCGTCCGCCATGGCCGCCACTCCCTGACGCCTCTAGCCTGACACCCGGGCACGGAGCCGCGTCCTGCACCAGCGGCCGCTGTTCCGGCACCGCGGGTGTGGCCCCTCGTTCCCTTGCGGGCGAGACGGGCCGGGAACGCTGATTCCCCACCGCCGCCCACAGAAGTCACCTGAAGCCCAGGGCTCTCTGCCGGTTGATCGCCACGGCCACCGGCCCCCTCCAGCAGCACCTTCGGCACGAGACACTCGGGCCGTGCGTGAGGAACGGGCCGAAAGCCTCGCCAGGGCCGAGGTTTGCTCAAGGGCTGTGACCTCTGGCTGTGGCTGTGTAGGTGTCGACTGTGGAAACAGCGAGACCCGTGGTGTGAGGAAGCACACAGCACGGTCAGCGGTGGGCACTGGGGAGAGTGTACAGCAGTTCCCACTCGAGCAGCAGGGCAGGAGCCATGGTGGTCCTTCATGCATGGGGCTAGAGGGAAGCATCCAGGGCAGGGGCAGCCGGGGACAGCCCTAGGAGTGGGACAGGTGCTGGCCCTCAGTGCCACCAGCTCCACCATTGCAGTCCTTCTAGGTTCTGCCTAGAGTATCCAGTGGGATCCCTCCAATGTGTCCTCTGGGAAGGAGCTCTGTGCATCAAAGACCAGGGTTGTCGAGACCCCACAGTGCCCAGAATGGACCAGGCTGCAAGTGAGTCCTCTGGTCCAAGCTCTCCTGCTCAAGCAGGGTCATCCTAGAGCACATGGCACAGGACTGTGTCCAGGCAGTTTCTTAATATCTTCATTGATGGAGACTCCACAACATCTCTGGACAATCTACTCCTGTGCTCAGTCACCCAGACAGCAAAGTTGTTCTTGGTCACGTTCAGGTAGAATTTTCTGTGCATCACTTTCTGCCTATTGCCTCTTGTCCTTTTGCTCAGCACCACTGAGCAGAGCCTGGCTCCATCCTCTTGGCACCCCCCCCTTGTGTACGTTATATATATATAGGTATGTATATATATATACTTGTATAAATTGATAAGCTCCCCTCTCAGATGTCTCTTCTCGGGGCTGAACATGCCAAACTCCTCCAGCCTTTCCTGATAAGAGAGATGTTCCAGTCCCTTAATCATCTTTGTTACCCTCCACTGGACCCACTCAGGAGCTCCACATCTCTCTTGTACTGAGGAGCCCAGAACTGGACACAGCACTCCAGGTGTGGCCTCACCAGGGCTGAGTAGAGGGGCAGGATCACCTCCTCGACCTGCTGGCAGTGCTCTTCCTAATGCACCCCAGGACAGCACTGCCCTCCTTGGCCGCAGGACACGCTGCTGGCTCATGGATGGCTCATCACTGACCGGGGCCGCAGCCCCGCACGCACACCTGGGCGCGCGCGCCCGGCCCCGCCCCGCCCCGTGGTGGGCGCGGCCTCGCCCCACCTGCGCCGCCGCGAGGGCTCCACGTGGAGCTCCGGGAGCGGTGACGTCCCCCGCGAGGCGGGGCGGGGCGGGGCCGAGGGGAGCGGCCAATGGGCGGCGGAGCGGGCGGGGCAGCGCCGGGGTCAGGGGTGATCCTGGGATGGTGTCCCGGGAATGGTGGCCAACCCGCGCCCAGCCCGGAGCCTGCGGAACGGCGGAGACCCGCCTGGGGGTACGTAGTCTGGTGGCGGCGGGGCCTCTCCGTACGCCCCGGCAGCCGCTGCTGGAGCGGGGGTGCTGGGGCCTGGGCGGGGGGCGGCGGGCCGCGGGCCCAGCCCCATCCCCATCCCGCTGCCGGGGCTCTTTCTCGGGGATCCAGCCGGGGGTGGGGGCCTGGTGGGTGGCCGGCGCCGTGCCGGTGGAATCGGGAGTAGCTTCGGCTGGGGCTGGGAGAAGAAGAGGAGCGGAAGCCGCCAGCCCGCGCCTTGGCTGCCCTCGGCAGCGCTCTCGGCCCCTCTGGAGCTCTGCTCCCTGTCACCTGCCCGTGAAGTGCGCACATGCCTGGCTGTGTGACGTCTCCCCAGCTGTGCGCCCCTTAGGGAATTCAGTCTTAACAGAGCTCCTCATTAGATGGAACCGCTTCGATGCCGTAAGCGAACTTTGCTCCCATAGCTGTGGGGCAGGTCTGCCTGAGGCAGAGGGCATGGTTACTTATTTGTCTGGAAGGTATATGAAAACCCAAGCGTGGCTACGGTGTGTACATTAACTATGAGGAGAAAAAAAAAAAGAAAAAACGTTATCTGAAAACCACTGCTTAATTCAGTAAAATAGCGACCCTCATAAAAGCTCCTAATTGGAGCTCTCTGGTTCTCTGCTTACCAAGAGTTTCCAATATAACAAGTTATTCTGTTCTGAAACTTAATGGGGTTGTTTAGTACTGTCTAAATCTGCTGAAAATAGATCACATTTTTCATCTGGTTTTTTGGGGGGTATGTTTTCCTTTTTGTAGGAGATCACAATGGCCCAAAGGATGTTTAGAACACATTTGCTATTCTGCTTTGCTATGGCTGCATTCTTCATCTCTGCCCTAGCTGAAGAACACGTAGGAGAGAGTCAACATCCAAATATTCGCCTTGATAAGAATTTGGTACAAGATAAAGAGTATGTGTTCCATGTTCTAAAAGTGTAAACTTTACTTCTTAATTATTTTCTTATCTCTAAAGTGTTATGTGAATTGGACTTCAGCCTAGAGCACCCTGTTTTCTCAGAATGTTGTATGATTAGCTAAAGCCAGATATGAGACATGCTTGCTTGATAAATTTGTAGAGCTATAAGACCTAGAAAGTCTCTCTGGGGCCTTTAGCCCTACTTATGCTATAAAAAAATTTCTTACGGAAATCCTGTTTACCCATGTCAGCATACTTTAGACAAAATCATATTCCTAACAGGTAGAGTTTATTTTCTCATTTGCTTCTTCATAAATGCGGAACAGTTCTAGCAGCAAACAAAACTCCCTAGAACACTTCATGGTTGATGGGCAAGATCTTCCTTCAGTTCCTGTGCTTTGGAAGACAGCCAAAAAGAGATTTTGGGCTCTGCTTCAGTTGTTTTGATAGCCTGTTAAGTAGGCCAGAAGAAATAGAAATATTATCTAAGGTATTAGAGGCCTCTGCAGCCCTTCTAACAAACAATCTTTATGTCCCCTTTATCTTGATATCAAGTTGTAGCTTTTAGATGTACAATATTTGATCAAAGACTAAATTTGCTGTAAACAGAGCATTAAATATTAACGGATGGAAATGTTGTGGGTTTTGTTTTTCTTAGACACATCATGGAACACCTGGAAGGTGTTATCGAGAAACCAGAATCTGAGATGTCTCCTCAAGAGTTGCAGCTCCATTACTTCAAAATGCATGATTATGATGGCAATAATTTGCTAGATGGGTTAGAACTTGCTACTGCTATCTCACATGTCCACAAAGAGGTTGGTGTAGTTTTGTAAGGGCTTATGTGTTTGGAAGCAGTTCTGACCCTAAAAGCAGAAGAGTTGTAACACATCTTCAGTGCAGTTACAGTTTTGCCTGAAAATGAGACTATTTTTCTCTTGATAGTTCTGGTTGAATTTATAAATGTACATTATCACAGCTTTTCATGTCACATTGCAGTTTTTAGCAAGTTTCCATTTTAGTTTAAACTCTAGAATCAGGAAGGGCTCCAGAGTGAAAATCACTTTACAGAGGGCTTACTTTGGCAGGTGGGGATGGGGAGAAAGGGAAATCATCCAAAATGAGGCATGAGAATTTGTTGAAATATCATGATATGACACTGTTTTCAGCTTCAGACTGTTACTGCTGTGTACACACAAACTATAAAAAACCTCTTGCACAAAATTTGTATTAGGAGAACCCGCTATGGTCTGCCTCTTCCTAAGCTCAATTTCTCTTTCCAATCATTAGGAACACAGTAGAAACACATTATCTCATATTGACCTTCTGGAAGTTACAATTCAGAATAGCGTAACTTCCTGCTAATAACCTGTGGCAAAGAATAGTGAGCCAAGAACAGAATATGACTGGCTGTTTCTTGTGCAAAGGCACCTCTTTGTGTTCCCATAAGGGGTGTTACCAAGAATTTTACTGACTTTAAGCTACAGTGCTGAATTTTTTCACTTCTGTGGTACTGTAAGGTGTTTCTGTAGTGTATAGAAATGACAGTGTCTATACTACATCAAGATCCTAATTAAGAATACATTTATTAGATGATTGTCATCATTATACATTGTGGTATTCAGCTTTTGGAACTTCTGACCAAGAATGTTGACTGCAGAATGCTTGTCCTGAAGTCCAAAGAACTTTGACTTCAAAGCTTCCATCTGATGGATGGAAGCTTACATTGTTATAAATGATTACATAAAACTTAGTGCCAAATTAGACACCAAACATGAACAGCTTAGTAAAAAATTAGTTGTCAGTAATCTGTCACATGTGCCACTAGATGAGAAAGACTGCTAAATTGTTCACTGTGGTTTTGTTTTTGTAGGAAGGTGGTGAGCATACCCAAGCAATGAAGGAAGAAGAGCTGATTAGTCTAATAGATGATGTCTTGAGAGATGATGACAAGAACAATGACGGATACATTGACTATGCAGAATTCGCAAAATCACTGGAATAAGGGTTTGTTTCTCCTTCTAACCACATGAAAATGTGAACCAGTATAATGTGATTCATTACTGTCTTGTATCAACCTCTGTGCTGTGAGAAGGAAAAGTGTACCAGTTCCACCTAAATTGATTTGAAAGTTGTATGTGTCAAGAGTTTTGCTAACTTGGAGTGAGAGCCACGTTTCACTAAACATAATACACATTTGAATCATGAAGCATGGAAGTGCCAGCAGTACTCACACAGAGTACAGCTGGCAAACTCCTAAGTAGCTCTGTATGAATACTAAATAGAGTCATTAGCATCTAAATTTCAGGTTTTCAGTCACTGGGTTTTATAGTCCTTATTTGCTTACATCTTCTATTTAAAATTATACCTAGAAAGCAAGAAATTATTACTGCATATAGTTGTATTCCAAGGGGAAATGCCTTTACCTTCTCTCTAATTTACAAGAAAATATGTAGATAAGTACCAGGTGCTTGAAACAGCAGTTGTAGAGGGAAAGCATTTGAGTGTGGGTTATGTTTGAGTTCCACATTACACCATATGAACTTAAACAGCCTGTGAATAAATTGAGTGTTTTTAAATATATGTACTTCCTAGCATACCATTACATATAAATATATATACATGTGATTTTCAACTTTTTGTCCTCTACAAATTTACTTTTTATATCTTAATTTACTGTTTGGGTTTTTTTTTTAATCTACCTTCCATTTTTTTATTAAGAAAATTGAAGTATTTTTATTACGTGTTGTGTTAATGCTGTATAGCATTTGCTAGAATAGCTTCTGCTGTTTCATTTTGAATGATAGAATGGCCTCGGTTGGAAGGGACCTTACAGATCATTCAGTTCCAACACCCCTGCCATGGTCAGGGACATGTTTCCACTACGCCACGTTGCTCAGGTGCTCCCTCTCCAGGGTGAGGACATCTACAATTTCTCTGTGCAGCCTGTTCCAGTGCCTTTCCACCCACAGAGTAATGAATTTCTTCCTAACATCTAATCTAAATCTAGCCTCTGTCACTACATACTCTTGTAAAGAGTCCCACTCCATCTTTTTTGTAGGCTCCCTTCAGGTACTGGATGGATGCAATTAAGTCACCCCAAAGCCTTTTCTTTTCCAGGCTGAACAATTTCAGTTATCTCAGCCTCTCCTCACAGGAGAGGTGCTCCATCCTTCTGATCAGCTTGGTGGCCTCCTCTGGACTCTCTCCAACAGGTCCGTGTCTCTCCTGTGCTGGGCCCTCAGGGCGGGATGCAGGGTTCCAGGTGGGCTCTCAGCAGAGCAGAGGGGCAGAATCCCCTCCCTGGCCCTGCTGCCCACGCTGCTTTGGATGCAGCCCAGGACACGTTTGGCTGTCTGGGCCATGAGTGCACATTTCCAGCTCATGTCCAGCCTCTCACCCAGCAGCACCCCCAAGTCCTTCTCCCCGGGGCTGCTCTTGATCACCCCCAGCCTGTGTTGATACCAGGGTTGCTCCATCCAAGTGCAGCAACTTGCACTTGGTCTTGTTAAACCTCAAGAGATTCCTGTGGGCCCACTTCTCAAGCTTGTCCAGGTCCTTCTGGATAGCATCCTATCCTTCAGGACTGTTTTGAAGGTCACATTAACAGCAAACCAGTTTAATATTAAAGCTTTTGTTAATTTTTGGTTTTACAGTATTAGCCAGCAGGAGTGAGCAAGTAATGCTGCCTTGTTAAGGTTTAAGTTCATATTCCTTGACACTTAAATTATGGTATTACTTTCAGGAAGTATTTCATAATTTAACAGTTTCAAGTTACTTGAGTGTTTTCAAATTATCATGGCTCTAGGAATGTTTTCACTGTCTTGACTCAATATTTGATAAGTCAAGCAGCTTAAGAATATTAGAGCGGTGATGTATTGCTGTGTTATTGATGTTTGGTGACTGAAACATAACTGAAATCTTAAATTGCTTTAAATGATTTTTCATTAATAAAAAATCTAAATGTTAGCCTATTTCTGTAAAATGTATAAAGAGCTATTTTCTATACAAAATTATTCTTATACAAGAGAAACACATTTGTAAAAGAAATTATTTCCTCTCTTTAAATGTTTGTGCAATGAAGCTCTGAGTGTTGGATTTTTTTTTTTTCTTGTACTAATAATTTATTTCGAAACCTTTGTGGCTAGGTTTGTGCTGGTTGTACAAGCAATAAAATTAAACGGGGTTTTGTGCATACTAATAGGATACACAAGGCTGGAAGTGCTAGTAAGAAATATACCTCATTTGCTGATGTGTTTTTGAGCTCGTTTCTCTTACAGTTGTCTTAAAAGAGAATTCTTTCAGTTACAGTTAGGTTTTTTGGGTTTTTGGTTTGTTTTTTTTTTTTTTTTTTTTTTTAAATCTCTTCTGAGGCTCTGAATGATTTGGAGCAAATGTTGAATCGGAAGAATGCTAGTGTGTAGGAAATGCTAGTGGCTAAGAGGGCAGAAGAGGTTAAGCTGCTCAGCTTGAGCACTTAAAGCAGGTTGCCTGTAGCCCTGTCAACCCTTATATGCTTATTGCTCTTATGGTTTAACCCCAGTTGGCAGCAAGGAACCACAGAGCCACTCACTCCTCCTGGTCAGATGACAGAGAGAATCAGAAGGGCAAAAGTGAGAAAATTTGGGGGCTGAAATGAAGACAGTTTAATAGCTGAAGCAAAAAAACCAGAGTGCAAGCAAAGCAAAATAGGGAATTCCTTGACCCCTGCCCATGGGCAGGTGATTGTCAGGAGAGCAAGGCTCCATCACATAAAATGGTTGCTTGGGAAGACAAATGCCATCACTCCAAATAGACCCCCCCACTCCTCCTTCATCCTCCTTAGCTTTATACGCTGAGCATGACACCATAGGCTCAGGAACATCCCTTTGGTCATTTGGGGTCAGTTATCCTGGCTCTGTGCTCTCTCAGCTACTTGTGCACCTCTCACTGTGTGGTGAGATGGAAGGCAGAAAAAAAAGACTCTGTGTAAGCTCTGCTCAGCAATAATGAAAAATCCCTGTGTTACCAACTCTATTTTCAGCCCAAATCCAAAACACAGGTCCATACTAGCCACTGTGAAGAAAATGAACTCTGCCAGCCAAAATTAGCAAATACTTAAGGCTCTTAGTTTTGGGTTTATTTGAGATGAAAGGGCATGACTCTTATGCATGGTCTTCTCGTCACATGCAACCACCTGTAGGTCCATTTATGTACTTCTGTTGTATTCATGTGCCTATTAACTGCTATTATTGTATGTGGCAAAAGATGTACACCATAGAAGCTTCATATTGGAAATCATAAATGCTGGTAATATGAACATTATTTGCCAGCTATTTTAAATTTGTTTTGAGGGATCAGGAGTATAAATAGAAAAATTATTTACTGAAAAGGGAAAACAAAGTTGGCACCTTTGATATGCATGAAGAACAAAATAAAATTTCTGCTTTCCTATAAAGAACAGTTCTAGAAGAGTTACCCAAGCTGAAACCTGCATCATCATGTCTTTACTCAGCCTCCTAAAACAAAGACACATATGTAATCAAGTACAAGTAAAGATAAGTGTTTTAAGAGCTGTCTAGGGAGCTTTCTTAGTTATTAAGTAGAAAAGTGCAAAATTGCTGAGAGTGATGGTGAATCAAACTTTTTTTTTTTTCAAATATAACTGATTTGTGTGCTAGTTGTAGCTCAGATAATACCCCTAAATGTGCTGGCACAGGCCATATATAAATACAATATTTTCTGCTTCATATATATAAGATATAGAAAATACAGCCTTTACAACAGCAGTACTCATCTATAAAGCAGTTCTAGTTTCCATAGAACAGTTCAATCTCCATTTCACAGATAAATAACAAAACAGAAGGGCTGTTTGTTTTGCTGAAGATCAATCAGATCCCTGGCAGAAACAGAAGATCAGGAGAATGCTGTTATGTGTGATGTTCACATCTTCCTAGTCCATGATCTCAAGGGTTGAGCATTCCCCATTGGATTAGCATTCCCCATTGGAGAGAGCACATCTAGCCTTGCATTACTGTCTACTGTGTGCTCAGTTTAAAATGTTTGGATTATCTGCTTTTACCTCACAAAATATTGCAGAATCCAGCAACTAAAGAAGATACATAAACATTTTCTTGTTCTTGTTTCTTAGTTCTCCTAAACTGACTGGGGTCTTAGTAATAAATCTAGAAAAAGGTCTGTACAGAAAAGAGAAAGACCTTAACAGCTTGACTAGTGCATCTCAGACTTCTATTAATTACAGGACTGACTCCCTAGAAGCACCCCCATCAAGAGTTTTGCCTGCACATTCACACAAGCTTAGGAACTTTTTGGTTTTCTTCATTAATCACTTATGACCTCAAAATGTCTTAGATTCATTAGGGAATGGTTACAGACTCACAAATTCCAGTTTTGTCTAAAGTATTTTTTAATCCTGCAATTCACAGGTGAAAGAAGTTATTCAGGGGCAATGTCATAATCGACAGAGCCACTAGGTAGCGTATGGACACTGCACATTGGTTCCCTGCAGTATGGAGCAGTGATTCAACAACCTGCATTTCCCTAAAGCATCACCACTACTCTGACTACAGGCACGGCTTGCTGCTCTCTCTTACAACACCACATTGACTGCATGATGCCTGCATTTTTATTGGCTTATAGCTGTCATAAAAGTTGACTACAGATGGGCCTGGTTACTGGTAATAAATTTTCATTATTTACGGAATCCAAATCAACTTGAAGTGATAGTAAAGGAGCTTTCATTGTAATTTTGTCAGTAAAAATAATTGTGTAATAGGAAGGCTTTCTAATATAAACATCAAGCTTGGTCTGACTTCTTGACCATCTCTAGTTTACCTGTGAGAGGAGCCATGATGTATCTCCAGTGGTCTCAACCAACGTTAAAGAATACTGGAGGGTTTTAGTAGCACCTGAAGTTTTACTGCTTTTGCGTTAGTTATAAAAGCTTCTGTCACTGTTCTTACAAGGCAGAGATCCAGTATGGTCTGATCCAGTATGGCCATTTCTGCTTAAGGTGAAGTTTATTGCCTTTTTTCCTTCTCTCCCCCATTACATGTAAATTTCACTGTCTGTCCATTGCAACATGAAATCACCGCATAATTGTCTAAGCTTTTTTTAAACTAGGTAGGGCAAGCATCCTTGCATACCTTAGCCTGGAGTATTCGTTATCACAAGGAATTTGTGTTCTAAACTTTTCATTAGCACAGATCCTCTGTCCACATTGACTGAGATTCATTACAAGGGAAGTTATTAATCCCTTGCAGAAAGTTTCTCTGAAGTTACATTTTTCTTCTCATTCTGTGTGATAAATTCTGAAGAGCAGCCTAAATCTTAAGGCCTAATACACTCTGTAATTGTCACAGTCTTCCTCAGCTGCACTGCAGCTTTGCACGTAGGTAGAGGGCGGTGTAACATACAATTCAAAGTCCACTGCCACATAGGACATTTTGCAAGGAATCAACACTGCAGCAAACATAGTGTCATCTTCTGCCATCTCATCCAAGTGACTGACAGCACTGCATTTCAAGGCCAATGTCATTAACTCAGAGAATGGGTAGGGAAGATCTAATAAGAAGCAAATCTAACAGATTATGGACAGCTTCAATTCATTCAAGAAATGCTAGTAAGAAACCCAGTGCAACTATGGCATTTTAGAGGAAAGTAAGGATATTCAGCAGATGTCAGCTAATTCACAACCTTTTAATAGACCTCAGTTTTAAGAGAGATGGCTGTAAAATAGACACTAGTACAGCTGGTTGAGAACCCAGCGCAATACTTCATTCATGGGAAGGTGTAGAGGGGGTGTAAACAGTTACTAAAGATAAAATGGACTAGATACAACTAGCAAAACTTATCAAAAGTGAAATAAATTTTACAGGCAAGAGGAGAAAAAGGGAAATTTGGACCAGTACTCTATGACAGGTAAGTGCAGAGGATGTTAAGGAAGTGGAAGAGTTTAATGACCTTTTTTTCTCCCTTTTTCATCAATCTTACTTAAAAGATCAAAAGCAACTAGAGTGTGCCATTATTTAGGGGGCAAAATTGCAGCCTAAAATATGCAAAACTTGCCTTAGAGAATAACACATTACATGTCTTCCAGACCAGTTCCCTAAGCAATTTCACTCTAGGAGTCTTAAAGGGAAGTTGAAGTACTAGCTAGAGATGTCACATAGCTTGAACTTATTTTATACAAATTTTTTTGCAAGGCCTTTAGTGGTATTTCCTATAATAACCTCATGGACATGCTGGTGAATGGTGTTCTAAATGAAACTGCTGTGGGAAGGGGCAGGAGATCAAGTCCAGTTGCATAATTGTATCCACAGAGTAATTGCATCCTAACATCAAAATGTGTATGTTTTGTAAAGAATTCTGTGGGCCTTGGTCCTGTATAAGGTTTTGTTTTCAATGAAGGCATAGAAGATTGAATATAAAGTTTGAATATGAATCTTGCAGATGGAACAAGGAAGGACTGCAGATGTTATAGATACTAAAAAAAATCAGAATCTAAAATGTTATTGATATGATTTAGAGAGATCATCTAAAATGGATGGAATATAATCGTGCAAAATGCTTACAGAAATATTCATCTGTTCTTGCAAAACTGTCTAGGTTCACAAGAGAAAATACCAGGGACTGTGTTGGAACAAGCTGAGCATGAAGGGCAAAGCTCTCACATCAGAATGTTTAAAGGGTCTGAAAGAGCCCATGTGGGCTGATTCCCATAGGAAAAGATTCACCTGGAAGACCACAACCTGTTTAGTGCACTGTACTTCAAGTAAGAGATGGAACAGTTGGCAGGGGAGATCAGCAAAAATTGACAGGTGTCCAGAAAATATGAGGAAAGACTGCAAGAAATGTGGCTTTTTTTTCTCTAAAGTAACAACAGAGACAGACAGTTAATATTCTTCAACTAAAAAGCTGTTGCAAAGAATAAGGAACTAACATGTTCCTGATGGAAAGATCAGGAAGAATAAACCATTAAGAAGCATAAACCAAACAGCTTGGGAGATTTAGATTAGACATTGAACAAAACTTCTGTATCAACAATAAGATACTGCAGCTTGAGGTGACATGATTGCAACTTGGTCATGGTATAAAAAGGTGGAGTTAATAACTTTTCCAGATTTCCTCCAGTGAAAGCCTGTCTCTGAGTGAGTTGATGACTCTCAATATCTGTGTGGACTTGCTCTGGGAGGAGAAATCCCTTATGATGGGATCCACAGCTAAGAGCTGAACACAGGACCTGAACAGAGGGAGCCTGTGCTCAGCTCCAGCTCTCAGAGAAATCTTTCCCAAGATCACACAGACTGTCCCACTCTCTCTCTCTGCTGTAAGGCCTTCCTCTTCTCTTTATCATCTCTGCAGACTATCATGGAGCTAGCCATACTACAGTTTTCTACTAATCCATCTAGATATCAGTTTTGCGTGTCTTCTTACCATCATAACCCATTTTCCTTCTTGAAAAGTTTCTCCTGTAAACTTACTCAGTACTTCTGCTTTCAGGCAATTTTTCAGTCCCAGAAGACAATGGCCAGTGAGACAATCCTGCTGCACTCAGTTTCTGTGCTGCATGGCAGAGCATTCTGCAACCAGCAGCCTCCTGCTCAATCCTGTCAGGGTATAATCACTGTCACCAACATCTAGGTGCAAAACCCTTCCCAGTTTCTACTGAGCACCTTCAAAATGTGACTGTCAAGACCCAGAAGTGAACACTTTGACTATGAGGAATGCTTCATTTGGGATTCAAGTCCTAGCTCCAAAGCACAGAGAAAAAAAAAAAAACCAGAAACCCCCAAACAAAACAGTAATGACTGTTAAGTCTTTAAAATGACAAAGTAAATTCTTAGACCTATTTTCAACAAATAGTCAACTATTTTTGTTGACACTGAGAATATAGTGTAACAACATCCATACTGAGTAAAATCCAAGGTCCAGGTAGCCCTTGAGCTTGCTTCAAATAATGGTCAATAACAGACACTGATGGAATAATAAATAGAGAAAGAATGACATCATACTTCTCCCAAATACATACAAGCCTCCAGCAATTTGTGGATTGGGGACTTGGCTTCAACAGCAGTGAAACCAGCTGAGGTCCAGAGCTCAGAATGATCAAGGCTTAAATGTCAAAGTCTGGGAACATCATTAAACAAACCCAAGGTCTCACGGAACATGTTCCATGTCCCATTGTCAATGGTACGTGCTGGGCAGACCTTACTGTTCACATTGCTATAACTTTCAGTGCTAGCTAAGGGAGTCATCCAGGGAGACCACATCAGTGCAGTGGTATAGCAAAACTGTACTGTTTGCAGATGTCACATTCTTCTTAACGTGAGGGATGCTGAAAATAGTCTAATGAATGTTTGCCTATGGTTTTGGTCATACTTCAACAACCATATTAAAAAAAAAATCCCAATTATGAGAAAGTTCTAAGCACATATTTTGCAATGAATTCTCTTGAAGAATAGAATGTAATGCCTCAGAACTTACTTTGTCATAAAACCACAAATAAGTCTCAAAACACTTATGCTAAAAAATAATATTAGCTTAAGTCTCATCATGTGTGGCTTGCAGCCATATTGGCACAAATCATTGCAGGTATGAATTTTTGACCCAGTAAAAACCACGGAGATGAGCAGACCGAACTTTGAATTCTGTTCCCTTTCAAAAAGGCCTCCAGGGAGTGTGCAGAAGGGACTGTAAAACCATGCTGTCAGTTTCAGCGTGGATTGCAGTGGGAATCAGGAAACATACACATGAGGATTTTAGACCACAGTACTTGCAGACAGAAGCAGCCTCAGATAAGGAATGTGTCTGTTCAGGATAGATGCAGAGTTGTTTATAAACCTTATATTGTTACCATGAATTTATAACCATATTGGTACTGACTAGATGAATTAAGATCTCCAAAGAGCATATAACATATGGCGGCAGAGACCACTTTCAGTAACCAAATAATTCTGTCACCAGACAGCCTAAAACTATTCAAAGGCACCATTTTTAGCCAAGACCAACAGATCTGAAATATTTTTTGAATCTCTAGGCAAATGAATTTTCAGGATGTTACAAGCCAAAAAGTCTTTAGGAAAATCTCCAAGCAGATGAACTCATTTTTTTTAGCCATCATCTCTCTTAAACACCTTGACCAGTTTCCTTCAACTCTTCCAAAAAATCTGTCCCATAATAAGATTATTCCTGTGAAGTTGTAGGTGGATAGGGCTAATTTTGGCAAAGGGAGGAATAGGAATAAATTCAAGTTTATAATGGAAACTTAAAGACATTTGCAGCATGCTGAATGCTGTTCAGTGGGATCTATATAATACATGATCTTTCCATTGCAGCAAAAATATAAAATATAAAAAATTGTCACTAAGGGAAAAGACCACTTCCTCCATATGAAGTCCTACATAGGAGACAAAAAGACCTGTCAGGTATTACAAGTATTTTTGCTTCCGTCCATTAAAATGTTTATAGGATCCAGATTAATTTTCTAAAATCTTGGCTTGAGGATCTGTGCAGTGTATTACACCATGCTGGCAGTGCAGAATGATGACAATTTTGGACTGCAGATGTGCCTCTACCACAGACCTTATTTAAACTGCAGCATGGCATTGACACACCAAACTAAAGCATTAAATTAGCCAAGGTACTGCCATTTCAGACCACAGCATGCTGCAAAACCCACTCTGAAAGCAGAGCTCAGTCAAGGGCCAGCTGCTGTTGGCAGGCCACCCTGAATAGTCTTTCTGGGATAATGGGCCCAAGCTATCTAGTTTAATGGGAGTTCAGGTTTGTCAGAGCTCTAAATCATATGATGGTCCAGTAGTGCAGGTAGTTAAATGAAAATATTCTGTGTGGTTATAAAGTCTGCCTCTAGATAGATAGATAGGCAATAGCTTCTGCAGTTCACATTGCCTGGTTTGGGAAAACATAGCCCACACAGTTTTTACGGAGATCTGGAAATTTTCTGGTTTGTGTAATGGTTAAGGAAAAACATCCCTTGGGGAACTTACATTGCCCTTTTCAGATTTCTGTGACAGGTAGAGGCCCTTTCTAAGTCCTTGTAAAGCTCACTTAATAAAAGTCTCTGTAGGGAATGGGAAAGGGTTATATAGGCTGCAGGCCAGACAGCACATTTCCACCCAGTTGAGCTGTCATGTGCAGATATTACAAAAATACACACAATTCTCAAAGATACTTTAGGTGCTCTAACCCCATCCCACCCCTGATCCACATCCATACCACTTCTTTCTGGTGACCAACTGTCCTCCCAACACAACCACCTCACTAGGGACTGTTCAGCCTGAAAGCTCTTCCTGTTGACCTTCACTGAACTGTTTGGAAATGCAGAGGAAAATGTACCACATTGATTCAGTGGGCCAAGTAAAAGTCCTTCTGAAAACTGCTAAGCTGTCATGTCTAGTAACTTGCAACTTTAGCCTGGTACTCAGAGCAGCATGGAGATTTGAAAATCTGTTCTTAATCCTGTATGACAGGGATTGCTGGTCAGAAATACAACAACTGGACAGTGGTAAAGAAGGAAAAGGTCAAGCAGAGGAGAGCTATAAAGCCATCACACGTACACAAACCCGAGATGTGCTCAAACTGAAACCATTAGATGTGCTCCCTTGTAGCATAACCTCCTGTCAAAAACACAGGTACAATATGGAACTAAGTATGTCAGTGGACAAAGTACAGCCTCAAAAGACATCGCAAAAGGTTAAAAGAGTCAAAAATATCTAGCAAGTTGACAACCTTTGACATGGAACTTCTTGCATTCAGGCTGTTTAGCAGCAGCTCCAACTTCAGCCTGAACACAAACCACTGGGGAGCATATAACTCCAGATGTTTCTCCTTCTCCATCAAGAGAGGAGAAATGTACAGTTACTCCCTAAAAATTTGTGTCCAAGTGACTTTTCAGTGATACATGAGCTTGGCAACGCCATGACTATTCATCTAAGGCCCCTCCACACACAAACCTTCAGTTTCTGGTGACATATGGCATGGGAAAATCCAGCTCAAGCAGCTGAAGTCTGGCAAAATTATAAACAATCAGAAACAAGGTCTTCTAATGGAAGCTGTTAGACAGCATTATCTATTGGGCAACTGTCATCTTCACAGCCAGAGAGTGATTTAATCTGTCAGTTATGTGAGCACTAGGAGTGATGAATAGGTCTTTGTATTCATTCACATCAAGTATGTACCCAGACTGGCATACAACGTGAGGGTTCTTTTGTCTGATAGTCGACTGGATCTCTAAAGAGCTGGGAACTTGCACAAAACAGCAAAGCAGTGCCACAGAAGATACCATCCGTGTTCAGAAAGAGGGATTCCCAAGGTGGCTGACTAGTGCCCTTCCTCCACGACTTAACTTGTCCATCATTATCTACACAACTTAAAAGTCACATGTCAAAAAGTAGCCCAGTTTTTTACCTCAGTTTTAGCCATCCCAGATGGCCACATTTAAAATCAGGGTGGCATAGGGGCACAAGTGCAGCTTGTCCAAAACTGCCAGCAGCTGGTAAGACAGCAGCCACAGAGCTCCTCTGCAGAGCCAAGCCACTTAGCCCTTGCCAGCAGCCCAGAATTTTTGGATGACCACACTCCTAGAGGCACTCAGCAATGCTGTCAGCACGAGGAGCAGAGCAGGGGGCTGGAGCTGCCCAAGCCAAGCTGTTCCTTTACAGAATGACTTCTCCAGACATTATCGGTGAGAGCATTTTCTGACTCTTCTTTTGCTGCAGCAGCACAAAAGGACAAGAACTGGGCCAAAAACTCATATCATGTTTTTTACCTGGTATGAATGAGAGCAGAGTATGCTCTAGCACAAGCCTTTATAAATAAAGCTGGTCACAGCTCTGCCAATCGGACATAGCAGTTCACTTGGCCCCAGCAGCTGCTTGGGCTGGAAACTGACTGGAACAGGACTACAGGGGACAGGAGTGAGGTGTGCCTTCTGATCAAGGTCATTTATTAGCTTGGCTTTCTAATTCTTGGGAAGCCAGTGGCAGCTAGTCCTAAGCCAAACTCCTTCTCCATTGTCATTAAAAAAAAGTTAATGCATACAAATTCCAGTAAAATTGCATCATTATAAATCTTCCAAATATATTTCCATATTCCAGCTAAAAACTCTCTGAAAAGTCTCAGTTTGATAGTGATTATTACATACTACCAGGAGGAGGGGTACAGGTACAGCTTCTGCACTTGCCTCTGTTGTGGAGTCTATCACTGGCCACACTTCAACACATCCCATTACATTTTGGCATTACCCACAAAGATTATTTCCATCATTCAGATGAACATGGCCAATTTATTTTTCTCCTATTCTTGGGATCAGTTATTTCTTATGACCTTATCCCAGTGTGGACAAGGTGCTCAGATTTTGTTAGTGTAGTCAGACCACAAACAAGAGGAATGATGCCTTCCCTCTCTTTTCACTTTTCAAGCTGCCCTTAAACATGCTCTTAAGGGAGAGCTGATCCTGGGAGGAGACACAGCAGAGTGGGTGTGGATGACGGGGGATGATGGTATAGGATTTGGAAGGGATGTGCTGGCAGATTGATATATTATGGCCACAGCATAAAGGCTTGACACCTACTGTGCTGCTAGGGTGACCTGCTCTAGCAGAGCATGGTGCTACCAGTAGCCATAACCAGAGAAAGTAGGGGAATCTTTCCCTCTCCTATTTAATGTAGGTCAGACATAGGTTTCTGGAGAGCACATTTCCTTAATCCTCAGTGAGCAGCTGGACCTAGGGCCCCATCAATCTCTACGAGGGATTATCATGAAAGGCTTGAATGGCATTGTCCATCACTACCAGAAAGCAAACCATACCCCCAGGCACAGGACTCAGGGCTGGCTCCTCACTTTTATCTGGCCACTGCAAAAGGAACTGTTGAAATGCTGGCAAGCCATAAACTATGAGTAGGCACTGAAATCTATCCCTGTGCAATGAAATGATAGGAATTAAGTGCTTAGAGCTAAGTGTGTAAGTGCTCCACTGAAAGGCATAAACCTTGAACTGAGACAGTTTTCAGAGTATGTGAGATAAGGGGAAGATGAAACATTCACCTACAGCCATAACTTCTGCAGGCACATGAAGGGTCTATTGTCCAATGAGAACATAGCCAGATGCACTTGGAACCACCAGGCCAGAGATCAAGTTAAACCAGGGCACTACACAGGTCAGCATCTGCCATTTAAACACAGCAAAGAAAGACAATACCGTCCCATACCTGTAAAGATGCAAGTCACTCCAGGCAGCTTATAGGTTCACTGAACAACCATCAACCTGCATAACTAGAGAGAAGGTACCAGTTTCTCAGAGTGTTGTGTGCTCTCTCCTTTTGATAGATGAGTCCCAGAAGTCATGCATGATTTTCATAAGGTGAGATAATAAGCTGTCAGTTGTAGGAAGCCTGGAATTAACCATACAGAAAATCAACAGTCTGAAAACAAGAAACATGTCAAACTGCAAAATAGATTCTTTCTTTAAAAATAAGGGAGTGATTTGAACATGAAAGCTTTGGCTTAGATGTAATATTTTAGCCACCAACAAAATAGGAGTAAAGGAGTAAATTTTTGTGATTCCTGAGTGATTTGATATGAAACATACTGAAATTAATTCTTGATATGTATTTGCCTGTCATTCCTTGCTTTAGAAGTGGCCTCACTTCACCCCCAGCTTCTCTTCTTCCCTATAGACACCAAACTATAGGGAAAAGGGAGAAGAAAGGGAGATTGCAGGACAGGGAGGCAACCTTAGAGTAACAATATATAATACTTCTGTGTAGTTATGGTATTTTATGAAAAATCCTTTGCTAGGATTTTTCCCTCCTGAGGAGCTGAAGGCCTCAGGAAAGAAATGTAAACAATAACTATCTACTGCTGCGGAATGCAACAGGTGCATCTGCGATTGGTGCATGTTGGTTGTTTCTAATTAAGAGCCAATCACAGATGCAGCTGCATTGAACTCTGAGAGTCACAGGATTTTGTTATTCATTTTGTTCCTGTTCTTTCAAGTCTTCTGATCAATCTTTTCTCTCTGTTCTTTTAGTATAGTTTTAATGTAGTATTTTAATATAATATGTATCATAATATAATAAACCAGCGTTCTGAGAACATAAAATCCAGACTCGCATCTCCACACATGAGGTGTTTCCAACACTTCTGTGTGCTTTATCCCATACTTCATACACAACTTGACTCTCAATAAGCATACTTACTCACATGTGTACTTATGCAAGTGACAGGGATGAATTAGATGGTCATGGAATCCTGTGAGCAAAGGACATCATCTTGAACAGAAAGCATGTGGGAACACTCCTGTAACCCATGGCCATTGCCAGGGCACCACATGGGCTGTGGTGACAGGATGGCATGTGGGTCTGGCTCTGTGGGGCCCTGGCCAGGCAGAGCTGTGGGCAGCTGGAGCCTGGCCCTGCTGCAGCATCACTGGGGGAGGTGGGCTCAGGGAGCTGACATGGGCAGCAGGTCCTTGGGCAGGTTGAGCAGGGGGCTGGGCAGGACATTAGAACCCCTTTGTGCCTCTGAAACACTGGCAGCCATGGATAAATGCCAAAGATAACCCAGGCCTATGTAAGGACACATGAGTTAGAGGCAGGTTGTGCAAATACAGCTACCTCCAGCTGTTTCAGGTCAAATTCAATAATGCCAGCAAAGGGAAGACATAAAACTCCATTACCCTGATTTACATGGCAGAGCAGCTCCAAGCACCTCCATTGCTATCAATGGCAAAGGACGGGTTTTTGATGGCCAAGAGTGCCAGCAGAAGAAAGGACCAACCTGAGGCAAGTGCTGTCATCCTCCCCTGCCCACTCTGGGGCTGCCCATGACAGCACTCCACAAAGGTGTAGAGGAGGAGGTTGGAATAGTGAGGCTGTTACTGCCTTCTCACACCTTATTTGCATTGAGGAGGACCTAAATAGACATCCAGGTCTACTCAGGTGGAATGCTTTGTTTGAGGCCTTAATTTTTTTTTTTTTTTAAACTTTCTTTTAGCAGAGAGACTAAAAAAATTGTCAGCAAGTGACGTTTTGGGCTGCTGGGCTTTAGTGGTTTTTAATTTTCTCCTTTTGGTGATTTGTGCCAACTGTTACTTCATGCACATGGAATATACAACTTCCAGTCTTTTCTCACTGGTGTGAAGTAAGAGTTTGGCACGTGCTGAAAACAACAGGCAGAAATTAACTTGCTCTCTCTCATCTTTAATGTCAATACACACCAGTAATTATCTGGAGAATTAAACATGTAGTCGTCTTGCCGTCACCTTAATTCTCCACATTAAAAAGCGATTATATAACAAATTAACCTGATTTGTCTATCTTCTATGGACTTACCCACTGGTTCACTCTTCTTTATTAAATTAGCAAAGAAGCTTTTGGCTTTCAGACATGTTAGGAAATCCTTCCCAAACTGAGACCACCAGTGCTAGGAATTGCTGAAGTGCTTAAACTGCTCTGGAACCACCTCCTTGGAATTTGCAGAGCCTGAACTCCAGATGACCCACCACACAGTGAAAACACAGGGGTAGACACTTGTAATCTGATCTTCTGACATTTGCCCTCCAGTTTAGAAAAACCAATCCCCCAATTCACAGGGGTCATAGAGTCTTCGGTCTCTTTCCTGTGCTTGTTTAAATATAACCCAGGGTTCAGATTTGAGATATGCGACAACATAATCTCTGCTAATTCTTTCTCTGGTGATGGCTTAGCAGGAAGCAGCAGTTGCAAAGCAGAGCTAGATGTCTTTCCACCAGTTGTGCAAGAACATCCACATCGCCTGCAGTGACAGGGATGTCTGCTGCCCAGAAGGGTGAGTTGCAAAGACACAGCATGTCTTATTCCTCCTCAGCTGACTGTATGTTGGAGAACTAATGCTTCTTTCATACAGAATTACACAGTATGAAGTCTGCTGATTGCCAGTCATCTGAAGGGCTGATGCAATGCCCACTGGAGCCAAAGGCTGTTTTTCTTCTGCCTTTATAGGCGTTGGACTATCGCCTTACTCAAAACACTAAACCTTTGAGTATTTCAAGCTGTAGGGTCAAACCCCTTTACTTTCTGCATTCTTCGCTCTCAGCTGTAACAGCCCATGTCACCACCACAATGACAGCATTGATGGCAAACAGATCTGTGAATCAATACAGAAACAATCATGTACTCCTGATTTTCCCCTCAACTTTCTTCAGCCTCTCCCTTGAGGATATAAACCCAGTTGCTCCATATAGGCAATTCTCATAGGAATTGTAGCTTATTGATTTTAGGCATTAATTTTCAGGTGTCTTACTAAACTTTCTTCAGCCTCTCCCTTGAGGATATAAACCCAGTTGCTCCATATAGGCAATTCTCATAGGAATTGTAGCTTATTGATTTTAGGCATTAATTTTCAGGTGTCTTACTAAAAATTGAAAAAAAATTTCCTATTTATTTTAAAGAAAAAGATCGTGATGAAAACAGAAAAAAAAATATTCTGATTTTTCCAAGACTAGATAGCAAATCAGATCTCCTATACCTACCTTCTCATTAGTTTGAGCTACATGCCTTTGAAGCCTCAATAATCATCAAAGTAACTAGGTCACCCAAATCTGAGATTGAAATCTGAGACCTAAACTGTACTTCTTAAGGAGTGATGGCTTACAAGCAGATACGCTAGATAAACAAAATTTTAAAATCCCAACCTTCAAGTGACAAAACACATGGGTAACAATAGTGATTCCTGCTGCCTCTGGTGAACTTCACAGTGAGAAATTAAAGAATTTGCAGTAATTGTCCTCCTAGTCATGCTATTACATGCAGTGTGAAAATCGTGTATTTCAAAATCCCTCCCATCAAAACTAATAGCTTCTATGCACTCTGAGTGGATATATAAAAAAAAGTCTTTGAGAAATGGACAGAGATGAAGAATCTATGTAGAAAGGACTTCTACGCATACCAAAGTAATGACTCAATATTTTGATAAAGTAATTTTTTTTTCCTCATTAATTAACATGTTTTCAGGATTTTACCATGCTGACTTAAACGTCTTCAATTCTGCAGCCTGGTTTAATGTGATCTGTATAACACATCCCGCTGGTGATATGAACTACAGGCTTCCTCTTTCCAATACACACAGCTTCAGCTCCAAGTGCAGCAGCAGCTTGTACTTTTTTCCTATAGTGTTTTTGCTTTGGTCCCCTGCATCAGGCAGTATTGTAACAGTTAAATGTAATATGGTTACTATTACATTAAAAACATCTCCTGCTCTATAGAATGTGCTACTCCTGCAGAAGTGAAACTCTGCTAGAATATTGATCACTCAGTAGGAGGCCAAACAATCAAACATTGTCAGTTTCTGCAGAATATTTGCAACCTTTGGTTTTAGTTCAGCAGCATGGACAGAGTGAAATTGCATTGGCAAGCACGCAAACTTGACAAAAATTTTCAATCCCACTCCCAGTGCACTTCCATGGGATTCAAAACACCACAAACAATTTCTGACCTCTCTGAGGTATGATCACCCCCAAACATGTTATTCTGCAAACTGGAAAACTATACAAAGAAAACTAAACTAAAGGAAACTGGTATTAAGAAAGAAAGAAAGAAAAAGAAAGAAAGAAAGAAAGAAAGAAAGAAAGAAAGAAAGAAAGAAAAGAAAACATAACCAAAACAGACAAGCAAACAAAGCAAACCATGCATTCATTATCCACTTATATCTTTTCTGTAATATTTTGCTTTTAAAAAAGAGAGGAGAGGAGCTGGAGATTAAAAAACAAAAAGCATCCTACAGGGCTGAGGTACATATTGTTCAGTGAGGGATGTACTCACAGAGGTTTCATGGAAGTTGCTCACATTACCCCTATTGGCAGCAAGCCGAGCTTGTGTTGCAGGCCTTCTGGGCTTGGGTCTATGGGATGACTACAGAACACCAGAGCAATGTCTGTAGCAAGAATAGAGAAACTACCCTAGAGTACACAGGAATGAAATTAAAGATAATTACAAGCAGATTTTAAGATCAAGACATCAAGAAGAAAACAGGGATGCAGAAAAACCCTTCAAAATTATAAAAACCTAAAAGATTCATTCAGAATCATCTCCTCCAAAGCCAAATATTCCTCACCTAATTGACAATGACATTTCTATGGGGCCTGGAATCTGATCTGGCACATATAATTTACAGAAGCTTATAAAATTTATTTACTGTAACAGCACACCAACAATGATATACTATGGATTTTAGATGAGTATTTTATATGTCCACAGAAGTCAATAAAGTCATGCCAGCAGAAAACTTGGCTTTACATTCACATAAAATATTTTATCTCAAAAAACAATAGAAACTCTAATCAAATTGAATCACTTCATATTGCTACAAACTGCAATTAATCTGCTCAGACTGAAAAGCCATATTAATTTTTGACTGAAAGGCATGTCATTAAGTTTCTCAGTTGTTTACATGTAATGCAAAATGACAGGAATTTGTATGGAGATGAGAGAAATGAGCTATTTGACATTAACTGTTTGGAATCCTGTCCATGGCTGTTTGCAGTCTGCAGTGGATTGGCAGGGCTGATTGCATGCATAAGTGTAGGATTTGTAGGAGGATTTCTCAGACTGAGTTGTTCTTTGAGGAACATTTGGTGAAAACTCACTGTGTCTTTGGGTATCCAAGCCTAGGGAGGAAGTGAATATTAACATCACCATTTTCTAGCAAGAGTAAATAATAAATCTACAAAAAGGAAATACTTGATTTATATTAAGAAGACAGGTAAAAAGTAAAATAATTTGTACCTCGTATGTGAAGCATGGAAGTTACCTCCCCCAGTCCTTTTCCCATGGAATGTTGAGACAGATGATGGAGACCTGCAGAATGTCTGGGCAAAAATGAGCAGCTGGGCACCACAAAGACTGAGTCTTGATGACAGGAGATGCTGTGCAGAAAAATGGAGATCTGCATTAGGTATCTGCCACCTCACTTGTACAGTGACTAGTTGGTGCTAGCTGGGATGTAGAGTCAAGGTGAGTGTACGTTCTGGTCTCCGTGCTTAGGCCAAGGCTGCAGGCAGGGTTATCTTACTTAGTAAAGTTCCTTCTGTTGTGCAAGTTTTTTTAGCACCTTAACCTAGCTAGTTAGTTAGAAAGCAAGGAGAGACAGAAGTCTCTCTCCGAAAAGGATGACATTGAAAACACAAACCTGGAAAGTTCACAGAACAAGAAGCAATTAAAAAGAGCCAAGTATTTATTTATCTGTTTGTTTAAACGTCATGCTTGCCAACATTCAGAACAGCCTTCTGAACTGGGGCAGAATTAGAAGCTTGAATGTCTGAAACATATTTTGGCTCAAAAATGAATGATGGTCTTGTTTGCTAATTTAGGACACCTCAAATAAATAGCATCAGGGAACAGAGGGCAGGTAATCAGCATCTGCTGTCACTTTATAATGTTTTGAACTGAGTATCTGAAATATTGAGAACCCCATAATCATCAGGAGTTTTCAAAATCTTCATTAAAACTTTTTCTGCCACAGAAGAATAATTTTCCTTCAGAGATGAACTGTCCCATCCTCCAGGAAAGTGCATTTGATGACAGGAAAGGAGGAAAATTCATTAGATTAATCAAGAAGGCAGTTGGAAAACCTGACTTCATTCTAAAAAAATGAATATGTTCATGGAAAACCAGCCTCAAGTTAGGACTTCAAATGAATCAATTTTGAAAGAGGAAGAAATTACATTACTGGCATTAAAAAGACAAGTTTTGAGACACATCTCATAATTTCTTCCACTGGCAAAGAGATGAGGCTGAGCAGTGGTGAGAGCAGTCACCCTTGGCAGGTCCCACTCCCCTGGAAAGTTTTGTGACTGTTCTCAAGCACAGAAGGATGTTGTGGTGTTTCTGCCCACCCCAGCTGCCTTTTACACAGGTGCCATACTGCCTAAACTGCTGGTGGACTGTGCCCAGTAGCTTTGCTGTGAGACTGCACCAGCCACCAGCACACTCAGGAACTTGCTCAAAACACAAGCACTGCCAGCCTTCATCTGGGAACCCTCGTGGCACAGGGGTTGAAGGGTGACATCAATTTACTTTCATTAGTTGTTTTTGGAGAACTGGATTAGCTACTGGATTTTTTTCATGGATCTGCTTTTATTGACACACAGCAGCTCTTGCTCACCATCTTCAGCAAATGGACTCCAAAGCACACAGTCAACTTCCATGGAAGATGGATACCCTCATAAAGAAAAAATACAGAAACCTCAGAGGGAACCACAGAAAGAAACAAACCACAGAGCAAAAATTCTGTTCATCTCTAAACTAGTTGTTCCTCAATTACGTAATTAGATCTGTGAGAGTCTGAAAATGCCTCTGCAAAGACAGTGCAATAACTTTTCACCATGTCTGAGATGATAAAGACAGCTTCATTAAAGCCAGAGGAAAATTATTAATAAAAGAGGTGATTTATGTGCTTCTCCTGTTTCTCCAGTTTATTCCTGGTGTTCAACTGATCTGAGTTACAATAATTGGATTTGTAAGTATAAATACTGCATTTCTAGCTTTCAAGCCCGCTTTGCAGACTGAGTCCAGTAAATGAGGACCAGTGAATTTATAAGGGATATTCAGGTTAGCCTGTAAGAAAAATTTATGAGACTCTGAACCTCTGGCAAGCATCTGCATCTGTTCTATTTACTCAGGTAACACAAGAGAGGCCACGCTACTAAAACACATCATAAATGAGTTACTAAATTAGGTCATTCAACCCCAGCATTAAGACTGGTAGCGATTATATATTGGTTTATTTTATTAATGTAGGCAGTTACCTCTCTAATGGGACTCAGATGAGGATGTTCTTACCAGTAATGGGAAAAATAATCTTTTTTAGTTCTTACTGTCTGCTCCCTTCTCACTATGTATCTAAAATGACTGAAATCCAATGGCTTCAGAAAGTGCTTTCTTGAAAACAAATTAAAAATACCCCAATGAAACAAAAAAAAAATCCCCTGACAAACTAAAAACACTTGAATTGTACAAAATACCATGAGAAAGCTTCTCACTAAATAGTTCCTCTGGCAAATACAATAATGGAAGGAAACAGAGTACACTGAATGAAATCTATCCCATGTTAATTATGTTGCTTTTTTCCCTTAGGAAAGACTGTTGGGTATACGGCAGAATACAAACTGCTGAAAATTAAAATGTGCTGCAGAACTGAAATCTTGTTAGGCTCTGCCTAATGTTTAGCCTTTCACTTGTGAGCTGGGAAGATATGGCAGTTCATGCTGGAAACACCATGTCTCTGCCAGGCTTTTCATGACAGGAGTAATCAAACTGTCTGCATGCAGGGCACACACATGCACTTACTCATGACAAGACAAGGAAATGTTTTTGGGGTACAAACATAGAGGCAGCTGCTGCAACAATCTGAGGTACTGCTGTTGGTGCCTCCAGCCTCCTTTCTATGCTATGGAAATGCAAATGAAAACAAATCTCTATGAAATTCTGTATTTTGAATATAACTGAAACAGGGATTTTTGACCAAATTAAACAACTTCTGTTCTTTTGTTAGTGGCACTTATCTAGCTAGATAATGAGAAGTCATCTTGTTCTTCACTTATAAAAAGCTGCTGTAAGTACATAATATGGTTAACAAAACACGCATAACTAAGTTTAAATTTAGAAGTTGTCAGTCTCAGTTTTGAAATGCTGTGTGACTTACCAGAGTCCTAGTCATACCATAGTATGAATTATGGGCAATGCTGGCCATGTTCCCACAGAAATAAGATAACATATCAGCCCTGCTCTTTGAATTTTGCTTTTCAGCAGAAAATATTGATGTAAACAGCAATCCGTCAACTCACCAACTGCAACCTAGAGCATTACCATTGTGATGAAGTACCAACAGACATCCTTGTCCCCAGAGCACCCCTCAAGAGCAGGGTGTAGCCCAGAGCATTTGCTTTGATCCATCCCACTGCCATTTGCTTGACACTTTCTCCCTGCAGACCAGGTTTTAGATGAGGAACTGGAGGGTTTGAAAATTTGGGTCAAAGAACACCTTTGCCTTTTCACAAGAGCTAGGCTCTTTGCCCTTGTCCAAACCATCATGAAAAGTTCAAAGGGATCATCTGACAGCACTGGATAGACTAAATATCAGCATTTATTAGTGATATGAGTCAGCAAATAATCTCTTGCCTTGGAAAGTCAGAAAGTTTTTAGCTGTTGGGTTCCCCACAGAATTTGACATTCTGTCATGAAATACACTGAATTCATGAGTGACTCCAACATAATCATGAGTCAGACACTCACACTGCTCCATCCTCAAGCATGATAGCCAATGTCCTTCTATTGCAAGCTGTAGGATCTGACCAGAATCTCAGAATAATTCAGGCTGGAAGGGACCTCCCTAAGTTATTTGGGAAAACTACTTGCTCAGAGTAAGGCCTGCTGAGGTCACGTTTTTTCAGGGCTTCATCCAGTCAATACCTATCACCAAGTTGTCTGATCCTGCAGACTCCCCTGTCATCAATTCCAGTGCTACATCACCCCTCCAGTGAAAAAAAAAATCCTTATAACAAGTGAGAATTTCCCACATTGTGTTTGGTGTCTCTTTGGTGTCCTGTCCTATTACTGTTTTCCTATTAGAAGAACTTGGATTCAGCTTCGTACAGACGCTATTTTCTCTTGCTGCTACCAAGTCTCCTGACATTCTTCATTCTCAGAAACAACCTCTCCCTCCAAAACATCCAGTGAAGATGACCACATTCATCCTTGTCCCCATCCTCGTTCATGATTTGCAGTCTTCCTTCATCCCTCTCTGGAGCCACTCCATTGCCTAGACCAGTGAATGAGTTCAGTGCTGAAACAGAGCCAGCCCTTGTCTTATTTTAAAGAAGTCAGAGAGTCAGCAGTGCTCTACAACTAGGTAAGCCTTTCTGAAACAAATGCACGTGGGCAGTCCTTCAGGTAGCAGGATTCAAAATTCCTCAAGTCAGAAGGCTCAGGCCAAAGTTGGTTAAGCCTTCAGCAGAAGAGGACGTACTGTTTTCTTGGTATTTTCTCCTCCAGGTATTCAAAATTCACTCTTTTCTCTCTTGTGATCCCTGTAAACTTCTCCTCAGCCTGTGTTTCCTAGGCAGCTCATGCATGTGGAAATAATTTCCGCAATGCCAATATTCCTTTTTTTAGTCTGCCTCAGTTCAAGACAAAAGAGCATGGCTCTATTCAATTCTGAAAGGCTATTCTGCACCACATTAGACCAATACAAATACTCTCATGTTTTCTTGTCTTTCAGCATAATACAAGGCTCTTATCATTTCCTCCCCTTATAAAAATATATATACAAATGCTGGGAAAGAAAAGCAAGCCCAGCAGTATGAAAGAACTACAAAATATCCTCATATTCTGTGTATTGACAGTCTGGTCATGGTCAGGTTTTGATATACACAATAGGGAATTTATATGTATCATAAAAATTTATCTGTGGTGAAGTTAGAATGGTCGAATTTGTATGTCCTAAGGCAAAAAGCTACTGCAGTAATCTACTCTGAGATTGGAGTGTCATGTCTAACAAGTTCAGGCCTAGTAGAGACATCAATATACTGTGAGATAAGCAATAGCTACCTAAAGGGCTGCTACTAGTCACTGTACCACTAAGCCACTAAGATTATGTTCACTTATTCTATAATGTTGTTACATGGGGACTTCATATTTTTTAAATAATTTTTCAAGGGCTGAAAGTAGAATTTTCCATTATCTCACTTTTAGAACTAGCCTAATTCATATTTTGGTCCAAGAATGGTAGGGCTTTTTATTTTCTATTTGTCATTAGAAAAATATTTGAAAAAAAAAAAAGTTATTTTGTCATTTCTAGCAGCCAGGAATTAATGACAGTAATCAACCAGCTTATTATTATTATTATTGGAAATACCAATTTTGACTGTAAATCAAAGCATGCACTACAGTCATGAGGATGCTTCCATGCAACAAAATTTCTGGAAAGCATTTAGGTGGCTTAGTGAATTTTCCATGTGGCTCTGGGGAGTAGATATTAAGAAAACTTTACAACCTTTTGAATTAATATTGCACATTCTCCTTTCTCCCCAGAGTTTCAAAGACTCTTAAAGCCTCCAGATTAAAGCCTCAACTCACCCCAAATTATAAGGGAATCACATGCCACTCTACACTGACATCAAGAACCCATTTCACACAGAGTTTTTGGATGGTGGCTGGATGGAGGTACAAGGGTAAAGGAACATTCACACAGCACTGAAGAAATCTAGTCTGAACCTTCTCCCACTTCATCAAAGCCCATTTATGTGCTTTGCTGAATTCTGTGAGTTCAGAATCATCAGACTGGAAAGTACATGGAAACCCACAGGACTCAGAACATCCATTCACCATAACTAATCACTGCAAAGCTCACAAAGGACTGGGGCTCCCAGGCTGTCTAGGCTCTGCCTGCTAGAGTGCACCCAAGGATGCTTTGAAGTTGAAAATCTCCAGCATCTGAAGTCCAGGTTTCCTTCTCTGCGGCTTGGGCTGACTATAAATTCAGTCTGCTCTTGACTAGGTCAGAGCCCTTTGGAAAATCCCACAATCCTTTCAAGGCAGGATCTGCAAAATGCTTTCTGCCAGACATTGGCACTAGATCAGGAGGGTGGTGGGAAACTGCACAAAGTATCAGGACCTCGTAATGCCACAGGGGAGCCTTCAGGTAGTAGTGTGAGCAAACTGCTGAGTCCTGAATCTGTCAGAGGCACAAAACCCAGACAGACTTGAGATAATCTCCTCCACCTCCACTTTCCAATCAGATAGGTTTCTTCTTCCCATTTCCCCCACTGTCTTGTAACTGCTTCAGCAATTAGAGACCTTCTACTTGTCAATGTTCTTGTATCCCTTTTGTGCGTATGCTCTTTGCATAATTAGGTCTGGTGCAGGGAGGTTGGACAAAGCAACCCACTGTGGTCCATTCCAACCTTACCCATTCTGTGATTCTTCCCCATAGATGATGCCTCTAATATTCTCTTAGAGAGCATCTGACTCAGACTTAGGTAGTTAATCCCAGTCTTCTCACTCTGCTGTAGGCAGAGTAAAAATTCCTCTTTTCCTGTGGTTTCCTCAGTCCCTGACATTGATTCTGGCTCTGACTGCTGCTCTCTGCAGCGGAGGAATTCCTCCAGGAAGAAAAAGAGAGATTCAGTGTCAGCAAAGGCCAACATTTTCCTGTCCACTAACCCCATAGATCCTCATAACAGTGCTACAATGTTTCACTGATGACATTTCTTCCCTTCCCTGGGAAGAACAGTTTCTTCTTGGATTCTTCCTTCTTGCCTAAATAGAACACACATCACCAAGTGTTGCTTATTCAGGGAAAATTGCTATTATTCCTTTAATATGAAACAGATCAATATACTAAAGACTTGGAGCAACTGAATTAGAAATTAATAGAAAAAAACCCAGAAGATGGAGAGAAAAAACCCCACACAAATCACAAATGAAACAACCCCTGCCCTCCATCTTATACTTCAGCCAAGAAATATATTAAAACTTGATTTTAACTTGTAACTATTGGCAAGCAAAGTCAATCCTAGAGCAATCACAGAGGAATAAAATAGCAGCCATAAAAACCAGACTGGATACTGAGAGATAAAATCCTGCGCATCCATTTTCACAATTAATAACTGCCAGAATTACTGCAATTCATTAAGGAGTTGAAATCAAATAATAAATCAGTCCTCAGCCACATGTTAAACAAAAAATACCAATTTTAAAACATAATTGCTGAGTGTGGCATTAGTAATTGCAAATTACTAATTGCATGTTGTAAGTACAGATGCTTATCCCTTTGGGTTGCTCACAGTTCTGCATGCATATTTTGCACTACTATTTGGTCCCCAGAGGTGTCACATTCCATGTGACTTATTCCCAGGGTAGTGTATTTCCATGTACCTACTTGGTCTGTTTGCTCAATGGACTTGTGCTGTATCATTTGCCCAGTAGTCACATACGCAGCTAGGAGTCCTTCTTGGAGTCTTAACAGAAAGAGAGGGTTTTCCAGGCTGCAGCAGTGAGGTTCTGCACTGATAGAACAACTTCCAAATACCACTGGTTATTACAATGACAAAGCAAAACACATGATTCCTGTTCACAGGGCATTAGTACATGCAGCTGTAAAACTCAACTTTTGCTAAAGGTTTTACTTACATTGCACTATTTCATGCTTACAGTTTGCTCCAGAAGAGAGGGAATATGCTGCATACAAGACAGACATGCAGTTGCTGACTGTCTGTGATGACTTGCTGCTCCTGAACGGATGTGGTGAGGATGAGGTAAGGGGTCATGCCTGTTTCCCTCCTTGGTTTTTCATGGCAGGTACTGCATATGGACTTCTTATCTTCTTCATCTCTTGTAACTTAGTGTATGCTTTTGATGTGACTCAAGAAATTGATCCAGAAATTAACTCTATCATATTCACCTTGAGAGAAAAAGCAACTCCTTCCTCCCTTCTTATCCATTGTAACCCTCACACAGAGTAAGACTTAGGTTTTGTGGAATTCTTGTGTCCCTTCATTTGAGGTAATTGCTCTTCAAAAAAAGGAAGTCCCATAACACACAATATTCAATGCACCATGGGGGATTTTCTTCAGCTTCACCAAGCTTTGGATTATGCTTCATATAACTTGAAACTTTCCACAGTTTCAGACCTCATTGGTTTTAGCCTTTCTGCAAGCCTGCAAGGGACCCAGTAGCACACACACCACACATCCCTCCCTCCTCACCTTGGCAGGTTTTCACTTAGCTCCACCTCCATCTCAATTCACCAGTTGACCTAACGATATTTTGAGTGAGGCCAATTCCACATTTGCTCATCAATACTGCATCTCACATCTCAGCCCTAGAGATTTCTATATTTATCTTGCTTGGGATTACAGGGAGGACATAAGGAGACTGTAAGTATCTCGCACTATTCTCCTTGACTTATCAAAGGCTTCTGGTATGGAAACAGTGCTAGTTGTTTTAAATGAATTTGCATAACAAACATACAGACAGACACACCAATTTCACATACAGTATAACATAACATATGATGATTACATGATACAATATGATATGATATATGATATGATGATATATGGCTGAAAAATATTTTGCTAACATTTCTTTACATATCATGTAGTATTAAGATTCCTGTCCATGGCAAAGCAGGAAGTATCTTTCTACAGGATTTCCCTGATGAAAATATGAATGTATATCTTCAGTGCACATCTACCATGCATAACTCTTCATGCATGCCATACAATTATCTCTATTTCAGGTGGAATCTATGGGACACTGCTGAGGGCTTGAAACACTTAATTCTACCTCCATTTCCTTTGGGATCATTCTGGATTATGCTATCTAGTTACTTTGCCTTTATGATTCAATTTTTAAGCACTTACTTGGACAGCTATCAAGTATCCTTTAGGACTCCCACAGACAGAGAAGCAGACTCACTGTAACCATCTGGGGCCAGAACTATGATTAACTTTCAAGTCAACGTGCCTGTAGGAAAGGACTGTAAGTTAGATATGTTTCTTCCACCTCAACCAGAAAAACAAAACAAAGTTTAAAAGTGGCCTCCGGATTTGGGTGCCCAGCATGAGACATCTTTTTCTGTTAAGCATGCAAAAATCACTGCTGCTTACAAAATTTTGGAAGGTCTCCTGTCCATAAACCAACAGAGATCCTCCTTCCCTTACATTGGCAACTGAGTTCCATTCACAACTCTCATTGAATATACTTATTCGACATATGGTAATAGGGTCTAAAATCACAATGTCCTTTTGTAATGCTATGACCTGCACTTCCTGCTGTTTTTTGCATCATTAACCTTCAGGTTTTGGTTTCATTGACTTTGTTTGATGTATCAATTTACAAGGGAATGACACCAAGACAAGCACCTCAGCTGGACAGTTTGGGATGGGTAATTGTTCCTCATTTGCCTAAGAAATTCTCTAGCTGTTTCTGTCACTCTGTAAGACTGTCTGGAGACATCCAGGATGATGATCTACACCTGAAAGCTTTCCTGATCCCATAAGCCAACAGCTCCTTGACTCCAAAAAAACAGGATTTCTTCATTGCTTGACAAAGCACCTCCTATGATGGCAGTCTTCATGTTTTCACCCCTGAACACCCCCACTGCTCACACCTCACAGACATCCCTCTGGGCCTACCAATACTCTACCACCAGCACCTACTCAGTTACTCTCACCACCAGCAACTACATCCACTTTAACTTTCAGCAAAGCATCAAAGGCACCTCCTTCCCTGCCTCCCCCTGCCTGATTATCACATTTCATTGCTTTTTACTTCCTGGTGCATTGAGAGGAAAATAAGCTTCACAGATGGATGGTGAGCAGTCTATGAATGAAAATAGACTGGTTGAAGTCCAAATAATGGCTATGTAGTTACAGGTAGACCAACCCGTGGTTCTTTGGGCTGTCTCTGGCAGGAACTGGGATGAAGAACTTCAGTTAACATGAAGTACACGAGCTTGCACACACATACCTTCTCTCACAGAGACTCTAGCAAAAGTATCAGAGTGTGTAGAGTATCTTCTTTTTCTCTGTAGAATTTACAGCCAACCATGCCACACTGCTTTGTAATCTTTAACTAGTCCATCCGAATTATTTCTATGAAATAGAAGGACTACATGGGCATTGATCACTTCACCCCAGCCTTGAAGTGTGGTCACCACTGGAGTACAGCATCAGCTGGGTAGTAAGATGCAATGACATCTTCTCAAGTTCAAAAGGAAGTGAAGACTATCACCTGTAGTTCAATCTCATGAGGAGTATGGGAGGCTCAAGTGCAAACTTCAAAGTGAAGCTGTCTGTAAACACTCAAACTGGACCTGGTGGGGCTAAGACTTGCTTTGCAAAGCAGTTGTCACTCTGTCACAATAATACTGCTCAGGATTGGGAGTGATCAGGGCAGCAAGAGTTTTGGTTTCTCTGTCAATAACTGAATCAGCCTGGAAATAAATCTTAAGAAAAAATCCCCAGCACCCTTCTAGGCTGCTGGTGGCCCACATGGGCCCAAGTCCTTATTTTCACTGTTCTCCACCCCTTCCAGTACATCTATGCAGATTTCCAGTGTAGGAGCAATGTCTGGTCAGCTCTTCCCTATTTAGGGTAATATTTAATCCTGTGTTTACCTGAAAGCCAGTTCTGATGCTTGTTCTTGGGTCAATAATTTCTGTAACAGCAAGAGATGAAAACACCCAAAGACATTAACGAAATCAGCATTCTCTCACATGATTAGTGATGTTTCCTTTTCAACAGTCAGCAGGTGAAGAAGCCCAGCAGTGAAATTCTTCTGCACATAAGGACCCAGAATATGACAACTCCTGCCTTAACAAGAGAGCATATGTATTGAATCCATTCCTTTCAGTGCAGGCAGAAGGGTAAGTGTTAATTATTCTTTGTGGGATGAATGAAATGCACTGTACAATTAGCACCTTCTGTGCTCCTGCCTAATGACAGGCTTAACTTAAGAGAATTCTCTGTACTGTCCTACATATCACCTTTCCTCTGACATTATCTTCCTTTTCTTGGCTCTCTACGTAGAATTTTAATGAGACTTAATTGTTTTTCCATCAGCTGCAAGGATTTCAATCCCAAGTCATATGTTGGTTGTCATTCTACAGAAGGTGGTATGGGGAGCTGTAGAGATGTTCTCTTGCTAAAACGGAGCAGGAGGCAGCCCCCACACCTCCCACAGGGAAGGGCTGTCTCTGTGTTTCCAGTGCAGGCCCGGAGACTACAGCTTTGTATTTCTGCAGTTACTCAGTGGGGACAGGAAAAATCAGTCACACAAATGACTGCCACCACCTACCTGCAACTCTACTGGTTGCAAGGAGGTTTGAGGTGTTGGTTTGTGACTCACAAGGGTACACAGAGGTCTTCCAGGTGTCAAATGAGCTACACATCAGCTATTTTATGTCCTCATATTTTATGTCCTTGGCTATTTACTAGTTACCTGTACACTTTTGTCTTTTGTTTCATCATTCAGATAATCTTCAGTAGTACAGCATATTTAAAACAGATTTACTTACTTCTCTTAAACCATTTCAAGGGCACTTCTGAAGATTCCCTGAAGCATCATGAGGAAAACAGGATGTTGCAAGAGTAATTGGGTAGAGCTCACCCTATCTGCTGACAACATGGAGCACAAAGGGTTCCTTGATATACAAACCCATGATGTGGTACCATTACAGAGAAAGATGCTACGTGCTAGGATTACTCTGTATGGTCATCAGACTGCATGAAGATAAATTCCAGATTTAAAGAGGTGCTGCCCTATAGTTAATTAACAAGACATTTCAACAGCTGACACTGTCTGTGGGATCTTGGCACTAGGTGTGAGGGTGCAGGGCCTGGGAGTAGGGGTGGCATCACAGCAGGCAGGCAAGCCCTGAGCACCAGGGCTCTAAGGCTGATGGGAGAAGTCCCAGACACAGAAAGGGAATCTTGGTCTCTATACAGGGCTCCCACAGGGCTGCAAAGTCTGCCATCACTCAGCAAAGGGTCAGGAGCCGAAAAACAATGATGGTTGATGAATATCTCACACTTCCATAATATTCAGTTCTGGGTCCTATATATAACTTATAACCAGTGGTCTGGGATTATGTTAGCAAACAGCAGCATTGAAGAAATGAGGAAGCTGAGGCATATGTTGCTGGTGTGAAGGGTATGAAATCAGAGGAAAATACAGTTTGAGGCCCTAGAGAACAGTAGTTTCAGGTCCAGGAGGAAAACTTCATCTTCCCACTCTGAATACTGTGTTCCCCAACTGGACAATGTGACACAGGCTAGCCAGCCATGTTTAATCAATATTACATATTTTTGTATATCCAGGAACTTAATATTTATTAAAATATTTCTCACAGCCTTGTTTCTGGACACTACTCTATTTCAGCATGTGGAGCATTCAATGACAGTTTCCAAGTAGCTGTCTTCTGTAATCACATCTGCCCTCCCAAAATATCTCCTTCCCTTATGGGAAACAGCATGCAAGAAATAGCATCTTTTATGTCATAGCTGCTGTATGACAACTATGTGGTTTCCATCTACACCTTACATTCATTATAAATTTTCACTTTTTGACAGCTAGAATCTTCCCTCTGGGGCTTTGGTGCCAATCCAAATCTCAGGAAAGTGTAAGAAAACAAATTAATTAGCAGGCACTGGAGAGTGTGAATGTTGCCCAAAGGTATACACTGGCAACTAAATATGAGAAGCCTATGGTGCTTATTAAGTGACTTGAGCTTGGCTGGTTGGCAAGAACACAGCTCCTGCACCAGAGAGCAGTGGGCAGCTCTGCAGCTGGAAGCACAGCCAGAGCCCTGAACTGCTTCTTTCTAGCTGGGCATATCTCCTGCTCCACTTAGGGGTGACATCAGGAAGCCACCTCAGATTTGAGGTAGGTGCTTTACATTTGATCAGTTGCTATAAACAAGATAGGCCAGAGTCTCCACATTAACATGCAAGGCTGTAAAATAACCATACAACGTGACATCCCCTCAGTAATGAGCAGCTTCCCACGCTGGCATCCACAGAGCATTGTAGCCACTCAAACAGGGCTCTAATTTTTGCCAAGAAGATGCAAGTAAGCTGATGAGACCTGAAAAACTTTGTTTACTCTTTCTTTCTTAGTCTATCTTTCACTAGCCATGACAAATATTCAAATTAAAGCAAACACTGCAGATATGGGGGAATCTTTAATTCACTGACAAGAAATGTTGCCTTCAGGACCTCTTTCATGACCACTATAAATAGAAAGCCACAGCACTGCAAAACTAAAATCAGTGCTGACAGTCCAGCTCTTGCCTTCTTTAAAGAAGTTGCCAAAATGTGCAGAAATTTAAGCATTCAGAGAGATAACACACTGTTTGCTCAGTGCATCTCATCCGTAATTTACAGATTGCTAATGCTGGCATCACTTGAACACTGTACTCTTACTTTAAAAATGTGTCCCTTGCCTAGAGTTTTAGACAAATCATCTAATTTCCCAACAAGCCAGTAACATTCAATTGAGTGCTGCTACTAGAGCAGAATAAAATATGTTCCTGTTGCGTCATAAACGGGGAGTTGATGAGTCCAGAACTTACATGTCAAGGTGCTGGCAGGGGCTGATGCATTTGTCATACCTTACATTTCTCGATAAGCTCCTCTTTCAAAAGCATAACTATACCTCTGAGTATGGGAGGTATGCAAAAGCAAGCAAAAAGATGGCTATACCAGCTCTGGCCTACACCACCAGATATTTTCATCCCTCATTTCACTAGCTAAAATGTAATAATCATGTAATAAGCAAAGTCCAAAGAATGTCAATTTAAAAATTCCTCTGAATGTCATGTGCCACTGTGTCTTATGCCAACATGTTCCCCATTCTCCTCTGTGCTTCTTGCTCCCTCTCCCAGTTACATTTTCTGGTGTCATGTACCTTTTAACCAGGAGGAAATATGTTTAACTTTCTCTACATAAAAAACTCTCAGCAATCTTCTGAAAGCAGATACCTTTAACAAACAAATTAAATTGCGAAAGAGTCCCACTTAAAAAGCAAGCATGCAAAAAAAAAATCCATAAAAGTCCCTGAACAAGCCCCATCTTGAGAGAGAACTTGAGAGAGAACCCTGCACTGGGCTGAGGGTATGATTAAGCACTGATAACCCCAGAAACTGGAAAGTTTCCCAAGGGCTTGAGATCTTTAAACATAATTCCCTCTGCAACCAAAATTTGAACTCAGCTCTTTGGAAGTGGAACTCTAGCCTATTCATCCTGGTAACCTCAAGTTAAGGCACCATGTGAAGTGCCTGGCTTTCCAGGCTAAGGCTTTCTACGTCTGCTGGTGGAGAGCTGCAGCACAGCCGGTGCCGTGCGGGGCAGCTGCGAGGTCTCTGAAGGAGGCAATCAGCACCAGGCTGATGCCTGTTGATACCTGCACACAGGTATCAACACACTGTGTGTAGGTGAAAATGCAGGGAATGTGAACAGAGCAGGAGCCCACACACGTAAGAAGGGGCTGTGGGCTATTGAGGCATGGACAGCTAATGGAAATACCCTCTGCAGTGCCATGGAGCAATGATATACCCCCAAGGCACCCACCCAGCTGGCAGGGCTTTTGAGCTCCTAGGAGAATCCATCCTCAGGAAACAGAGAGAGATGACCTGTGTTTAATCACACACCAGAAATGTTTCTGGCTGTGCACATGCACGTATGCAGTCTCCTGACTGGGAAGGAAGCTGGCATCTATGTATCTCATAACCAACAGGGTCATATAATATATAAAAATGCACACAAGGTCACATGTGCTTTCCTCATGGTCTGTGCCTGTGCCTTACCTGGCTTTATGAGAGGTGACATCAATCAGTTTGAGAAAATGCTTGGGATCCTCAACTTCCAAGGAAGGAATGGATGAAATCTCCAACAGATTTTGGATTTTGGAAAGCTGTTAGACTCACCTAAAGTGAAACACAGAAAGTATATCATGAAACACTGAATATGGTACTTTTTCTCCATTATTTCTGAAAAGAATAATTAATATCTTTGCCTGTGCTGTAGAAAACTCTGAGACAAATCTGTCCTTCAGGTCACAGGAAGTGGTGACATACAGGCAAAAATAAAATCAGTGTTGCATTCAGTTTACATCTGTGTGGTTCCTACTGCTAGAGCCAAGATTATTTTTTTCCTTTAATTTTAATCATGCACGCAGAAAATGAGAACCGTGCAGCACACTGTCAAGCCAGCATGCACACCCTGACTCCTCTTCCCTACCAACAGCCTTTTGGGGCCACACCATCCCTGACCATTCCAGAGCACAGCTTCACTGACAGCATATACAATGTGACGAGTAAAAATACAAGATGGTGAAGGAATTTTATTCTCTTCTCACCCCCACCTTATGGTAGCACAGAATTTATATAAACAAATGATATCATTGACTTTGCCAGCAGATTAGACTTTTCATCTGTGATTAGTACTTCATTTAAAATAAGGGATTGGAAACCCTCCTCAAGAGACAGGTAAAACTAGCACAGACACATCATTCCCAAACATACCTAAAAAAAAAAAAAAAAAAAATAGCAAGAGGGGGTGATTGACCAAGGGACCTACAAGTGCTTTTTTGTTTTGGTTTGGTTTTTTTCCATTTCTAGCTGCTATGTGCTTTCTTGGAGAGAAATAGAAGTGATGGAAACTCCTGCTCCCAGAAGTGATGGAAACCCTGGCTTCACCCTGACTTGAAGCTGAGCTTAACTGGAGGGGTGAAACAACTTACAAGAAATACTGATTACTCTCCTTGCTAATTCAAGTAATATGCTGGCCCACAGGGGCCCTCTGCTGCTCCTCAGCAGCCAGGGCCAGGCAGAGACATAAGTGAGGGGAGCAGAGTGGGGGGCAATGCTTGACTTTCCCTAGAGGTCCCATAGTGGCCAAAGCTTCTGCTGAGGAGAAGGCACCACCTCACATTATCCCCACTGTATCTCTTGCAAGGAGCACAGTGGGCAAGAAAGCAGCCTGTCCCATGGGAGGGAGGGAGGGAGGGAAGCTGCCTTAGTCAGCGTGGCAGGAGCCAGTGCTGCTCCCTGCACTATGAGAAGATGGAGGGAGGTGTCCCCATTCTGTCTTGGAAATAAAATGCTTCTCTCAATCATTCCAGGATAATAATGAAACTTTCCAGTCAGGCAGAGCATACAAGACCTCTCATATGATCTTAAAACTTCTTCATTAGATTTGTTGTGCAAAAAGGCACCATAAAGTACAGGTAAAACCACAGATTTTCTCTTGGTGCTGAGAGCCCTCACTTCAGTGCATCCCCACTGGAGCTTCACAAACTGTGAAAATTGTACTTTTTTGTTTTTTATTAATGATGCCACAAAACCAAGACACAACACAAGGGCAACTAACTGCAAATATCAAGCTTAAAAAGATAACATCTTATATGATCTCTGACAAGTTTCTGTAGATGTTTTCTTTTACTACTGTTTAAACCCACTGCAGAGTCCTTATGTATCCATATAGGTAGCCCTGGAGTGGATTTTATGGGATAACACAAGATCCCCAAGACAGACATGGGCCACCTTGGGCTGACAACAGAAAGGGAAATATAAAAGAACATTTCAAGGTCATTTCCAAGCCAATAGTATTTTTTTTCTTCGTACTAAAATATACTGATTAAATAGTCACATCTTGATACAAACATTACAAAATTTTCTGTTCATAGCACATAAACTTCTATAAAAGTTCAGCAAAAATTCATGTGGATTCAATCAATGACCTGGAGAATAAGAGGAAAGAAGTATTCATTTTTTTGCACCAGTAATTGGTATAAATTCAGCAAAAAAATTGCACTTTACTGTCAGTCAATATACAAGTCCTTTGTATGATTTGGGGGGGGACATGACACCCAGATTGCATAATTTCATCGATTCAATGCATCTTCTGCCAGTCAACAAGAGCTTTCAGCTTAGACGAAGACAAATAAAAGCCATGGACATATAATTGTCATTTCCCAAAAGCTTCTTTCAGTCCCAGCTTCTCAGAAAACTACCCAAGCATTAAAGCTGCTGCCTCTCAGGGAAACTAATTATAACCCCCCTCAAAAAGGCGGGGGGGGGAGGGGGGGGCGGGGGCAGGATGCAACCCACATGTCTAACTGAATATATAAAGGACAATTGTGTGATTAAAACTAACAACATTTGAGATGGCAAAAGCACCACAAGGCAAGAATGGATGTGTTGGACACCATCAGGCTCCCATCAGATTATGCACATAAAAATGCAGCCATCACCAAAAGAATGTAATCCTTGTGTGCTTCCACTGATACAGCTCAGATGTGCACGCTGGTATTTCTGAGCTCTTGCAGAGCTGAAAGTGTCAGCAATTCATTGTTTACTGTCTGGACTGAATTGACTCTTGGAGCTCCTTAACGATACGCAGACGGCCAGTGCTTCATCCACCAAGGCATGCTGATTGCCATCCAAGCAATACAAGCTTCCCCAGGGTTCTAAAGCAGGGTCCTCCTCACATCATCCAAGGAGCTGCTCACAAAGACTCCATTTAATCACTGCAGCTCCACCTTTGTGGCACAGCAAGACAATTGTCCTTTTACGAAGAACGAAGTCCTGGAATCAAGGAAAGCCAGTGGGTGCTGCCAGGAAGGCAGCAGCAGAGAGTAGTTACGCTTTCTGGCCATAATTTATCATGAAAAAGAGTTGCTATCTCTATCAGTACAATTGCACAGCCCCAAAGAAATCATGAGAGCATAATTTCTGAATAACTTCAGTCATTCCCTTGTCTAACCTTGCCAACAAAAAGCTCACTAAGACAAGTTGTTCTGTCGGCAGTTGAGCTAATGAAACTCAGAACTCCTATGGATTTCTTACATAACCCCACAATACCACTGAAACCAGCTTCCTACCACCCTGTTACACATTTGGGTTTACTCTGCACCCCTCACTGACAATATTCTCAGGTTTTCTGATGTTTACTTATCCTTCAAAAATAGTCATGTCCCTGAAAAACTGACAGTGAATGACACCTTATAGGCATCCCTCCCTTACTGCTGTCACCTATTCATCCTGGTGGCCTCACTTATTTCTTTTTCCCATCTGACACTTTACAGTTACAAGTCTCCAGTGACGTCTTTGGCTCCCACAAAACCTTTACTTTTCCGTTGCTTTGAGGCAAGCAAGAAACAGCCTATGCTCTAACTGGTTTAAAATCTTTCACTCAACAAGAGGGCAGATGGCTTTTGTACATTTGTACACTGGAAGGACAATGGACGAGCGATCATGGCTTTACCTTGAGGGGACATTAATCAAGCTTTTGGAAAATTTCCACCAGACTTCATGAAAATCATAAAAATGGTAATGTCTTTGAGAGGTTTTCCTTTCTTTCCAGATTGGCTGAAAATTGCTGACAGTTTGAAAAGTTACGTGGAGGAGCAGGGGGGATCAACAGATGGACAGACAGCCATAGCAACTGTATAAGCCTCATTTCTTCAGAAAACCACACTAAAAATAGAAGAAAAATACTGTGGCTGACAGATTTAATTAACATAAACATACAAGGTTTTTATTCCATTAGCATTCTTACTGGTCTAACTATTGCATGAGAGGTTTAGTTGCCATTTCTAATAGAAAATAACTCAGCTGTGCAACATTCTGTCTGTAAAGAGTCCCTCAGACTCCAAATTCCTAGGCCAAAGACACCCTTTCCTACTGCTTCTTTGCATTAGTCAAGAGTTGCCCCTAGCAGACACAGAGCAATCCCTTAAACTTGTCTTGTGGATTTTTTCCTTCTGTTTATTGGTATTTAACTTGGAAGCACTGCAGACTGAATAAGGATATTAAGACTCACATTTGAAACAATGTGTTATGTACTAAGGGAATAAATCAAAGTCATGATGTCAGTGGAAAAACTCTCATTAAGTTAAATCAGTTTGGAGTGCTCTATTTAATAGAGACTAGAAACTCTTGGTGAGAAAGTATCACAGCATCTCATATGACTGAGGTCCTCCAGGCAGCTGAGTTGGGCCACCCTTTGTTTACTGGGGCCAAGCAAAGTAAATCCAAGCAGCACAATGCAGTGACTTGTAGAAATGCTAACCTGAAGAAGGCCTCCAGCAATACAGCTCTTAGGGCTGTTTGTAGCATTAGTGCAGATTGTGATACCTCTTCTTTTGATGGACACAGGCTAAAAAGGTATGCCCTCATAACACCTAAAACTTAATAAAAATACTCCTTTGCTCAATCTCTAATTTTGGGATTAAAGTTCCTGAGTTATCCTTCCAACCTAGCCTGTAGCTAGGGTGTTTTGTCTGTATGCTGCATTCAATTTGTAACACCTTGACCGCAGATCAGATACATTTTTCTTCAGTAATTCAACACAGCCTTTAGGACACTACTATGTGACACATTCGAGTCATTTAGGGAGTTAGAGAGACTTGTCCCAATAAAGTAGAACTTACCTGAAGGAAAAAGCCGCTACAAGTTCCATCTAAAATTCACCTTGGAACATCTTTGATAAGTGGTGAGCAGATCTTGTTTGAGTAGGAGTATGAAATTAATTCCATCTAAATATCAGAGGTGCTCATTTCATGGGATACTGATATATCAGACACAAACACAGAATGAGCAGGTTTTGGTTGAACCATTATTAAATTTTTCAGCTCTGTGATGGCAGCAGGGCAACTAAGAGATCATGCAGATAATTGCAGCAATATGCAAGGATAGCACAAACTAAAATCACTACAATTCATTTAAAAGTGCCTAATCTTTTTTCCTAAGGAAATCAATGTAATACAAAAAGATTATCTGAGATAGGATACTGTTGGGAGAGTTCAGATCTTTTTTTTATCTGCTGCTCTGTTCCAGGCAGGTTTTTTTTTCTCTCTCAACTCATGCAGTTCAATCATGGCAACAAGTTCTTGAGCATTTTGTGATCCTAAAATTTGCCCCTTATTTGGTTTTGCAGATTCAATCACTTTACAGGGTCCCTGGCTTTCCCCAGCGGTATGGACCCTACAGCCCTACAGAGACTGTGCTATTCACCCTTGCAGCCTTGCTGGTTTGAGTTAGCAACCTGCCAAATGACCCAGAAGAAAGCAATCACCTCCTCCTTCCGTCCACCAGCATCTACATTCATTTCTAATGTGCCAGCTCACAGCCCTCAAAGCAACTTTCCTCAAAGTTGTCTCTCTGCTGCTTCTCCTGCAAAACATTGTCTATGGGAAAGGAACAGACAGATGTCAAAGTTAGCCTGTGACTGACAGTCAACAGCTTTTACTTCTCCTCCCTTGCTCACTCTTGCTCTGTTACTGACAGTTCAGCCTTTCCACAGCCGTTAGTTTCCTTGACTGCTACCCCAGCCACGTATTTCCATTGTGACAATCTGAAGGCAGGCCTGTCTGGTTGGTTAGCTGCAGATCTTCAGTGCACACAGACACTGCAACAACATGAATACAGGTCAGCAGCCAAGTTAGTGATATGAGACTTTTTGGAAAAGGAGCTCACATGACATATGTGAAAAATTCAAGTCCTTGCAGAGATTTCTGATTATTAATAAATTCCATCTCAGCAAAGCCACCTTCTGCTGTGAGTATTTCAATGGCATGGAAACTTCAGAGAAGATTTTTGGTTTTCCTTTGTCTTTTGATATTTGTTACATCAATCTGATATAAAATCTTGCACTTCATTTCTACATACTTAGTGACACAGGCAGGAAGAAAACACAAACATCTGAACTACTTGTGAGATCTACCTGGGAGGTTAGATGAAGAAAAATCAGGAGCTAAACCTAGCTAGGAAAAGGAAACAGACTATAACTGTTGTCAGCTTCAGCAGAGCCTCTTGGGAGTTGTAAAGATTTGGTCTTTCCAAAAGGAGACGTGCAAACAATTAGAAAAATAGCCATAAAATTATTTATTTTCAGGGAAATGGATGAATCCTCAATTTTACAGGTTAAAGAGACCAGAGGAAAAGACATCTGTATGTTTTCATATCTTGTGTTTGGGTAGTTACTCATCAGAAAAAGTTAGAGGGTTTTGACACTGAGTACACCATAAAAACTCATTTTCCTCTTGCATCCCTTACAAATAAGTATCTTCTACTTTCCTCTTTCATTCTCTGGGTTGTAAATAAGAATGGTAACTATTCAGGAAGAGCATGAAAATGGCAGTCAAGTTTGTGTAGCAGCAGCTGAAAATTTTCTGGTTGTTCAGAAGAACTGAAATCTACTTAGAAGGCACCCAGATGCTGGACAGGAAAACAAGAGGTCTCAATGGCAAGAGGGGAGCCTGGTGCCCTCAGAGATGTGCCATCTCAAAAGCTTCCTGACAAACCTCTGTAACTATTCAGCAGCCAGAAAATGCTAAAGCTGAAGCAGAAGACAGCATAGGAGGAGGGAGACCTTGGCACTGTATGGAAGTGGACACGGGATGAACATTTCACCAGAAACCTCACCACATTTCTCCCTCATGAATGCACAGAACCAGCTCTACAGGAAATTCTGTAAGATGAGGCAGCCTCTAATTTTAAATTACTTTTACATCAAAATCCCAGGTAATGTTACAGCACTACAAAGCCTCTTTGAGAGCCCTTGCTGAAGCAGAAATTTTCACCTCACAAGAAAGCCAAGAGCAGGAGTTCCTGAAAAAACAGGCCAACAGCAGTTTCCTTGTAAATAACACTAATATCAGAAAGTCTCCTGGACCTCAGAGAGAAACCAGTGGGCCAAGGACCTGGTCACTGGGCTGTACTGGTCCAAGGGTTGCTGCTCAGAACATGAATCATAGAAGCAGGACGGTCACATCCTGTTCTGAGTGTGCTGTTTATTTTTCCTCCTCCTTCAGTCCTGGACAACTCTGCTGTGCCTGCCACCAATGCTGCCAGCTGCAGAGGTTATAAGGTGCAGGACTGTCAACAGGAACTGAACTATAATCACAGCAGCTCCTGAAGCAGCCATCAACTGCCAGCCAAGTTCAGAGAGGAGCCAAAAATCTATCGGTCAAAAACTTTTCCTAAAACTGACTGGGTTTTTTTTTTCTGTCAATGGGAGTGCAAAGCATGGAAAAGTACTATTCTGATTCAGTTATCTCTCCATAACCACTTGCCTTACATAGAGGTAAATCATTGACCAAAACCAGCAGCTGAGGAAAAGCAGACTCCCCACCTGGCACACACCAGCCTTAAGGCAGTTTTGGTATGTAAAATCAGTTAATAGAGAAGACCAACTCTGCCTCCATATCGGTCTTTAAGACTGTGGGATAGACTCTGGAGCAACAAACATATTCATTTTACACTGAGGAACTTTGTCCCTGACTTTCTGGTCAAAGACAAGAGGGCAGCAACAAGCACAGTATTTAAACTGCATGACACAAGGGTAGAACTGTGGCCCCCCTAGTGCTGCTCATGTCATGCCCCTCAATGAAAGACTAAGCAAGGAAACCCTGGCTAATTTAAGCACAGTAGGAGCTTTACCACTGCCTTTCATGGGAGGAGAGTCTTGTTGCAGTTATACTGACACCTACCCAGCCACTGTATTTTTATAGGATTCCAGCAGACCTAACAGGGGTGATACTATTTTTCCAATGAGTGCCCTTATTAACAGTGACAACATGGCTTGCCCAGACATCACACGACTGTGCAAAGGTCACCTTGAAAGGAATTGTACTGAAGATCCTAGCTAGAGGATGCAATTAAAAGTGTATTACTTTAAATAACTCCCAAAGTCATTCCCTTATTGCTGCAGGATGTTGGGAAGGCAGACCTTTAAGGGACTCCTTCATTTGTTGAGCTCGTCACAAGAAATGTTAATAATGCTTAAAAAGTTTTCTGTTGTGAAATCAGCCATTTAGAACAGAAAGGTAGTGGAACTTACACAAGCAAGCAAGCCCCATCAAAAGCAAACCTTAGGTTAACTGGCACACACAGCAGAGTGACCAATAAGACCAGAGCTTCTGTAAGATAGCCCCTCTGAAACACATTAATATTCAGTCTTCCTGCCATTAGTGTAATTTTCCCTGACCTCAGCAGCCTTGAGCCAGAGGATGCACACCTTCCAAAGCCCTTTTCCTCCCCTTGCTCCTTAGAATAAGGTCAGCCTAGGTGTTCAGGGAGCTCCTGCGACAGCTGTGGCTTCCCATGGGACCTGGGTAGCCAGGAGGCAGGGAAGTAGCATAACAAAATACTACATTTGTATCAAGCCAGAATCATCTTGCCACCATCAGAGACTTCACAGGCACTTTATAGAGGGTGTCTTGTCTTTTTGTCACTCTTGCTGTTTCACATGCTAAAGCTACCTTCTGGAGGTATGGCAGATATACCAGTCCTCTGGGAACACTCTGCCCTTAACAGGGTGAGACCATAACACAAGCTGGAAGAATGGTGAGATGAAGAAAAGAGTTGTTTTTCCTACACACTCCAGAGAATACTCTTGAGCACAAGTCGGGGTTGAGCATCAGTTTCTAAAATTGTAGGGCTGCCAGTGTCAGGAACAGCACCCTCACCCACGCTGTCAGCTTTTTCAGGCCAGTTATGGTTTGTAACATTGTGAGCAAAGCAGCAAAAGTTTCCTAGCCCCGACAGTATCCCAACAAAAAAGTCCCAGTGCCTTTTATCAGATCATCTTCAAGTCACTGGAAGTGTTGGCCCAGGATGTAGTGAGACACTTCCATTCCCCAGACACTGAGCACTGGTCCAGCCATTCCCAAGTACAGGGTTATGACCCCATTTGGGCTTCAGGAATTATGAGAGTATCTTTACAACTAAAGATCAGTTGCACCCAATGTCTATGCTCGTGCTACAGACCCAGAGTCATTCACACCCACTTCTCCTTCCCATTCCAGTGTTCCGTCATCTTAGTCCTCTTGCTGGCTTTTAAGCAAAGAAGAAGGAACAGGCATAGTAATGTTTCATTTCTAGTATCTAGTTCTCAAAATTTTAGTTACTATGAAAAAATTCCCGGTTAGTCTAAATTCACATCAGTATTGCCTTCATTTAAGCAAGTGCTTTACCTAAGAAAAGAGAGTGAAAATGAGAAAATTTGGCTCCCTTGGTACTCTTAATATAGTTGAAAAACTTGGCTGGTGAAAAAATAATACCTCTGTCAGTGGCTTCATAGATAAATTAACCTCTCTCAAATTACAAGAAACAAACATGTTATTAGCAAAAAATAAATACAATTTCCCTCTCAAGGAGCTATAGAACTCCTCTCTGAAGCAACTTGTCCAGGGCTATATGACATCAATCTACTCATGTACTAGCAATATGCTCCAGTGGGAAGCAGGTAAAACAAACATTAGACAAAGGATCAAAATGTCCCTGCAGGAACTTACAGATTCAACCAGAAATTCTTTTTGTACCAGGCCTGTGAGGAAAACACTTTTTTATTTAAAAACACATCCTGATAACATCTTCATGCTAAATAATCCCAAAGCCTGTAGAGCTGCCCTTCACACCCTGCCCTAGCAAAATCATGTTATTCAATCTATACAGTAGCTATAGATTGTATAGATATAGATTGTATATTCATGGTATAGAGAAATGAGGAAATGGGGAAGAAAAAGAAAAAAATAGAAAAAAAGAAGATTAAGGATATTTATGCCAGCTGGATCTGATATTCCCTAGGATTAAGGAAGTCACAGCGCTGCAGGAACAGCATTGACAAAAAGTCCCCACATCCTTCCGTCTTTTGCTGTGTGCTTCAAAAAGTTGTCATTGACTTTAACAAACACAGCTCCAAAATGTTTAAATAAAATCGTCCTTAAAACTATTCACCCACTTTTCTATGTCAGCAAAATAGCTAACTATGCTAGTCAGTTCTTTTGGCACAAGGATCTACCTTGTAGAAGACAGGCAAGTTTGATTTGCACCTGTTTCATGGATGCCTGAAACCACTAGGATGCTTCCCTGTGACCCTGCTAAAAGGGATTTTACTGTGCAGGATCCTTGGAGGGGAAGCAATAAGGAAGGCTTGGTACAGCACCTTGTGTTTATGAAGGGATTTGTCCTTGAAATTGGTGATCGTGCTGATTGTCATGGTTTGAGGCTGGCACGATGCCAGTACCCCCACGAAAATATACTTTCCCTAGTGGCTTCTGGGAGATGTTATCAGGAACAGTGCAAAGCAGGCTCCAACTTAGGAGTAAAGGAAACAAACTTTATTAATTACAATATCTAAAAAGGAACAGACACAGCACTAAGAATGAAAGCCCTCCAAATACATTCCTCCTCCTCCCCCCCATTTCCTCCACAGCATGAAATAACACCTTAGATTTCCACCCTGTCACCATTTTTCAGGTAATGATCACCCCTCAAATAATCAACTCTCAAGTCCATCAGGGAGAGAGGAATGCCCCCTTGCACCATAGGCTTCTCTGAAGACTGAGGGCATCCCACACCCTCCTCAGCCATCTCTGCTCACACCACTGCTTCACCACTCTCTCTTGGCTTCAAGCCATTGCCTCCCCCTAATGCAGTCTCTGTGTCACAGGAAAAACATGGGTCTGTCCATGGCCATACAAGAAAAGAGTCCAGCCCAAGGCCACTCCATCATCTCCTCCCACCTAGGATTCTTCTCACCTCTTCTAACATCTCTCACTTGCATCAGCTTTCCTCACACTTGCCCATCTCCTCTTGCTTCATCTCTCTCTCCTCATTCAGATTCAGGAGGATCAGTATTTGTAAGGTTTCCATTATTCTAGAAAGAGGTTAAAATCTTCACCTCTGTCTGCCCAGAACTCCCACGGAGGGTGCCGCATCCCCCACTTCTGCCTGGCCACCTCCCAAAAAACTCACTTCCTTCTTAACCTACAACACTGATACTACAGCTAAGAATCATCATTCTTCATTTTCTTCTCTAATTTGAAATAAAGCACAGCACTTTATACACTCTAGACAGTTTCCACCATGTGTATAACTTTAAATAATTTCAAGTATGTAAATAACTAACTTAGAGCCAGAAAAAGGACAGAATGCTACAGTGAAAGAAATCTTCATGCTACTCAAACAGGCAAAGACCATCCTTACCATTAGCAATAGTGAGTGACACAAATTTGATGCCTCATCTGCTAAAAACATAGATTTAAAGTAAATTTAGGAAGAGTACTTGGAGCTCAACATGTGCCCCAGCACAAGGTTTGGACACAATTCTAATGTCCTTTTTGGTTTTAAAACTCACTCATGACAGGGCAAGACAGAAGGAGAACTGCAGCCTCTTTGAGATGATGTAGGACAAACCATCCTGGAATTACCCTGGAAAGAGACTGCTGTGTTCAGAGCCAAGGCAGGCAAGAGTTTGATGGTACTAGCTAGTCCAAAAAAGAAAATACAGGAGATATAAATCAAAGATCAGTGACAGCTTTGGAAATCAGCTAGTACATTACATTCTGCCAGCCCAAAAACCTGCATCTCTTCAAACTCAGGAACTGTCAAAGTCATTACTGAATAACTGAGGGGAACAAAATATTGACTTGAAGTCCTTTGTGCTCATAAATCACAGGTTTCATTTTTCAAGCCGCAAGTTTCCTCACCTATGCAAATGCAGTACCTCAGGAAGTCTTTCCCCACAGTTTGTTCCTATCCATGTCAAAACAAATTATCCCTGTTATCTAAGCTTTCTTTGGCAAAGCCCAATTATTTTTCTTTACTATTGTGTCCACCCTCCAAAAAATAATCAACCAAAACAATTATCTTCCCATTCATTTTGATTAATTCTGATCTTCATACTCGTTTCTGGCACAAACACTCACAATGAACAAATGACAGCAAAGTACTTAAAATCCAGTGTCATATAAACACTGGTGCAAATTTGGGCCCAAAGGCTGAAGTATTGCTCCAGCAAAAACCTGCTGGGATTTTATTGCTGGTTTGAAGCATAGTCTGCAGCATGAAGGTGACAACACTGGTAGTGGAGATTTGGACAAAATTTTTCTCTGAGGAACCACAGATGAAATCTTAGCAATGCAAACAGGTTTTCTTGTACTTATGGTAAATTCAATCTGTGATACTGATTTCATTTCCCTTGGAGGTCCAGATAACCATCTGGAATAAATCAGACTGATTCCTTTGACTTCACCAGGATTATAATGCTCCAAGCCAGTTACAGATCTCACCCAGTAGCTAAGGAATAATTTCACGTTTTCACTTAAAGCTGGCAAATACTGATAGCTCTACGTTTCCAACCAAAGGCAAAAATGAGCTAAGCAAAAAATATTTTTTGTAAACAATGCAAAAAGGAAAAACTACACATTATTTCAGGTCAGTCTGAAACATTTAATTGAAATTAAATGAATAGGCTTACAAATGAAAAACAAAAGTTAAAAACTTTTCTTCAAAAAACAGCCCAGCAAATGGATGCAGGGCAGGGGACACAAATACCTATTCTTCACAGTAGAGAGTCAAAATAGAGAGGCAGTTTTCTGTCAAAAACACCAGAATTATTTCTTTTAGGGAACAAAAAAGAAAACTTTTTTTTTTTTTTTTTTTAAAAAACAACAGGGCAAGTTCTATCTACATGATGCTTAATTCTTCAAAATCTCACTTTTTTTCAGGCTCTGTATGACCTGGTCAGGGGAGCAGAAATCTGTCCTTTCAAGAAGTAGCTAGTTTGCCTTTCTGTGACAACAGCAGCAGCAGCAGAATAGGAATCTCACAATCTTATTTCTCTCTTCTGTTGTCTTTTCAGAGTCTGCCCTATGCCTTCAATACCTTTCTAATGTGAATAGTCTGGTACAAGCTAACATTAGCAAATTTAGGAACTTGGAGAGACCTGCTTTCCTACTGCTGAGCTGTGTTTGGCACAGGGAGAGACAGCTCACATGTAATTGCATGGGAGCATGTGTGCTTAGCTGTTGCACTCACCTCTTATGTCACCACCTGTTTCACCAGGCACTTGCACACAGCACTCAGGATGCAACAGCCTTGGCACAGTGGTCTACAGCTGGCACTGAGTGGGGCTCAGTCTGCAGACCTGGACACGCAGGTCCAAAAGACAGGAGGTCCAGCATCAAAACACAGCCCCTTCTAATTCAGTAGTGTGAGGAACAGAGACCATTATGTTTGTCTACAGGCTCTCCCAAACCATTTATTAGCTGGGACCTGAATGCCTGTCTCTTCCTGATGCCTGATATCCAGAAATAAGGTGCTGCTCCTGAACAAGTCAGCCTTTGAAAAATCCATGTGTTGAAATTGCAGCCATTCATTCAGACTCTGTGCTGTGCTCTCAGTTTCTTCTGCCTCCTCTCCCCTGTGCCACAGCCAACACAGTTCATTTTCCCTCCTTGCCTCCCCATGTACCTCCTCAGGACACAGAAGCCAGATGCTTCTTCAAAAACTGCTCCTGCCTGCTCCCCAGTCTTCCCCTTCCCTGCTCGTTCCCTCTGTCAACTAATAGCTGAAGGATTGGATGTCCCTATATACATCATGCTTAATACAGTTTGTCAATGTAAAAAAAGGCAATAACTGCAGTTGTTTAAAATGAGGCAAAATTTGGGTAAGACAATCTCTCACCTTGCGGAGACTGCTATGGATTCTCTTGAAGTGTTGTGAGCTCTTATCTCCAGGGAAAACTTATTCAGTGTCTAAATGACTTGCAGCTACTCCTTGGCATTGCTCGACAAAAGTTTCACTCCTACCAAAATAACATTTCCTTCAGTCTGATGGCAATCAAGATGAGGATCCTCATACAGGGACTGTGCAGTCCTTGGATGTGTGTGGCCCTTAAAACTAACTGAATTCAGCAGACAAAAAAGCCCCAACTGCAGAAATAGCAGCTTGGCACTGCCTATTTCTTTTTAAAAGCAGAGTTTATTACCTCCTCACAGCTGGTGCCTGGGTGGCATCAGCCATCTGGAATTTAAGTTTCTCTCTAGGAACTTTGTTTTACCAGTTACATTTTCATTTGCTCTTCAGAGTCAGAAAGCAAGTGAAAATTAGGAGCAAGTATGCTTCAGGATCCTCTGAACTGTATTTTCCAGTTGACTGCTGGACCCTAATCTCTAATTTTGTTGCCAGGCATTTATCTTCATAATGGATGGATTTGGTGTTACCTTTCCAGAGCTGTTTTCTGACAAGGAATTTTAATTTGAGGTGACTTGAGCAGAGTCCCAGCAGGACTGATTCTGAGAAGCGCTCATTATGGGTGTGGTCAGCTCTCCTGGAAGAACAAGACTATCATATTTAATATGTGAGGCCAGAAAGGACAACAGCACCAGCCACTTGGCCCTAGGAGACTGTGATTTTCAGCAGAAAACAAGTAAAACTCAGCATCAACTTTGAGACATAAAAGTAACATCTATTAATTCATTAAATACATTTCACATCAAAATAAATGGGAATCATCTGATTCAAGGCTAACAGGTTTGTGTCAGCTGGTCAGTTAGGAGAGACCCTAAATTTCCCCTTCTTTTTTTTGCTTCTTGGTCTGGGTTTTGGGGTTTTTTTTAATCTATAAACTTCAGACCATGGCTCAGCTGTGGCCCAATCCATTCTTTAAAATTATCTTCCCACATAAAGAGGTATTTCAAATCCTAAATGTAGGGATTGGAAAGGAAATCTGAGAGCACTAGAACAAAAAAAAAAACCAAGGGGGTTGTCATCTAACAAACCTTTCAGATAGATAAACAAGCCTCAAAAGCAATATAAATTCAATGTCTCTCCTGGCCTTGTAAGGTACACCTGGATTGGGAGCATTAGTTTTACTATCCAGCTTCCAGAACAGGTGGCTATTCCAGCAGTAAGCAAAGGTTACTCAGCCAACATCTGCTCACCTGGGGAATAACAACTCCAAAACGCCTGATCTCTGTGTGCATCATTCACTGAACAGCTGCAGAGTTAGTCCTTTCCAAAAGGCTGAAGCAATGAAACTCCCTGTCTAGTTCTCCTACCTTAAAATCTCATGTCTATAGTGTTTCTGGTCTTTTTTTACCACAGTCTTACACTTTACTTCTTCTGTGAAAACTGCCTTGTAAGTATTCTTACCACCCATTTATGCAAAGGGAGACAAATGTAATTCCCTTGCAGTTGCATAATCTCATCTGTATTCATAGCTATATGAATACTGATGCAAGTTTTTCCCTATCCCTTTCCTTTTCCCAATACAAGGATCCTGCAAGGAAGAGTCCCAAGGAAAATCTGAAAATTTGTTGTAGTGACTCACATTTATTATGCCCCAGCCAGACTTCTCTTATATAAGGCTGAGTCACTCATTAGCTGAACATTTGCAAAGAAAGAAAAAAAAATAGGGACTTTTTTTTCAATACTCAAGTCTCAGATTTTTTTTTTTTTTTTATGTTACAGCAACATGGATTATGGCTTCACCAGAATTTTTATTAAATTTCCTGTTACTTTCCTGTTTTTCTTTTTAGTATTTCTTTCATACAGCAGCATCCTTATGACACTGGAACTGACTTGAGTCTTGGGTTGCCAGGCAATACATTTCCAGGTGAAACTGATTCTCTTGAAACTTCTTCCATTTCACATGCTCTGGGCATTTCATATTTATTTTTCAAAGCCCCAGCAACACACGTGTGACCGAGATGTATTTGTCTCCCTGTGCCTACAAATGCAGTTGTTGAGAGGTCATTCCTAGTTTATGCCTCAGAATTGCAGTGCTTTATATACAGCCCTCACCCCACCGGCTGCCCAGCTTGCCTGCTTTGGGGAAACAGAGCAGACCTGTGTGTCTGCTAATTTGTTGTCAACCTGAACAAGCCTCCCGGTGACTGTGATTCCTGCAAAACATCTCCCCAGATCTTTCCTGCTGGTCTCTGAATCCAACACATTTGAAACAAAATGCTGGGGCAACTCTCTTTCTGACCAAACATTAATGTGGTCAATTACTTTAAGTGAAATTAGAGGAAATTGGCATCTTCACACTACTCTTAGTAATTTTTTGTCTCTCAGGTTCAAAGTACCCATATTTGCACATTAGAAAAGAAAATTGTGGTCCACGTCTAATTTCCTAGGCTTCACTGGCAAATCTTGACTACAATGTTGGTGGGTACTGTCTAGATAGCCAAAAACAAAACAGATTTACCAGATTTTCCCCAGAAGAAGTTTTAGGAACACATGTGGCTTCAGCTACCCTTGAAAGATGATGTAGAAGGGCAACCTGCCTGGACCTTTTACAATTACATAGTAAAAACCAACACAGTGCTTTTGTCCAGTAGGAAAACAAAGTGAACGAAGGTGTGCTGCTCAGTGACTGGCAATTCAATAATAGGGGGAGATGTGTAGCTTATATCTTGCCGTGATTTGATGCCCATGTTTGTACATCTACTGCCCAGCAGACAGGAGTACAACCACAAACTTTTATGTATAGCAGCTGTCAATGGGCTTCAGATTTATTTGGAGGGGAAAGTCTCTGAAGTTAAGGAGAGAGTTCAAGCCCCATATTTCGTTTGAACCATCCTGGTGGATGGCTCCCACACCTCTGAAATATCCAGCTGTCACGTCAGATCCATCTTTTTCCAAATGAAAGCTGTCCCAAAGTGGCTAATCACTGTCATGTCCTTTCTCCATCAAGAGCCAGTCAGGGATTACACACATCTAACTCATTCAGACAACTGTATCAAATATCTCTGCTGAGAGACTAACACCAAATATTTGGCTTCAAACATGGAGATGCTTCAGGCAGAAACACAGTGAGGCCACAATTTCATAGAGACCTTAAACCACCCCAGCCCAGCCCAGCAGACACCTCTCATTCCTACACCTCACCTGCCCCTTTACTGGTATTGCCCCAAGTATTCCTACAGTTTCACAGTCCACAGGGCGAAATAAGTGATCCAGTGAAAGATAAACTCAAAACAACAAAAAATAAGGTAAGTCTCAACATGGATGGGTGGTCTAGCCCCCACCAGTACATGACCCCACAGCATGTCCAAGGCCACCAGAGAGAAGGAGATAGAAGGGGGATAGACTCTGTGAGTAAGCACAGAAAGTGGGTAAGACTGTTCTTTGTGGTGACCTGTGGCCACAGTTAAGGAAGGACGGCAAAGCCCCCAACAAGGGATGAGTCAGGAGAGCATCAGCCAGGTGGCACAAGAAGATGAATTCTCAAAGGTCCAAGCATGTGTGCTGATTTTTTCCATTTAAGACTCACACAAATAACAGTGACTGATTTTCCTACTGTGCATGCTGTAAATAACTACTTCTGCTTACATTTTACTTTAGTCTAACTGAAATAACAGTGATTTTCACCACAGATAGCTGACACTTCTTGTCCAGAAAGGATAGTGAAGTACAGTGGACCTGAAAACTCTAGATGTGAAAGCTCACCTTCAGAAGTGCCCAAGCCCTGCAGAGTATTTTCCAGGGTATGCAAAGGGTACAGGAGTGTGCCTCAACTGAGTTGCAGGAGATAGCCTGAGAGATAGCATTGTGGGTCAGAAGAAGAAATGTGTGTGGTGCCTGTCAGGGTCCTGAGCATCCGAGAATCTGATGTGTCACTAATGTCTCACACAGAGGCAAACTGCAGCAGGAGGGATTCCAGTCTCTCAGCACCTACATATCAAGTCATGCTGAAAGCAGAAAGAATACATCAAATGTTGATTTTGAAAATGAAATTTGATCTGCCCACGGCCAGTTTTTGCACTTCTATTTCTATTGACAAAGAAGAGGGTCAGCATTCACTGTTCTCTGCCTCTTATGTGCTTGCTACAAATACATATTTGCATGAAGCTCAGCACTACCAAGGCTTTTTGATGTTAAGCTAAAAGAGCAAAAATTAACTTAGCAGTGTTAAAAATAAGAGGGGAACCTCTCCTCAGACTACTAATTCTTGTGGACAATGTTTCAAGGTACTTGCCTCACTTAAGTACTCTGTGAATATGACTTCCAAGAAAAAAAATTGCTGTATTTCAGCTCTAGACTAACCTGAGCCACACCATAGCTCAGCTGTTGAAACCAGCGTCTGAAAAGATCCCTGTGAATACAATTTTGTCAAGCAGAGTTGGTGCTGCAAGCCAGGATCAGCTGAAGAAATGTGGATTACATCTGCCTCATTGAATCCTGTTATTATCATTATTACTTCACAGCTCATATTTTCTTCCCAGTGCGAGTCTCTCCAAGCACAGGAATTCGCTGAGCTCCTGGTAACTTGCCACACACACTAACAAAGCTGGCATTTATCATGGCCTGTCAGAGCAGCATTGCAGCTGCTGTATTCCTGATCCCCGCTCCTGCATGAAAAGCCCTGGGCCCTGCAGGCAGGCATGGTGAATCCACACACTCAGTATTGCACAGTGCCACACTGCTCATTTCCCACTAACCCAGAACCCACCACCTGTGCTTTGTCCCATTTCTCTTGCCCCCAGCTTTGGTGAGATGTACCTGCTTAAAACAACTCTCCCCACCTCAAAGGCTGATGGTCTGCTCTCCCCTCCTGCCCATTTTCCACCAGCACAGCTCTGTTTCTCTGGTTGGGCTTTTCCACACAGTTCCATACCTTGCAGTGGCAAATATCAATGCTGTGACTGGACCCACTGCTGATAGTCAGGACTGGCGCCACAGGCAATTGCAATACTGTAAAAAAATTTTTGACGAGCACTAAAAAAATCATGTCCTATAGCAGGCATTCCCCATGGCTAGCAGCTTTGCTGCAGGTTTGTATGAAAAGGAAATGGAGTCCATCAGCTCTGCCTCCTGGCTCAGCTGGCAAACCCTGTGTGATGTTAGTGTATAAAAGAACAGCCCAGCTTCTCAATAGCTTCACCAGCAGCTTCTTCAGTTCATTTTTCCATTTATGAAACATATGTTTTTTAGAGGTCATAATATTGTAGGCTCTTGGTGTTTGCAGCACATTTATCTTCACAGAAGTGGCATTTGGTTTGGCTGTCTCTGCCCATCACAGACTTTGCTAATTCTTTTATTTTCTCCTGACAAGATTAATGAGCTCATGGCTCACCTTTGTATTTTTAGTGCTTTTGTATTACCACACTTTGGATGGAACTACACAGCTCACAAAAAGTGTTGGAGAGACCTAAACAAGTCATGAAAGAGACAAAAAACTCAAAATCAACTTCCTCTTTCTTTGCCTCCTAAGGAGCTTCTTCAGTGAACCCTGAAGACAACACAACTGCTCCCACTAACTTGCAACATGTTGAGCTTCCTTTTTTAGGCATCCAATATTGGGAAACAAACACACAAAACTACCATGTCCTGTTGCCCACACTTCATTCTTCCATTCAGATGAAGAGCAAAGTGTGGGGGAAGACAATAATTACTAGTATAAGCAATTCTATACAAAGACCAAGATCTACTAACTATCATGAAAGTAAAACCTGACTCCAGAGAGTAACTATTCCCAGCTATTTGTGTATGTTAAATGAGGAATTAAATAAAAATAGATGAGGGAAAGAAGGGGGCCTTTTCTTTTTCCTTCATTTTACCCCTCACTGCAGCATAATTGTTGAAGGTGTTTAAAGACATTCTCATCTTTTTCAACTCTTTCTTTCCCACAGCTGCACATGGGCTGTGGTATTAGTGTGAAAGTGGGGAGACCAGTTCACCGAATACAGGAACAGATATCTTGTTTCTTTCTCTTGGCAACTCTGGGAACTACTTCCACTTTTTCTGTTTACTTTTTAGTTTTACCTCAAAAATTTTGGATGCACAAAATACACAGGACAGCTCTTTTCACCTTCGTCTATCCCTGTACCAGGCAATGTTTTTACTACTCTCTGTATCTTTACCAATGTTTAAGTTTTCATCCCAATTTTTCTTTCAGATGGGGCATGTTAAAGCTCACATATTGAGACTTTCTTGTCAAACTTTCATCCTTCCCAACACATATCCTCATGGGCCAGGGTTAGAAGGTCCCACCGCCTACCACAATCAGCCAGAGGAAGAATACACCCCAGTGTGATCTCTCTTGTAGCCAACTCTGCATTCTCCTCTGCATGCAGCTCCTCTGGGCTATGCAAACTTTACAAAACTTCTCAGTGGGACATTGTGGGTGTCCAAAAGTACACAAAAAAGACAACCAATGGGATTTTCAGATATTCTCAACACGCCTGTTTCCAAAATCAGACTCCTTCAGAAAACTGCACTGTTGTCACCTGCACTACTTGGCTTTTTGAAAAGCTTTGAACTCTGAAGCATAAGCTCTTCTTAGACCTGCTGAAATTTTCCCCTTTTTTGCCAGCCCTAAGTCTGGGTCTCACAGGCTCTGAAAGAAGGAGTGACATTTCCAGCCCCTTTCCTTGTCACACAACCTACCCTGTGCTTTCAATGTGCTTTTCAATTTGTCAGGTCTAAACCACTCTCCTTACATCTTTACAGCTTACCCAAACCATGCACAGTATTGGGTAGCATTCCACAGCATGGTAAGCACCTTATCCCTGAGCTGGCTGTATGTGGAACAATTATTACATGAATAAACTTGATGTGTGGTGTGGCTTGTGTTAGCATGAGCAGGGCAAAGGCAAACCTTTGCATACAAGCAGTACATTAGCCCAAGAAAGGGCTGAGGTCCTACAGGAATATTTTTCCATGTCTTCAGACAAGCCTGAGAAAGCACTGTCTTCTCCTCAGATGAGATTAAATATCAACACTGCAATACTATTGTTGCAAAGGCCAGGTTTCCCACCAGCTCTACCTGCTTTAGGGTACCTGATAGCACCCTGGAGGCAGCACCAAGCTGGAAAAAACAGTATGATCCAGTGCCTTGCACGTGCAGCTCCCTGCTCCTGCCCTTTGCCAGTGCACTGGCAGCACCCCTGTCAGCTCTTGTTTCAGAGGTGCTTCTGCCAAAGAGAAAGGCTTGACCCTGTCCATGCCAGGGCAGCCTCCAGGCTCCTCTTATCAATGGCTGCTGCTGCTGGTGAGCGAATCTGCAGCTCTGAGGCCACATGGAAACTCCCATAAATACTGTGAAAAACAGGCTGGTTTTATCCTGATAGGCATTAAAAGAGCACCCAACATAACTCTGAGACAGAAGAGAGGGAGAGGACTTGCAGTCTGTCTGGATTTACACACAATGCAACTTGAAGCTGTAGATAGCCCTTGCAGCAGACATCCCACTCCAGGGTAAATCCATCTGCATGCATCCTAACTGGAGCCTAAGGTGTCCAGAACAACAGGATTTTCTCATTTTTCAGCAAGAGAGGATCAAAGAAGTGTTAATCAAAGTATATCTCCATTCCACTAAGCAAGTCTACATCGAAATATATCCTCTTCCAGGTAGAAAAAAACACTTATTCTGAGAACTGAAAATTGCTTTTAGACTTTTAGCCTTCACAGACTGCTGTGGTTTTAGGTTTCTCTTTCCACAATGAACTTAACTTACTTATTAGTCTTTGGCCTTTTTTTTTCAGTATTTGTTGGACAAACCACATGAAGTAAGGTTGCTGATTAGATGCACCCAGTAATCCATATCCAGGTTGCCTGTATATGTAAAAAACACTACTAGCATTGGTAGGGCCATAGATTCTTGAGAGGTTTACCCACACTGTGAACACAAGCAACATGGTGGTGGGTTATACAGTCTCAAGCTGAGGAACTTTAGGAGGAACTACATCCATTCTGACATATTTATGAAACCTTTAACTTAGAAGCTTTCAGTTAACTTCAGATACATGTTGCATGTGTCAGAAAAGAACAACCCATCCCTGCCTTATAACCCGTGACTTGAAAAGATGGAGTTGTAACAGACTCCTCTGCTGGAAAGGCAAAAGGCTAAATTTGACCTAGTGGGTGGAATTTAACACAATACTCTCTGCTCTGACAGTCCTTTTGTAACACCAAAGCTGGAAAGCAATATTCTTGGCTCTCCGATGTTCAGATTTCTTCATCTGTAAAAAGGGTTTAATAGTACTTACCTAGCCCACAGACATGTTGAGACAATTTGCCTACCACGTTTTGAAGTCTGCATCTGAGAGATGCTCTACAAAAGCAGGCTATTATTTAAAGCACAGTCCTTTTAGAAAAGCAGTCAAAAATAATCAGCTGCATATTCAAGTGTGTTCTGTAGTTATTTTTCTTTTCATTGATGGTCTTCACTAAATATTTCTTGCATATTTTAAGAATGATATGACTGAAAACGAAGTAATATCTGCCTGAGAAGTCATCTTTCGAACAGTACCAAAAAACTGGGCAGCTGAAACAGAAGGAGGTCATTGCCATCTCTTGCAATTTTCCTTTCTTATCAGGTATAAGCCAAGGAGACAATAGAACACAGCACCATAAATCACAGAAATCTGCACAACATTGTCTCCCTTGGTGCTTACTGCATAGAACATGTATTTTGCTAGGTTTAGTCATCGCCTTCATGTGAGCAATGATCCATTTTGTTATGAAGAACCTCTATTGGTGGCAAATTAATATAAGTGGATTCATTAAATATGTTTTCCTTTGAATGTGTGACTGTGTTTCACCCTCCTCAGAATACAAATGCATCACTGCTGTGTGAATCAATAGGGTTCTTCTAATTTTACAGGCACAGACAGAAAACAAAAAATGGCACCAGTTTATTTTTTTTACCACAAGTTTAAAATATCTCAAAACAAATTTCTTTGTCACACAGGGATTGATTTTTAACTTAGGAAAAGCATGAAGTAGGAGTATGTTCACAGAAGAGAAAGTATTCTGTACATTCCCTAGCAGGAATGAGAACTTTAGTTGTCTGAAGTTTTATATATATATATATATATATATATGAACCTCCCACAGCATCTGCCTCTTCCCTGTATTACCCCACCACCAGCCCAGGCCCCACTGGCTCCCACCTGATGCTTTTCCCAACCAACAGTGCTTCTCAGCTGCCATCTCTTCTTTGGAGTCTTTTCATCTCATTTTTCCCTTGGGACATGCATGATCTCAAGTAAAGAGATCTTAACTGGGTGCAAGAGCACTATGGACTTCTCTCCTCTAAAGGAAAACTAGAAAACGTAACTGGTCTATTTACCTCTTCCCCCAAATTAATATTGAAAATATCTTTCAAATGACCTGACAGTACAACTAAAAGTAGCTCCTTCCAAACAATTTTAAGTTACTCTGTGCCTGACATAGATTTTACTTTTTTAAGTAGAAGGACAAATCATGACAATGAGCTGATAGTTCATGGTCATGAATAGCTTTGAATTTTCTGGGTGAACTCTTCTAGCTTCTGTCAGAAATTCAGTACTTGCAATAAAGAAAAAACAAAAAAACCCCAAACAAATCTAAACAACCTCCTCCCAAAAAAATAAACCAAAAAACCCCAAAACAATCCCCAAACCTGCGTGTTTACCCTAAGAATCAGGAGAGTTCATTGTGTAAGTTTGTACTTAGAAAGTTTTACAAATGCATTTTACTTACTTCAGAGACAAGAGCATCTCCACCAGAGCTCTTCTGCCCATCAACTGCATAATTTCTTTCAATTACACTTCTTCTTTTTACTAGATATGTTAGGAATCCACTGGAAAAGATCAGTCCCAGCTTTAGTCAATATATTCATTTGCTGCTTATGTAGTATGCCATTAATATTTTGAAATTATTAGATCTCAGATATTTTTATGAACGAAAGACAAATGTTATCTCCCCATGAACATCAACATGAGACATCAAGCTTTTTAAATGCTGTTATTTCCCCCATTCTCTGTTTCTTAGAATATCTTAACACTGACTGTGTTGACGCTTTTAAAATTACTAGGGAAAATAATTTCTTGGCTGCCACTTTGCCAAGTTTCACTGTGAAATATTTTTTTATATCTCTATTACTCCATTATGAAACTCTGAGAGCTGGGGCCAAAGAGCAAACCTAAACTGGGAGGGATATTGAGCTGTAGTCACCATCCAGCATAGCAGTTCACTGTAGCTATGGTTCATCTGATCCTGCTCATTTGGGGTCCAGACAAATGTATTAGCTGAAAGATCAGGAAAAAACCAATAAGGAAGCTTTCTTGGGAGAACAGAGCATGCAGGTGAGCCAGACGGCTTTGCAGCTGCCTACAAGTGAGGTGAGGATTCTGAAGAGCAGAAATTGCAATTTTGTGATAGTGGTCTATGGCACAACCATTTTCTTTTGTGTTAAATTCAGTCCAGGCAAGATGCTGAAGAGTCAACAAATATCATAGTGAGTGTTAAGTTTTAAGAACATCAGTGTAACGTGTTTTTTTAGGAAGGCTCATACACATTAGGAAAAGCCTAACTGTTTCACTGTGAAAAACATCTATGCCACTATTTGTCTAAGCCCTATTATTTTTATCTTTAAACTCTCAAAACAGTTTGTTGTCCTTGAATGTGACCGACATCTTACAGTGAGATGAACAAGCAATTAGGAAAAATTTACTGCTTCTTTCTATATCCCATTCATTATTTCAAGCTGTTGAACTTGGACCGACTTGGTGGATTGAACAGATTTTCCAACAGGTAATTGACTTCAAGAGAAGGCCTGGAATAATTCTAGCTGGCTGTTAGTCTGGGAATGAGTCTCCCTCCATTAATTAATCACTCTGAGGAGAATTTTTCTTTCAGAATAAACTCATTATTTTTAAACATATGACATTTAGCTGTATAAATAAACTCTAGAACTGTGATTTAAAATGTGTGCTAACTGTAGGCACGACATGCCATGGATAGCAGAGCCTCCTCTGCATTTTCTGGAGTGACTATATCTTCTGATTACAAAGAAGTGGGGGCAGGGAAATGAAATGACTTGTGATTTCACCCGCTTATAACCAGGATTTCTTTACTTGCATGATTGTTGCATTTAAAGATACACTCAAGGAGACATCAGCTGTTCAGCTGGAGAGGACCAAAATGTACTGAAAGACCAAAAAAAGCATACCCAAAAAGGACAAAGGCCAATCAAATACAAAAAAGGATGCAACAAATTAGGTTTTCTAACAGAGAGATGCTCAACTGTATCAATCCAGTGAAAGTCATTCAGACCTTTTTTAATTTTAAAAACTGTTTTTCACAGTATGAGGCTTGGAAAGATATTCTGTTCCAAATCTAGTTTTAAGATCTGAAGACATTACTACCCACATTGCTAACAAGAGGTTACAATATCCTAGCTAATTTTATCTCAAGTGGATTGATATTTCTCATCAGCAGGGCTGGGTAGAAGTTTGTCTCTAATGGAGAAACTGATTTTTAGAAAAACATCCCTCTGCTAAAACAAACACTGAGTGTCTGGTAACAGTTTCTGTCTGCAAGTCTAAAAAAAAAGCCAAAGAAAATTTTTCATACAATCAACTATAAAAATATACAACTCATTCCTGTATCTGACTAATGGAATGGGATTAGTTCTAGTCCTCATTGTCCACAAAATGTTATGGTGGTGAGAAGTTTACACTGCTTTCCTGAAATGAAGTACATTGATGGATGGCAGATCCATTGTTTGCTGGCTGGTCCAGATGCTGAAATATGAGCCTCTGCTGAAAGGATGTCCATAGATGCACCTTCTGGAAGGATTCAGTATTAGCCACAGCCATCTACAGGGTATTACCCTGACCCAGTAAGACCATTTCTGTCCTGCCAGTGCTGCTCTGCATCAGTTATTCAGGAACAGCAGTAAGTGAATACTGGCTTCAGACTCAATCTGGACCACTTGGCTATTGCCTTTTATCCCTGTCTCTTTCTGCTGTGTCTTCTTAGAAAGGAACCTAAATAGTTCCTCACACCTAACCAGGCTGAACTGGACTCAAGGCAACTCTAGTTCAAAAACCAGTTCCTGCCACTTCTACCAAGCAAAAAAACACCATCTGTCACAGCACTATCAGTACCTCATTCAAAGTCACAAAAGTCCTTTCTGTGCCTGGTACACCGGCCCAGAGCAGACAGTAGGTGCATGTGGTTGGTCAAGTATCCAGAGCCTTTACAGACTGGCAGACAGGCAAAGCACTTGACCCACTGGCTACAAGTGGGCAGGAAGCCATTAGAAATAGAAAGTCTCTGCCTCCTTGGGTATTAACATGATGCTCCAGAGTGTACAATTAGAACAAACACTAACATAACCATTGGTTTTCAGGGCTCCCATTTTAAAGCAACGTTTTTCTAGTAACACCTCTTCAACATCTCTCCTCCATTCAGCTACGAGGTACTAAACTGGGCCCACGCCAGCAACAACAGCGGAGCCATCCCACCTGGCAGTCCCAGCAGTCTGCTCCATCAGTTCCCACAAGCCTACTGAGCAACACATATAGGAAGAAAGCTGCAGCTGCAGCTCTGGCTGCGCTTCACTCAGAAGGTATGCACTCCCCATTCCAAAACAGCCACAGATTTATTAAAGCCGTAACTAAAAAACTAGGAAAAAAGAGAATGAACCCCAAATTCATTAAATTCATTTAAACTTTTTCCAGTCACTGGGGAAGCTCCAGTCTGCATGATGACTACAAAAGCAAAGCATTTAACAGCCTTGCCATGCAATTTGGATGTGTCTGTACAAGACAAAAATTCAAACCTTTCCTACTCAAGCTATCAATCAAAGTGAAGCTAAAATTACAGTTTAACAAGCAGGTATACATGTTTTAGTTAGCAAATGAGGCAAGCAGGGCACATTATTTTTAGTTGCAGTGATGAGGAAAAGAGTGAAAAATAGAAGGAGGAAGGAAGGAAAAATTGTGTCTCTCCATTTGGCTCAGGCTTCTGAAGTTTTAGTTAACATTGGCAGCATTTGGATACGATAATGGCATTCAAGAAGTCTCTTAGACTGAACTACTGCTGTGCATGTAATTATACTGTAATTTGTTGGGTTTTTTTTCAATGAGCTAGAAAAGAATGACTGAACTTGCCCCAAACTTGCCAACAAATGGTGAACTGTTTTATTAGGTGACCCCATGGGGCCAGGATGACCATGAACCACTGCTTTTTCAAGCAGATGCTCACCAAAATCCAATGTACATCACCATGCATTTTCTCCTTGATTCCAAATGCTTTTCAGCTGAAACCACAGAAAACTTTCAAATTGCTTATGACAAAGTCTGGATCAGCAATGAGCTGATTTTCCCTCTCTTAAATTATGGAAACAATTTGCTCAAACACAGCCATCATTCATCTTCCCTAATACCATACAAAAATATGCCAGTTGCAGGATCACTAATCAGACTCTTTGGCTGGTCCCTTGGACCTGAAGTTAGCCAAGTTTTCATTCTCTGCATTGGATCAGCAAAACAGCTTCCCATAACATTGGATGATGGAGGAAGGTATCTAATTTATCTTGCAGGTACAAATTGCTTACCATATCAACAAGAGTCACAAATACATTCCTACCTACCAAGGAGCTCCAGTTCCAGCAGGCTTATGGTTGTTGTTGTATGTTTTTTTCTAAATGCTCTTTGGTAAAAGTATCACCCTTCCAGATTTAACTCTGCCCTATATATATACACCACCACAAACACAGTCACAACAGTGTTAGGAAGAAACAAGTTCCTCTCAACACTTCTTGAAATGTAGAAGACTATGACTGTGGATGCCAGAACTCTGTCTTGACCTCATATTCTGGTACATTTTGCTCCAAAATCATAATCCTTTACTCTGGCTAAGGCATATCCATCCATATGCCTAGATAAGGAATAGCCAGCACTGAATTAAGATCACAGAAGTTGGACATTTTTGCTAGAATTTCATTTAAAGAGAGCTGACCTGGTAAACTGCTCATAAGCAATGCAAGGCTGCTTTCTGGAAAAGTTGTGGCAGAACCCTTTTTGCCAAAGACAAGAGGTCACCATGAAATGTAAGCTGTTCTTCACAGTAAAACAACTTTCTTTTTGCTAATGTTCAGTGGGAAAGACTCAGGGATGCCACTCAATCCACTTTCAGAATAATCAGCCAAAGAAAATTAGAAGGAAAGGCTAGGCTGTCTCATGATATCAGAATTTTCTGAATGCTATTCTCATTGGCTTGATGAATGGGGAAGGCAGAGGAAATATCTTTTCCTTTTCATAATTCTTTCCCCATGAGGAATAATTTCCCAAAGGAATTATTTAATCATAAATTATAGCTAGTAACTCACTGAAGAGGGAAAAGAAACAAGTCAGTAATGAAGAATCAACTTTTTGGTCCCAGCAGGGAACAGAAAGAAGCAGCTTTTTTCTATTACTATTTAGCCCATCCTGGGGTGTGACTCATTAGTGCTTTCATGGCTCACCAGGATGTTTTGGTCAGTCTTTTAAGAACAGTCTGATCTGTTTTTCTGTTGTTTTCAGAGCACACACTGCATTTGCTTGTGGCTTCTAGCACTCTCCTGAATGCTGGAGGTGCTTGAGGTTCAAAATTGCACTTAGGGGATAAAAAGGTCACTGAGCCAAAAGGAACAGCTATAGTGAGCTTTTGTTCCCCACCAGAAAACACCTCAGAATTTTCATTAAAGCAGAAGTTTGAATCTCTGAGCAGCTGCCAGCTCACAGGTGTGAGCGCATTCAGCAGGGCAGGAGTGTTCTGCTAGAGAGGGTCTTGAGAGCTTGTTGTGCTGTGCCCCTGAGCATGGAAAAAGGCCACAAGTGAAGTTGGTGGAAAAGAAACATGGGCAGGCTGGTTGGCTGGTCTGACAAGAGACTGTTTCACTGAAGTGCAATGTGTGCAGAAGGGTCTGGGGATGGGATAAGGCCACTGTGTTTACTAACTTTGAAGGGCTTTTGATTTTTAATTCGGGGGGTTAGAATTCTGTCACAACTGGCATATGTCCTGGAAAAAAAAAACTTGTCCAACTGGTGTTAACACAAACAGGTCCTGTCCCCAGCCTAAGCAACTCAGCAAGCAAACAGCATGGGCGAAACAGGAAAGTTTGAGAATGAAGTCAGAGGTAGGAGCTGCTGAGAATGGAAAAGCAACAGATGAGAGCCAAGTCAACTACCTGAAATAAAGTCAAAAGCCTCCATAAAGTGACTGTTCTCCCCCGAGCTACAAGCATCATATTCAAAGTGCTTCATTATCTTCTGAAACTTGGTGAGTTCACAGCCTGGTTAACAATACTGACAGCGAGTCTCACAGTTTAATGGCACTTTTGTCCTGTGTTGTCTTCCTTCGTAGGACAACAAAACAAATGTAAGCAGCATCTGGGCATGGAGAAGAACAAAGAGGGGAAAGTGAATTGGAGAGTTTCAATAGATTGGAGAGAAGCAAGAAATGTAATGGTCAGAAAATGTCTGATGTGCAAGAAAAAAGTTGACAAAAGAAGTACAGGCTGTTGGACACATCAAGAGTACCCTGAGACATGTCCTTGCAAGTGCAAGATTCACAGGCATTGGTTGGAGGCCTGACAGCCAAGAGCTGTGCTGGTAAACTTGCATTTGGAGAGGGACCAACCCAGGACACAGCAGTACCAGAGAGGAGCACCCCCCAAGTTGGCCTGTGCTGCCTCAAAGACCAGCTCAGAGGCTGCCTTGGGATTTCATGACTGATTTGAGTCCTCATGGTTGCAGGGAAATTCTGTTGCTAAGCTGCTCCAGCTGCAACCCTTAGCAGTAATTGTTGCGTGCATCTCGTCTACCACATTTATCAGCCTGGAAAATTAAGAGATGAGGAAAACAAGCAATGCTATGCTATGCTTCACTGGGTCTTCCCCTCAACACAGAGTATCACCAGTGCCAGCCACAATGAATACAGGAAAGAAAATATGGGCAGCTGCAACTAGACTGGTTTGTACCCACTAAAAGTCTTATGTTGGATACTACAAAAACAGTTTACTTGAACTCATCACAGCTGGAAATAGACCTGTCCTTCAGGAAGCAAAGCTACCACAAAAGAGTGGGGGCTTTGCTGCCTCTATCCTTGGCGGACCCCTACTGTTGGATGTTTTCAGACACTCCAGAAAAACCAATCTTTCATGTGGTGAAGCCTGGTACTAAGAACTTCCTGTTCCCAGGTTAAATTTTTTGCCAGACTGCAACTACTTGGTTTGAATTAACCCTGATAGCTTTGCCTAAATTGTTTTTAATTTATTTTTTCCCCCCAGCAAAACAGTTGGACTGTTTCCAAAGCAGAAGCTGTCGTTTGTGATTTTATGTTAAAAAGACCCTTGCACAAGTAACTCCAAACCCCATGCTCTGGAGCAATCACCTGGTATTTGTCTGACACAGCCTTTACATCTGAAGAGTAAAAACTCGTGTAAAAAGTTACCCTAATTATGGGTAACTTGGGGTGTGGGAAAAAGAAATTGCAAAAGCAAAATTCTCCTTTAACAGTTCACACAAGCTCCATAGAAGTTTCTAGCACAATTTCATATCCCCAAAACTCACCCATGTTTGGCATGTTCCTGCTTTTTCTGATTTTCTGGTGAGAAAACACAAAGGAACCTGGGTGGGGGTGGGGGGTGTCTGTATCCAACTGACAGCTAGGTAGGAAAGAAGGAAAGACAGAGATTTTGCTTCCCAGAAGATAACACGGTGCTACACACTCACACACAGTGCAGAAGTGGACCAGACACGTATAAAATGCCTTTTATAAACACCTGTAAAGCCAGTTCTGTAATTATGACATGAAGAATTACCAGTATTTAATTCTCCCTGGTTCCATGATTATTTCCAGCAGCACAGGAGTTAAACAGGCAGCAACAGGGCTGGAAACAGGGACCAGTTGTTTGGATGCAAGACAATAAGATACAGAAAGAGATGTGGCTACACAGAGAGATCCTGTGATCTGGACTTGGAGAGAGCGTCAGAGGGAAAACAAATAATAATGAATTGTAGCACTTGAGCTTTTCAAACTTGGTAGGATCATTAACTGATGAGATTAACTTGAAGACAATGTCCAGACAATGACAGTATAGGTAAAGAAATGAGCTCAGGGGAACATCTAGCCAGGAAAAGGAGAAAGGAGAAAGACCCTCTTGGCCACGAAGCCTCCACCTGCTCTGGTGCACACCTTCAGACAGCTACTCCTGGCAGTCTGCTGAGAAGGTGAGCACAGCAGTAGGAAGCTACAGAAGCCACAGGTCAGGCTCCTTTGCCAGCCACTGGAACAAGGTTTCACATACAGCTTTTAGGGTAAGCAAAAGGCCCTGAACAAGGAGCCTGAAGAGGCTTTGAACTGCCATACTAGTATAGATAAATGGCCTATTTGGTCTGCTGTCCTGGGAATGTCTGTCCTGAGTGCCTGACTCCGAGTTAAGGGAATTTGATAGCATTAATCCTGGATTAACTGCTATCTATTTTTTTCACCTACAGCCGCAGAAGGAAAGTTCTGACCTCGGTGTGCTGATGGAGTGGAAAAATCACCAGTGGGCTCCAGGAGAATGCTGGTGTCTCTTCCCACAGTAAACCTCTCTTTCTCTCCTCTTTCCCTGACCCCATGGTGACCTATCTGTTGGATTAGCAGTACTTCAGTGGAGTGTGGTTAATAGGTTTGCACACCACATTGTCTAAAGAGGCATGTGCAAGCCAGAAGAAGAGAAGAACAGTATTGATGGGCTGATAATGTCCACAAAAACAGGAAGGAAGGATAGATTAATCTGTAAAAATACAATATGTTTGGAGCTGAAGTCAGTAAAAATTTCTGTTTTGGTTTACTTTCTCATCTTCTATGGTTTCACAGGTAAAAGTCTGCTTTTTTTCAGAAACAACCACAAAAAATATTTTAATTCAATGACCATTTGTCCATGACTATTAAAAGAAGGTGGAGTGATGGAGAACAATCTGGTAGGAACTATGGATTTATATGGAACATAATAGAGAGAACTGCATAAAACTGATTGGCTGGCTCAATAACTGGCCAGGAAAAATAGAAAGAGGGAGAGGGGAATCTATTTCAGATTGGCCTAAAGTTATTTTCAGTTATTCCCACCTAAATGGAAAGAAAAAAATCTGAAAAACTTGAGAATTTCAGTCCAGAATAGAACCCTGGAGCTTCCAAACTGCAGCTGCTGAGCAGAACTGCAGCACTGCCAGTTCTTTGGCTTCTTGCCTAATGGTCACAAGAAATAATTAACCATTGCTAATACAAGTCATATTTTAAACATTTGATCAGCAATTAAGCTTTGACTTCTCAAGAACTGACAAGTAATTCACAGTCTGTCCCAATAAACCTGGTGTCATTGAAAACATTCTAGGCTAACAGTACCAACAATGTTGCCAGCATAGTTTCAGTCATGCTAAGAGTGATATTAAAAAGAAACCCATACATAATTTGGAACAAGAAACATATGTAAGTGATTTAGACACGCAATTGTTCGGGGGAGGTTTGTTTTGTTTTGTGATGTCTTTAATTAGGAATCCACAGGAGACCAATGCAAGTATCAAAATCATCATAACGAAATATTTAACCTCCTAGCTGGCTCAAGCAACAGTCATGACAACAAGATGCTGCCACATCCAATCCCTGTGAAGAAACCAAATGGTAAACAGATACTACATTGCTTATCAGGCTGCAGCTTTCTCCTCTGAAACCAAATACCCATAGAGACAAGGCAGAATGAACTGGCTGTTATGATCATTTATATAAAATAACTGAATATTAAAATGAGATATGATTGTGCTTTACTATTTGAAGACACTTGTCCCTCTACTGAGCTTTTCACTTGAAGATTAAAACCTTAGTAAAAACATTAGTAAATGAGGTCTCAGAGCACTCCAACATGAAAGACATCTTAAAACCTTTCACTTCTCAAGTCAGAAAGCTCAAAGCAGACAGACTAGCTCTAAAATTAATTTGTTTCAACTTATATGGCACATGGGTTACTTCTAAGGGCTCCAACAAAAGACCAGTGCATTGTGTGGTTTTGAATTATTTTGATGCAATTCATCTCTTCCAAGGTCTTAAAAATAACAACACAGCGTGCAGTTTGGAGCTGGAAAATGAAAGTATCTGCCATTAACATAGACACATCCTTCCTGGAGTTTTACATGCCCCTCCCAAGTCCTGTCAAGGGCTGAGCCTAGGACAAGGGAATGCTGATATCCTGCATATTCCCTCCCATCCCTATTCCTTCATCCACTCATATTCACCTGCCTTGTACTGCAAACAATTGACCAAACTGGTCTACAAAAATCAGGCTGGAGGACTGGAAATGGCCATGCAGCAAAATGACAGTTTGCTTTTATACCTGCTACTATAACATCAAAAATACAAGTAGAGTCTTAAGGAAATAAGTACTTTTAGTAATGTGAATTACTGAATAAAGCTTCATTTATACAAAATAATGCTTCTAATCACTTCTCACTACAAAAGATTTTCAATATTAATTCTGAAGTGTGACCTGCCTTTTAAAGGATGCTGTGCACCACATGAGCAGTGGACAGCACACACACCTCTTTGTACCTATATATGTCTTGAAGCACACTCATGCTTTCATGGAAAGGAATGGTGGTGAGACAGGAGCAATCTGATGGCCGTGTGTGAATTAACACCACAGCAAGAGTGACAGCTTCACACCTGCACACAGACAGCAGTCCAGTGCAAACTACATCACCTGTCAGTCTGCAGTCACAGCTTGGCTCTCACAAGGGAATACAGAGGAAAAATTGTGGTTGTACACTGGCACCAAGAGGCATTTTTGCTTTGGTAACAAAACCTGGGTTTAGTGCTCCTCACTACATCAAGCCTGTGGGGCAACACTGCAGAGGAGCTGTGAGCCCAGGCTCAGCTCTAGGAGCCTAAGCCTTACTCACAAAACCCAGACAAAGAAAATTAGAAATAGCAATTAAACAGAGCAACAACTTTTCCACTCACACACAGGACTTAAATCATATCAAAATACGAATCAGGGAAGGCCCAGGATAGTCTTCTTGAAAGCATCTCTGAGACTGCTTGGCAAATGTGTACTCTTGCTCTCTCTTCTGAGCAGAGAGCACATTCCTGGAGGAATGGCAAGTTCAGTGTCCCTGTGACACTGCTACCATCACTGTATTTACAGCACACACAGACTGCCAGGGCACATACCCCCTGCCCAGCACCAAGGAGAATACAATAGCCTTTCTCAGCCAGCATGCGCACAGCTTGGTCCTGCCTAACACTGCCCTTGCGCATCATTAACTTCAGAGAAGACTGGAGGCACACTGTTGGGCCATTTCACTCTGAACCTGTAGGTCTTTAGAAGCCTTTGTCCACGTGCTAAGTCTTTCCTTATTGTAGGACTCACACATTTAGGAGCCTCTTGTTCTGTGGGGCAGCACTTGGATGTCTGCTACTGTCTTTACCTTCTCTCTACCTTTGGCTTTCCCCATTTTTTCAGTAAAGCCCAGTGCTAATCTTCCTTTGCTCTAATGTGACCAAGAGCTGGCTCTTCTCTTACCTTGGTCGTTGTGCAGCAGATTCTTCATGAGGAAAAGCAGAGAAGTGAGTGGAGTGCTGCAGGTGGGTGCTAAAAGGGCACCAGGTACCCTGCTGGCCTCCTATTAAATGCAATGTCTTCCTCAGTGTGTCATTGCTCAGATTTCATTTCCACCAGACGCTTCCCTCAGCCGCTCTCTTTCTCTCCACAGTGAGGGTGGAGACCTCCTGTAGGAACAGGAGGGCTCTGCTCCAGGGTGCTGGGGAGGCAAAAGAAAACAAGAGACAGAAAATAACAAAAGGATGTTCAGAAATCTGCTAAATGCCAAGGAAACAAACAACAAATGCATTGCCATGGCCTGAAACAGGGTTTTCAGTATGTTCACAGGCTTTTTTTTTTTTTTTCCTATTGTTCACAAAAAAACCTTTTGTGAACATTGATACTTACCTCTATTTTGATATTTTTAGGTCCTTATGTCTGAGCTGATTTGTTCACTCTAAATTCAGCTGTTGACCAGTCAAGCAAAAGCAGGAGACAAAACCATGCTCCTCTGAAAAAAGAGAAACTACACTCCCAGTTTGTCCAATGCAACACAGGCAGTGGGATTCAGTGCAGAATCTAATTCTAATACTTCTAATACTCAGTACCAAATCGGTGCTCAAATGTCTTCAGTTAAACTATTTTCAATTATTATTTTTTAAAAGGGGTGGAGAGTACAATTTTTTTGTTTCCAGGATCCACTTATGTTCAGAGGAAAAACTTCAATAAAGGATAATGCTAAAATTCTTTCTTGTTCCACAGTCTCACCTAGAGTGAAAAATACTTTTCTCATGCACATCTCTATGTCTGTTCTCCACCTGGTACTACACAAGATTTAAAAACTCTGTCCAAGTTCATTGTACACGTTGTGTGACAGGTGTTTGCAGGGAAAGCCAAAATGACCTCATATGTGCCAGTCCTTCCAATAAGCACTTACACCACGTCAGCTTCAGGTGATGTTGTTTTATATTTTGCCAAGGCACAGATGGACAGAGCACACCTGCAGTCTTTAATGGGTATGCTTCTTGAATATCTTAGGACAGCTTTGGTTCACTCCTGTCTGGTGCTTGTGTCTAGGATAACCTCAGGATCTTAAGCAAATGCCTATTAAACCATCTCTTCAGGTAGCAGTTGATGAGTGCCAATCTACATTAAATTGTGGGATATTATATCACAAAGATTTACATATTAACTCCAGGCTTGTGTTATATTATATTGCAGTAGTCCTTAAAGTTATGCTGCATGTCCTACCTGAAATTGCCAAGGTGAAATTTGAATTGAGGCTCCTAATTAATAATTTTCCACATTTTTACATTAGTGGCAAGTTTGAAAAGGTCAAGGCAAGGTAAGATTTTATAAAATAACTGTATAAAATAGTCTTTGGGTTACTGTGTTTCATTTCTGTAAGATGACTAGGCCCAAAACTAGATTTTTACCTGGACTTCAAATCAACATTTTTATCTGATCATCTTCCATCTGTTGCCATGTATTATGTACATACTTGCACACACTTCATTTCAACACAAAATCCTCCATCATTGGGAGACCATTTGTCTTTTATTGGTGTTCCACTCCAAATCAGTGTCCCAGGAAGAGATCCAACTCACATTCTCTGTGTCCCCATTTCTGCTCCCGACAGGAGTTATATAACATTAAGTCTTCAAATGCTCAGCATTTGCACTGAGTACATTTGAAAGGATACTGTGATATACAGTTCCCTGCACAGCACATCACATTGATTTTGTCAGCAGTTACTTCTGAAGCCAGGCAAAGAGCTGACTGCAGCATCTAAGCTCCATTTCATAGAAACTTGATGTCCCTTTTCATTCTTGCAATTGAATGGCTTCTACCTCTGGAGCAGCCTGGCACATCTTTGGGCATCCCCAGTCCAAGTCTTTCAGTCCTGTACTAAAATGAGGCAGCCTGCTTTTCTCTTCACAGTGTGGGATAGAATTTCTTTCTTTGATGATTTTCTTGTATGAAATTCCCAGTCAGTAAGATGTAAAACAACAGAAACAAGGCAACAAAAGTATAACTACATTCATCTTTAGCCATATAACCTCTAGACTCATAACATGAGTCAACAATCACCTGGTACAGCAAAAAGGAAGTCAATAAATGAGGGCCATTAAGAGGATCAATAACAGCATATAGGGAAGAGAATGGTGTTAGTCATCACTTTGATGTTGAAATGTTCTTATACTTTTCTCTAAAGCTTCTAAGAAACACCTATTTTGCTGGTACTGAAGACCATGCAGAAGCCATCTGCATTATGAAAGACTTTACAAAAGAAGCCTGAAATAACCCTCTTCTCATCACCTTTCATTCACCAGAAAACCATAGGAGAGAAGCAATTGTGTTTCATCACATCCATCAGCTGTATATTGCTGTAGTCAGGGAAGCTTGTCCTTGCCTCTAGTCTGTCAGTGTGTTCCATTTATCCCACATGAGGTCACTTGAGCTCATTTCTTTCATCTCCTTTCCTTACTTGATTAAACTAAAGCAAAGTGACAGAGATAGTAAACAGCATGACTGAGCTGGATCTCCAAAGGGCTCAGACATTCTGACAGTGCTCTTTTAATTTAGTCAGCTTCTTTGAAGATGCAGCCACCTGAGAATAAGCCCTTGATTTGACCATGTGTGTTCTTGGAGGTGGCACAGCCTTTGTTTCTATTAGCCCTAAGCAGGAACCCACACACAGTGATGCTGCAGGAAATTATAGTTGTGGCTCACAGCTTTTCCACAGCATCCACAAGACTTCACAGTTTGGTGACCCCAGATGGGCATGTCACTTGGCTTGGAAAAGGGATTTGGTTTTCAGACCTGGGACAACACTCTCTGGGAAGGACTTGGGGGCCCAGAGGCTAGGTGCAATACCAGGTGGCTAATGGGGAGTCCATGTTTCATTATTAATTAAGGGGTTCTCCCACATCAGGACGTGTAAGGTTCAGGGGCTGGATTTAAAATCCTTGCCACTCTTCATATTTTCAATATAAAAAGCATTCAGAAGAGTTTTTGGCCAAGTTTCCAAAAAAAAAAAAAAAAAAAAAAATCCTGTAATGGTACCAGCCACTTGAGGTAAGGAAGAAGCATAAGAAGCATCATCGCTGTGGTTACACAGCTCCCTAAATTCCTGCAGACTGTGGCCAGGAGGAACTGCATGGGTCCTTATTTATCCCTAAGACTTAGCTCCCCACCTGCAATTAGAGGCCATTTTTAGAAATTTCCTATATAAAGGCAAATGTAGAATTAAAAAAAAAAAAAAAAAAAAAAAAAAAAATCATCCCACTTACCTGTGCAGTTTAGAGCTTCCATAAGTCTGTTCGCCCCGTACCATGGAGGTAAGCCATGGGTGAGTTTGGGACACCTTTGGAGATTTGATGAGGTGGGAAAATGGAGAAGAAGTGCCATTTCTCAAGTAGATTCCAGCAAGACCAAATACTTTGTTGCTGTAAATTAAGGTTGGGCAATTGATTGCAGTCAGTAGCCAACAGGCAGGGGGTAAAAGTTGCCACTGGTGTCCAGTTCAGGACCCACCTGCTGTTATCCCTGAGGTCTGCACTGAGCTGGAAACAGGAATGCAAGATGGGGTATGAGGGAGAAAAATATGACACACAATCCTTTGCATTATATCACACATGCTTATGCTGACTTCAGGGTTGCTTAATGAAGCCTTGGCTGGGTAGGTCTCTGACTCCACGATAGCTTTCCTTCAGTATGAGGCACAAGGCAGAGCCCAATACACCACAGGCTCTTGCATATCTGTAAAATGGTTCTAAGTTGAACAGGCCCCCAACAGACATTAAGAAGCACAGGATAATTAAAGTGCATATGATGTTCTACAGCCCTCCACTTTACAGTCCTACACTGCCCATCCTGCCAGCCATAAGCTTAGTTCCCAGCTCTCACTTATGACTCTCAGACCTCTATTTTTCAGCATACTGCTCACATTAATTTTACAAGGTCTCTGCATAGGTCTGAAAGCTGGCCTATGTTGAATCACGTTAATAGGGCAAAGAGCACATGCAGCTCAATTTTTTTTTTTTAAAGCTCAGAAGTGTGTTTCTGTGTCTGTTTGCCCTCTTCATTTCCCAATATGCTGCAATTAAATTAATGAGTGAGACTTCCAGATTCCCAGCTCTGCAATTTTAACGGCAGGACTTGGCTACACTAACTTCATCAGCTTACTCTATTGTCTGGTCATGAAGGTCTGCTAATCTGCCCATGAATCCAATCTGAAACCCTGATACTTTGCTCCTTACCACTTTCACTTATATGATCTATAAAATCACAAATGAAAATGAAAAAGAAAATAATAAAAAAGCAGCTGTTTTGAGACCTTTGAAGTGGGTGAAATGTATCTTAAAAGCAGCAAATGCTTTTTGCAGGAAAACCTAGAAACTTGAACAGACATTTGGCAGTCTTCTGTCAACTAGCCAGGCACTGGCAAAGCATGCACAAAGGATATCCATCTGAGCTGAATTTCATTTACTAGTAAACTTTGTTTTTACTAAGGAGGAAAAAGGGAACCTGAGAAAGAGTTAAGAATTTCCTCTTGTCTCATTACTGGTGACCTTCCATTAGTCACTGAAAATGAAACGGCTTGTAATGGGATCTTGTGGTTTCCATGGCTCTAGAAAAGCCATTTTTATGAGGTTGATGCTTGATGACTCTGATGAGTCACACCTCATGAAAAAAAAGGCAGATTTGAGAGCAGCCAGTTCCAGCAGTTGGGGGGATATGAATGGTCCCCAGAGGCCTGTCTCAGGGAGGAGCACTGGGGAACAGGTCCACACTGTCAAAGGCTGGGGAACAGGTCCACCCTGGTCTCAGGGGTGAGCCCAGCACTGCTGGGGATGCTGCCAATGCATGCTCACTCAGCACTGAGGAGCACAAGTAGAGCCATATTCACAGAAATGCTGAGGAAGAACAGAGAGGCAGCTTCTCAGCACACACCTGGATTTTTTGCAAGCAGCTGTATGAGACAGCACAGCATCCATCATAAAATCACACGTTTCTCTCTTGCTATTGTTTACTGTAGCACCCACAGCAAATTATAGACTCATAGAATCACTTAAGGTAGAAAAGACATCTAAGATCATCAAGTCCAACCATTAACCCAGCACTGTCAAGTCCATGTCTAAAGCATGTCCCTAAGCACCACATCTACACTTTTTTTGAATACCTCCAGGGATGGTGACTCAACCACTTCCCTGGGCAGCTTGTTCCAATTCCTGACCCTTCACCAGTGTCATTGCCCAAACCTGGATACACTCAAGCACCTCATACTCAGAAAAAGTAAAACACTCAGAAGAAAATAAAAATGGTATAAAAACAACTCCTCCCATTTCCACCACCACCAAAATAACTTCAGAACCATCATGCTACCTTAAAGACTTTGGATAAGCTATGTACAAGCTATTTTGCATGTACTGCACACATTAACTGATGCAATAATGTTCACTTGCAGTTGCTCTATATTGAGTGTACTTACCTGTAATATCTATTAAAAAGATGGAATTTCTTTTTAGGAGGAACTTAATACAGTAACACTCCAATGATGTATGTGAAAGAGGCCTTGAGCTATTTAATATTATGGAAAAATTTAAATACTTTTCTAGAAATCATCCACTTGAATTAAAACTATTTCTTATGATGACTGGAGCAGAAATAATATTCCTCCAACTTAAAGAATGGCAATAAGGAAAATCTGAGACTGGTTGACTTCACCTTAGTCTCTAGGAAGCTGATGGAGGCAACTGTCCTGAAAAGCATTTCCAAACATATGAAGGATAAGAATGTGATTGGCAAGAGTCAGCATGGATTTACAAAAGAAAAATCTTGTTTAATCAACCTAGTAGCTTTCTACAAATCTCATTCATACATACTTCCTTTGTATGTCTGAATTCAGTTTGGCATTCCTTGCTCATGCATACAGGCTTCCTGCCACTATTCCTTTATTGCCTGTGCTTTCAGATGGTCTTTTCCTGAGCACTCATCACTCCTGGACTCCTTTTCTCTCTGCAGCCATATTCCATAGGATTCCTCCAAGCAGATTTCTGAAGGGGTTGTTATGAATGAGTGTTATGAGATCACTTAAAGAATCATTGGCAAAGGTATCAGCAAAAACAGCTTTGATATAAAAGCGACAGCACAACAAATTTTGTTGGCAAGATTCACTCTGCTACTTACTAAATGGCTAAGGCACACTGAGAAAAAGAAACTAATTAAAATCCCAAGTCAATCAATCCAAGCCAAAATAAACCAAAAACTGTGTGTATAAGCATGTGCGTGTGTGTGACAAAAGGATAGAAAGGGTAAGGATAAAAAGGAATATGGTCTAAAGGCCTTATATCACTTAACAGCATTTAAACTTAGCAGTACTTGAACTTAACAACATTTAACTTGTAATTTAAACGTAACACTTCAACAATGCAATCATATAGGATGTACTGTCTCACAACAGTAACTTATTTACAGGCCTAACTTACATATCTGAAGTACTTAAGAACCTAAGAGAGCAGCATTTCTCCCATATTTGAAGTAGCATACACACACTTGCATGCACACTGACATAAGGAGCCTGTACAGGCTCTCTTTCAAAAATTCTCCTCAAAGATAGTGAAATACTCTGGAAGCCTTTGCATCTTCTCAATGGGCAAAGAGTCGAGGCTGAAGGAGTGGGGTCCAGGATCTGTCCTTGTCTGGCAATCTTCTGTGTGTAGCAAACCTGAGAGGTCTCACTCAGAAGGAGATTGATGGTCATGGCCCTTTGCTGTCCAGGAGAGCTCAAAGGGTCTCCTTTTGGACAGCTGTTAATAGGGCTGCAAGAGAGTGTGCTTTTGTCAACCATGTTTCATCCTGGCTGCACTTTGGGTCAGAGATTTTCTTTGAAAGCGTGAGAACAAGAATGTTATGCCATTCAGACAAAAAAAAAAAGTTTTGAAGGCTGTTCATGAAATAAAAAAGCAGGGACTGGTTAGAGAGCACAAGCTCTGGAAGCAAAAAGTGTTTCTGATAAGGTCAAGAGGAGCTGAGTCCAGGTGCTCTTTGTCAAGATCAAGGCCTTATCAGCATTTCTTAGACCATAGTGTGACCTGAAAAGGAGGGGAGAAGGGGAGGAGGCACTACTACAGAGGAGTATTGTGCTCTTCTGAAATCCAGGGCTGTGATCCTGCTTTTTGGCCAGCTCCTTCCTCCTAGGGCCTTCAACTCCACTAGTCACTGCAGCCAAGGCTGCCTCCAGCCCTCATGTCACCAACCAGTTCTTCCTTGTTCATAGAATCAGGTCCAGCAGAGAACCTTTTCTTGTTCATACCTTGATCACTTGTTTGTACAGCATCGTATCTTTGCTACTGTTCGATGTCGATGGAAATCTCCCTGTGAACATTGTTTTGAGTTTGCAGCACTGACAGTGAAAGCTCTTCTCAGTAGGCATGAATGCCAGGAAGCCACATGCTGCTTCACTTTGTTTCCTGACTGTACCAGCATAACTCCTAAAACTGAGACTTTTGGCACAAATAACCACAATTGCACTGACAGGATATTCTATCGTCACTGTTTAAAATGTGATGTTTAGTGAAAACTCTGCCAGATGTATCTTTATAATCATTCACACAAACAAAATCAAATAAAAGAGAAGTGTTAAGGTTCCAATTCAGAAAAGCACTGAATATTCCCTTTAAGGGAATATTTTTATACCAGCCTGAGTTTGGAAAAATATTAGCATGCATGTTTGGCAAAAGTTAGCATGCTGAAGTCCTCTGTCTAATGTAAGGTTAATTCTCATAGAAGTTAAGATGAATATTTTACTATCCTCCTACATCTCTACAGTGAGATTCTAAACACTCTTTAAAATATCATCTCTGCAGCACTGTAACAGAAAGCAATAATTTTGGCTGCCCAAACTGAAATACCTAGGAGAGCCTTTGTTTCCAAGGATAGGTGCTCAAAACTCTTTGAACACAAGACAGTTTTAAAGGCATGTAAACTGGAGTTCCAAAAAAATAAAGGCAAGGGAAATCACTAAATAGCTATGAAAAGCAGTCTGTAACTTCAGTGTTGCCTGATTTTTAATGGTTGAAAATTGGAATCTTAATGTTATACTAACACGTTTTTACATTTTCAGTGGAAACAGATGGAATAATGTTGCTCATGCTATGCCAACACTATGTTGTTACATAGTCTTTATTAAAATTGCTCCAAGGCAAAAAACCTGTATGCACAAAGGTAAGGGGCGGGGAAAGCTGGCAACTGCCTTGGACATTCAGGTTTGAATCCTTTAACCCTGAGCCAGCTCTGTGCTTCATTGAGAAATCCCCACAACTTCACGAAGGGTGAAGTGCAAGGGAAGCTGGATGCAGGGTACTGAATGAACTGTGTCCATGAGACCCTTGTCCTGCCAAAGGCAGTGGAGACACACAAACAAAAAGGAACAACAGGAGAAGGGGTAACATGTACAAAATGAAGAAAACCAAGCTTCACAAATTAAAGCATAGAGAAGTACGACTAGAATGAGATTTAAAGGACATAATTGAATAAAGAGTTATCATCAGCTTATCTTTAAATCCAGGAAAATCCCCCAAACCTTCCTTCCCTATCTTGCTCAGAAATTAATCCCAGTTCCGACAAATGGGATGCGAAGCAGAGAGGCACCTCTGTGTGTGCATACATCTATAAATGTGTCTTCAATATGTGCTTTTACAGTATGATCCACAGCCACTGAATTAGATGGAATCATTCCCATTTGGCTTCAGTGGGTTTTGGATCAGGTCCCCAAACTCTGTGATTTAGCTTTGAAAAAAAAAAGAAAGGGATGATAAAATGCCAGATTAATTCTCATTCTGAAAAATCTGAGCTGATCTGCTGCAGCGGGGGTGGGGGGGGAGGAGAGGGCAAAAAAAACCCAGATCAAAAAACCAAAACAACCCCAACTTTTAACCTTCCAACCATGTAAATGCCTTCAATTAACTAACATTGATTTCCCTTTGCTTATATTGAGAACTTTTATGTCCCAAAAGGAAGCAGTAAAAACATTTCCATGATAACAATAAAGATCACTGAAAAGAAAATACAGTTTTCTGTTTCATTACCTTTTCCGTGTGGTAATCAATTACAGAGGAAGAACAGTACAGGTTCAATTATGTAACTAAATAAAAAGGAATTAAAAGCCACAGGGGATCTTTATCTTACTTATGTTCAAGTAGGTTCCAGCTCCAGGCCTCACTGACTTGTTTGTACTGTATAAAGGGGTTTAATTTCTGTGAACCAGTCTGTCAGCAATAGCTGATCATAATTATGAAAATGGGGCTAGAGAAAACAGAGGTACTGAAAATAGCTTTTCCCAAGTGTAATCTTCCCTCCTCTTTGCTTCTTTCCAAGTGGGATTATCCTGAGCTCTCAGCACATAGCAAAGTAAAAATGAACCATTCGGCAAAACAAAGGTTTTTCCTTTGAAACATAAGGTACAACTCAGGAAAACACTGAATACTCTGTCCCAAATTAGCAAGTGCCTGAGCACACATTCACCTTTAAGTACTTGCTTAGATGTTCCACTGACTTCAGGTTTAGCATCTGCTTATAAAAGCTCTCTGTGTCTTGCAGAATTGCAAGTTCATACTAAGTGGTGAGAGATTCATTTAAAAAGGAAATACGATTTTTTTTAGAACTTGAAAAAAATAGCTGTGGGTTTGGTTTTGGATTTCTTATTTTGAAGTCTGGGTTCTTATTTTAGGCAAATAACTCATTACTTCATTATAGACAGTAAGCTTCACATGGGCAAAAACAAAGCTCATGGCGACATATGCAGTATTAAATTGGTGCAGATACTGCACGGAAAATTTCAGAGGAACTGGCACCTGTGAGATGCTTTGCCAATGGAAAGTAGTTTTGTGGGGATTACATATACATATATGCCAGTGCATACACACACACAAAAATCACAGAAAAATTAGGCATTTTACTTCAGGCAATAGCAAAAATTTCAGAGATTCGAATGAAGCCATTGTTTCATCCACAACCTTTACACACACTGGCTGGCTGGGACTCATCACCTCTAACCCCTGAAGCCTCATAGCCACTTGTCTGAGACTATGCCAGCCACATGAGTGGGGGATTGGGGGTGGCACCTAGAGAGGCAACTGGGCTATGTCTCTGGCACTGCATGACACAGCAAAGGGACCAAAATGCCTTTCAGTCTCCTGGTCTTGAATCTGCAATACACCTGCTCAGCTTCAGCAGGGACCTGTGGCATGCCTGTTCAACCATGGTTCACTATCCCTCTCTGCAGCAGGGCTCAACATGCCTGCAGCCGGCCCTTCTTCCCACCCTCTCTGGCCATCAATTAAAGAAGACCCAAAGGCAAGAAAGCACCACCATCCCTGGTATGACAGCTGATGCTCCACCAAGCATTCAACTGGGCCATATAGAGAACAAGAGAGATTGTACCATCAAGTTTCAAGAGCAGTCAGTATATCTCACCAAGAGCTGCACCTCCAATTTGAGAAAAAAAAAAAAAATCACTCTCAGAAATCTGTTTGCAAAAAGATAGCTTGGTATTGCTCATAAATTAAGCCACTCTGTTTCACTGCCAAAATATTCAACAAATTTCTTTTTTGGACTGCTCATTTTTCATTCTTTCAGGCTACGTTTAACCAAGTAATCTCCCTATAAATCCTGGCTCCTGCTGCCATTCACAATGCAGTGGGTCTTGTTTAGAAATTCTTAGAATCGGTGCATTCCTGATGCATGACAATCCTTCAACTTCTTCCCTTCTGAAAGGAAGAAAATGGAAATCAGTCCTTCTCCAAGTTTATCAGAAGGGCAGCCAAACACTGATGTTATACAGTAAAATTTTGAACTGGGAACTAGGCAGCTATTTAAATCAGTGGGTTTATTTCACGTCTGTCAAGGACAGTATATTTAGAAGTGGACAAGCTGTTTCTTCACTGCATCTCCAATCTAAAAAAATGACCCAAGCACAGCAATTCTCAGATGGACTCTTACGGACTTTGGCAAACCCTTGTGAAAGAGTTTAGATAGCACACCAGCTATCAACAGGGCCAGGATTTAAGTACAGTAAATAAATATCTATGACATGTAGAACTGGAGCCATCACTGCTGTTTAATCATGGCTATTTAATCATACCTTTTAGGCACCATCAGATTTGAGTGAATCACTCAGGTAAAGGCACCAAAATAAGACCAGCTCTTTTGTCACTGCCTACCTGCCCAGAGTAAAGCATATATGAACATGATGTAAGTGATGACCTCTGAGCAGCGGACAGCAAACAGAGCAGGAAAGCTCTCCTGAGCCAGAAAGAAGGAAGAGCTTCTTTAAGGTACCCCTTCCCAGCCATGCTGCCAGGCAGTACTACAGCAGGTTGCCAGCCTTTTCAGAAGTGCACAGCCCCCTCTCTGAGCATCAAAAGAAACAGAAGGATTTTGGAAAGACCTTGCCTCCAAACTAGCTGTCCTTACCACAGCACAAAGGTGAGAAAAGCTAGGTGGCTTTCTTTCAGCCATTTAATCAGCCATTTGGATAATAAAAGGATTTAAAATGAAAGCATTACTGTCTAGCATGTTCTAAGATACCAGAAACCTTACCCATCACTCACCCAGCCTGCCATATGCCTTGTCTCACCAGATGGAGCTATGGGTTACAGCAGGAGGAAGAGATGCTTGTGCTATGAACAACAAAGGTCTTTGCAGCCTGTGCGCTGCCTGCAGGGACTACAGCTTGTCTGCTGCAGCTTGGGCACAGAGCTGCCTGTAATGTCAAGGCAAAACACAGACAGCTGGCACTGTATCATCTTCCCCATTCTCCTCACTAGGAGCTGAAGAGCTTGGATTTGGGACCTCCTGTAATCAAAAAATCTAGATTCTAACAGCCATTTAGACTTGCATCCTATTGATAGCAAGGCAGTGAGAGGAAGCATCACCCTCTGCACTCATGCACACTGTCCGTTCTTTGAAGGACTTCTCAGAATGCTTTGATAATCGTTAGAGTAGTAATAAAATACTGAAGCACAATGCAATCTGAACAATCACCACCAAACATGAGTCCACAAGGACTTCCATATATTTCCTACTTCTCCGCTCTTCTACTTTTTTTATGTTCTAAGGGAAGAAGGGAAAAAAAGAGCTAAGTTAGGAGTTATTGTCTGGGATATGCCAGTGGACAAACTGCTTAGCAAGGCTGAAATTAAATGACCTGTTCATTCACCACACAACCACCCAGGGACTGTTCCAGACCCACCCACCACAACCCTTCAGGGCACCCCTCTCTAACTGCTGTACAGGGAGCACTGCAGAGAGACCGCTGCAAGTAACCACCTGCCAGAAAATGCAGGAGCATTAAAACAAACAAACAACCCCCAAAAAACCAACCTTACACCTCCTGCTTTCATCATAAGCCGCAGATGCTCAACAAATCCCAGGGGAAAATGCCTTTATGACCCTCAGAAGCCTGTGTTCCTCTAGGGTGCTGGGGAAGGACAACAAAAAAGCCACCTGCTACGCTGAGGTGAGGAGTAAATTCCACCCTGATCCAACTAGCAATGTTACTAGAAGAACAACAATCTAACAGGCTGTCAAAACACCTCTCTTGCCTTCCCCATGCAGTCTCATCCCCAGACTTGCCCTGCAGGGGAGAGCAGTATTGCCCCCTGCCTGACCTCATGTAGCACCAGCTTCAGTCCTGGACTGCCCTGGGGCTGTTCACAGGGCCCTGGCTTTGGCCTCTTGGAGGGCTGCAATGCAAACCTGCACTTCTGCTGCTGGTTTGATATTCCACTCCTCTGCTCCCTCTCCTTTTCCTGCACATCAGCTCCATTCCTCCCATGCATTTCTCACTTTCCAGCTCATTCCTTCCTTTACCTCCTTCCCATCTTGCTATTCACCCTCTTTACCTAGGCAGATCACAGCTACATAGTCATGGGAGTCATCCTTCACCCTCTCTATGGAAGTGTAACACGAAGTGTCACCTACATTTCAGTGACATACTTTACTGCAGCTGCAAACTGCAGTCTCAAATCAAGAGCTGGGGTCCTCACCACTTCCTACAACACCCACCCAACCTGAAGTTGTTTCAAAAATAATATTTCACTGGCAAGAGGTATAATGCAAGCTAGCAAAATACAATTTCCTCCATTAATGTCTGTGAAGTTATAACATTCTTGCCATACTCTGCCTGCAGATGTATTATAGGTATTGAGAAAGAGCTCAGAAACTCAAAAGAATCAGGAAATGACCACTTTCTGGGGTACAGAGTCAGCTTGTTTTGTACGAGCTGTCTGGCTTACTAAGACAGTCTTGTCTTAGACTTGCCAGCCAAGCGATATGAGCTACTGATGTACGTCTGGAAAATATTTATGATAAAAATTATGGTTGCAAAAAGAATGGCAAGTAAGTAGCTGATCCAGCTGGCATGCAAATCGCGCATAATGTTTATCAGCACAAATATGTTCATCAGCACTACCACCTAATCCTTCTGGAGAACAGTAGGTACTCAGGGATCTTTGTGACCATTAAGCAGTAGGGTTTCCTGCAGCCCTGACAGTACATTTATTTCTGTCTTCTGTGAAACAGGAGAGGGCGTTTCACCATCTATCATACTGTCTGACAGAGCAACATCAGGGTTTTTTCTATCTCAGAGTGCATCAGGGCAAGTGACGCACTTGAAGCCTTGGACTTGAACTGATATTTCATCAGGACAGTGCAACACCTTGGGAGTTCATCAAGCCCCCGGCACTGGGTAGAAGAATGCTCAGCAAAATCACCCCTCTCAGAAAACAGAGCAACTGGGCATCATTGTAAAGTGTGTGCCATCTCTGACACCCCTTCTCTGCCTGAGCAAGGTCTACACACTGCAGCAGCCAAGTTGCATTGTAAAAGGGGTTTCCCCAGAGCAAAGGCAATGCCAGCCTGTGCCGAGTGAGCACTGTGCAGGTGCAAAATCGCTGGAGGCAATTGGAGGGGTCAGAAAGGCCCCAAGAGAGGGAGAATTTGCAAGGACATAGCACGAAAACTGCTGAAACGGCTCTTCTACACACAGGAGCAGGAGAAGAAGGGAGTCCTACCTCTGAGAAGTGTGCAGAGGGCAAGGCTGAGTTAAAAACAAAGCAGTGCCACCAGGAACTGCTGGCTTCACATGTCCTGCAGCTGTATCTGTGCCACCAGGGCTCTCTTGCACAATCTGGATTTCCCTAGAGCCCCTTTTCTGGGGCAAGTCCTCTGCTGCCCATGAGCACTGCTGAGCTTCCACTGCTCCTGGGTCTCTGCCATCTAAACAGCCTGTTTTCACAAAACTCTAGGCATTCAGTATTTTTATCTTGAAAGTGGTCAGAAGGCAGACATGTTTCCCTGGGAAACCAGGCTAAAAACACACCCATAGTCTTCCATGTCTTCTGAACAAAACAATTAATCTGGGAACTGCTGTATTAGAGCATATCTTAATGTTGCTGAGGGAGGAGAAATCAGCTCCCAGTCACCAGATTGATTTAGTGAGATCTAAATCAATCAGGATTTGCTTTAGCATCTGTCCCTTCTGAAATATCCTGACACCCACTCTGTCAGCAAAGACCAGCAGAGCATCTGTGCTCCCTCACTAGCCCAGCAAACCCCAGTCACACTAGTTTTTCACTGTATGCCTTTCCAACCCTTTGACAGTTCTACATTAGACTGTTTTTAAAAGGCCAGATAACAATGAGTCCTGTCACCAAAAAGTATGATTTGGCTCTAAATCCATACATTTTGTGCTCAGTTCCTAGGTGGATGAGGTTTGCTAGTGTGACACAATTCCTTGTATTCCCCTCTCTTCCCATAAGAAAATGGGAAGAAAACCTCCCTTTCCACCTTATTTCATATAAATGTTACTTCTTGGTCTCAGAACAGCTTGGTCAGCTTTAGGATCCAAGACCAGCTTTGTGCCCACCCTGCTCAGGCTTTCTAGAAATGCCTTTGCTCCAGTGTGGGTCACCCAGACTGTGGGATAACTGGAAACTTCAGTGTTTATTAGTTTTCATTTCCAGTGCTGAGTGATTTTTAAAGGAATAATTGTTTCCAGATGTCATGCATGTTTTGCTCTGAAGGAATACTGCAATCTCTGTTAAGGTTACCAACCTGGAGAGGTTGTTTTTCTCTACCCAAGCAGCTCTCTCAAAAGGATTTGGGAACATTGTGTCTCCCATGCGGACCCTGCAAATGCAGGTAAGAGTAAGACTCAGCGTTTCTCAAAACACTCTTGGTTGTATGACACATGTCATAAAGCTGAAATGCTGAATGTGCATCTGTGATACAATTTTTGGGTTGCTCTGTAGGGAGAACATTGTATTGGGGTGCTAGAGCAAGGCCCAGTCAAAACCAGACAACTCTAGAAGACTTAGATCTCCACTTTTACAGGAGCATCCTCACATTTCAAGGAAACACACTTCTGATGATGCCAAGCCCTCTCTGAATTCAGAGTGCAAAGACTGGAAAAGATAGAAGCACCTGAAGAAGCAGCACAAGCAAAAAATAAAACTCTGCCACTACAGAAATTCTGAGTCTTGACTGGTTTTAAATGCATTTCTTTAGTCAGATGATTTCTGTGCTTTTGCTCTTAAAAGATGTACACACGTATGAGTAAGTAGAGGATTTAATTAGCAGCAGTCAAAGATAGGTCAGAGCACAGAATAAATACCATGTTATACCTTACAGGAATCAGTAGTTACATTATCCAAACTTTGAGAGGATGCTCAAAATTACTCCTGAGCATTTTCAAAGTTACATCTGTTTAGGTGCTCTGCTTTCAAGAGCCCTGCTCTATCATACTAGGTATTACTTAACAAAGGCTCCTGGATCTGTTAATCGAAATTTCCAGTTCCAGAAGACATTATTTCCATAAACATAATTGCTTGTTGAAAGGCAGATGTGTTCTACACATCTCACACAACACCAGCATGAGCAAGATTTCACACAAGGCCCATGTAAAGAAGGATGGGGAAAAGCACCTTCTCCAGGACAAAATAAAAGAATGTATTTTGGACACAGGTAGACCAGCTAAAACACTCATACATGAAAATGACTGATGAAGACAGAATGGTTGCATTTCATTGTCTATTACATCCTGCAGGTTTGCTTATTTGCAAGGAAATCTTGTAGGACACCCAACTAGACTTGTAAATTCCTGAAAAATGCTGCAAGTGAAATGTGGCGGCTTTGGGAAAAAAACCCAATACATAAGTTGGTAAAAGGGAGCTTTAGTAAGACTTAAATGCACTATTTGAACCTTTCTGCAATTGAATTATTAATTTTCTATTTTTGAAAACATTTTTTCTATTCTGTGTAATGCAGTAAATGCATCATTTGACTAGCAAAATCTATGAATTTTTCTTTACAGCTTGTATCAAGAAAAAATTCAAAATTGCAAATGAAATCCCCATAAAATGAAAACTGAAGTTATCTCTCTGCTTTACAACTGAGAGTAGGTGGTGTTGAAAACTGTCCTAATAACACAGGACAAGACTGACAGCACTAAAAAAAGGGGCTAGAAAAAAAAATAGAGCTAGAAATAAACTGGCCTCTGCATCAGAGCATTCCATAATAGGCAGGAAAATATGTTCCTTTTTCTACAGAAATAGATTATACAGAACACCATAATTTTGTGTACAACACCTACTTCAAAACAGCCCAAAAAGCTGTAATGCCTAAAATAAGAAAATGACCAAACTTATGTCCATGTTCAGCAAAACTCCAAATTTCATTCCAACACTATATCACATGAATAAGTAAGTACATGCTAAAGTATACTGCTGAAGGCAAAGAAACATGGGTTGAACTTAAAGGCTTGCCTGGGTAGGTCAGAAGGACATCCAGGGGAGTTTAAGTCTGTGTTTAAGAGATTCCTTGAATGGGGACAATTAGTTTTAGTTGAGGGCATGCAAAACATCACACAACTTGTGATACTGCTGGGAACAGGCTGTAGCCTCCCAATCTGCACCCCTAAATGGACTCTAAACAGTAAACAACTAAAATATTAATGGAGTTTGAGAGATGGTAAGCTAAGCATTCAACCAATTGATTGTATCAAAGAATTATTTCAGATGGCAGTAGGGCCACCTGTCAGCACAAGCTGTCCCTTCACATTCCCCTGTTTTCAGCTGTTTATAACTTTGTCAAGAAATAGACTTTTTTTGCTAAACATCTGATGCAATTAGGTATCTCTTTGCAATCAAAGAAGCCCTCACCATCATTACCAAGACAAGCTTTTGAAATGTACTGTTTAGCCCACATTGAAGCTGTCCACAATTCTACCCATTTTGTTCTAAAGTCCTATTGCTTCCAAAACACTAAAGCCTGGGAGTGGGATTTGGCACAGACTATCACAGCGAAGAATGTCCTTTTTGGCATCCCCACAAACACTGTCCCAAACCTGACCAGGCCATGGTGAAAAGTGATCACAGCTCATGCAGGGCCAAGAGACCCTTGCCTCAAGGTGCAGGGCTAAATCTGCTGACATCCAGCTGCACCAGCACAATGCACAGCTCTTTTTTGTGTAAACTGAGTTTACATCTATTAATTTAATCTTATTATTTAATTTAATCTGATTATTTTCATTCTGATATTCCCAAGTGCTCATGCGCTTCATGTTCTTTAAATTATGCTATGACATCTTATAAAGGTCATCAAACCACCCGCAAAGCCTTCACACACAAGTATATAATAATAAATATATTAAAAACCACCATGTCACCTAAATGTTCCTCTAAATACTTGCATTTTAACTAAAAGCAATATAAAATAAGAGTAAGAATTAGCTTGCAAAAAGGAAAAAAATAGCTTTCTTTTCCTTAACAGCCAAAGGACCCCACATTAAAACAGTCCATGGTGACCACAACTCATGCTTGTGTAACAGTCACTTGCTCTGCATTAGATTTGCTTTCACAGGCCCCATAAGCACAAGCAGTGCCAGGAGAAACTATGCTGAAGCTCAGTACCAGGAATATACATTGCTTTTGCACATTTTAAATACTACTAAGTACTTTTTTTATTTGTAGATGCACTAACAGGTGTTATTGCAGCATCTGGGAAATGTACTGTGTAAAGATCCAATTCAAATTCATGGTTAGGCTAATTTTAAAAGTAAGTCTCCACTTTAAAACAGAACTAAGCCTTGACAGTGCCCAATCCTGCAAGATGGCTAATTTTAAGAGGCAGAAATCCTATGAGATCTGGTATTTTGCAAGATTTCCCATCCACATGCCTTCCAGCTTGAGAAGCAATTCAGAACCACAGCTATGGGCATGAATCCAAGCTTCAAAGATACAACGTGGACTAATCTCTATTTTAATCCCCGCTTCTCTTCTTCTGGGTATTACAAAACACGTTTCTGGTTCTGGAGCTTCTGACTTTATCACTCTAAGTTTGGAGCTGATACCTCTTGGTTCAGTTGAGAATGAAACACTTAATGACCTTACCTGGCAATTAGCTTTTCTTGCTCTTCTGATTTACATGAAGAAGGCAGCATTGCCCTGCCCAGCCCACATGGATCAGCAGTGCTGGCAGCTGCTGAAAAGCAGAGACCACTGTTCTTCAGGGGTGATGTCCCCCTGGGATCTCCCTCTCTCCAGCTGTGACTTTCAGGGTCCTCTTCTCTCTGCACTAGAACATCTCAGAAATCCTCTAAACTTGCATTTGCCAAGGTGGAAGCAGTGATTTGAGCACTGCAAGACCACCAGGTCAAACTCCTGATATCACCAATATTCATATACTTGTTGGCACTCCATAGTCCAGTTTGAGACTGATGGAACATATCTAAATATCCTTTGATACAGTATAATAGCAACTTGTTTAGATTGAGTCAGTTTGCAATAGAGATTACACCTTTTTTAATAAGATGTGCTGGGCACAACGGGACTTTAAAAATCTCTTGTAGCTTCTAAATTTTTCTGCAACAGAGGAGATGAAGTTGTGAAGAACCAGAATACTTCGAAGAATTCGTCAGTGATTCAATGTACCATGCTCTGAGAAAACAGGCCCCTGGGGATGATGCATGCTAGTGGTCTGACAATATCTCCAGCCGTGAAGTAGTGGCACAAGGTTCATTTCCCTGAGGACCTGACAAATTACATTTCCTGCAAGTCTCTTTGGATTCCCCTCTGGACAGGGACAGGTTTTTCCAGTATGGAGGTTTCTAAGCCCAAAAAGGAGCCTTGCTTTGGTTTCCCTGACCTTTTCATCAGCCCCCTGGAAACATGTGGCAGAAAGGGAAGCTGCTTTTCCTGACACCATTCAGCTGCCAAAACCAGTAACCCCTCCACAGTGTTCCTGCAGCTTTGCCTGACCCCGAGGCCAGGGACCAGGAGCCTCATGGGCATGAAGCTGCCCCTAATTCACCCCCTGAGCAAAACCCACTACAGTGAATGATGATGACAGCAACCAGGGCAGGGGTGGCAAGCAAATCTGTGACCCCTTAGGAGAGGGCTGTGCACATTACAAATGTGGAATATTCTATTTCAATTGAAATGGACCTACAATGTTAATCTAATCCAGTTGCTGGACCAAACAAGTTGTCTGACATACAAAATATTAAGCAGAAACCTTATTTCTGATAATTCCTCACTCCTACTTCTCAGAACTTGCAACTAAACTTACTCAATCTGTAAATTTGCATATGTCATTTATTAGATTATTTGCAATCTTTCTTGCTGCTGAAGGGTTAACACAGTGTCCTTGCATCCTGATGATCCTTAATTATAAATAATTAAGGGCACAGCAGAACTCTTCACTAAAAACTACTGTAGCTTTTTCCAGAACTGATTTCTAATCCCTTCCCAGACAGCTGCACAATTTAATTTTTTTTTTTTAAAGTGCTGAACCATATTTTACAACTTGCCAGCTGCCTGCCAGGGAAGAGGGGTGTGTGGTCCTGGCAGGGAGGGCACCAGCCTGCTTGGAGAACCTAGCTCTGCTCAGTGCCAGTGCCCCAAGCAGCAGTGGCTCAGGAAGAACCATTTCCCAGCCCATCCAAAAGGACACAGGGATTTACTGGTCTGGCCACAGGGAGGGGATGTGGTGTGCAATGGGGAGGCTCCTACACAAGTTTGGAGAGGTCAAAGAAGGCACAGCTGAGAGGGAAGAGCTGATTGCCAAGGCCAAAGTGGCCACCTCAGCCCCTCTCCTTCGTTACAGCTCTGCACCTTCCCTTCCTTGTAGGTCACAGAGAGGTGACAATGGGCACTAAGGGAATTAGTTGGCTGGGCTCAAAAAAACCCAAACTGGTGGGCAGCAGGTCCAAAAAGCTGACTTGTAAAAAAAAAAAACCTAGAAAGATCAATAGTGAGACCCCCACATCAGAAATTCCTTCTCCTCTAATGGTACAGCCACTGACACACTTTTTCTTCTTTTGCTTTATCATTTATCTTGTAAACCAATCCATCTGCCTTCAAACCAAACATGCCATGTAAATATGAATATTATTAGGAAGCCCTTTTTTTTCCCCCTAGAGTAAATTAAACAGCTGGAGGTTACATTTTTTTGATATTGACAAGCCATTACCAGGCGTAACATAAGGCAGTTGGCTGCACACACAGACCTGCAATGTTTCACTGGGCTGATGCAGCAAAATCAAGGAACTTATGCCTTGTACCCAGCTGCAAATGCCAGAGAGGCTCCTGAATGCCACTTAATTTACGGCAACTGTCGCACCTGAAGAACTGCTGCTCCCAGGCAGTGGAAGTACACAATTAGGTCACATTAAACATTGAGAAAATACCACAGGAGTTCCACATGCCAACTACAAGTGAGTGGCACTGGGAAACAGCTCGTAGCTGGCAAACGCCATCCCAGCATCAGTGCATAATTTCTGCTAAAAGTTCCCAGATGAAGTCTGCGGGTGCAGAAGCATGAGCAATCACCCAAACAGAGTGAGTAATAACATTTTTCCACAAGGTAGAGAAGTGAGACCAGGCAAGAACCAAAGACAGGTTTATTCCTCCTGGGAAGCCACCACTACCTCCTGTTCATAGAAAGGGAGTGGCTGGGTACCACATTCCTTCAGGAGGGCTTCCTTTAGGGCCAGAAGAACAAGATGAAGCAGTGATGCTCACAGCAGACGCTTCAGACTTGTGCAGGCTTTTCCATGTACAGCACTAATCATAGCAACTGGATCTCCTAGCGCTAGCACAGGAGGAAAAGTGTTTGCAGTGTCCTTACCATTGCACTCACACACTACAAAGAACCTCGTTGGCCAGAGGTGACTGGCCACCAGGACTGGTGAGAAACACACAGCCCATTCTGCTTACAGAAAGCCTTTTGCATCCTGTCAGCATCACCAAACTATGTTCTGCCAAGTCCAGTCTTGCAAACCCGAAATCAAAGGTAGTTGTCAGTTGCAAGGTAGCTGCTATCACAGATAACAGTCTGTTGCACAATATTTGGTGCTGGCCATAAAATTGTACTGAAAAGACTTCTATGCCCTTTCCACAACGGTGATGATTATTTAAAACATTTATAAAAGGGCACTGTACAGGACCTCAAAAAGAAGGCAATGCTGCATGGGGAGAGAACAGACATAACATGTAAACTTCAACACTGTGAGAAGTGTCAGTTTATGTCTTTTTACTCCCATGTATCTTGAAGTTACTTGTGGAGTCCACTGATTACAAAAGCATGTTTAATTTTGCCTGTGATCAAACACATAGCCGTGATGCAGCAGCTAGCAGTGCACCTCAGGGAAATGTCACACAGTTTTGGATGGTGAGTGGGCAGCACAGCTTTCTCAGCACATGAATTAACACCTCAATTCTTTGAAAGTTTCCATTTTTCCAATTTCTTCACCAGGCTTTTTCAGATGAAACTCTAGTTGTGATGATCAGCAATCCCATTGCAATATTTCCTCTGCATGCGGCCTCACAGAGCATGGTCCACTCCCAAACACAAGAGCAAGGCTATTCTTTACACTTTCAGGTCAGCCCTTAAGCACAGACCAAGAGTAGCATCTCATCCCAAAAGCAGCTGTCAGAAGGGCACAGACAGATATGCGTGCAGGAAGTAACCTCCTGAGGTATTGCTGCTGCTGCAGTGCCCATGACCAGGGTCTGACAGCAAAGCCACACACCAGCACACATTAACAACCAAGCTGAGCACTTAGAGGAAACAACCAACCTCCAAAATATTTCAAACTGGAAACTTAATCTAAGTTCCAGACTGGAACAAAGACGGTAGTTATGATATCCTCATAAATCAGATTTACTATGGTCTATCATGGCACAAGATCACAAGGTCACACTTTCACAGAATGGTTAAAACTGGAAAGGGACCACTGGAGGTCATCTAGGTCCCAGTCAAGCAAGGGTTCCCCAAAGCAGGTTACTGAAAAATGTGTCCAGATAGCTTTTGAATACCTCCAAAGAGAGACTCCACAACCTCTCTAGGCAAACTGTTCCAGTGCTTGGTCACCCACACAGTAAAGAAATTCTTACTCATGTTCAGGTGGAACTTCTCATACATCAGTTTCTGCCCATCACCTCCTGTCCTATTGCTCAGCACCACTGAGCTGAGCCTGGCTCCATCCTCCTGGCACTCTCCCTTCAGACACTGATAGACTTTGATGAGTTCCCTCTCTGGCATCTCTTCTCACGGCTGACCAGGCCCAGTGCCCTCAGCCTTTCCTCATACGTGAGATGCTCCAGTCCCTTGATCATCTTTGTTACCCTCGGCTGGACCCGCTCCAGGGGCTCCATGTCCCTCTTGCCCTGAGGAGCCCAGAACTGGGCACAGCACTCCAGACGCGGCCTCACCAGGGCCGAGCGGAGGCGCGGGCACGGAGCAGGAGGCTGTGTGGGAGCCGGGCCTCGCTCCCGGCACAGCCCGGCCCTTGGGCCCGGGGCAGCACGGCCGACCCGCCCGCCGGGACACAGCCCCGCTCCCCCCGGCTACAACACATTGAGCCATCATGGAGGGCTGGGCTCCGGCAGGAGCAAGCGCCATGGGAAAAGGGAATCAAACTGAAATACACGTACCCCACTCTCCCAAGCTGTAGGGTGGTCTATTGAGAGCGAGAGCTCATCGAAACGGGCCCAGCCTAACCTGGAGGGACAGAGGAGCTTGCATGGCTGATACCTGGCAAAGCAACCAAAAGCCTTCACCAAAAATGATTTCATTAGTTTTTGTTTAGCATAACTTTCCCTCCCTTACTCCCCGTGCCCTCCCCACGACCTCAGCCTGCCTGGGTTTTGTGGAGTAATTTTAGGGCTCCATGTTTCTGACCAGATCTCATCTACTGTGACATGTGACAGAGCCCAGTGAGTGGAAGGCTCCAGCCCACAGATACCCAAGAAAATCTAAGATTCCCTTGCTGCTCATGCAGTTTTCTTAGATGGTTTGTCAAAAGTTATTGGTGGCTATTTTTTAAATGGAAGGAGTAGTGAGAAAATAGTTTGCAGCATATTGGGCTAGCAGATTGTTCAGACTCTGTACAGGGACAATAAAGCCTTTAGGAGCCTTTGATTGACATATATAATGAATGTAGCTGTCAAACTTTTGTGCAGCAATTTTATTTTGGCAAGCTATTTCACCGGCCAGGGTTTGCATAAAAGGAATAATCCACATTGTTGTGGTGCTGCTATTTACAGAGCCTAGAGGACAGTGGCATCAGTACAATATAAATATTAATATTCAGATTTCTTTTGAAATACATAATTCTGTATGCAACCTATACTACATGCACATCTTCATACAGGGAGAAAGGCATTGTTCTGCAGAGAGAAGGGGGCCTGGAGCTGCTGGGAGTTGTTCATTCACTGATTCATTATGTAGCCTTTGAAAAGGCACTTAGTCACTCTGCAGTTTAATGTTTCTCTCTGTGAAGCAGAGAACAAAGCCTCAACACAAACTGCTATCACTGTTATCAGTCAGAGTGGCAGAGGTCACAGAGCCAGCATGGGGTCAAGGGGCTGTTCTGAGCAGCCCTTGTGTGCACAAAGCCCAGGACAGCTGTGCTCTTCTGAAACAGATTCTTTCTCCTGCCAAAGCAGTGGCAGGGTCAGCTTGGGCTACCTAAGGCAGCAGTTGCTGCTTACCCACTACCTCTCTTTGGTTATGAACAATAACTTGCCAAGAAATCACTAGCCTCAGAGAAAACAGGCAGAAAGCTACTGAGAGGGCAAAGCAAAACATCAAGGAGAGGAAGAAAATAAAAATCTACATAAGCAAGGATGAGTCTCACACTGTATTTGCTGTGCAGTCAAGCCCACAAGTGGGTTGTGTGTCTGAAGGTGGAAATACAAAGACATGTCCTGTTCCCTGGAAAGGTAAGCAACTTCTCAAATTATCTTCAGAGGCTATTATTAGCCTCACTCTAACACTAGCATTCCTCACTAGGTACATCTAGCACTGATGTACCCTGTGCCCAAAACCACAGCACACACACTTTGTATACATAAAAAGAGATATTCACAGCTCTGCAGTTCATAGAAGTGCTGGGCCCATGCTTTGGTACCAGTATCATTTAAAAAAAGAAGTCTGAGTAGTAAGTAAGGGCATGGAAAGGACATGCACAGCAAGAACTTCGAAAGAGCATGAAAATCCAGCTTGAGGTGCTGAGGTCAATGAGCACACAATTTTTAAGAGTGTAACAGGTTTGTTTGTTCTGTCATTCCTATATTAATTTTCAATTCTAGAGACAGGAACTTCGTGTCTACCCCCAAAATAATAGTATTGTCTGAGACACAGCAAACTTGGTATGGCGTGCCAGAACTTTTCCATGCCCATTTATGTAATAAAGCATCATATACAACCAGGAAGCAGAACAAGAGCTTTATGCTCCTGTTACTTGGGTCCTAAAATACAAAGAAAGGAGACAGGGCACAGAGCAAAGAAGAGCAGAGCCTTGTCCTCGTTCACATCAAAGACCTGTAAGGCTTTAACACAAAAGATATAGCTACGTGGTGAAACATCTATGGGGGACACTCTTGTCTGGCACAGAGGGGTTCTGCAGATGGACTTCCGAGGTGGAAAAAGAGTACCAAGTTGGCAATACAAATTACTTCAGACCAAACTCCAATACATAAGTATAGATTCCATATATAGATCCACCGTTAAACCCAGACCCAGGAGCAATACAGGTGGGGAGAAAGGAGCCTGGCTGATTTAAACTACATATTTAAGAAGCTCAAGGTAGCTGAAAGTAGCACTGATGCCTCTGGGTTTCTGTGTTCATCATTTAAGGTGAACATACAAAACTCAAGGTGCAGGATCCCAAGGATGTTCCTCACCAGCTTCAAGCCGGCAGTTTCCTAAAAGCAGCACTTGTTTCCTTAGTTTGCTGACCAGCAGTGGCACCTCCTCTCCCTTCTGCCATGGTGCTCAGCCTTTCCCAGTGTCAACAAAATGGCATGTTACTGTACTTTGCCAAACTTTAGCACTGAGAATTTAATTTCAAACAGTTCAGCATCTGCTTTAGCCAAAACAGTTCAACCATTTCCAGGAATATTATTAAAGGAAAAATATACTGCTTTGGCACATGTTAAATAAATCCAGGCTACCTTTTATATGAGGATCTCTAGCTTCAGAAGGGAAATTTTGAAATTGGCAGAGAGGTGACCTTTGTGGAAAGAAACATGTCTATCCCTATTAAAACCTACCTAAATTTGGCCAGATTACAGGGCAAGGAAATTACGCAGTTAAGGACCCAGTAAAGACTTTTGAGAGTTGCAGTTACTTGCTGTTCCTGCTGTGGGCAACAGGAGGTCCCTGTGTCCTGCAGAGCTGCAGCTTGTGCACACCCATTACCATGGCCAGTTGTGCCTGCACAGGTCCTCCATGGCTGGATGATGAAATTACAGAGCCAAGGGTGAGAGAGAGACCAGCATTCCATCTGACATCTCCAGATATTCCCATCTTTTTCTGATAGAGGACAGCTTCATCTGCCACACAGCCCAGGTTCAACATCAGCATCACAAGTGCTGAACAGCATGAGCACACTGCAGAAGACAAACTGCAACTGAATAAATCAGGGCAAATGCAATACATAAATGAATTAATACAATACAAAAAAATTAATGTCAAACAGACAATGGCATTGCAGACATCCCCTAATAATGAAGGCATGAATGTACTGTCTCAGTAAAACTCTCTGAATGAGGTTTGTGTGCAGTATAAGGAGAGCTTCTGGGAGAAATATAAATGCAGGCCACCATTCTGCAAAACTTCACAAACCTAAGCCTTTGCATTCAGGCGCCATCTCACTGACTTTGCTGAAAAATCAAGGCCATTGATGTTAAAAGCACAGACAAGAACGTCTGCTCAAACTGATGTGTTTTAACTGTATTAGTTAATTATCCAGAAATTCTTCTTATGTCATGGAAATGCAGTTTGAACACTGGCAGGTAAATGCTCTTGCATTAAATAGGAAGGAATCAGTATTTGCTGTTGTATCTCTCTCATGAATGGGAGTGGCATGAGTAGGTGGGCTGCAGGCTCCCATTAATCTCTTACAAACAGGTGTTAAGAGGATTTACAGATTTACAATGAAAGCACTCACCCGATTGAGAGTTGCAACATTTCAGCAATTCTTCAGTCTTGGCTCATGGAAAAAGGACAAAGCCAACCAACCTCCACCTAGACCATGCTATTCCTTCAAGGATTTACAGCTCAGCACATCAAAGAAATGGTTTCAAGTCAAGGAAAAAGATCTATGGAGGAAACACTCGAAGCACTTTTTTAGAAAAAAAAGGTTCCATCTTTCACACAAGGGTGTCTTCTCCCCAGTCTTCAGCACACTGTGCAGTCCTTTTGTATATCCATGTGCGGGATCTCAGGACTCATGACGATATACCGAGAACTGGCATGTCATCATCATCCCAGAAAATTATTTCAGTTCATGAAGTGCTGCTAGGAGAAGGATTATAATTCCTCTCACCAAAAGACTCGACAGGCTATAAAGGAAGAGTACAAGGAAAAGTTAACCATCCCCTTTTCCTCACCCATAAAGCAGGAGCAACAGAATCTATATACATGTATAGAAGTTCTATATCTATAATATAGATTGTATACTTTAGTACGTATATATATATATATGTAGATAGGTATAGATCTGTTTATTATTATATACATACCTCAGGTCTGGTTAAAGCATGGCGTGGAGCAGAGGGAGTCTGTAGGGCTTTCATTCCACGGGAGAAGCAAACCATACCTCCTGCAGAAGGCAAAGTGTCCATGCAGACTGCAAAAGGCACTCAACAAACAATTTTGGTTTGTCACTCAAGTGCTTGGTTAATGATTCACCCTGAACAACCAAGAAAGGAAGAAGTGAGCTTGTCCTCCTTAAGTCCACTGGCTGCATTAAGAAGAAAGAGCTCAATGTGGAGCCAGTGCAAGAGAGAAACTTCCCACCTACAGTGCTGCAGGACGCTCTTTCCCAGGAACATGAACCGGGATTATGTGTCACAACAGCAGGTATGGCTTAAACAGGTATGGGCCAACCCAGCCACACGTGGACCTTGTGTCATATTTTTCATTAGCAGAACCCAGATCCTTTACACAGTAATTGCCTCCCAAATGAGGAAGCTGCAACATAAAAGGCATTTGGGTGACTTTCTGATGGGTGACTGCAGAGCCAACAGACTCATCTCCGTTCTTCCACACACTCAGGCTTGGAGTGCCTGCAAAATCCTTTCTTCCTCTTATGCCTCTGAAAGGCAGCATGGCCAGCCATTTTGCAGGGGATTTCAATAAAATTACACGCTTGATGTTTACATGTTTTTGCCCATGAGACAGCTTTGATATGCTTTGTGAAACACATGCTTTCACAGAAATCTGGGGAGGAAAACCACACTACCAAGAACAGTAAAATATTGTTCTGTTTGGAACAGACAATTTTAACAATACTGTTTTAATGGGAAGAGGATTTGGTAGATATTTTTAAATGCTGGCAGCAGGTTTTGCTAGACAAAATCTTATTATATCATTCATTGGATAGATTGCTAATCTGCAAAACCCCATCATTTGAGACCCAACAAATACCATTCTAATGTTAGAGAAATCCCTTGACTTCTCTGTACAGCTTTGAGACTGTGATGCAAGGTCAAGCCATTTGCAAGTGTAAAGTCTACCCAGTACTTAATTTTTCCAGGTGCAACTTGGTGCCACTTGGCTGTTTGAAGTTATTACAATGTTTCAACAGAGGACTGCACAGAATGACCATGTTCTCCTTCCCATCTAAGAGTTGCATGAGCAGATAAATGTTTCTGTGTTCAATAACTAAAATTAAGATTCCCTCTGCCTGTAGCCTCCTTCAAGAATGTTGCTATTCTGCCTGAGAAACCACATCCTGCTTTGCATCCTATGTGGATTCTTTCTGTCAACTGAGAGACGTCAAGCTCAGCAACCTTCCAGAACTGCTGAGAATCTCTTGAGAGTCTACAGTAAACATTTCTTTATGAACTGCATCAGCTATGATGAACTACACAATTCACACCACTCAGGAAAGTGTCTGGGACTGGCTTTCTAACCAATACAGACACAGGGGTGGACTTACTGGCCAATTATAATTTTTCCTAGAGAATGATGAGTATATCTTTTTCCCACTCAGAGCTATTGTTCCATGTTTTCCCAGGACTTCAGAGTGTGTCCAGCAGTCACTGTGCGGGAAATCCACTCAGGCTTACCAGGAAACTGGGAATCCTGGGTGCATTTATGCTATAGTCCATGTAACCTGCTGCTGCTAAGGGTATTACAAACATTTTGAAAGTCTTACTGCAGATATTGCTCATGGCTGCACAGTGCATTTTGCCCAAGTCTGATCCTGCTGGAAAACCATCCTACTCAGCTGGTACAATTCACACACATACAGTCAAGGACCTCCCAAAGCATCAGACAACCCACACAGCACCTCAGCCACATTCCCATCTTAGGCAAGGGAGATTCGACATTTCTTGAACAAAGTCCTGTATTTGCAAGTTCAAATAGATGCTACAGGCAGTAGTAGCATTACGAGTGCATTTGCAGACCAACTCCTTGAGATGCTCTGTCCCCACCTCCTGCATGCCTCAGCACATCAGGCAGTCAGACCCAAGTGCCTCTCAGAGCAGAGCACGAGCAGCTGGCCTCCAGCAAAGCTGACACAGACAGATCCCCTGAGTCTCACCATGCTGCACTTCGAGGATGTCTCATGGCTGCTTTGACTTGAAGGTGACCTTCACCCCACCTAATGAAACCAGCAGTAGGCTGAGGGCCAGGCTCGGCCAAAGCCTGTGTAAACATCTGCTGGGAATCAGTTAAATGGCCTTTTGCTGTGGAAAAGAAGTCCGACTTTGAAATCTGCCCTAGAGATCCGTAGCAGAGGGTGCCTTCTATGCACAGGCTGAGGCATCACGTCACAAGCAGTCTCAGCTGAACATGCCTATTTATGGTGGAAAGCTAAAGGTGCTATGAGTCAGGTGCCTGAACAGGGATCTCTAATTATACCTTCCAGCTACATGTAATATGTAAATATGCTATGTGGGCAGGAAATGTATGAAATAGGAAGGCATTTATGATAATTATTTTAAAAGAATTTTAAAAATATTTAAGTATTTGAACTTTATTTACAGCATGGTAAAAGCTGCTGCAAAGAGAGCTGGAAGTGAATAAACTCCTTACCCAGAACTCTCTTACAGGCCACTCAGCAAGATTAAGTGAATATCACTTTTCTGCATCAGTTTCTTTATTTTTTACAGCCACACCAGGCAAAACTGAACTGTTTAATAAACTGATCTGAGTTTTGCAGATGGAAAGGAATTTATAGAGCCTTGTATGATTTATAAAAATGTAATACAAGAGCATTTAAATTGTGGCTTCTTCTGACAAAGTGGACAAATTCCTGGATTTCTTGGTTGATGTTTATAGCAAATTAACCTACTAGGAAAAATGCTGAAGTGACAGCAACCAGAAGCAGAGCAGAGAGGCACAAGGGGGTGAGCAGAAGTGGTGAGAAGGCTCCCCAGGCTAGCATGTGCCCTGAGGAGAAGGTCTAGGATGACACTGGTGACAAACACAGTGGTCTACACGCTTTTGTCTGCTGTGTTCTGGGATGAGATCACCATATATGCCCATCCCTGGCCTGGCCACTGCTCCTTGGGGACAGCCTGCTCCTCTACTCCCAGCTCTGACTTGGGAGCCTGCAATGTAGGATATGGCTATGCAAACTCCAGGAAAACCATCTAAAATGGCCGCAACACAGCTGTCTGACCAGAAGGGGACTTCCCAATAAGGGATCAGAAGGTACTCAGGAGTATTTTAGAACAATCTCTGTAACAGATTTGAACCAAAGGGATGGGTTTGGACAGTGACTCATGGTGCCCAGTGCACAGCTGGAGCAGGACTGCATGTACAATTACAGTTATTAAAGCCAGCCAGCTATAAAAACTCACTGCTTCAAAGTGGCATCTGAGAAACCACAATTATTTCCCGTTCAAACTGTAGAAGAAAAATGTGGTATTTTTTGGTACCAGCATGCAGCAGTGTTTGCAACATCTGTACATGTTCAACTGAAAGGGAAATGGTGGGTTTTGACAAATTTAGGTTCCAATATTAAAAGTCTGTACTATAAAATTCATTAGCCATTAATAATTTGTGTTACAGATGCGACTTTAAGACCTTCACTGTCTGGGCAGGCTTTGGACACATGATACGGTCATACCCATGCTAAATGTCCATTCAGCAAGCCCTGATGTCATCTATCTCCTCCTTCCTAATTTAAGGGGGGAACAAAACTTACTGATATAATTACAATTTTCTAAAGAATAAAATTAATGCAAGGAAGTTGGGAAGCAGCAAAAAAACCCACGGTTGAAGTAAATTCCTAAATCAAGTGAAGAGAACCTTTGACAGCAACTGTGGCTCAAGGCTCCCACAACAATGAGAGCAGTGAAGCAAAGCCTTGTTCTTGACTTGTTTCCTGACATGCATCTGGGAACTCCTTGGATGGGGCTGGCATGAAACCTTCACGGCAGGATGATCACTCAGAGGCTTACAGCAGACACACCACAGAGAAGAAAAATGTCCCATACCTACTCTGGATAGATGGAACTATCATTTCAGAGGAGGTATCAAGGGAGAGGATTAAGAGTAAGGAACAATTTCATCTGATGTCCTTGGGCCAGCTAAGCTGCAGTGCTCCTTGTCTAGTGGGCAACTGCCCCAATGTTTTGGGGTTTAGCAGTTTTAAATAGTCAGGTAAACTGAATGTGGCAAGGAGGAATAGCCTGAAATAACAGTTGTGTGTGTATGATACTTGCCAGTATCCTCTGATAGTGAAATGATCTCTTTGGAGGGCTTACTACTTTTTCTAACAGCCCAAAAAGCTGTGAGGTACAAGCTGAGCCTTTTTCTCCTAGAAAATTTTACGCTGCTAGAATCACGCAGCCAACAAACAAAGAAAACTTGGAGCTTTTTATTCCAAGGCACCAAAAGGAAGCAAATTCCCTAGAGCGTTGTGGTAACAGACTGACTTTGCTGGAGCAATAAAGTCTGCACCCATTCAGCAGTCCCCAGTGCCTGTTTAAGTTTCCCAAAGAAGCTTGGGTGTTTCTGGGTTTGAGTTATCTCTGAATTCGGAAAACCAGAAGATAGCTGTTGACAGCATTTAGCTCACATAGGCACCATAAGGCGGCCAATGGTAATCCTACAACAGCACTACATCTCTGCTTATCTCCACATTTAGCAGAATATTTTCTCCTCTACTTCAAAGCATTCAGCCAGTCTCTAAGAGTATCTTTTAGTTTCATCACCTAGGCTGTGGTCTTTAAGGTATCAAGCCTGAAGACAAATATAATTTTTATGTGATAAATTCAGTATTTTCATGCCTCTCTGGCTTCAGGGAAGACTTTAAAACTCCGCAAATAATTCAGATTGCTTTAAATTTTTCTTTTCTAAAAAAACCTCTCGAATTTGAAAAAAACACGCTACTGAGGATTTTTGTTCCAGAAGTAACATATGTTAGATTAGTCTGACTTCCTTCACCATCACAAACAAAATTTAATGTAAATATGATGCCTATTCCGACTGTTATCTCTAGCTCTTATAACAGAAAAATTCTTTGGTTAATAGACTTTTCTTTATGTTCTATAGCTCAAAACACTACAGTATTCTCACTAGTTTTAATGTGTCTCTTCACACACAATAGACATTTCAGGTGTTGCCATTAAGGGACATTACTGTTTCACATAATAAATTGGTATAAATAGGAGATTCCATCCCAAAATGAGTAGTCCTATTAGGAATGTGAATGTGGGTATGCCCCAGTTTGCAGTGTAAAACACTGATATCGTAATTTGTAATATTAAAAGAACTGTTTCCACAGGCTTTCTCCTATGTGTCCATTTAACATTTTCAGGCAAAGTAAATGCTACATAAATCTTAACTAAATAGATTTAAGAACAAATCTAAAAAAAAACCCTAAAAACCAAAACAAACCCAAAACCACACAGAAATCCAAATGACCAAGCATCAGCATCAGAACAGCCGGTCCAGTCTATTTAAATTTCAACAATTGCAATAGGAAAGAAAAGGCAGTGAATTACTTACAGGTTGCCTCTGTGCCAGCTTCAAACAAACAAAAAAATTCAAGTTAGTTTTTAAATATGTCTACCTTTTTTTAGTCACAATTATACACAAGAGGCACAGAGACACAAAGGACCTCGTTCAAGTGACAATGTGTGTAAGTGAATTACCACACCCCCTGCTCACACAGCCCATCTTAATCATCTCAGAGAAGTTGAGCAGCCTTTCTGTTGCACAAGCTGGGATTATGATTAAAACTCTTTGAGGTGTGCCCTGAAACACCAAATATTGGGATGTGTGTACAGTTACCTGTGAGGTCCCTGCAGCTGGTTTCCCTCGCTGGAAGTCGTCAGGCCGAGCCTTTGGCCATCTCAGTATTGCCACAGCACGAGTTGTGCGTGAGGCCTTGGCCACGGCCTTGTAGGACTGCTTTTGGCAAACATGCTCCAGGATGACCACAGGTCTCATCCTAAAAAAGTTTGGCCGTAAATATGCAGGGAAGACCTGGGAGCAACAGGGAGCACTGACACTCTCTCCCAGGCTGGTTGCTGAGGACAAAGAGCGAGCTGGCTCAGCCCACACGCTACGTGATAATGTGACAGAGGGCGAGCACACAGGCAGCGTAACAGGCCACCGAACAGCACTGGATCCCAAGCCAGACGTGGTAAGCAAGGAATAAAGGAGACTCAAACTTTCTTTCCACAAATACATAACAAGAAATCTCTTATTTGGAGCAGTGACCTAATGCCAACACTGAACAAAGCACAGCTGTGTTCCTGGAAGACCATGGTCTTACGGAGAGAGTCCAGTGGAGCAGCTGTGGCCTCACAGCCATGCTGTGGGACATTTTAAGGAAAGAGGTAAGCCTGCACTATCTATGGCCACCTTCCCCATGTTGCAGCTTCCATGCAAACAACATTCAAATGCACAGCTCAAAAGCTGCAATAATTTGACAGGCTGGCTGAGTGGGGAGCTAGGGCTGTGGGTGCATTCCACAAGGTATTCCATGAATGCTTCCCAGCCCCCCACCACAGGCAGTGCTGCCTAACCCAGTCCACTGTTTCTGAGTCTACCTACCCCAGTTCTCACAATAAATCAAAACAGCCCCTCACAGCTTTCCCTTACATCCCCATTGTAAACTCATATTAATTTCTCATCTCACACAACAGCATTTAATCACTGTAGAATAAACCAATCGAATCAAGACAAAACATAAGTGATTAAAACCTGCAGCTTCAAATTCTGTATTTCTAGATCTACAAGCTCACCTACACAAATTCGTAGGTGACATGCTGATCCAGGTCTGGATCTCATACAAGGGGAATCCCAGCCCTGTCATTTTTAACCTGGGTTCCAGAACCAGTTGACCTAAACAGGAGCTGGCATGCAATGATCCTGATGGGTCACTTCCAACTCAATCCTATTCTATGATTCTATAACCCATCACACACATGCCAAGCACATCTTGTAACTTTCACCTAATATCTATGCTGACCAACAACTGCACATGACAGAGATACATACATGCAAGTTAAGTAAGCTGTAGAATTTGGAAGGTCATTCTGTACATAAACACATTGTAAGAAAGTTTTAAACTTCTTTTGCATGTTGAAGACATTTGCCTAAGGTCTTTCAGTCTTTTCCTCATCCATGCAAATAGATTGGCTTGGCACAGAGAAACATCCCCCCAAAGTACAACATCATTTTTACAGGAGCAACATCCATTTCCACAGACTCTCCACTTGGTAGACAACCCTACTATCCCTGGAATTTGAATAAATTATGAGGTGCAGTATTTTGCAGTCCCTTGGAGAGAGGGGAGCAGGGCACTGTTCTGATGAAAGCTCACATTCCTGGAAGCCCTCACATCAGCACACTCCGTGGTAAAGATGCAACCACACTTCCAGGTAGCTGCTTTCATTACCCAGTTCACCAGAGTAGTCCAAGCTTTGCTGAGTGGCATTTTAACCACACTTAATATTTTCATCTTCTCACTTTCATTATAGGTGGTGTCACAACCAGCTCTTTGGTTCAACAACCTTTAGATAAAAGAGCTGAGACCTGGACTTGCATTGTGGAAGGTGGTCCCAAAAAATTTCATGCTGTTCAAATAGAAAACTAAAAGGTTCCTCAATATCCAAGATAAAATGAGATGATTCAGATATGTGTATCAGCAGTTTTGGGAAAAACTGTAATTAGCACCAACCAAACTCAGATAAAACAGTAAAGCAAGTGTAAAAGGCAGTTTTGTCAAGAGAGAGGCAGTGCAAGGAGGGCCAGCTAGAAGGGCATGCATTGCTCACCCTTGTCATCAATTTGACAGCCAGCAGAATGGTTGCTATGGGCTCAGCCATCTGATCTTCATAGATGTCTAATCCAATTAAAATACTCGCTAAGGAAAGAGGCTTTAAAATGACATATAGAGATGAAAATTAAAAGGGAATGAAAGGAAATGTTTCTAAATCCATGGGATTTCTAACCATTGCAGGATGGAGGAGAAAAACAGTGTTTGAGCAGCAAGGAGGGCCACAAACAAACTTTTCACTAAGAAGCTCAGACATCAAACAGTGTGCCAGCAGGAAAGGGAAGAACATGTCCCTGCAGAGAAGTGATGACTAAACTTGAAGGAGAGAATCTAATTACTTGGCTTAAGCATTCACTGCTGCTGTTAATTAGGGTATCTCCCAACAGAAAAGCCAAGTCATGATTTAACACTGAGGACCATATGACTAAGGGCAATGAATAGAGCTTTGAGTGGAGATGCTGATTTAAAAGACGGTGAGCAACTCTGAAGCATAGTGTTGATCAGTGTCTACTAGATTGTTACTGATTAGTTAATTGCTTAGTTATTTTTGGCAAAACTTGCTGTACCACAACAAATTATAAGTTATTACTGAGTCAAATTAAAATGGACATAGTAAGACTAGACAGTGTTTTGAGAAAACCAAGAGGAGCCCTTTGAAACAACCTGAGGGAGGCAATTATACTGCAGAAATTCTCCTTAAACAAAACTGAAGGCAGCTCACTGCTCTGAGTGCAAATTGCTCATGATACGGGTACAGACATTATCTCTGTACTCCAGGAGAAGGCAGCCTGAGGAGAGCCCTCTTCCATTAGCCAAGGCAGATGGGCACAATCTCCTACCTTGTACATGATGAAGGGGATGCCAGAATTTGCCCTATTAAGATGGAGGGATTTGGTCTGTAGGCTTACTCAGGCAGGAGCCAAGTCAGATTCTCTCCTGTCACCCCAAGACTTCTGGCTAAAGGATGGTAGTAAAAGCTCTCTAACCACAGGGCATGGAAAGCAAGGTTGGCCACTAGATCCATTCTCTGCCTGGTCTGCAATGGGGATCAACTCTTGTCCCTAACCCCCTCTTTTTCCACCTACAATAGGTATCCCCAAGGAAGCCACGGAAGATTGAGCCACATTCAGAGCCTCAGACCATCCTAGGCTGCTTCATGAGGCGGCACTGGTCTGGGGAGGAGCATAAGGATAAGAAATGGAACCTTTGTGAAGAAGTTAAAATGGCTGGAAAGCAGGACTCAGGGTAAGCTCTGGAGGGCACCAGTGCCTGTGAAGCACATAGTGCATACAGCAAGTGATGACCTGCTGGAAAGTGACTTCCAAGGCATCCACCAAGGGCTGCAGCCAAGTAGTGCTTCAGGGCGGTGCTCAACCTCTCTGGGCAACTGTATCTGTGGAGCCCGTGCCAGTCTTAAATTCCAGCCAGAGATACCAGACACCTGAGAATTTAAGGAGGTCTTAAAGTGACACAGATACCAGTCTTGGAAATAGCTCTTTCGAAGTTTGTGCTGAACTATTTACAAGCCCTTTTCCTCTTCTTTTCCTTTACCCCCAATGTAACAAAACAAACAAACAATCAAACAAAAATCTAGTTGAGGTGACCCAGCATATAGATTAAGACTCCTTGAAGTATGGAATTAAGATGAAGCCAAAATCATTTAAAAAAAAAAAAAAAAAAAAAAAAAGCTGAAGCTGTTGCTGTTTAATGCAAACACTTGTGTTAAAGCTCTCCTCACAGAATGTTTCCCACTGGCTTTCTCCTAAACAGCATAAACACTGGCAGCACTCATCTGATGGTCAGCATTGACTCTACCACATCTGGAACAGTTTAAGCCACAGCCTTCATGCAAAGCCATGCCCACAAAGTCAGGAATGCAAACCTGCAGTTTAAAAGAAAAGCTTGATAGTTCAGGCTCAAATGGACATTTAAAAGAACAAGGATGAAAGCATCCTCCAGCCATAAGTACACAATGTGTGTCAGGCTGGGGGTGGAGAGGAGAGCATTGTCACAAGGACTGCTAGGGCAGAAAAGTGTTTAGCTGAAGTATCGAGGTGCCCACACGCCCGTAGTATGAATGGCTATACAAGCAACCACTTGAAGGGAAAGTCTGTCTTTTTTCCTCTTGGCACATAATGAAACTGAAGGCAAATGGTGCGTAAATAAAACAGGGCGCTTCTATAGTACAGAATGATAACAATCTCAGCAATTCCTTGGCTCATGCCGGGAAATTCTCCTCACACACTGCTTGCAGGTTTATCAGCCTTATCAGATTGGACACAAAAAATAAAATTACAAAAGCAAGAAGTCAAAAGCCAGTGTCTCCACAATGGAGCTTCTAAAGAGCAAACACCACTTTATGTGGGAAAACTCAAAGTATGGCTTAACAAAGTCTGGGTTAGACCATAAAGGGGATATGGCACTCAGTGCCACACCACTGCATCCCTATGTATCATGTGCGTCATGTCAGCCATCCCTGAGCAAAAACACTGAAGTGCAAATACACACACCTACCTCAGCTCTACCGCTCGCTGAAGGGAGAGTGTCACACACGTGATGCTCCTCACTAGAGCACAAACTGTTTCACACATGAATCAAGTATCATCATTCTTCTTCCACGAAAGGGAAATCTGAGCAGCATCACGTCCCACTTGCCCCACATCCAGCCAGTCTGATTCCAAGCAGTTCTTTGTGGTCTTGTGAAGTCTTTGTCCCACTCTTGAAATCAAGATGAATTTACTTATTCCTGCTAAAGTAACAGATGACAGCTACAACTAATGCTATCTGAAGATCAGAAACCCTGCAAATGGTGATTTTTATTCATTTGGTAACTTTATAGGAGAAGCTGTGAAACCCCCACTGAGGGTTTACAACCTTGACTTCCCAGATATCCTGCACCTGATGGGAGAGTGAAGTGAAAACAGTCTTCCAAACAGGTCATGTCACCATTATTTCATCTACACCCAAGCTATCAGATGTTGGGAAGCTCAGATGTGAAACCACCCTAATGCTCCTCACATCACCACCTGCTTTGGAGGTGAAGTGACAACACTGTTTTATGGATCCGTTTGTCCAGGTCCTCTGTGTTCAGTGGCAGCAATGTCACTTCAGCAATCTCTACTGTGCTTAGAACTCCTGCATTCAATCTAGGTAACCAAATAAATGCTTAGTGGATACTTCGAAGCCCAAGAAAAACCCTATAGGAAAGGATTCTGCCCTGCACAACTTATGCTAGTGTAACAGACAAGTTCTTGGCAGGGCCTCTCCTACATGTATTCTATATATTGACATGTTGTCTTCTATATACCTGCCAAGCCACAACACAACAGCTTTCTAAGAGACTCCTAAAATTCCCTTTCCTAGGAAAGTGATGCAGAAGATACTGATATTAGGAACTTTAGCTTCAGAATACCTGGTGATTTGAAACCCTTTTGAAGTATTACTGTGCCTGTATTTTCCTCAGCTAAATACATAAAATACTTACTATAATATTAAGATATCTGCTATAAGTTTTACAGAATGTGAGATTAATATTTCAAATCCTCCACTACAACAGGGGAATCAATATTTACATAACTTTCACTTCTTAATCAATTACAGATTTATTTCACGTGAGTTTAAGACACATAGGCTTCTCCATGTACCAATGAAGCTAAAACTACAAGGGTGATGTCTATATAAAACAGCCAATACCACATGGTTTGTTTTCAGGGTTTCAGTTTTCTATTAGTTCACCAGTGATGAGATATAAATACTCCAATGAAGCCTAGACTAAATGTATTTTTAGGAGCAGTGGTCTAGAAAATATATAATTAACAAATTAAGAAGCCCAAAATAGTTCCACAGAGCAGCCCACGACACTTCTTCAGCTTGTCACATGATTGTTGCTGTGCCCAGCTATAACTGCTCACCAGCAGCATTTTGCTCAGTTTTCATAATTAGCTATAGGGTTTGCACTACTTTGCTTTCGAAGCAGCTCCCATCAGGCACAGAGGAGAAACGCTCTCACTTTACAGGATGACATCTACATCTGTTCCTGAGTTTGTGCCCATGTGGGCTGTGCTCCAGAAGACACGTCTATGTCACAAAAACATGTCCTTAGCCCACAGCTGGAGAGACAAACACTTTAAGTGATTTAAGTGAAAACTCATTAAAATAATTGATGAATTTCAGAGAGTGATAAAACTTCTGAAGACAACAACTATCAGTTTGTGGATCTCTTCACTCAAGTATTTTAGGTGAAAGAGAAAAGGACTCTAACATGAGTTACTGATTACTTATTGTTCTTGACATGTGCAACTAAATACTTGTAAAACTATGCATTTACAGCATGGACTTAAACTCATTAAACCCACAACTTTTTGCTCCCAAACAAATATAAAAAGAAAGCAATATGGCAGTTTATACCCCGTTTATTAAGACAGAGCCATCTATTACTTAATACACTGGTTGGGTAGCCATAAATCACATTATTTTCTTACTCTATTAAGATGCAAGACAGTTTGGCAACCAAATAACAAAGACAAATTAGGCAGGGTGGAGAAACATTTAAGCTGCAGTGAGTTAAAAAACATCTAAGTTCGGGAGACCTAAACCAGCACAGTTATACAAGGTGCTGGCATCGGGTGACGCTCGGCACGGCGTGCTTGCCAGCCAACTCCTCGAGTGCCCAGCGGGCCTGCCAGGCCCCTTCAACTGGAATGTCAGAAAAGGTCCAGGGACCGTCTGGATGCCACTTTTTTGGACATCTACCAAAGAGCGCACCACCAAAGCTACAGTTTTCTGTGTAGGGATCGCATAGTTCTTTGTAAGAATGAAGGCTTCTGGTAAGAAAGTTTATAGTGCAATCTGAATTAATTTGTGCCCACAGTGTCATTATTCATTTCCCCAAAACAGTTTAAATATAATTGTGTAGGAATTAGATGTCTCTGTAAAGCTATTACAAAGCAGTGCTTATGCAGTTGGTGACTACATAGATTCAATTTTAATAAATATATCTCTTCAAGCTTTTGCAAAACCACAAGTACGAAAGCAAGAAGTGACAAAGCAGCCAAGTGCTTCCGTATCTTCCGAACGCTATTAAAATTCTCAGGGCTCTAAGGAGTTCAGATACCCTGTCACACAGGAAGCACACCGCGTGTTCAGTTTAACAGCTGCTCAGGGAAGAGCAAAACCTATTTCTGCTTCCTCTAAGCCAACGTGCCACCAAGTTACAGCTCCTGCTGAGAAGTCAGAGAGGCTGCTTTACTCCAGACAAGCAAGTTCAGATACGTTTCTGCTTGTCAGCATAGCTGTGTGCTTAACATGGAAATTTGTAACGTGAGCTGTATTGCGCAGAGTTACACACTTTTTTTCCTACTGAAGACAAAAAAGGGTCAAGCACCAGGAGCTTCAGCTCATAAATTCATTGTGTTGGCTCTAGGGAACCTCGCTGGTAACAGCTGTAGCCTTAATGCAAATTTACAAAGTGAACACTTACTCAGCTCAAAAAGCATACACACAAGTTACCCTGATAACAACAAATACAGTATCAGGTTAACATCCTGTTGATAGACAGCTTTTGTAAATGGAATTATTTTATAAAATCATAAATGGCAATGCTTCATTGAAATAACAGATTTAATTTGCTTCTTGAAACAACTATTCTTAAATCAGTCTGGCAATATGCAAGCAAATTAAGTAAGAGCACCAGATTTTTTTTCAGTTTTCAAAAGATTGTATGGTTTAAGTCATCAAGAGATTGTTTGGGTTTTGATTTTTCTTTTTTAAAGAGTTTTGATTTAAGACAGTAACAGAGAAAACTTCTAAAAAGCATCTTCAAAAGATCCTTATCTCATTGCAAAACATTCACTTTATGTATTTTGACATAAAAACATCAAACCTTTTTCTTTTCAAAGTCCTCATCAGGAGCATTTTCAGTTTAAAAAAAATGCTTAAAATTCAGACATTTGAAGTGAACTACATTCAACAGATACAACTCATGGTCAAGCTAAATGATTTCTCTGTACATCAATACTGCAAAAAGGAAAAGAGCAATTAGCAGTGTTACACCATGCTCCATAGGAATTAATACTTTAAAAGCCAACTGATTTGATTTCTATTTAAAAATAAACAGGTATGAAAAATCTCTTTTGGTCACAGTCCAGATACAACTGTTTAGGTAAGTTTGACGACAGCAGGAAAAAACACACCAATCAACTGGTCATAATATATAAGTGCAGGTGAAGATACAAATAAAATAGTCCTTTTAATTGCAAAGCATGCCATACACAGACAGAAAACAGACAGAATTTTTAGAATTCCAATATATTAATGCTCACCATATTGGCGCACTTCAGTAGCTTCAAAAGAGACCATGAATGTAAACATGCTTGGAGGCATCTTATTACATATAAATATACATGTGCCAGATACTTGCAGACTAAGGTTTGGCACATACGTGCTCGCTTCACAACAAAACTTTCAGAACATGAGGCTCAAAAAATGCTTTCATAATTTTAAATGTAAGCTTTAAATATTTTAAGTGGTGAAATGCTACTTTAGAAAAGAATCAACTAAGATTCAGTTCATATTTTTTCCATTAAATACTGTCTTTCAAGATGATAACTTTGGAAAAAAAAACCCAAAACCATGATGCCTGCAGATATATCTCTCTGGTACTCTGACAGTTGTCAATGTCTGACAATGTCAACTTCTGACAATGTCAACTTCTGTCTTACATGCAATTCTGCAGCAGAGAAAAGTTTTAAAGCATTCTGCAAATATTTTAGCTCACACATGGAGACTGGAGCAAACAGGTTTTTTACTACAGAAATTCAGAATCCTTGCTTGTTTCTAAGTAGTGCCAAACCTTTAAGTTAAATATGGACCTAAGGATTTGAGTGACATCTGTAAGTCTTGACTTCATATTGTCAAACTACAGATGAACAGACACATCTTTTCACAACTCTATGCTTCTGATTTAATGACTATCATTTTGTAAGCAGCAAGTCTTCAAATGCAAATAAAATTTAGAAGTACATAAATGCAAAACATTAATTAGCAAATTATTTTCTTCACAAGTTCCATTCTGACAAGTAAATTATACAGACAAGTCTACTTGCCTTACAAGTATTTTCAAGAGTTATGCATTTAAAACTGATAAACACCATAGACCTGATGAAACTGCTAAGAGAGCCTAAACTCATAGACCCTTCCTGGATACTCAAAGTATAGTATATTTTCCTTTCTCCAATTCCACAGGGACATAAAATACCTTTGGTAAGATTCCTCACAAAACCCTCCTACAGAGTAAGCACCTTCTATAGCTCTTTCTTGCTGAAACAAGAATCACCTCAAAAAACCACTTGACAAGACTGAGGCTCAAAAACTCATCTGTCATGTAACCAAATTATATTGGAATAATACAAGAGTACCTTTTTACATTGAATCCTACTTTTAAATTAAAAAAAAAAATAAAGCTGTGGTTTGTGCACCTCTTTAAGACATGTTTAAGGTTTTCTAAATGAAACCAGAATGAGAAACACAAATGAGAAATCAACTATTTGCATTCTCCACCTACTAGCATTTTAATGCCTTTAGAACTGAAAATGTATTCATTAAGAAATACATTGCAACTGGAATAGTCAACACTCAAGTCCACCAAAATTTAAAAAGTGATTCATTTTAGCATAACCACACTAGCAAATTATTCTGTGTATTTCAGTGAAGCAGAGCTTTAAAAAAGTTGTAGAGAAATAGATAATTCCTTTTTGTGTTTTAGGGGAGCAAATCTCTCAATAAAGATTGTTTATACAAATGCAAGAGCAAACTTTCTGAGATAAGGGTTTGGGGTTTTTATTTTTTTTTCCCAAAGATTCCACCACGTGATTAAAAATTAGATGAATGTGTATTCCTGACCACATTGACAATGTCACAGCTAGTTCATGACAAGCAACTGCAACAAGTCTAAATGAAAAACAAGTCCCTACACCGGGACAAAGCTTGGTTGCAGGCTGACTGTATGACACTAATATTGAAAGCAAGAATTGAAGTAAACTCATCTGGCATTCAGATCTGACTGAGGGAACAGTGAGAACGACACAGTGAAGGTACACTTAGGTGCAATTTCATGCTGGTGACTTTTTCCTCTTTTTATGCTTAGAGCAGATTTTAAACCAAGAGTTGCATATCCAATGACACATACACAATTCAAAACTTAAGAGACCAAGAGCACAGTTGTACACATAATTACATAAACTTAGTATTTACATATTCTAAACAAAGCTCCATTTTAACAGTTGAAGTCTTTTAACACATGAAAGAAGATAATCTACTACAAAGAATGCATAACGGGATCACAAACTTTCCACAAGCATATAAACACATGTTTTAAAGTGCTTTCTGGGTGCTTCAGATTAACCCCTCGCAGTACGAGCTATTATGTAGTGCTGTTCCAGTCATTACAAAATTATTTAAATCACTCCCCTTCAGGTGCATTGTGAGTTCAGGAATAATGACAACACCATTGATTTAAAAGCTTTAGGCTCTACCAACATAAATGTATACACTACTTAGGTTCAGATGAAGTTGTCAAATACTTTGGTTTATCATAGCTTGGGATAAATATTTGATAGAACAAAAATTGCACCTCTCCACTCGAGTTTGTTTTTTTTTTTTTTTAACTAAAAAAATACCCCAACATAAATTGACAGTATTCTTTGGTAAAAACAGGACATTTGGCCAGCTTGTGTGTACATCTATTTATCAAAATAGCCTAAAAGTGAACAAATGCCACTGCTGTACTGTCAATTTACAGGAATAAGCATTCCTCAGTGGGGAGTATTAAAATATTAACCTTAGCAGTTACCTATATAACAAGCTGAAACACCTTCAGCAACCATTGCAGGGGATCAATAATGTTTTAGAACACTTTTTGCTTAACATTTATCCTTTGCATTACAAAAACCTGTAAAATGCTCTATGCCTGCAGACAAGTCCACTACCTTGCAGTGACTACAGAAACGTTATTCAATGGTGTACACTGTCAAGTTGCTGTAACAAAAACCAGGAATAAGATGTGTTGACCAACTAATATTCAACTGCACAGGACTTGTGCATTACCTATCCTAAATACTAAGAAACACCTATTAAAAATTCATTTAACTGCTACAAGTTACGTGAATATATAAAAACAGAGCAGATATACAAGTATAACACTGAACATACTGTACTTTATTAGCACAAAAAGCCAGAACAAGGCACAGCAAGCAGAAAAATACATCAATAGAAGGGTTAGTGTAGCATACAAGAATAACGTTTATTGTACTTGCAGCCAAAATGGTTCCTACCTCGCACAGGTCACTGCCATAGAGAAGTAAGAAATAAAATACTGTAGCAGCTGGTAAAGAAACTAGGGAGCACTCAGAATTGGTACAAAACATTAAACAGGGGTCAGGGCATTCCAACAAAATTTTAGTGCAAAATATCTAAGATAGAACTACTTTTAAGTTCCATCTCCAAGTAAATAAGCAAACAGAAGTTAGAATCTTGTTTCTAAGTAATCTGTTGAAACTATTATCAGTGCATATTACTTTAAAACATTTTTAAAAGCGCAGATGGAAAGATATTTACAAATAAAGTGTACCAGTACCTTTGAAACCTGACATTTGCTTCAGATATGTCAGATTTTGTACTCTGATTATAATAATTCAACCATTTTTCATGTTCTCCATAAAAATATCAGACAACTTTAAATAATTAAGAATTTTTTTCTTGTCACTATTACCTTCCGTTGTAAGTTACTAGCAGTCAGGTCACCAAAATCTGTTTTGGAAAAAACCCACAACCTTCTGTTTCACAGCAATAATCTAATTCTGCATCCTACCACAGAAGCAGCAATTCACACTGGAAGGTATTTTAACTGTCTGCGACAGTATTACTTTTACTAACAATGCCACTTAAATCTCCAAGTGTTTGTAACAGAATTACAGTACTGAGCAGGCATATTCAAGTCTTAATGATTAGGAAACCTTATACACTGTGAAAAGCATGATTCATCTGTTAGCATCAAAGCACCATTAACTCTTAATGGACTGCTTCTAATGAACTGCTCTTCATTATAAGAAAATATTCACTAGTATTTGGAAACTTGTTTGTGAGCTAAATTATTACTTTGAGTTGAGGAAAGTTTTCAAGAAGAGAATTTAAAAAAAAATACTTCAAATATTAGCAAAAATGCCCCTCTGATAAAGCCTTTCTTTAATAGCATTACATGAATGCCCCATGGGAAATGCCTCATAGTTTCTTCATCCAATTACTACAGCTATAAAAGGGAAACAAAATATTTAGAAATTAGCAAAAATATTTTCATTAGGCCTTAATGAAAAACGTGCAGAATTGTGTCTGCTTATTGTTTCCAAGAGGCATCAACTTAGTTTGATTAACAGCAGGCAGCATCTGACAGGATACTAACACTCAGCTTAAATAGGGTATTGCAGAAAAGCTAGACGTCATCGGTGCGCTTGCTGCAGTTAAACTGTAATACACAAAAAAAAAAAAGCATGTTCCAGAAGCTTATTTTGAATTTCATTTACTTTGTTTTTATAGGTTCCCGCTCCAGCCATCGCACCCTGACTTTTTGTTTATAGTGATACTCCTTTAGAAAGTCTTGCAACATTGAGGGTAGGGGAAGGTCATCGATTCCATCGTATGTAGTGCACCTGCAGATTACCGCCCGGCAGATATACTGCAGACTAAAGGGGAAGGTCCTGTTCAGAGATACAGTAAGCAATGGTTCAAAGAACATGCAAGAGCTGGGGTCCTTGTAGTGTTCCAGAAGCCCCGTAACGGTGGAGGAGTGGAACACACAGGGGTCATGGGCATCAAAGCTGAAGTTGTGGTTCCACTGCTCAATGCGTGCGTGCAGCGAGCGGTTGTAGCGGCGGAAGCTCACCGAGAAGAGGTAGTCCTCCTGTGCAGAATCCCTGAGCAAGAAAGTGCCTTCGGGTTTACCCTCCAGAAGCGCTTCTGCTTCGTAGCGGTCCATGACGCCCCAGTAACACGGGTTACCTGTGATCTGGAGCAAGTCTGGCACGAGGCAGTGGATGTAATCGATCTGAGTGTGCACTTTCCAAGCCCCCTGCCTGCTGATATGGCCATGGCTCTCTCCTGACATCTGACGCTGCTTCTGCCGGCGCGACTGCAGGCAAAGCGTTGTTGTGTCCTCTTCGGAGTCACAGTTCCCTGGAGGTGTTATGGTTTTGTCCCCAGTCAGCTCAGTCATACCAGGGGCTAACTTTGGTCCCAGTTTATACAAGGGATTTACCTGTGCTGTAGCTTCAAAAGTGTGTATTTGGGCATTGGGAGGGGGATCAACCCCTTCTTCAATACTAAGCCTACGTCTCTCTCTGAGTCTGTCTTCTTCATCTTCTGTGGAAACCAAGGAAGGGTCAAACGTGTCAAAGAAAGTTGAATGAGGGCTCACAGGTGCTGTGTGTTGTTTAATCAGATGCCACTTCTGGGCCAGATCTGAGCCTGCAGGAAAAGGGCATTTCTCCAGCATTAGTTCAGAGAGATGGATCTTTCTTTTGTTAGAAAACAGAGGTTTGGACTGTTTGCTGTAAGTTCTCATGGGAAAACACAGCCCAACAGTATCTTGGAGACGCTGTCGCAGAGAACGGCTACCTACTGTCCTGCTGGACACTGCGTCCATGTCATGGACTGAGCTCACCCCGTACCTTCTCTCCCTCCTCTGCAAACCACTCCGTGTTCTACCAAACCTTTTTTCAGTATCCAAGGAGCTCTGTGTTTTGGTAGAGCAGGAATGCTTCTTCTTCCCACCCCAAGGAGCATGCCGAGAATAAGAGTCCCTTCGAGCAAGCCTGGCTCCTGTGGTGACACATGAGTCATTCTCTTTCTCAATGCTTATTTCAACAATCTGAGGAATTTCTGTGACACAGTTTTGGTTCCGCCTTGCTGAATTCTTTGAAGGACTTAAGCCTAATTGCAAAGCAATGTTTTCTCTCAAAGGGCTGCTGGGCTGTTGTTGAGTCAAGTCAGTTATCTGGATGGCTTTCTCTTTACCAGATGAGCAATTATTGGAGTTCACAACTATACTCTCATTTTGGCTTCCACCCTCATGACTAAAGAGGTTCTGGCACCTGTATTTGAAATTGTTCCACATCTTTCCCACTTTATCCATGGATTATGTTATCTAAATCAAGAGGAGAAGAAATATTAAAATAAAAACATAGTTTTAAAACATGAGGATATATCTTCAGTTATCAATTAAGTTACAGACCCAAGATGACTATTATTAACTGAATGCAATACATTTTTAAAAGTGCCCTAGTCTTTGTAGGGTTATTTGGAAGCAAGATGCGTCACACCATTTTGACATTTAGAAAAATATCCATATTTTTTAATATTTTCTAAATGAGTATTTAGAAAAATCACCACAAAGAAAGTGTTTAGGAAATTGCAAACATTTCATTTACAAGCAGGCCCTCCTATTTTTCTGTAGGCATGTAGGTAGGTCTGCATAGTTGTATTTGATGAATAGGAAATACACAGTCTAAAATTCTTCATTTAAGAAAGAATTTTTAAGTCATATGTTAGGTATGACTCCCGATAAGCTTCCAATAAGCAGCAGTAGAACAAATCCTGAATAAGAACTGTTCAAGTCACTCCGAACTAGGAGAGCCGTTAGTAAAATCCAGCAAGTGCACTGCAAATGCCCAGATGCACCTTGTAAAAACGAAAGCTCCAGCTGCACACCACATAAATTCCAAGATATAGCTTTGTAAGATTAAAAGAATTAGCACAAAAATAGAAATTTAGGGGGGGGAAAAAGTATTCATCCATGTTAGATGAGACAATCACCAAAAGACAATTTTAGAATTATAAAGTCTCTGATATTTTAATATAAGCCATACGAAACAGCTGAAAAAAACCCCACCAATCAATGGTCAGCTTTATTACTTAAGATATAAAAGAATGAAAGAGCCCAAGGAGCTTTTCTATCTTTAGTAAGAACACTTAAAAAGAAAGCAGCTCCACAGCAGAAACACGATGACAGTGAATCATGGAGATACTGTAAAAAGATAAAAACATTAGCAGTGTGTATTCTGCAACTACATCTTTAGAAACTGAGTTTGATAATTGGAACAAGACTGCCAAAATTACAGTACTGCCCTAGGACAGAGAGAAACAGGCTAATTCTGTACTAAAAAAAAGTCAGGCAATGCCAAACTAAATTAGATCTAATTAAGTTCTGAGAGAAGTGCTAAACTTAAAATACTAAAATACGTCATCTGATCTAATTTAACTCTTTATGGAAACTGCTCTGTTCTTTGGAAACATATTATTTTGCAGCAACACTCCTCTGTTGCTGCACTACTTTTCTGTTCATAACTGGAGAGCAATCTGAAGCAGTGACTAAATGCACTGGGACTCATGACATAAAGTGGATGATAAACAAGCAGGCAATGCTCTGGTGATCCAGCCTACAAGTCCTTACAACAGGAGCACAGCTGTAAGCCTACAACTTTATAGCAGAATCCACTGAGAGTGGAGAAGAGTCAGAGGCATAGCTTACATGAGAAACATGAAAGAGACTGAATTGTAACACCTGACAAACAAAAGCTTTCTTTCTCACTCTGTCATCAGATGATCCAGCAAACCCAGCGAGCGAGGTACCCAACTGCACTGAGTAAGACCATAAGGATTGAGTGCGGATGAGGGAGCTGGGGGGAAGGAGGAAATCAGGCCTTCAGTCTCTGAAGGTTACTGGCACAAGTTACCTACAACACAGTGCTAAAGGACAATCTGCACAGCACCCATGCGGTCACTAAGGAGGCAGACACTCGCAGAGCAATGTTACACATAGATGATGTTACACAGTTCCATGTATACATAAAGACTGTAAGCAAATGAGCAAAGAATCTCCCTGATTAAATTAAAAAAATCCTTAAATTATTTTTCTTTCTGGAGTTGTCTGGATCAAGCTGGGGAAATTCTAGGAGCAGCAGAACTACTAAAGTCAGACCACACAGAAATTTGCAGGAAGCACCCAACATGTATCATGTCACTGCAATGATCATAGCTGTTTGTGGTGTCTCAGAATACCCATGCTGACCATGAAGAAGCACATGTTTGCTGGCTGCCAGCCTGTCAAAACAAGATATACAAGGTTGACTTCTACACTTTTGTCTCAAGTTGCAAGTTTTTTATTCTCTTCCTCGTCAGAGAGATGTTTAAAATTTTTGGGAAGAGAAAAGAATGAGATACTATATAAACTCCATTCCTTTGGCAAGTCAGGCTAGAAAATGTACACATTTTTGTGACAATTAATTGGAATTACTTTTCTATCCAAACAATCACATGCTATTCAGTGGTGTCTTTTATTCTGAAATTGTTCTTTATTGCTCTTCCTTTGCACTACTAGTCTAAAACATCTTAGACTGTTAGACAGGTGGAAAGTTCTCTACATGTGCCCAGAAAGCTTCAAGAACAAATAAAAATAAAAACCAACAAAACACTCCACCCACAACCCCCCCAGCATACTGGCTTGACAGACTGTACTTTTCAGAAGTTAAATTTAAAAGGTTAAGTACTTTTTGTCACACTCAAGAAAATAAAGATACCTTTCTTACCCAGAAAAGCAAATGAGTCACTGTGTCTTGTCTTGAGAATATACCTCAACATGAACTTGCTAGATTCCTTCTTTGACTTGTGGACATGTTTACTACAAAGGGAAAAGCAGAAATTTTATTAATAGTTAGAATATCTTTTCATTTAGACACTTACCATTAATCACTGACATCAAAGGGATATTTTACTATTTATTTCTGAAATGTGTCCATTTAATTGCCTGCTCTTTATATATTTTTAATGCATATGAACATAAAGAAAAAGCTTCACAGAACTTGCTTTTTCTATATATTAAAAACATTTGTAAGTACAGTCATGGGGAAAACTCTGAACTAAAACTTTTGACAACCAAGAGCAAAGCCACAGTATCTGGATCATTGAAGTGCCAGGCACAATGGGCATAATCAAGCCTATGAAATGGTTTCCCCACATTTCGGTCTCAAGTTGTGGCTGGAAGTACTGTCAGATCACCACATACTGTCTCTCCTCCTTGTTTCCAGCTGCTACATCACATCAAAAGGCAGCTAAAAATACACACTTTTCTAATATTACTTTTCCAGGTAAGCAACTGCTGGACTCTCCACAAGGATGTTATATGATTGTGAAGCAAGAGCAATATGAACCACGATTCTAAAAATGGGAAAGTGGAATACAAGACAAGTTCTTTATTAAAAGAGTAGGTCAGCACTTCCCTAAAATAATCATCATTGTTTTTCAGAAATCCAAGAGGAGTTGAGGGATTTAATATGCTCACACCACTGTCAGAAACCTAACAGTAACGGAACAGAGAAGATTAATTTGCTTCTCCCTGCTAGATTTAAGCCCAGGATAGCAGTAAGAGTTAACAAAAAACTTTGGGAACTTCTATTACAGCTTTACACACAGAACAGGAAGAAAAATATTGAAATGTGATGCACATGTACTTCAACAAAAAGCTACAGGGTTAAGAATCACTAGGTGGATATTAAAAGTTAATATTCCTAGGTAGAAAATCCAGAGCAATGGCAGGAAAGTCCAAGTATTACTAGTTTCCATTCCCTTCTGGAGGCACTAAAATTGCTGAAACATTTTTAAAGTTAGGCTATACTATTGCTATTGAGATTCCATAAAAGTAATCTTTTCAGAGAGCAACAGTGTGACAAGTGCAAAGTATTTATACCAGATGAACATCAAAGCACAAGTACAGTTCTTCTGCAACTGTAACATTACTCTCATGTCTTTTGTTCTGCATTGTGTTCCTAGCAAGTCTACAAACACAAGACAGTCAAGCCTATTAAAATATGTTCAGTGCAAGGCCTTGACAGAGCAAATGCAAGGTGAAGTTGCTAGAATAAGGGCTTTCCAACTTTAAAGAAAACCTTACTCGAAACATTAGCTCATTCAGCCCCCTGAAGTTCATCTTCATTATAAACAAAACCAGCAATGCTGTTTTACAGGGCACAGGTGGCAAAGGGGCTGCATGCAAACCATTTTAACTCATCAAAAATTCAAAAAAACCCACATGGATGCTTATCCTGAAGTGTCATGCTTAATGGCACTAGCTTTATATATCCCCATTCTTCTCGATTCTGCTAAGAAACATGAGCAGTCAATACACCACCTATCACATCACCACTGCCAGGCAGCTGACACAGCCTGTTGAACAAACTGCCAGGTGGCTCCAGGAGGGAGTGGTTTCTTTGGGAACCAGCCTTCACTAATGGAAAACAGGTCCTTGAATTTGGACAAATTGTCTCAGTTAAACATCTCAGACTTGTGTTAGAATAAAAGTTGAGTCACTGGTAAAGTATTTAAAATTCAACCTAGTGATTTTAAATTACTTTAAATCAATGTGCAACAGATGTGCGGTTTCACAGATTTCTTGTGGCAGCACTAAGCTTAACAAAACAAAAAATTGTTTCTGAACTGGTTCTAAAGCCATCCTCGTTTTACAAAGGAGCACTGCCAGTGGTTATTCTAGCCTAAACAGGAAATCCATTTCATTCCATCAAATTCCACAAAGTGAATTCAACCATTTGTAGATTTTCTAAGAAAAAAAAAAAATTTTTTCTAAGAAAAATAGAAGTTCTGCTGACGTTCTTAACATAATCTCTTTTCAACTAAAAATTATTTCTACCTACTTTGAACTGGCATAAATGATCTTAAAAATAACAGATAATAAGCACTCTATAGGGATTACAGAAGCAATGAGCAGCAATACCTTAGTGCTATATTCCCATTTGCAGTAAATTTAGAGACATTCAAATGCATGAAGATTGCATGAGTGTAGTCTTCAAGTATTCTGAGTGCACAAATGCTGAGACAACAAAGGTTTTAAGCAATATGATAAAGCTACAGTTATGACTTGTTTGTAATCCTAAAATACCACATATTAACAGATTACTGTGAAAATTCAGACCATTCTTTCCAGAAATGTCACAAGATCTAGGCAGACCTTTCTGCCTGTGACTTCGTAGGAACACTATTCAAAGTCAAGGCTGTGCTCTTTCTGAAAGATAATACACTCGTTTCACTCACAGTTCACCCAATTTAAAATTTGCTCAGTATGGTTTATTATATTCAAAGTATTAACTCCTAACAATGTACCATCTTCACAAAAGATGATACACTGCACAAAGTATGATACCTTACAGAACAGGCTCAAAAAAAAAAGAACCTACATGATTATTTGTTTTGTTATTTTTGTAAGACAATAGCTTCAAAACACTGAAGGATAACAAGGTCAAAACATTGAAGGAATACAAAACCAGACACTTACAAGTCAAAAACCCAGTAACCTGACAGGAGAAGGAAAAGAGGGCAGGGAAAGAAATCAGTCTCCCTGCTCCTTGCACACTGTTCAGCTCAATGTTAGCTGGAGCCTCCACAGGCAAACCAGCTACCACATTCCATGACCCTGGTGCATGGACCACAGAGGTCCATGCACCATGGAGGTACAAGCAAAAGACTGAAAGGAAACGCTGCTTCTGTTTGTGTAATTCCTTAAAATTATTTGCTTTGCAGTGACAAGAGACTCTTGTTAAAGACATCTGCTTCCATTAAGGGATGCTTGCTGAAGAGGTCACTGTCCCATCTGTGCGCTGCCAAATGCCCACAGCAGGCTCCTGCTGTAGGGATGCACTGAGGGAGCTGCTCCCATCAGCGCTCCTCAACCTTATTCAGTCAAAGTGAGGAAGGCTGGCATCTGAAGGAAACCCCTACATCTGAAGTAACCCACTTGAGGAAGGAAGGGCAGTACTAAGGATTACAAAGCAATTTCCTCCCTTCCAATGCACATTCCAGAAATAATGAATTACTACTGTAATACTAGAGATAACGTTTCTTAAAAACATGGAATTTGTTGGCTCAAGAGGAACCATGCATTTTTCTACACACACAAAAATGTGCTCACTGCAGACAGCTCAAAGAGCTGATCTAGAGGCCTGGAAAGAAAAGGTGGCTGCTTTTTTTTTTTAACTAAACAAGGTAAAGGGGCCAAGTGTCTCAAGTGCTCATGAAAGCCTTATTAGGATGAAGTACTACTGGTTTTTAACTATTAGGCTTTGATAAATTGTGCAGTTGTGTAGGAAGATGAATACAAAGGTCTGAATCCCCAAACCAAAATTCACACCTGCCAGAAGAGGTAAAGATACAGAGCTACAATTCCAACAACACACAGAATTGGCCTAAGTCATCACTGCAACCAAAAGAAATGGCGTCAGCCTCTTCCTGGCCACCTGTGCTGGTGCAGGAGGTGGTCTGTACACCATATGGCTGCTCAGTCAACCAGCTCAAGGAACTGATCCAGACTAAAATGAATTCTCAGAAAAAAGTCTCAATCATTTACTCCATCTGGTTTATGACTTCTGTACAAACATTCAAGTTAACACATGGGAGGAGCAGATGAGGAGGGAGGAAGCAGCAGCCAGGGCAAGACTGCTTCCCTCCACAGCAGCACTGGTTAGTTCTGCTGAACTTATTAAATTCTTAGATAGCTAGTTTGAAGAGAAATCTCCATTCTCAACTGTGGGGCTCTGGCTGCAAAGAAAGAGATTAGGACTCTACTTAAGATGCTGCTTTGAACACTTGTATTGAAAGTTCCACCACTGAAAACCTTTACTTCAAAAATTAAATGCTGAGTTGGCTTGATGCATTCTGCTAAAACACAAGGAAAGCTGAAAGTTTCAAGGACTTAAGCTGGCAGATTGTCAAGTCAAAGCCAAATAACGATATTTTGCCATTGCTCCAACCTGGAGTAAGAAGTAAACTCCTCCCCCTCCTTGGTGCAGATTTGCATTGAGCAAAAAGCAGTCTTAGCCTGGACAGCTGATGTTCTGCCAGTTTCTTCCCAAGCAGCTATACATTGGTAACTTCAGTCCAAAAATACTGCTCCAAATCTTTGAATAGTGAGAACATTCTTGTAAGCCCCTTACTAGGCTTTGGGTTTCCAAATGGACAATTTTGGGACTATGTGTGTTCAGCTTGGATTGGAAAGCACTGTACAGCTGCTATCCATTTCTTTGCTGTTCAGAAAATCTGAAATCCCTGAAGCAGACAAGCCATCAATAGATGAACAAAAGCACTGAATCAAAACTAGAGACAACTGCTTTTTAAATACTTCCCTCCACTTACACAAGTCTGGTAGGTAATAACCATCATAAGCAAAGCTGGTAGTTCTAATTACGTAAGAATCACAGAGCAAACATGAGTTTCAGATATTAAAACAGAAATACACTATACAGATTTACCAAGAACTCCACATAGTGGTAGATTTCTATGCTAGAAACTGCAAATTCAAGACAATGGCACACATTAATTCCAAGTCAAGAAACCTTCAAATCATTTAGGCAGTATCCTGATGGCGGCCACTCATTGTAACATGTAAATCCACACAAGCAACATTAAATAAAAGCAGTTTCCTTTAAACTACCTCCATAAGCAATTCAATTTCACCTTAACATTAAAAAAAAAAAAAAATAAAAAGAACAAGCATTAAGTTAGCAAGGTAAAGTACCTGCCATGAAAGGGAACTCTAGGTGATTAAGTGTAGCAATGGTTCCCATATTGCTAGGTTTAACTCTTCTCACACAGAAACTGCCACTACCCTTTTCTAAAATTCATGTGGATAGAATAAATGGTTCCAGTCAGTGCTCAAGTTAAGTACAGCAGCCCTCTTGATGATGTCCGCAAAAGCCGTAAGTATTCCAAGAAAAGTTATGGAGCTCTCCCCTACTAGAGAAGAATTTGTTTCTACTTCTAAGAACACTAATGAAGTATATCCTCCTCTACAAAGTTCTAAAATATAAATAGGTATCAAATTGATAAAAAGAGTCATCTAATGCTTATTTGTACATAATTTGGGAGTTCTGAGTTAAGAAAAAGCATACCTTAATAGCCGTGCCTCACTAAAAGCAAAGGAAATTGGAAGCAAAGTTGAAAAGATGAGTCAAATCACATCCCACATCTTTGACAAGCTCAGTAAAAACATCCAATTTAATGTATTTTGTAAACAGAGTATTTCATTCAATTGCAAATGGCCTATTTTCCAAACACAATCCTTCTGTTCTGCGATCAATTTATACTGGTTTAACAGTCCTATTTCTTCTCACTACATTTTTCAAAACCTCAACAGCCTGTCTAATGCCTCTCCCTCACCACTGTACCCTTGCCCCAATCAGCTTACAGGCACCTCCTGGAGACAGAGCTTTTCTCGTGCACCTCGCCACTTCCCATGTGTCCTTTTAACCTGACCAAGCAAAAGACCATATTCTCCAACACAAACTAGCTACCTGCCACCTCTTCTCAACTAATAAAACCAAAGTTGTACTTGTCTTTCTCTAGCAATGTATTCTAGAATGGTGACCACATAGGAAAAAGCATTATTGCCATTCATGCAATTTGCAGGAAAAATAAAGTAGTCCTTCTTTCAAATTTAAGTGAAATGGACCCAAAAGTTCAAAAGTTTCTAAAATCATAATAACTGAGAAGAGTAACAGCCCAAGCTGCTACCCAGCTACAGCTATGCTTACAGCAAGTAGAAGATGGCCTGAGATGGACAGTTCTAATAACAAACTTATAAAGTGACCTTCATACTGACTTAACTCCCAACTCACATTCTTTCATGCCAGAAGTTCGGCAAATAAACTCTACCACTACAGCACCACTGTAAATCTTAGATCAGTTTCTGTAAAGAATATACTTTCATAAAATAGCCTGAATATTTGAATAGCTGCAGAATGAGACCAGGGGATTTAACCAGCAAAGCATTTGGCAAGCAAGGAGTTAAAATCCTACCTAAGACTAGCCCACAGCTGCTGTCAGCAGTCAGGCTTGTCAAGAGAAGCTCTGGGCTGTCTTGACAAGACTAATTGGCAGCAAGCACCTGGTTCCCCAGGCTGGGCCTGGGGAAGGTAAAAGAACATAAACCCTGCAAAGAAGAAGGAGAAGCAGCTGGAAGGCTGCCAGTAGGTCTAGCCTGTTTCATGTTTTCACTTTAATCCACAGGCAACTTTATCCTAGACTATACCCAGCTAGAGCTATCACAAACATTTCAACTCCCCAGCTGAAGGAAACCTGTGCTTTGTGGTTCTGTACCTGCAGGTTCTGCCAGCGAGCACTCACCAAGCCTTGGTGTGCAGGGTCCTGCTGCAGTACAGCCAGCTGCAACATCAACACTAGCACTAAATTGCAGTGGAACTGAAATTTTGGTTTTCTAACGCCACCAAAAATTTGCTGAAACGTGTTACCGTAACTTTAAAATTATGGACTACTTTGCCAGAAAATCTAAACTAAGACTGTTCTGTACAATGAACACATAAAGCATGTGCAAGGACAACTTATGAACACAGCAAATTAAAGTGCATCTTAAAAAAAAAGTTTTAAAAATCCTCAACATTCTGGAAACTAGCTAGAAGTAGGATGTATGAGGAATTTTAAGTGAGATTTCCAGAAAAGTTAAAAGACATAAAACATATTTTGACGTCTGCTAAGAATCACAATTTCAGTGAATGTGAAGCTTTCTGAAATTCTGCCCTTGGTTTTTTTCACATTATTAAAACTCAAGTGAAAAAAGAAACGCATTAGCCTTGCAGGTTCAGCCCCCGAGATAGGAAGATCTTTCTTACGGGAAGGGATGAAAAAAAAAATCCCTTAGTTTAGCTGAGTTTGTATAACAAAACCAACAAGTGTCTAGTTATAAACACACACAAAAATTGATATATGTAAAATATGTATAGCATCAATATACATCAGAAATTTTTGTGTGCAAGACAGTCTAAGTTGTAAACATTAAAAAGTCAGAACTAAATTTCTTCAAAGCAAATTGCTCAGCAAATACATTGACTATGTCTTGGCCAAGTTTCCCATTTTAGGTGTTTCAGTTTGCTAGTCAAGAATTCTAACAATGTAGAGCAGCACTAAGTTTCCGTATCTTAAAACCCTGGAAATTTGGAAGTATACTTGTACATAGTCTCTGTTTGAAAAACACTTCAATCAATAAGCATTAATGCCAAACGATGGTGCTTGGGAGAACAAAAGATTACAGTGGAACAGCTCGATAGTCAAGCCACTGTCAGCAGTGGAACAAACCCACCTAAAGAGCCAGAGTGTGCCACTGTGCTCTTACCTGGGCACACCATATGAACAATTGCAACATTCCTTTAACTGCTCGTGATACTAAACAGTACCAATACAACGACCCATTAGCAATATCTAAAAGGAAAACACCTCAGGGTAATGAGATTATAAATTACTGTGTTTAGAGTTACTGCTCCAGCAATAGCAAAAAAATGTTTCTCTGCCTGACAGCAAAGGGTCCAGTCCTTTGCAACACCTGCTCTCCATTTGTATTTAAAGACTACTAATGAGTAATCTAGAGGCTCTCTTCGTGTCTACTCATGAGCTTCATGACTCAGTGTTTTTAAAGAAAAAAAAACACAAACAAAACCAAATAAAAACACCTAACCCAAAAACCCTACCCCAAAACCAAACGAAGACAAACAAACAAAAAAAACCCACCCACACCACACTTTCCTTGTGCCATGCAAAACAGGAATGCCCATGATTCAAAACATAGGATCAAGACGTACCATAAAAGCTTCAAGTAATAATATCTAACCCTTCACATGGTCAGAAATGTAAGACTATGACTAAAAGCACAGGATATACATTACAGAGACTGAACAAGCACTGATAAGAAAATCAGGTCTCTCCTCTTAAGAGCATCAGTTGCCTCAGTCCATCACAATTGAGGTGCTAACTAGATTATTAAGCTACTATCTTATCTTCAAGGCTCTAGACTCCATTGCATAGGAGGTTGAAATAGGATAGCAAGATTGTCAATATGTGGCTACATCTTTCTTCTTTGTTTTACATAAAGCAATCAGTTAAATAAAAACTATTTTAATGAAATGCTTATTCTAGCAAAGAAGCACCTGTGCATGTTTTATAAGTGAGCCCCCACAGGATGAGAATTTTCTAAGAAAAATATACGTATTTGGTTAGCTCCTAAATTCTTCTCAAAATAAAATATATAAATGCTTTGTCTTTTGAAATCATCTATCCAATCCAAAAGCTGGCTCCAGTTATCATGCTATTAGCTAAAGGATTGTTGCAGCAAGACTCTAGCCATGAATCACTAATCCACTAATGGGCATTCCTATTAATCAAGAGGGAAATGGCCTATCTAAAAAGACAACTCACTAACCTGCGATACCACTTGTACACCTACACACCAGCTCATTCAGTATTGGAAAGCTGCCTGATATCCAAGGGCTCCTATCTGATATGGATGAATACAACTTACAGGCTGCAGGAACTCCAAGAAGATGCAGAAAAGGAACAGACTAGAAAAATGAATCTTTACAACATCAGTGCCAGCTGCATGAGACAAATAAAAGCAGTAATGCCCTTTTGCCCTGTGAAAGCAGAAACTCATGAATGGCTTACCCTGCTTGAGCAGGGAGGTTGGACCAGATCATCCACTGCAGACCCTTCCTTCTAACCTCGCCTGTTCTGGGATTCTGTAATGGTTTAAGAGGCTGCATTTCATGCAGGAAGAGTCTGCAGCACCACAGAAAATAGAGCAAACCTAAATCAACGATTATTGAGTGATAAACTTATCATTGGGCAGCTATTGAAGAGTACGGCTTTTTCTAGGTTGCTTCTCATGAACAGAATTTAGCCACAGAAAGGGCACCCTAACTGATCTACCACTGCTTTGATCCTATTAGAAAGGGATATTCTTGCTTCCCTCCCATCCCTTTGCATCAGTTCCAATATTCATCTGACCTCCATTTTCACCATAAGCCAATTGATGGAAGCACCAGACAGACAAACAGCATTTCAATGAGGAAAAAGAAGCCAGAAGAGACAAGTGATAGCATGGAGGTAGGAGAATTTCAAGTCTTATGCAAAGAGAGGAAGTGAAAAGAACCATGTCTACCTGCAGCAGTGAGCCATTAATGCTGGTTTAGCCATTTCTGTGAAACCTACTTCTTAATGTTAACCCAGATTCTCTTTATAACCTGAAACATGTTCTATTAAATGAATAATGAAATCAGTCTTAATTGTAAAGCAAGAACTAAAATTTAGCTTCAAGACTAACACTCATCTAGAAAAACACTGTACCCTTCAGAAGAACAGGAACTGTAACACTGTTAACAGGGAAAACTATTAATATAGAAATGTAAGAAATATTTACCTTTACTTTTTAAAAAGGTGGTTCAACTGCTACTTGAAAGGCCACACATTTTCTGGTATTTTTTATAAAGCACAGGAACATTTTAAGAGCACAGAACAACCTGTCCAATAAATGAGTTCAGAAAGCTGTGAATCTTAAGTATCCTCCATGACAAAAAATACTTTGATTACTGATGTAAAAATTAAAAAAGTCATTAATGAGACATGGCAATTTCCATATCTAACTACTTTCACCCAGTGGCCAGGAATTCCTGAAGAAAAGCATGCACAGTGATTACAAGAATGAGAATTCCAAATTCTACATTCAAAACTAGATGAAAACAAAGAAATTTTCTTAAGATACTTATGAACAGTCACAGCTTGAGCACCCTTTGAACCATTATATAAAGTTTAAGGGTCCAAATAACTAAAACCAGTTGTGCAAGTTCAGAGATCTCAAATTCTTCTGCTACAGATTGGCAGGAATCTGCCACTTACAGGGGGGGAGGGAGAGAAGGAGGAAAAACCCCAGAACACTGCCTAATGTTTGACTGTACACAAATCTATAAAATTCCGATTGTACTGGCACCAGTGGCACAGAGACATACAAAATTAACTTGTAGGTAACTTAAAATCATTCACAATTTGAAGAAAAATTATTTATCTTCATAAGAATTCTGATCAGCAGCCAGACTGGAACATTCTTCCAGCAAAATCTGTTTGCTCCTATACTGAACCAACACGGAAAAGAAACACCTGATCCAGCAGGTACCAACTTCCCAAGAAGTTCACACTGCCACAGTGGGCTCTGCTGCTGGTTCAGAGGAAGCACAGCAATGAAACTCACGGAAAGCTCTCTCACACAGCTGCAGGCATCTACATAATTGACACAGATTTTGCTACAGGGGAAATGCATTTGAAAAAAAAAACTTTCAGCTGTACTATGTCAACAGGCAAGGCCATCTTTCTTAAAGTTTAAACTAATCACCTTAAAAACAGCAAAGAAAGTCAGTCTACTTGGTGGCCCCTAAGTCTTTTCCCAATAGGAGGGACATGATTCTGAAAATATTTTTTTCTCTTTTGTCTTTTTAAAAAATAATTTATTTACTATTGTCACCTAATGTTTCCCATCATCAGACACATTCAATCACTTAATGTAGCTTTCTGATTTGGTCAGAATTTCATAGGCTGGGTAGCTACCTAAAATAGTTTCTTGAAATGTAAGTTGTCAGAAAAATGTCAAAAAAAGTTACAATTTGGTCATCTTTAAAAAGCCACCTCCTCATTTTATAAATTCAGGAAGTGCAGCCTTTATGCAGAGTATCTTTTGCTATCTTTACTAAAGTTCAGATAAACTTGGTCCAGTCTGGAACTCCTGAAGAAAAAAATACCTTTAAGTTCATTAGCCTAGTAGTCTTTTGGGATTTTATCTGTGAAGGTCTCTGAAGAATCATACTGAGCTTTTTTTGCCTGTCACAGCACTCAGTCCTGCCCAAATGCATGGACCCTGCATGTGAGAAGTGACTGAGCACCCCCCTACAATCACAGCTACACGAGTGTGATGAGTGACATCCTTGTTACGCTCAGAAGTAACAAAGGTATTCAGATACAGAAGCCAAGCTTCAGCCCAGTATGGATACCTGAACTTCTCTTGAGTCTTAACAAAAAGTCACAGTCAAAATACCGGTGTTGGCAGGAGACTGGAGATACTGCAGAGCTGATGGACAGGAAAGGAGGAACAAGTGCATGATTCTGGAGCTGACACATAAGGGCTGTCTCAGAGATTCCCCAGCTGGCTTTGTGCCATAGGACCCCCTCAATTAACTTGGGACTATTCTGGCTCTCATGCTCTGCACAGCTTATTGTAGAAATGTACTTTAAAGAAAAATCCTGCTGAGCATACAGAATGCAGAGAGTCTCCAGGGTACCCCACAAAAAACAAACAAAACAAAGAATGGCGATGTCCAGATCAGAAATTTTCAAGAAGAGAACTGGCTCAATTTTGACAGATTTTCATGTAAAATTAAAACAATACTGCTCAGCCAGAGGCTGCCCACAGAAAAATTTCATGTAAATGTTTCAGTTCAGAAGTGCACTACAATATTTCAAAGTAGAGACTGACATTAAAAAAATGGCACAATTATTCTAATCCTATTTCTGAAAACAGATGAAGAATTTTGGCAAAAAGCTTTAAACAAAATTAAACTCAAGGCAAAGAAAAGGCTTAAAGTATTTCGGTCCAGGAGATCAGAGATCAGGAAAGTTATAAATGATTGAATATACCATCTCTCAAAATTTTTCCAACACTTTCTATTATCTATGGAAGAAACAAATGAAGGAAGAACACCAGTGGGAACAATGACTTGTGTGAGCTCCCATTTTCACTTAAGCAGCAATGCTCTTTGTTACAGAAGTTTACAGCTGCATAACAATATAGGATGCTTTGTCAATGATACAAAATCAGACCATTCAGATTGTCTACTCTGACTTTGCAAACTGCTGGGTGGACAGCTGGACACTCTAACAGTTATCTGTGTGATGACCAATGTCAGTGAAATGAGGTTCAGTGAAATGACAGCACAGGATGGAGCCAGCAAACACAAATAAAACATACTACTATCTTCCTTCCTAAAAATTCCAATTGCTTCCTTACTCATTGAGATCAGGTAACTATAACACTCTATGCCATCTTATTTTTTTCCTGAAAAAATCTGAAGGTAAATCCAAGTGACCTTTGCAAGCCTCAGAGAGACACAACTGGAAGACTTCACAGCCTTGATCTCAAGGAATGGCATACTCCATTCTAAGAGAGCAAACAAGTGAACAACACAGGCATATACAAAGACAATAATCTCTTAATTTAATACTGGCAGTAGAGGACTTTTAGGCCTATGGTAAATAGGAGCTGAAGTCCAAAAGGACAAGATAAGACCCCTCAGAGAGTCTGAAGAGGGGAAAAACCCTACCTCAACTGTAACGTGAGGAGAGTTTTTCCTTCACTCTTCTGATTCTCTTACAAGCAGTCCTGGACATTCTATTTAAATGCTAATCATATATAAGTCAAACCAAAACCACCCATGGCCATTAACTTTTTACATTCAGTTACCGTTGTTCAACTCTCACTGTGGGCAATTGTAAGCTATTTGAAGTATCATGACATGAGCACTACATGCACCCAGCCGAAACTTGCAATACCTTTGAACACAGCTACATTTGGTACAAAGTTACCTTTGTCTAATTACTCTTTTTTGTTGTTGTTTGGGTTTTTTTTTAGCTTGTTTATTCTATAGAATACAGTATTTCAGTTGAGTGACCTACAATAATCACCTGCTCCAACTGCCTGACCAGTTCCGGGCTGAGCGAGTTAAAGCACGTTTTAAGGGCAATGTCCAAACACCTCTGAAACACTGACAGGCTTAGGGCATCGACCACCTCCCTAGGGTGCCTGTTCCGTGTTTAAAGAAATGCTTCCCGATGTTCAGTCTGAACCTGCCCTGGAGCAGCTTTGAACCATTCCCACACATCTCATTTCTGGATCCCAGGGAGAAAAGCTCAACACCTCCCTCGCCACTTTCCTTCCTCAGGAAGCTGTAAAGAGCAATGCTCAGCCTCCTTTTCTCCAAACCAGACAAGCCCAAAGCTTGGGCTTGGGCCCGTGGCTGCTCCTCACCAAATATTGCTTCCAGGCCTTGCACCAGCTTTGTTGCCCGCCTCTGGATGCAAGGACTCAGCATATTCCCACAACAGATTTCCATTATCATATGTCCTTCCTACCTGGTAAGGGAGCAGATGCAAAAGCAGAAATAATTCTTTTACCAGGCTGGCATTGTGTTACAGCCCAGGGATCACACACAAGTTTGGCACCACAGCACCTGAGGTCGTGCTACTGCCAACACACTGCCAACTTCAACTCAGCAAGGATGACACAGAACTCCATTTCCCTCACTTCATGATACATTCCTTTGCTGCTGTTCCTCACCAAGGAGGCTCAAGTCTGTCTTCTTTCTGTCTATTCCCACAACAAGCAGAGTGCATGAATACACAATACTTGACTCCTGCACACACAGGACAGGTACGCTTGTGCAAAGCTTTTGAGTACCAACTTTCTACACATATTTATTTGAGCCCTAGGCTCAGCTCCTGCATGGAGGCATCACTTCCCTTTAGAGCTAAACACACAGTTCAACTCCAGAATTAGTAAAAAGACAAAATACACATGCAAAGCTAAATGAGTGGGAAATAAAGGTTAGGAGTACTGGATTCAGCTATACTTAAAGGATTTGCAAACAGTGCTATACCGGTAGGCCCACCTAGTGAGATTTTGCAATAGAGTTACCTCTGTACATTGACATTCTTTTCCAGATTTGGCTTTCATCACTGTCCCAAATCAAAGACCAGAATATTTTCATACATAGCTGTATCTGTAACACCACAATTCTTATATACAAATCACAAGGGTTTCCAACAGCAAAGACCATTTTCCCATGCTAACAACAAACTCCTCTATGTTTGCAAAATGCTTCCCTTTGGTTCATTCCTTATAGCAATACTATGATGTTTTTATAAAAGAAAAGTGCATCCTGGGCATAAGGAAAACTTACAGTGATTAATGAAACCACAGAACTAAACATCCTTCAGAAGAGAGGCATCAGCTGAGTACTCTCACACGCTCTTGAATGACTAAAGTACGTCATCCTGCTGCCTCAGAGCACCACTGCTGCCTCTTCAGCCCCTCCAGACTGGAGGAAGGCACATAAACAAGCAAGGCAGAAGAGAAGAAGTTCTGTTAGGTATGTCATCCATGATGTCAGCATATTCTTAAATCAACAACTGCTAACTTACTGTCCCCTCTGAATTCAGAATAACTTGAAAAAAGACAGGGTGCCATGCTTTAGAGATGACGACCTTACTGTTGATAGGAAGCCTGGCAGCAGTAGGTTTTAAAAATATCTCAACATCAATTTGCTTGTAAGAGTGAAAACTAAAAAACTTTCAGAGAATTGCTGTCTATTTTACAGGTAAGCTGTACTCCAGTAACTTTCTCACTAAATTAAATCAGTTTTATACTTCTTTGGGCAACAGCTCGCACTACATCTACAAATTACCTAGGTAACAGAGTTTTGAAAACTTTACTAGCACCTACTCCTGTATTTGCCTTTGGCAGAAAAAAGTTTTTGACTCATTTTTACGTTCAATTAATCCACAGTCACATTCTTCATAAAAAGACTTCTGGAAAAACTCAACTTGCTGGAAACAGTAACTGTAATTACTGACCATCTTGAAGTCAGCCAAAATTAAATTGCAAAGTAGATTTTCTGGCATTCCAGCTATAACTTAATAGTACAAAGAAAAGCAAGTCTACAAGTAAAAGAAGAAACCAAGCCCAGCATTTGTATCTCATTTTCTGGGTTCTCACAAGTGGTGAGTTTATAGGGGAAAACTGAGAATGGACCCTGAACATTCCCCTTCTAGATTTGTACTGCATAACAAAAAGAGTAAAACTTCTCCTTTGCTCATCTTTGCAGTATCAAACTTCTGTCAAAAAAAAGCATTATTATAAAAAAGGAGAAATATGACTTTATGAAATTTCATGGTAAAGAACAAATCATGAACTGTAACTGTATGGCATTTTATCTCCTTACATAACATTATTCTCTTTTCTCTACAGTTTTCAGGTTTGCATTACTTACTGCTCTCTGCAATTATGAACAATGTAAAACCAAAAATAATGGTGTCTCTGTATTTCTCAGGAAAACAGAAAACACCACTGCAGGTGTCCCATTAGGAAACTTGTGTAAAATTACATATGCCACTGTCAATGAAATTGTCAAATCAAGATTCTTTTCACTTATTACAGGCTTTAAAGCAAGTACAAGGATCACACATTTCTCAGCCATGCACAGATCTACTATTAGTATGCCACATTAACTTTACCAGCATTGAGACAATTGTCTTATCATGTTGCAAAATTGATGAACATTTCATATTTGACTAATGCTTAAAAAATATAGAATTCATGGCTATGCAGACATTATGCAGTTTTTGCTTCTACTGAATTATTTGCATAACAGAAAAAAAAAATGAAAAAGTGGCTTCATTATGTGATAATTTTTGAGCCTATAAGCAAGAACTTCCAGGACTAAAACCCAAATAATTTCTATCTTAAAAACCATTCCCAAAATAAGCTGAAGATTTGCAGTTACTGCTATCTATTGTCATCTATGATACTCCAGGAGAATATTTTCTACCCACATCAGCAATTGCTGAAAAAGGGCTGTAAAGTTCCTATAGAGCACACTAGCAACAGGGATTTCAATGTGCACTTAAATATAGATACTGTCAAAGAGACAAGCAATAGTACATTGCTATTTCTTTCCATTCTTAAAATTCTGATCAAAACTAGTTGTGAAAAAAGCTAAACATCAGTCACCAAAAAACACAACAGTGATCATCAAATGTGGGGAAGGGACAAACCAAACAACTATCAAAGAAAGGACATTTCAAACTTTCAAGCTGCTAAAGAAATCAGGTTCTGACCTGAAAGCAAGTGTAAGTTCAATCAACAAAAAGTCAGTTTTTCCTGAATTATACAGAACTATAGAACACAATTTTCCCCCCAAAATTAGTGCCATACTGAATCTAAGTCCAAACCTTGATCTAAGATACAAGATGCCTACTACTGTTTCAGACACCAGTTGCTCTGCTGGTCTGGGTCTGTACCTTAAGGCACCAAACCTCATTTACTTTGTTCAAACTGTTGGGCAAATATCAAAATAGAAAATTTCTTCAACACAGTGGTCATCAGTCCCCCTCATAAGCAACTCTGAGCTATAGTGTGTGCAATTACTTGATAGTTTTGAATGTTAGTCACAATTATTCTGACAAAACCACTGAAATTCCTTTAACAGACACTTCACTCCTAAAGGAGTTTGAGAGAACACAACCATGTTGTATGCTCATGGGGACTAACAATTCTACTGACAAAAATGCTAAATCCTCTAGCAAATGCTTCAGACCCCAAGGAATTTGAGAAAACAAAACCATGTCATCTGCACATGAGAATTGATACTGGGCAACATGGACTCTTGAGGCAAAACAGCTTTCTTACTTCTCACAGCACAACTATTTGCGTATTATAAAAATTAAAACTCCTGACTGATTCCCAGATTTTACCTTTTTGGTTCCAGTAAAGGGAAAAAGGAGATCAGGTCAATCTGAAAGAGTCTGTACATTTATTAAAATAATTTTTGCTAGAATACAATTCAATAAAAATACCTCTATAATGTAGACTACTGTGTAGATTAACTGAATTTGGAAATAATTTAACTGAGACATGAAAGAACCACAGAAGATCTAAGAGAATTTAATTTGGAATTGTCATACTGGAAGACTAATTGCTAAGTTATCTTTCCATAAAGAACAAGAAATGGATTTTCTTTCTCAAATAGACTAACTGAATAGGGGAAAAAAAAAAATTTAAAAAAATCAGTATTTCTACAACTTTACCCGCATACATTATGCTAAGTGTCAAGTATAAAGTCAGATTTTCTGAAAAAGACCGTTTCAAACATTCTCAACTAAAGAAAACTAAGCTGTGGAAAGAAACCAACAATTACAATGTCATAATCCAGATGGGACAGAATTTGTTAATTGCCAAACCAGGCTATATGCTAATCATGTCAGCAAATACTAACAGGCAGACAACACACTCCTGAAATACAGTAATGGGATGTAACATAAGAATAGCCCTGACCATCACAGGGTACACCTAATAAAAAACCTGTCTGGCCAATAGATGCTGCTCAGTAGAGAATACAAGAACAGGTGAACTATTTTTTAACATAGTCCTCATATCCTCTCCCAGAGTCAGTACTCTGCAGTTCAGCATTTTTAAACCCAGAAGGAGTACTTCTGCATTCTCCAAGATTATAGTATACAATCAATACTTTCAATCTCATAATTTAAATCTAAATTATGACACATAATCTGTTTTACATCTGTTAGAACCAGAACTGCTGTTGTCAAAGTTCTTCCATAAATAAGTTTACCAGATCTTAAGAACAATAAATATGAGGAATCTATCTGGTGGATAAACCACACATATTTTCGAAGATAGAGCTGCTTTGATACTGACACTTTAAATCTGATTTATATTCCAATCTACCATCACTGTGACAGTCTGCATTAAGGTCTCAGTCTACAAAGAACAATAAAATTAAAGCAAAAATCAAAGATCAGATTTGTTGCCAAAGTCTTAGATCATGTCAAACGTCCAAATGAGTTAAAACTGCTGGCAAGGATCTGCCAAAATACCCAGTGAGATACTGGCAGCAGAAACTTCACTCACTGGATTCAAGAGACTTTTCTTACCTTAAGAGTGTGGCTGGATGAGACAGACTTAAGAGAGAACAACTCACTGCAGTCTGAAGGGACAACATAACACCACCACCCCTCTGTACCCCCATGCCCTGTCACACACCCCAGAGCTGGTCTCCCTTAACCCACTACCAACTAACCCAGAGGAAAAAAAGAAATTAGAACAGTGTGGATTAAATGAAGCAGTTGAATAAAAATTAGAAACTGTGTCAGAGAATCTGGGGACTCCAACTGGGCAATAACACAAGTGCAATTTAAGACAGGTCAAACAGAAGCTTTATTAACTATGATCACAGTGAGAGAACATTGGGAGCATCTTCCCTGATTCTCTGCCAAGCGATTGCAGAGACCCAAACCATACATTGTTTCAGAGAAAGGCAAGGAAAAGCAATCGTATCAATGTTAACAAAGCCAGGTACCTTCCCCTGGGAGGGATGGACTCCTGTTGCTAAACAGCCACAAATCTAATGAGGACTCTGGCAGTAAATAATGTGACAATATGGAGATGGCTCATGGTGGAGCCTACAAGGATGGTCTGGTATTATCCTATCTGAGATGCAAAGTTGGCAACAATCAGACTGCTAGCTTTTGGTTGAAAGGAATGTTCTTGGAGTAAAGATAACCCCTTAGTCAGACTTCTCAATCTTAACTGTTAATAATTTTACCACCACAACACTTTGACAGCTTAAAAATACATTTGTTACCTTCCTCTTCCAAGCCGCGAGTAAGACCAATAAATGAGAAATCATATCTACTAAGTCAAAAACACTGCAATACACAACTCAATAGACATTTTAACTTATTGAGCAAGCTTTAAATTTAAAAAAAAACCTATTTTGATATAATTGATTAGTTAATGCACTAGTGGAACGATCAAAATACCTCCTTCACAGATCCCAAATATAAAGGCTCCCCCAACCCAAAATTTAGTAATAGGTACTTTTTCCACAAGTAAATTAGTCAGTAAATGAAGCAGTGCTGCACATGTCTTGCTGCAAAACCAAACACCCAAGGTACAGAGGCAGAGTATGTAGTTTGATATATAAACAGATGTACCTAAGCAGATGAAATCCTAAGTATCAGAAGTTAGAGACAACTTGGAGATGGAAGCTTCCTGTTCAAGTTCTTTTCAAGAAACAGGGTCTACCCCATTAAACATGTTCATCCTTAGCTAGGCAAGTTCCATGAGTAAAATTAAGTCAAACTGGAATAAGCACCACTACAAGCTAAATTTTTCTTATTAGAGGCTAAAAAGTCTAAGAAATTATCTTGATCAATTTTTATCAGTGCTTTGATCAAGCCTAATTCATTCAACTGCAGACCTTGAGTCTCTACTAGTCTAATGGGAATATTAGGTAGTTGAGTGTCAGACACTTTCTATATTGGAATTACAATTCTTAATCCTATGACTGACATTTGAGTCTTGAGCAATGAGGCCCAGGTTGTTTCATTTGGGAGCCAGGCTGACCACTGAATTACTATTAAAATTCATTCTGCTGAGGAGGAACAAAAATGTACCAGATTTAGTATTGCAGAAAAATTATTTTTGATTGCTCCTACTCCATTTTTTAAGCAATACCTCAAATTTCACCTCTGTAAATGTGCTCCAGTCCAAAATCACTGAAGCACTTACAAACACTGTAAAAGTTTCTACCTCTAACAAACTGGTGCTCATCATAGGTATTGCAATACAATAGTATCTTAAGGAATGCTCCTTAAGCAGCAGAATGCTCCTTAACAGCAGTAAAACTATTTTTTGCAAAAACCTTGAGTTTACACAGAGTAGTTATGTACTGCACTGAAATTGCTATTATTCTGCTGCAACAAAAAGAAAACCAAATTCCTGACCTCTTTGACTCTTCAACTCCTGTAAAGATTCAAACTTTTACAAGAAAGGAGTACTGGTTTAAATACTTCAGTTGATAATGCAGTACATAATCAAGTGGTCTCCAGCCAGCCCTGAACACACCGTATACGGCTACATAAAGAAAATACTTCAGAGTCCTCAAGAAGTATTACTTAGCTGGGCCAGCCTCCATCTCCCCCTCCTTCTTATCCCAATCTTTCATAGATAGGCCTTAAATGTTTTGCAGCTGTCCAACATTAAGGCTGAAGAATTCAACAACCACGGCACTATAAAAACACAGGGTGAAAAGCAACTACATTCAGGACCCGTTACGGAGCCAGAAGAGGTTCCTAACTGCAAACTTCTTCAGCAAAATCTGGATAAGGTCCTGAGAGCAGATAAACCTGTCAAATTATTCCTTCTTCCTTCCAGATAATTCTTCAAGTGAGTGCCTACCATATAAACTAGTGCAGACTATGCATAACTGCATTGAGTTTTAGCCAACCTCTCTCACAGCCAAAAATATCAACCACCACCACTGCACACATTTTCTTACTGAGATTTTCAGAAGGTCTGCATAATCTTGTAACTATGAAGTTAGTGAGCCATTTCATATTTCCTGAAACTAAACTGCACATCAGATGATTCACCAATTAGTGTATTCATGAAGCTTTAAGAACCAATCAAAATTTCATTTTTGCTGAAAAATTTAACAGAAATGTCCAGCTGTATGCTTGGAGAGAGCATGTGGGCTCTTCTCCTTTATTTAACTTAACTAACAGCTACGTTAGCTGGTGAAAAATATTCAGTGTGTCAAAGTTAATTTATCAAGCTGACAAAGTATAAGGGCTCCAGAAGGTATAGCATACATTTACTAAATTTTAAATACAACATTTTAACTAGATATAGCTCAAAGATTAAAATAAGCTGTCCAACAACCAAACCACACAAATACATATCACTCCAGGGCACTTCTTATTTAATGGAGCAATTGCGTGCTTGTTTCAAACTAACACATAGGTCAGCATATCAGAAAAGCTGATCATCCTTCAGACCTCAAACCCCATAAATCAAAATGTGTTTTTTTTAAACTAGGGGAATATCTTTGAAGACAGAAGGCTAGTCAGTACAATGCAGGCCATGATCAGATGGAGGGGAGGCACTGCATGTTGCTCAACACAACCCAACTTTTCACCTCCTGGAAGCCTCTAGGCACAAATACCACAAGGTAAAATTAAATGCTGATTTCCCCCTAAGGTTGAAACTATGAAGCACAGCTCTTGGGGAAACAAGGTAAGGAAATCAGCCTAAAGTAGACAGTTATTCAAGAATTACTTAACTAGCCAGCCTATTCCAATACTTTGGAATAAAAATCAGTATTTTAGGAGTTTATAATGAAGCCTTTATATCAAAAGTTCTTTCATCTATGAAGTCAGGAATGTACAAAATTTAGTAAACAAACAGGCAACCTGTTTAGATTTTACATTTGTTTTCACTATTTGTAACAATAAATGAAATATCACCAGTTTAACTAAATTTTAAGAATAGATAAAATTGCTGTAGGGAAGTTACATAGAATGATCTGAATCCATGAAGTATCTATCAAAAATTTAGCTATTTTGCAGGAAGCTATCACAGGAAGAGGTGCTTTACAACTATTAACAAAAACTATCACTGTTGTTTGACTAGACTAAAATCCATCTCCAAACATAATGAATGAGCCCCAAAAATGCATGTTATACCATCTTTGGTTATATGTCCATCATGGAAACATCTAATTTGAAGAACAGTCAGTCATTTCTCTAGAACCTTGCTGCAGAGTGACACGTTTCACATGTTTCAAAGAAGATTAAAAAAACCCCCTTTCAGCTGATTTCTAATCCCTTGCATTTGCTCCCTCTTTCTTAGATGTACCTTCCATCATTAAAAGAACATCAGAAGAGAAATTCTAGATAGTCCTACGAGTACTAACTCAGCCATTTTGCCAATGCTCTCATAAACATGAAGTCATGTCAAGCTACTGCTACCCAACTGTCTGAATTCACCGCCTGATTTGTACTGCTAATGCAATCCTGAAAACCAGAGTAGAGGCAGGACATTTAGACCAACTGGAAAATCAGAACAGATTTCATAAGCTCAGTCTACCAGGTCACAAAATTGGTTTGTTTTCTCTCTTTCTGTAGTCTGCTTTGGACTGACAAATAATTTGCTTGAGAAATATAGATAATTCACTCTATCATATTAAAATGTAAAGAATTAAATCTGTTCTGACAGAAACTCTATTGCTAAGGCTATCGCTTCGATACGAGGTCCATTTGAGTATCTTGGTTTACAGACTGACAACTGAATGAAGTAGGAGGTTGCTAACTTGGAAACTTGCCTCCTTTCAAATGTCTCACTGCAGCAAACTCATCAGCTGAGGATATTCAAGGTAACAGGGGTTATGCCAGTCTGAGAGCTGCATGAGATCTTCAGTGCAAGCTTCTAATGGCACAAACTTGCATGACACAAGGTCTTGAGGTGCATGGATCACACTTCAAGATTTCTACAGATGTAACATTCCCAAACAATATTGGAATTAGTTCCAGTGAAAAAGCATCTTGGGTTTGTGTGGTATGGCCAGGGATCACACCTCACAGAATGGGATATGGTGCCATATGATGAACAGCATAAAATGTATCACAATCAGAAACAGTGCAGAAAACTTCAACAAGCTTTAGAGGAGAGGGGAAAATAAAAGAGGGAAGTATTCTGTAAGTATTCAGGGAATGGAAACAGACCATTGTACATGCTGGGTTCATAAGACCACATCACCAGATGACATACAACCCTGATGAAACAAATATTCAGAGACAGAAATGTATTCCATGAGATTCACGTACTGTGATTCAGTGCAAGCATTGAAGTACAAAGTTAACAACAATAGCAGAAATAACTCGATTTACTGCTCCTACAATTCCAAGAAATCATTCACAACTTCGAATCAGATGCTTATAAAGACCACTTGCAAACTTTTATGAGCGCTCACGAGAGCAGACGGCCTGATGCTCAACGCACGCCCCTCCGCAGAAGGGGTTAACAAGAGGCTGGACGCCCCGAGGTCTCTTTAGTGGTCGTTCTGCCAGGGTGATTTCCACACGGACAAACCGTGCGTGCAGACTGGGACACAGGGGACCGCCGACCAGCCCGCTGCTCCTGCACCAGCCCCACGATCAGCCCGGGTGCCGACACCGGGCACCCCCGTCCGGCCGGGGCGGGTTCGAGCCCCCGCACGCGGCGCTCCGCTGCGAGCCCTCAGCGAGGCGGCCGGGACCGAACGGAACCGCCCCCCCACACCGCTCCCCGCCTCCCCCGCCCCAGGCGCCCTTCTCCCGGCCGCGGGTACAGCCGAGTCCCCGCCGGCCCTTCCCCCGGCTCCCTCGGGCCGGGACAGGGCGGCAGCTCGCGCCTCCCTCCTGCACGGAGCCGCAGCCTCGGCGGGCGGCAGCGGGGCCGCGGCCGCCGGG